>NW_024429267.1:53397161-53997161 GCF_017639785.1 Mesocricetus auratus | reverse complement strand
GGGGCAAGTAATTCAGTTCCATTCCCATCCATAGCCACTGAATCATTGTCCGTGTGTGTTATGCATGTACGTGTTCATGTGGGTGTGTGCACACCTGTGTGGGTGTACATGTGTACATTGGTGGCCAGAAGTCAGTGTCAAGTGGCCCCTTGAATCTCTCTCAGCCTTATTTTTTTATTTTTATTTTTTGAGGCAGAATCCCTGAATCATTGCTAGCTAGCCAATGAGCTTCAGGAATATACCTGTCTTCACCTGCCCACCCCACCCCCAGAACAGGAATTACAGACACATACCACCATGCCAGCCTTATGACATGGGTAATGGGGATACAAAATCAGGTCCTCATGATTGCAGGGGACCCTTCACTGACTGAGCCAAAAATCTCTGCAGAACCACACTGACTCATTTTGCAAACATCAGATTTGTTCTCCACCCCCCCCAAATTGTTACCCCCAAAAATCCTCCATTGCCTTGCTAATGGCTTTGTTTACCAGAACTAACTTTCTAGACCTTTGGTGGTTTATCATGGTTTTATTACCATTTAAAGAGACTACCAAAATGAATATTTTCATTAACTCCGATCCCCAACCATGCACAATTTATTTCTTGCTTAGGTTTCCATGGTTCTACATGTTTACCCCTATTACTACACTGTATTACAGATATTTGTTTCTTTACCTGCCCCTACCTGCTAGCTAGTGAGTGCTTGGCAGATGAGCTACAGGTCTCAGTTGCCCTCATATACCTTAGTCGTCAAGTTGACCATTAAAGCTAACGAGCACAGGGGCCCACCTTTAGATCCTCTTCAATTCTTATCTCCTAAAGATCCCAGATATTTCTAATTATTCTATAGTTTAATTCCTCAATAGATGATTTTCTTGCTCTATTAACAGCTGGAATTGGGGAATAAATTTCCCCATGAAACTCTAGAAGCGCCATGAAATCCTGACTGTCTCACGACACCACTGCCACTGCTCTCCTGCTTCTTTTTTCCAACTTCTTCCTGACATTTGGTACTATTTGATTATCATTGGTTTCTCCTAATTCTTCGAGTGTGTGTTCTTGGATAGAAAGTTGGCCCTTTCTTTGCACAGGCACATCTCTAAGTGGTACTACAAGTTGGTGTGGGTTTTAGCATATGAGGATGTTTAGTTCTAGGATCTTGATCTTATCCAAGGATCATTACCCTTGTCTTATGAGTTCTCATAAAATCTAGTTCTCTTATATAACTTACCATTGCCTTTTCAGTTTATTAAAACATCACCAAAGAACCATGATTCCTCATCTCTAAATGACACTGGAGAAATACTGGTGAAAGTTAGGACTTTCACTTTTAGGTTATATGATATCACTAGATGGCTAATTTCTGTCTGTCAGGAGGAAAATAATTCATGACTGTTTATCCATGTGCTCAACCAGGTGGGACAGAGTCTAATCTACCTCTGTTAGTATTGAAATGTCTTGCCAATGTCACCATGTGTTACTTGACTCTCCCAATGTTTCCACTGTTCTTTTATTTAAACAATGAAGTATATTTAAATGGTTTTCTATGATGATATATTGTTTGGTTTATGTTACGCTCAATTTTTAAAATGAACATTAAGTTTTCATGGAAGCTAGAAATACATGCATGACCTTTAGTGTTGAAATGCTAAGTCCTTCAGGGTGGTGAGACAGAAATTATCGTTAATGTGATGAGTATGTTTTCTGCTGGTCAGGTATAGTGGTACATGCCTGTAATCCTAGCAATAGGGAAATGGTGACACAAGGATCAAGAGTAGCCTCAGCAGCATAGCAAGTTAAAGCCCAGCCTGGGGTACAAGAGACCTTGTCTCCAAAACCAGAGTTCCCTGTTAATAGGAATAATAAATTTAAAGTTTTTAAAGCTCAAAGAGAGGTTATTTCATATTGCACAACCACTCATGAGTCCTCCCATCCTCTAGAATCCAACATCCTTCCCCAGAATTAGGGTTGCCCTGTGGCTTTTCATAGATTTCATGGAATGCTTAGTTTGAGCATTCTGGAACGTTCTCTTCTTTTCCTGAGTTCCTGGCTAGTCTGACTTCCCCTTGTTTGGTCAGATCCTCCATATACTTCCCTTTCTAATCCCTGGTATCTCTTCAAATGCACATGTGTTTATATAATTGTGTTTTACTAATTACTTCCCTATTAGCCCAAAGACCCTACAAGACTGAGGCTTTAGCTCATCACTGCATCTTCAGTTCTAAGTAGTGGAGTTGTTTGGTTGGTTGTTTTGAGGGGTCTATTTGCTTTTCTTGAGACAAGATCTCGTGTATTCTAGTCTGGCCTTGAACTCCTAAGTCACCCAGACATAGAACCAAGGATTTCAGGCATGCTAGGCAAGCACTCTACCAGCTGAGCCATGCTCTCAGTCCCATAAGTAGTGTTTTTAGGATAATAGTTACCATGTAAATATTTTTAATGAAAAAGTGATTGGATTGCATGATGATTAATCTCAATTTTCAATTTGATAAGACTTTAAATCACCCGTGAATGAACCTATTCCTATGCCTGTCGGGGATTTTTTTCCATGGGCTTGAATTAATGTGGGAAAACCCCAGCTTAGTGATGCCATCCCCAGATGGGATCCTGTACTGTATAGGACGGAGAAAGGAGGTGAGCAGTGGCGTGTGTTCTCTCTCTGCTTCCTGACTGTGGATGCAGTGTGAGCAGCTATTTCAAGCTCCTGCCATCTTACTTCAGACATGGTTGACTGAACCTTAGACCGTGATCCAGGATAAGTTGCTTTGGTCAGAGTGGCTTCATCAGAGTGACAGGGAAAGAAACTAGGAGACATTTTAAAAAATAGTTTTGGCTATAGTTTATCATTTTGTAAATCTCTATCAAAGATGTGGTGCTATGATTTTATCTGTTTTCTAAAATCCAAGTTGAAGTCATTTCTTCATTTGGAGAAGTAAATTAATGTTGAGTGTTCAATGCCACTATATAAGCAACATACACATTTGGTTGTTGTTTTTTGTTTCAGTTTTGTGTGTGTTGGTATAGTGGTGAGCATAACTACCACCCATCCTGCCTTTTATGCCTTCAAATTCATTGAAAGAGTTCTTGAGTTTTTATAGTAACCCATTTGGGGTCAGGGAACACCAACATCCGTGTTTGCATATGAACCAAAATGAACCAATTATAGTATATGAAATATAACACACATACATACATACACACATACATACATACAGACATACATACATACATACACACACATTTCTCTAGCACTTATTGAGCAATCAACATTTGGAAGGGCATGTGGCTCAGGATGTCTAGTAAATTATTATATCACCCTTAAGATCGAAATCTCAAATGCAAAATCATAGATGATCAGATAGTTGACCTGCCTCCACTGGAAATACAATAAAAGTCACAGTATGAGAATTTATTATTTAAAAAAAATCTTAGAGTTAAACCGAAGGATATAATTAGGAATTGGATCACAGTGTAGAGGCACAATGTGCCATTTGGGCAGATGCCACTCTAGGATACTGATAGATTATGGTTGCGTTAATTTGAGCCATTCATTCAAGGAAAATGGAGTGAATCTGTGTGCTATTCAGGGAGCCTGGCATCATAGTTAAACATGGACCTAGCACCTGGCCTCTACTCCATAGTGAAAATGTTTGGGTTTTCCTGGGACAAGAGCTTATGAGACCTCAGACTTGCTATGCACTGAGACAAGATCTTATGAGACCTCAAACTTCCTATATTGCTGAGGATTTCTATGTACTTTTGATCCTGATACCTCAACCTCCCCAGTATTTGGATTACAGGCATGCATTACCATGCCCAGTTTATGTAGTGCTGGAACCAAGGACTTTCTGCTTCCTTGCTAGGAAAGTACTCTAGTAACTGAAGTACACACAGCCCTAACCCCATCTCCTGGGATTTAAAACTCCTGTTATCATAATCTTAAGAGACCACAATCCAATGTGGGAAAATTTGAAGCCCGTGACACATTCACAAGATGCCTTCAAGTCTTACTCATTCCTCTAACATCTTGTTCAAGGGTTTGTAAGCTCTTGTCTCATTCTGTGACATGCCTTAGCACCGTGCTCAAAGCAGGTGGCCATAACTGTGTGTCTCACACCATAAACTTGGTGTTTGGTCAAGGCAATCTCCACCAGTAACTAATTGCACTATATCACTCTGAACTGCGATGATGCAGCCTTGTACTTGACAGACAGAGGTGAAAGGATTGGGAATTTGAGGCCAGACTTAGCTTTGAGGATAGCCTCAGCCACCTGAGAGCCTGTCTCAAAACAAAATAAAATAAAAAAAGAAGATATCACTGAATAGTGTGATGTTTTGGTCTCTGTTTCTATGTACTACAAAACAGATTCCTGCTTTTATGCTATTTTTAGAGCAAGTGTTTGTTTATACATCCTAGCCTTGCATTTACAACTCCAGTTATATTTGTCATTCAATAGCTTTTGCATTGCCCACCCCTGTACTGGATATACTTTGGAATAAGTGATACTTAGTAAGCCATATTTTAAACTAAATGGCTTGGTCTAATTTATGAAACCGTTTGGGCTGGAAGAGCCCTACAGCGAACCACATAGCTCATCCCCCCTTTCCTAGCATAGTGGGAGAGATTTTATTGTCTATAAAATCCATTCTGGGTGGGTATCTATTCTCAGCCTTCATTATCTCTAGTGTTAGCGATTCCACAGCCTCCCTTGGCAGCCTTCCCTATTGCTGAGCTAGCCTTGCTTATTAATCCTGTAATAATACCTTATGTTCTTCAAATATTGAGGCAATGCTTAAGTCTCCACTGCTAACTCATTCCCCCCTGCCCACCCTCTGAAGTGGTTCTGCTAGGTGCATGTGTGTGTTGTGTATGTGTGTACGATTGTGTGAGCACGCAATACCAAGTGATGTGCTGTCTACTCGTGTCCTGAGGCATTCTGCAAGGGGCTTGTTAGGATGGACGTTGTCAGTCCATAGAAAATTAAGCTATTAAATCTGCAGCACCAGGGTGGTGATTGAATGGCTTGTGCCATGGGATGAAATTGCTCTGCAGACATATGAATTTTGCAGCCAAGAGTGTTCATCCCTCCTTGTGCACTTTAATGGCGTTGTTAGATTAATGCGATGATTTAGAGGCTATTACTGGTTTGTCTGTGCTGGTTTCAGGACAAGAGCATCAACTGGGCCTGTCCGAGGAGGGTCTGGTCCACAGATTGTCCTGAAAATAGAACTGAGTACAGGTGGGTTGCTGGGGAAACGACTTGATTGGTAAAGCACTTGCTCTGCTTCCATGAGGACCTGAGTTCAAGCTTCACCACTCATCTGAAACAGCTGGGTGTGGAGGTGCACACTCGACATCTCAACCCTGGGGAGGCAGAGACAGGCAGACCCCTAGGGCTGGTAGGCCAGCCAGCTGAGTCTACCTTGTGAGCTCCAGACCAATGAGAGTCCATGTCTGGGAATACAAGATGGACAGTGTCTTTCTAAGCAGTAGCATGCAAGTTTCCCTTTGGGCTGCCCACCTTCCCACACAGTGAGCATCTCTATGCACATACATGTGAACATGCACATATGCATACACACGCATTGTCTTTTTAAGCTTTTTATTCTTTATTTTTTCTTCATTTGTGTGTGTGTGTGTGTGTGTGTGTGTGTGTGTGTGTGTGTGTGTGTGTGTGTGTGTGTTATGTAGAGCATGTGAGGGTCAGAGGACAATGTTCAGGAATCTGTTCTCTTTCTTCCATGTGCCATCTGGGTAAAGTCCAATGTCTTTACCCATGGAGCCGTTCATTGGCCCGTGAAATGTGTTCTTTAAAAAGGAACTGATGTTGGGATTGGACAGGGGCAAGCATCCTGACCTGTGTTCTCCTGCCGGAAGCTGGCATTGCACCCATCTCATTCCCCTCCACCGTCCTCTGTGCTCCTCTCCCAAGCTGCTGGTGTGTGGCTCCTGCTGGCTGGTGTTTGTGGGTTTCTCTGGAGGATTTCCCAGGACAGCTGCAGAGCTCGGGAGCCTGAAGTTCATGTCCCCTCTGGTCAACATGAAATCCCAGGTCCTTCCTTGTGTCTGGAGACAAACTCTAACAGCTAACTAGCAGCCTTCACTTACCTGCTCCCCTTCCTCTGATGTCAGAGGTAGATGAGCATAAGCACTTAATCCCACGAGCCTGTGAAACCTTCTTCTAGAAAACCAGACTTCAGACACCAGGCCACACTCTGTGACCCACCTAACTTCCTGTGCTAGCTGGCATGGTTTCTTTGCACATTGCTCTCAGGGTAAACACATCGGATCATGCGTCTGAAGAGAGGACACTTTATTCTGAGATCAACTGCCATTTGCTTCAAGTGTGATGAGGTCACACAAGTCACTACATTTTCAGACAGAGCAAAGGTCCTTCACGGGGTTCCACTTTGGATGAAGTGTCTGAGACTGATGTGTTGTCCATCTATTAGAATATGAACGACACACTCCAGATAGACTAGAAGACTCTGGCTTTCAAGTAGACCATGATTCTTTGTGAGTTCCTGGCCAGCTGAGTCCCTGGACAGGAGCTCAAACACCGTCCAGCTTCATAACTGCCTCGTTATCACTATTGAAAGTCCTCCTTCCTGGGGCAGTCAGTCGTCTGCGGGCTCACCTCCATCCTTGCTTGTTCTCTTTTGCCCTGCTCTTTCAACACTGTCTGATCTCTCTCCTTTAACTCAGACAAGATGTGTACACCCAGCCCAGCTGATAGGAACGTCTGGGAAAAGTTAGAGAGCAGCGTGGTTAGGAACTGGTGTGTTTGGATAGACAGCAAATGAAGAGCTCAACGCTTTTTGCTTTTTTTTCCTCCCCAGAAACTTGTCCACAAATAAAGCATAAGGCACAGAGCTAGCCCGCAGAATAATGCCGCACGGGAGAGGGTTCTTCTCATCTAACCCTCACAGCCGGTTCTGCTTCCACTACAACCAGAGGAAAGGACCGTTCTAGTCAGTGTCAGTGCCCTTGTCCCAACAGCAGCACAGACTCCGGTTCATGCGTGTGTAGTCTGTATTTGTTTGTGTGTGTCTCCAGACATGCAGTAGACTATAAACTGAGAAGGATGTTTTTTTTTTTTTTTTTTGAGCAGACCTGAAATACCATGAATTAGCTTCAGGCACCCAAGACAACTTGCCTGGTCATGAATGTTCCAGAAACTATTGTTGCCATTAGAACAGCATGCTCATTGTGGTGTGGCTGTTCCCTTCAGTGCTAAGTCCTTAGCCGAATAGCTGAAAGCTCCAGTCATACTCTCTCTTTCCGAGAACGCCTTGCCTTGCACACAGGTGCTGTTCCACAAATGGTTTCAAATTACCTGGGACTCTATTTCTTGTGTGCTCTCGGAGCAATTTTCCAAGGCCCTGTCCCAAATACATAATTGATAACATTGAAAAATAAGCAAGGAAATTGTATTTATGTAGCATGTCTCTGCAATCATTAGCAGGCTGCCTTAGGGATGAGAATTCAGAGTCTAATTAAGTCAGGACAGTGTTCTAGGATGACTGCATACCCTGTGGTAGATTGACCAGTTATTACTTTCTTAGCCACGCTGAAACAAAGAGGAAGCTCGATGAACAGAAAGCTCATATTGAAACGTTTGAATTACAGCAACACCTAGCCTTTTATCCCATAATTATGTATTCTTTCTATTTGACGGGCATCTTCTTAGCCATGTATGTGAATATGGGGTTCGTGTATAGAGATCTATTTGCATAGACGGTTGTTCTTTCAGAGAAAAGCAAAGGGTCAAAGGTGTTCTCCTTCTCATTTCTGTTGCTGTGGTGAAGCACCCTGACCAAAGTAACCTGGTGGAAAAGACAGATTTATGGCTCATAGTTTTGGGTTGTGGTCGATTATTAGAGGGACGTCACTGAGTTAAGGGCTTGAGACAGCTGGTCATACCATATCCAGTCAGGAACAGAAAAGAACGTTGCCCCCGTGCTGTCTTCTTGCTTTCCTCTAACTCTCTCATGGCGCACGTAATTCAGGGCCCCTGCACAGGGAATGGTGCCACCCATAGTGGGCTGTTGTCCTCCTGAATCAACTACTAATCTAAATGAGGCACTCCTGTACGTGACCACAGACTGACCAGAGGTGGATAAATCCTCATTAAGACCCTCTCCCCAGATGATTTTAGGTTGCGTCAAGTTGACATTTTAAAGTCAACCACACACATGTCTGTCATGCCCTAAAACTGAATTCAGTTTGCCTCCAAATCAACCTGCAGTCCTTTTCATGGTCTCATCCCAGCTGAAAGTGTTTCCTGCATTTGTCAACAGAGGTGAGCCAAGAAGTGGTCATTTGCACCCAAGGTCATCCTGACAAATTGATGTCCCATTAGAAAGCAGTGTCGCTAGAAAGCCCATTGTCATGACATTTGACATCCATGATTGAGAAGACAGCTTCAGAGACAGTAAAAAAAAAGTCAGTAGTGCACATGCCAAAACAAACAAACAAATGAACGAACAATCATTCCACCATAGTCGTGGCCCTGCCTTTTTAACTCTAAGAGTCATGAAAACAAAACAAAACTGAGAACGAAGTTCAGTGGTAAAGTCCTTACAGAGCATGAAAGCCTGGGCTTGCATCCTCAGAGTCCACATAAAGCCAAGCACAGGACACACAGTAACACGTCTGGTGTCTGTAATCGCAGGGCTCCCTGTTGTGTGCTGGGAAATGGAGACAGGGAGATTTCCTGGGCCAACAAGCCCTGTTTGTACAGTGGTCAACAGCAAATGACCCTGCTTAAAAGGGGGGAACGTGAGGACTATACCTGTATACCTGAGCTTGTACTCTGTCTTCTGTGGACACAGGGAGGCTCACAGAGGCTCATAGGTATCTACATTCTCTCTCTCTCTCTCTCTCTCTCTCTCTCTCTCTCTCTCTCTCTCTCTCTCTCTCTCTCTCTCTCTCTCTCTCTCTCTCTCTCACACACACACACACACACACAAGACTTTAAGAAAAACAAAGTCAAGACAGGTGGTGGTGGTACACCTTTAATCCCAGCACTTGGGAGGGAGGCAGAGGCAAGTGGCTTTCTGTGAGTTCAAGGCCAACCTGGTCTACAGAGGGAGTTCTAGGACAGCCAGGACTATACTACAGAAAAACCCGATCTTGAGAAACCAAAAATGGGCAAAACCCAAAACAGCAATAATAAATACATAAACCAAGACAGACAAAAAGCACTAACAAACACCACCACCATAGCTGCTACCAGATGGGAGAGGCTTGAAATATTGCAGAGGCTTTGGTACATGCTGAAGTTTTGTCCCCATTGCCTAGCTGCTGTGTGGACAGGAGCGTGACACCTTCTTTGCTAAATGGATTAGGCTACGGGTTAATATGGCTGCCAGTTCTTCATGGCCCAGCCTCAGAGCCCTGACTAATTCATCGTTACGGGAAGAAAGCCCCTACAAGTCAGCAAGGCTGTGTTTAGTACTTCTGCGATCAGATGGACCGGGTTTGCTTCTGGCCTGTGATGGACAAGCTGTCCAGTTCTGGGTTCTGGTTGTCTTCCTCATCCGCTCCTCAGCCAGTCAATAGGAAAGTGAAAACTGTGACCGTAATGTGCATCCTGCTTAGCTTAGGACACATAGAAAATCTAGTTAACATTAAGGGTAAATCATGCTTGTAACATTATCCTTTTGTCTTTAGCTTGCATGACTGTAATCTCGGCTTTTCACAGTTCAAATTTATGATACAAATAGGACTTGTTTGGGGCTCTCTGCGAGTTTGAGAGTATGAAGAAAGTTGTCTTTGAACGCAGTGTGATGGCTCGGTGGGTAAAGGTGCTTGGTACGAAGTCTGATGTCCTGAATTCGATCCTCTGGGGACCCGCATGGTGAAAGTAGGGAACCACAAGCTGTCCTCCGACCTCTACAGCTGTGGGAGGACGAAACCTCATTTTCGGAATGTCTCCATCAGACTGCTCTGTAGGAAGGCACGTGCATGTGGCATTTTCCCGCTTGTTGGTTTGCACAGGAGGGCCCAGTCCTCCGATGTGGCAGTCAGATGGGCCCAGGAGGCAGAAGATAGATTCCTGAGAATGAGCCTGGATGGAACCAGTGAGCAGGGTTTCTCTGTGGTCCCTGCTTCTGCTCCTGCTTGAGGTCCTGCCCTGACTTCGCTTTGCAGCCAGCTGTGACTGGGATGGAGAAACCAAATCGACCCTTTCTTCCCCTAGCTTCTAGGGTTCTATCACAGAAATATAAAGCTAATTATCACACACACACACACACACACACACAAATGAATGCTGGATGAATAAACAAAGTTAATAGAAAACTTGAACCAGGATTTAAAGAAAAAGGTTAGACTGAATAATTTTCTGTTTCTAGTTTTGGTTCAATGTTTTCTTAAAGCAATGTTTCACATTCTTTTTTTTATGGTTTGTTTTCTGCAATCACACAGAGAGTTTTCAAAGACCCTGATCACTCTATATTTTTTAGGAAACAATGTTCTGTTTTTATATTCAGTTTAATGGCTTTTTTTTTCTCCATCCTGTAGCTCTGGAGCCAAGGATGATAAATCAAAAACTAATATTTCCAAGCACCTCAAAAAATAAGAGCCTGTGATAGATTAAAATAAGCTAAATGAGACCTATGGCTGATTGGTTCTAATTAGATATAAGGTAAATGTGCGCTCAGTTGTGCCTTCTGGTAAAGTCAGAACACATGGTTGTCAGGACTCTCTGCACTGCCCCTTACAGAGTCATTTGAAAATATTTGGATCTGCTGTCGCTGAGACAATAGGGCTTGGCAGCATATTGGTAACTTCATAGGTTTGTCACTTTTGTCATGCAGGCAATGCTCTTTATAGGCAAAGCTGTCAGGCAGATTGAGTGTATAATTCCTCTTTGCATGAAATTATACGATGAAACCCCAGTATCAAATTGAAAGCAGTGCTGGCCTTTGGAATCTTTCAGGCATGGGCTGGAATTGTTTCACAATGGACGTGTTGTTTGAGGACAGATACCCCTTTCATCAGTTATGTTGGTGCAGCATAACTCTGACTGTAGGTCTACCTTGGTTGTTGTTGTTGCTGTTTACATATTGGAAGACGAAGCCGCAGTTGGTTATGTCTGGCTGAGTGTGATGGTGTAATGTGTGTGTGTGTGTGTGTGTGTATGAGTGCCCATGCACATGTGAGGAGGCCAGAGGAGGATGTCTATCATTCTGACAGCACTTCTTAGTGAACCTAGAGCCGGACAGGCTAGCTAACAATCACTGGAGTGCCCCTTGTCTCTGACTGCTGGGGTTACATTGGCCGGATCTTAGCTTGGTTGTGATATCTGAACTTAGGATGAGTAGTTATCTGCTTCCTTGGTTTGGTTAGATCTCCAAAGATAATGCTTGCCAATGCACACGAAGTGTCCTTCTGTCTCAGAAGTGCAAGTGGCGGGCAGTGCGCTGTTCGTGTTGGGCTGATCAGTGGGAGCATCCACACAAATTGTACATAGAGCCCAACTGGAAAATTTGGGAGGGTCAGTTGACTTATTCTCCTCAGATTTTCGAGAAACTGGCCCACCCACGGCAGCTGGAAGGGACTAAATGGGGGAAAGGAATGGATTCTAAAATGCATACACCCCATGTGCTTCAGGCAGCCCTTGCAGAGCAGGTTCCTGTTACAGAGTAGAGTGGGCTGCCTGCCAGGACTCTGCTAAGCACTCTCCATGTGCTTTGTGCCTTGGAATGTGGGAGGAGTTTCAACTCTGGGACTGCCCATCTCTCTCCCTCTCTCTCCCTCTTTTCTTCTTCACTCCCTTCCTCTGACTTTGCTCCTGAATTCTTTTATTTCTGAAGGAAGAACTGCATTGTGTGGCTTGAAATGATTAAAACACCCATGATGGGAGACTCTCTCTGAGTGTGGACTGGGCAAACCCCAATTTCCCACTTGATCAAACTTTTTTTTCCTCAACCAAAAAAATCCATCTTCTGTGCCCCATAAGTTCACTGCAAAGCTCCATCTGGAACAAATTCGGCATCTTTAACAAATATGTGTTCTCTCTTCAAAAATCATCTAAAAATAGCACTCAAGCAGATCAGACAAAAATATTTTGACGTTTTTCTGTGTGTTTTGCGGGGCAAGCACAGCTTGAAACGGGCTGTCTGTTAATTTTCACACATGTAAAAGTCGATGTACTTTTTCTGTCGGCATGCACAGTGTATTTTATTCCAGGGTGATTTCTGATTCAAAACATAGCATAGCAATTGTGCTTGTTAGAAAGGCACTGCTTTTATCACAGCTGGCTCTCATATAGAACTCAGGTTACAAGTACCCAAAGTGAAATGTTCAGTTGAGTTCTACTGACATATGACAGTATTGATTTATTTTTTAAAAAATTAGTTTTGCATGAAGAAAAACATAGCTACCTTATGAAGCTGTCCTTACAATCTACACCACAAATCATACTAATTGTGTTGACTTTAGTTCCAAATGATGGGTTGCCCTTTTAAGCCCAAGAACCACTGCTCCATGTTTGCACCTGAGAGTCTGACACAGAATTATAACTATAAGGCCAGTCTGAGCTACACAGTGATGTGTTGGGAAAAAAACAAAAACCTACAAGGTGGGTTTAGCAGTTGCTACTCTTGCAGAGGGGCTGAGTTCAGTTCCCCACGTCCATGCCCATTTCAGGTGGCTCACACTGCCTAAAACTCCAACTCCAGAGAATGTGATGCGCTCTTCCAGCATCTTTGGGCACTGCACGCATGTGCACACATATGTGCACACACACTCTCTCACACACACACTTTGAAAAAAATAGAACATCTATTAAAGAGCTAATAAATGTTTTAAAATTTAATAAAAGCAGAATACCTCCCATCATTTATTGATTAATCAGCTACTGTGTGTTACACATCGTGAAAGGGATTGCATATGTAGCCCATATAACCATTTATGGATTCTAATACATACAAAGTGTCGAATGCTTTAATTGAATCCTATGACTCTTGAACTCTATGGTGGAAAAACTGAAGCTCACAAGACTTAGCAAAGGACTCTAGGTAACCTGGCTGATCAACAGAGAAGGAGAGTCAAGGAAGTCTCATACTCTCCTTCCTGACTTTGCATTCCTCTCTAGGACAGACAAGAGAGATGATGTATCCATCTTTATGATAGCGATATTTAAATTATTAGAAAAAGTCAAATTCAGATTCAGTGCATCTTTTCTTTTTTCCCTAGCTCTCTAATACCCTTTGATGCCCTAACGTGTAGAGTTTTAGCAAACCCAAGACTGTATTCTAATGATATTAAAGTTTCCTTGTTTCATTTAGTTATTTCATAGATCTCTATAAAATCAGGGAAAGTGTTGTGACTTAAAATTGATGGAGTCTTAGGGAAGTGTTTATTGATTATTGCAAACATTGCTAACATAGAATCATAGAATTAAATACTAGTTAGCTGCTGACATGTCCTAGGTATGTTTAAAATGTTGGAAAATTCCCTTAGTTGGTCAAACCTATTCTTCCTGTATTAAAAACAGTGTCTGTTGGAAGCCGGGCTGTGGTGGTGCACACCTTTAATCCCAGCACTCGGGAGGCAGAGGCAGGCTGATCTCTGTGAGTTCGAGGCCAGGCTGGACCGACAGCCTCCAAAACAATACAGAGAAACTCTGTCTTGAAAAAACCAAAAAACAAAACAAAACAAACAAACAAACAAAAAAACAGTGTCTGTTGAAACAATGTGCCATAAAAGCCCAAAATCTGAGCACTGTTCAAATGTAGATGCATATCCAATGTCAGATGAAACTCATGAACCAAGGCTGGAGGGAAAGGCTAAGTTATCTTATATCCCTCAGAACACACTAAACAACAACAAACACAACCCCAACAATGCCCTTTGTTTCTGTGAATGCCTAGACTCCCAGGTATGCAGCAGAAGGATATTATAGTGATGTGGATCTCTGTGGTTCCATTGCAAAGCTCCATCTACAGACTGCATTTAGCAAACAGTGAATTGTTAGGGAAACAATTCCATCGAGGTCCAAATTCCCTGGGTTAGACTTGGGTCCTCTGTCTCAGCATTCCTATCTTCAAACAAAGGTTCAAGAGTACCCAGAAGCAAACTCAGGCCCACACCCAAGGCCAGCTCGTAATAGGAAGGTCTGAACACAATCTATATGTCTCCATAGCTGTATGACTGCATGTCTGCATACCCCCAGTCTGTGCAAGTTCTTCTTTACTTGGATATTCTCTCTCTCTCTCTCTCTCTCTCTCTCTCTCTCTCTCTCTCTCTCTCTCTCTCTCTCTCTCTCTCTCTCTCTCTCTCCCCTCTCTCTCTCTCTCTCTCTGTCCCCTCTTCTTAGACTAAAAGCCCCATCTATTTTGCATTTGCATTTGTCTTTGATTTGCATTAATCTTTATGTGTCAACTATAAAATATCAATTCCAGCATCCTGGAGACCATAAATGAGGCTTAACATGTATTTTATACTTCATCAGTGAGTTATATAATAGTAAGTGAGATGCTTCATACTCTCCAGATTAATGTCCGATGAGGCACCAGAAAAGAGAGTAAGCTGCCTCGCCTTCGGCTCTATAATCATTGCATTTGTTCACTATAGACTAGAATTTCTATTTCAGAGGTTGAGCTCACTGAATTTTCAAAGTGTGGCCCCTTATGTCACAGCTGTAATACCTCCTGGGAACTTAGAATTAACGTATAAACTCAGATACCACCCTTGACCAGCTGAGTCAGAATACGTGCGCGGGGTCTAGGATAGTTACTGTTCAAACTTTCCGGGGTTGGGTTGTGACTGTTGGTAAATTGTCTTGTAAGCATGAGGACCAGGGTTTGACTCCATGGAACCCTAATGAAAAGAAGAACAAAACATAACTGATGCGGTGGCAGGTGCTCATCATCTCAGAGCCAGGTAGGCAGAGCCAGGCAGATTCTTGGAGCTGCTCAACAGCCTTCCTAGCTTATATGATGAGCTCTAGAATGCGGGAGACCCTGCATCAAAAAACCACAGTGGGCTGCTGCTGAGAAATGACAATCGTAGTTGTCCTCTGGCCAGTACATGCAAAGGTACTCATAAGCACCTGCACACACTGACACAAGCATGTACAAACACACACATACACATTCATACACACATGCACACGTGAATACACCTTCACACATGTGCATACATGCACACTTATATGCACTCACACATGCACTTGTGCACACACACACACACACACAAACCTTTCAGATAATTCTGCTGAACACTCATAGATAAGAGCTGCCATTCCACCTATTATACCAGAGAGGTTTTATTTCCTCCCTTTCTGCCTCCCTCTGTTTCTGTCTTTTATTCTTCTCTAATGATTCAATTCTTCCCTAATACTGTTTCTATTCCATAAATACTTCAGTTTCTTTGTTCCACATAATCAGTGTCTTTATAGTATCTAAGTTATTATACTGTCACTATGTCAGCTGTTATTTGGAACATCTGATAGTGTTTAGGATCAGGTTTGCCCTGACTATGTGGACCAGTGGCCCAGCATCAGCAAATGGACATTTTTGGTATGATTCTTGGCAAGTATCTTTTGCTAATTTCAACAGATGACCTGGGTTCTTGTGTCTGCTTCACTGGCTACTAACTGACTTGTTTGTTAACAGACCCCTTTCAGTGGTCAGCCTTTCCCCTTTCTCCCACTGTCCCCTTATTCCTGCGTGTGGTGATCCCTGGGCTACACCATAGAGAGGCAGGGTTAGCCTTCTCGAGGGCCCAGGGTGTAATTCTTCTGCTTATCATTCTCCTTCCTATGACCCTCAGTTCCCCTTTCAGCATCACTAAATTCAGCTCATTATCCTTGTCTAATTGGAGAAGAGTGAATACAAAAGGCAAATGGGGAAAAAGAAGAAGAAGAAAGGAATCTTGGGAGCAGGCACTGTGGAGTGCCCAATAGGAAACCTGCTGAGTTCTTTGATGGTGTTTTATGTGCTGGTGTGAGCATCATGATGTGGTGTGTCCCAGTGTGAGCATTAGGATATGGCATGTGCTGGTGTCAGCACCGGGATGTGACTTGTGCTGGTGTGAGTGCTAGAATACGGCATGGGCTGGTGTGAAGGTCAGGATGTGGTGTGTCCTGGTGTGAGCACCAGGATGTGGCTGCAGGTCCTCACATATGCAAGTTTCTCATCTGAATTCTCATCTGTGGTTGTCCAAAAATTTCTGAAAAGTTTTATGCTGCCGTCATTAATCGTGATTAGTAAGCAAGGAAATAGGAGAGCCTCGTGGCTGTTGCCTAACTCCTAGCGTCACCACAAAGGGGAAGACAGCACAAATATCCCACAATCCTTTGGATTTTTCTTCTAACGAGCTGAATTGAACTGAGGAGATGGTTCTGCCAGTAAAATGCTTCCTTGTAACATGAGGAACTGGGTTCAGATCAGCAGAATCCATATAAAATAAAAACTACAGCAAAAATAAAAGCCTGCATGCTTCTCTCAGCCCTGGAAGGCAGAGGCAGATGGCGGGGCAGCCCAGCCTATCAGTGATCCTCAGGTCCTAGTGGGGATCTTCTCTGAGAAGAGAAATCCAAGTTTGTCTTTCATACTGAGGTACACATGCCTACACATGCACACAACCACATTAAGTACATGAACACACATGTACATTCTGAATGTGAAAAATTTCAAGATGGTGACAAGAAATGATTAAACCAAGGTAGAGCTTCTAAGTAAAAAATCCCTTTGCACAAGTCTGGTACCCACAAACTGGCACTGTCTCCCCTTGGCAATTCACTCAATAGACTTTTTCTCTTTGCCCAGTCGACAGCAGCAGGAGCAAGCTGTCTCCTGGCAGAATGGGGTCTGATGTAGACGTCTGTTCACTGTATCTCTTCGTTTAATGGGGGATTGTGAGAATTGAGCAGTGCTTTCTCTGCTGGCCAAATAAATTGAAAGTGAATGTGTCTCAAAATCACTTGTATCTACCCCATTTATCAAGCCCATAGCATTGGCTTCAGGTTAGTATTAGCCAGCTTTGGCAAAATGCCAAATCATTCTTCATGCTCAACAGTCAAGAATCCTTACAGGAGATTCCAGAATGTCTCTTGCCGGAATCCATTATAGCAAGAAGCAAATCCAGTCTGCTACGATTCCCTGAAATGAATACAGTGCTTTAGGAGATGTCAAATATCCTTGTTTCTTCTCTGTGCTTGGACAAGATAATTATATCATAGTATTTCAGGTGCCTAGCTGGTATGGTAGCATATGAAGTACACTCTAGGCTATGACCCTTCCACACGTAGGAATTTATCATATATATGTGTGTGTGTGTGTGTATGTGTGTGTGTGTGTATGTATGTGTGTGAAAAGTTTAGAATGAGTTAGATCCTGTTTGAACAGATGAAAATCTATTTTAATTTATTTAAAATAGTCTTTCTTATGTATTCTTAGGTTTCAGTAGTCCAGCATACAAGAGGTTATTTTCATAAGTGCTTCATCAGTCCCAGAGTACAGAGCTAGCCACTGGCAATGACCTTGTTGTCTTTGGGGAGAACAAAGCCATATATTTGTGTATATACATATGCGATGAAGTAAACAAGAGAGCAGTGAGATCTGCAGGCTAGAGAGATGACTCAGCAGTTAAGAGCACTTACTGTTCTTACAGGGGACTAGAGTTTGGTTCCTAACACAGCTGGATGCTCACTGGTAACTCTAGACACAGGGACCCCCAGGCCCACTTCTGGCCTCCTTGGGTGCTCTCACAATCACACACATGCACCAACATAAATAATGAATATTAGTCTTGGAATGCACACAACTGGACTTAGAACAGTAATTTCACAAAAAGTTATAGTTATGTTCTCTCATTTCCTGATGGGTAACTTGGACATGTGAATCTCATCACCCACTTTTCATATAGAGAAAGATTCAGGGAAAGTTAGTTATATTGCCCTTTGCTCCACAATGAAAAGCTCGAACACTAGTCTCTAACACTTCTACAATTCATGCACTTTCCATACTATCCAACACCCTCAAGTGAAACATTTTAACTTTTTCTTTTCAGTATCTCACTTGACAATCTCTTTTCTTCCAGCTCTATCACGTTGAGTAGGTCTTGCAATTCAACTTGACCAAGGTGCTTATTAAAGCCTCGGAGAGCCAAGACAAGTTTGTTTTGCTCTAATAATGACCTGGCTGGGTTCTTGTCCCCCACCCGCAACATGTCGTCCTTGCTTGGTTTCTGTAGCTCTCTCTGCTCTCAAGTAACAGCATGTGTTTATCCCCAGCATTTTGTAACCCCTCAAAGAGGCTCCACCTATTTATCATGTGTAGAGCTGTTATCATTTTCCATATTTCACCATCTAATGCAATAATTACCTTTACACTAAGACATTTTCATTTTTAGAAAGTAGATCTGTGCGCTGCACTTTAGGGACCAGGGCAAACCCTTGCTAATTGGATTGTGCTCCATTGGATTAAAACCAGGAGAGGCGCATTTTATCTTGTCTGTAACTTCACTCTCACGGCTTGGCCTTCTCAAAGCATGGTGTGTTTGCTAAGATGGGTTATCAGGGACAGATAGTGTAGCCAGAGAGGAGAGTTACAGAAGCTCATAATGAATCCTGGTGTGTTGGGAGATACATTTTCAAACTGGGACTGTGGGGGTAGACACAGAACAGTGGGGAGTTCTGAGTTATAGCCAGGAATGGGCACCTACCATGTGAACAGAGGCAGCCAGCCACCTTGTTCCCAGGCAGATGACTTAGTGGTGATCTGTGTGGCTCCAGATGGAGTTCAACTGTTCCGTAGCTGCACAGAGAGCAGACCAGTTGTGAAACCAACATGGATATTGTGTCAGTACTTTTCAGTTGCTGTGATGAAACGCAGTGTCCAGAAGCAACTCTAGGGGGAAAGAGCCTGTTTTTGTTTATGGTTCCAGAGGGATCATGTCCATAATTGTGGGGGAGGCATGGCAATAGCTGAAGGATCACATCTTCAGCCACACATAGGAAGCTGTGAGAAGGAAATGGACAGTTGTGAGGATGTGAACTCCCAAAGCTCACCTCAGTGACTCACTTCCTTCAACAAAGCCCCACCTCCTAAAGATTCCGTAACCCTCCAAACAGTGCCACCACCTAGAGACCAGGTGTGCAAATGCCTGAGCCTGTGAGGAACATTTCTTTTTCAAATCAGAGCAGGAGTCAATCTCAAGTGAGGAGAAAATGTGAAGTATCTACTGGTTTGGGTTTATTCTGCTTTAGTGGATTTGGAATACTCTAACAATTAACTTATTTGAGCCTTGCCTCAACGTAATGCTATTCTCTATTATCCGAGCTTCTTGTGTCTGTATACACTGAAAATTTAGAACCACTGAAAAACCAAAACTATCTCTTAAAGTATGACTCTGAGGATTGGAGTAGAGAAATAGCTAATGTAGGCCATGGAAAACTTAACAGATCACACAACACAACCTACTTGTATACCTGAAATATCAAGGAAGTGAGTGAGATGTTTTTCTAGTTGCCAAGAACATAATTACCTCCAACATCATATTCTAGTTCCATTTTGACCAGTTATTCTAAAACCCATAAATTGTGTTTTGTGTCACAGTTTGTGTATTTGAAGATGAAACAGAGATCATGGTTCCTTTCTCACTACAAATCTTTGTTTCTAAATTTGTAACGAGAACAAAAGGGACACACCCAAAAGCCAGCTAAGCATTTTTACTGGACTAAGTGGTTGGCTCTTCTTAGAGATTGAAATTCTGAACATATATATTGCATATATTATGTACTTAAGTGACTATAAAGATTTGTAGACCAACTGGCTGCTACTGACTACAACAATTTTTGAAATGCTGATAAATTTATTGGTATAAATAACTATTTATTTACATATTCATGTCTTATTTTTATTACAGTTTATTTACTTATTTATTTAGTGTCTGTGTGTGTGTGTGTGTGTGCACATGCATGTGTGTATGAATGCACATGTCATAGTGTATAAGTGGTGGTCAGAAGACAACTTTTTAAGAGTTGGTCCTCTTCTTCTACCATGCATGTTCCAGGGTTTGAAGTTCATCAGGTGAAATATATAAAATCAACCTAAGGAGCCAGGCGATGGTGGCGCATGCCTTTAATCCCAGCATTCGGGAGGCAGAGGCAGGCGGATCTCTGTCAGTTCAAGGCCAGGCTGGACCGACAGCCTCCAAAACAATACAGAGAAACCCTATCTTGTAAAAACCAAAAAAAAAATCAACCTAAGGAAGAACACATTGAGTCTAGAGTCTAGTTGATGCCCTGGGTTCTGATTTGAAACTGTCTTTTGGGAGTAGTTCATAGCAGTAAGTGTATCTATAAATGATGCCATGGACTTTGTCTTTAAGATAGAGCCAAACAGCTGGAAAGTCATATGTTTCTGACTTAGGGGTCCTAACAATGACAGTGTGGCCAGGCTTAAATGAGTTCTCATGACTGACACCGAGCAATGCAGCTTAATATATAAAATATTTCAGTCTATGTATAAATGATTTTGGCAACTTTCAAAATAAACTTTGCTACTAAGAAATTATGTATTTACCTACTAAATATGAATAGTTTCTCTCCAATGGGGCTCTAATATTTTCATCTGATGAAAATAATGTGCCAACCAATCGCAAAAAGAGGTTCCTAGCTTCAAAGGCAGAAGGTAGTGTCCCCCTCATTAGAATATAGAGAATAATGGTGAAGGAAGGAATTAAAGACATTGTGTCCTAGTCACTATCAGCTCTTTGAAGTTCCTCTTTTTATGAAAGTATTTTACGAAATAGTTAACCAAACATATGGGCATAATTGAACTTTCCTGCTGCTGTTCATATGGCTAGGAAGTCACATTGACCTTGATATGAGCTGAGACCATTCTCCCTATTCCTGCTTTGATGTATTCAGGGCACTGGGCAATTCCCTGATCCTTTTATCTACATTGTTCTTGTTCTTAATTAAGGTAATGTTCTGCAGACTTAAACAGTGGTGTTTACATTTTATCGATAAGGAAGTGAGCTCACACAATAATGGGGTTATGCAAAGTTGAGTTTTGAACTTAAAACATTTCATTCATATATACAACAAAATATGGCCATATCCACCTCCCTCCAACTTCCCCCATATCCCTGCCCCATGTCCCCATCTCAACTACATGTCACACAATGGCTGTGGTTATAGCTCCTTCTTATGTCTGTGCTATAGGATATAGAGACCCAGGCCAGGCAGAAGAAATCGCATCCCTTTGCAATCTTGTTAGCTGTGACCACTGACTTGATGTAGCCTAATGTCATCTGAGAAGGGAGTTCAAATTGAAGGATTACCTCAATCAGACTGCCCTGTGGGCTTGTCTGTGAGAGATTGTTTTGGTTGTTAATGATGTAGGATGGTGTGCTGGTTAGTTATTTGTCAACTTGACAAGGTAGGGCCAGCCATCTGAGAAGAGGGAACATGTATTAAGAAAGTGCCCCCATCAGAACGTCCTGTAAGCAAGTGTTTGGGAGCATTTTCTTGATTAATGATAGACGCAGGAAAGAGGGCAACCCTCTGTGGGTGTTACTGTCTCCTGCACAGGGATTAGAATTCAGTCAGAGAGACTCATGAGGAGCACGCCAGTAAGCAGTGTTCTTCCATGTCCTCTGCCTCAGCTCCCGCCTCCGTGTTCCTCCATTGGTTCCTGGCCTGCCTTCCCTTCATGATAAAATGTACTTTGTAATGAGAAGTAACCCCATTTCTCAACAGGTTGCTTTGGGCCACAGTGTTTATCACAGTAGTAGACAGTAAGTTAAGACAGTGGTTTCAAACCACTGATGGCAGTCCCATCCTTGGTTCTAGGCTGTAGAAGAAAGTTAGCTAAACCTAAACCTGTGAACAAGCCATCAGTCGACAGACCTCCACAGTTCCTTTTGCTGTGACTAAATTCCTTGCTTCGTGGTGACTCTGCATGGAATAGCTATCAATCTTGCCTTCATGTTCCTGCTCTGACTTCTCTTAATGATGGCCTGTGATCTGGAAGTGTAAGCCAGATAACCCTTTACTCTCCTAAGGTCTTCTTGGTCAATGTATTAATACAGTAACAGAAAGCAAACTACAACACTCTTCTGCTTTTCCTACGTCCAAGCAGGGAAATGGACCCCATTCACATTTATAAAGTCAAGTCATTTCCTACCATTCCTGACATCAGTCTACTGCTCTTGAAGAATACTGTGACAGTATCATACATAGTTTGTAATACTACAGGAGGACCATATGGTCTGTAAAAGCTCATCTCATGATAACAGTCAATGTGTTCTTGAAAAGGATAATAGATAAGCTCTCCTAAAGACTCACATTCCCCTTAATTATCCAAGGGCAAATTGAAATTGTCCTTGGTTCTGCTTCAGCAGCCCGATTCAGGCTCTCCTTTCGGGAATTGCTGGTCGAGTGCAGGTTCCCAATCGTAGTTCCTATTTTTAGTGTCTTAAGGGTTCCTGTGTCTATAAATGGCACCCCTCTGTGCAGGCTAATGTCTTAAATGCAGTCCAAAATCAATTAGCTATTATGCACAACAAGGCTGTGCATTAGCAAGGTGAATGTTCTCTTGTGCTTTTGATCATCGCTATCTGGCGCCCAGACCTCAGGCAAAAAATGGGAACAGTTCCTGGTGCTCTTCTTAGAGAAACCAAAACCAGCCATTTTCACACACGTTTCCCCCCCACCCCCAAAATCCTTAGTTACATTTTTAATATTTAATCACATAGGTGATCAAAACAGATTTTCTTGTCATTTATCTATAATGTCTACTTCAGGAATGATCCTGGCATCTGTCATCACTGGCCCTAGCCCAGCTCTGCAGAACTCTCTGCAGGAACTTCAAGCCCCACAAGAGGTTCACTCCCCCCTCCCATGGGCTGCAGGAGTCTTAATTATCAAATGTCTGATCCCAGCTTTCCTGTAGACACCATTTAGCCCACTTCCATGGCAGCCCTATTTGTCTTGTTAAAGACCCTGAAGTTAAATTACTGCCTCTCTGTTTTTCTTCAAGGCTCACTTGCTAGTTATGGTGGAAGAGAGCTATTGACCGGGTCTTCTCATTCATCTAGACTTCCTTTATTATTTTAAATGATCTCACTAGGCTACAGGGCAGCAATTTGCATGTCTTGTTCAATGAATTCTACCTGATAGTTCTGTCTATACTTTTTCTCGGGAAGAGAACAGAATGTCTGCGAATGAATAAATTGTCTCTTGAAAACTCATGGCTTTATCTACTGCTGTACAGAAAAAGCTCTAGATCTCAGTGGCCTTAATGAAGCCCTGTAGTCTTAACTGTATTGAATCAAGAGAAATATTTTTTATGTTATTCTTCAGTGTGTGTGCATGTGTGTGTGTGTGTGTGTGTGTGTGTGTGTGTATTATGTGTATGAATGTGTTTGCACATGTAAATGTCAGGTGTCTTTCTCAACTGCTCCCCACCCTAGTTTCCAAGATGTCGTCTGTCATTGAGCCTGGAGATCATTGATTCAGCTAGGCTGTCTGGCCAGTGAGCTCCAGGGATCCATCTGTCCCCCTCTTCCCCACTACTGGAGTTACAGTCATCCACTGGTTTTTTTACAGGGTTACTGGTAAATCAAAATCAAGCCCTCTACCAACTGGGCCTCTCCCCAGCCCTGTGTCATTTTAATCTAGCCTGCATTCTTTGCTGTCCCCTCTCATGCTTAAGGAACAGGTGGGAGTCCTACCGGAGGACGTAACTCTTTCTACCCATACATGTCACGTTTCTTGCATGTGACTTTCCTGTCCAGGATGCTGGCCATATCAGGATGCAACTTGGAAGCATCTCCCGTCAGTGTTCTCTCAGGCTTCCGCAAGTGTGTGATGTCTGAAGGACACCATCAAGGAGACGGTTATGATAGACATCGTGCGCTGATGCTGTTGGCCTCGTTGCAGCTAGGGGAATGTTCCAAGCTAATTGGGAAAGCGATTTTGGCCATACCTCTAGGATGTCCATGTGGCCAGGGGAAGCCCCTGGGTTTGATGTAGAAAAGGGAGAACTGATATCGATTGTTACAAGCATCCCATTCCTATTCTGAAAGGGCGCCGCAAAGGGGAAAAAGTAAGGAAATTACTTCTTTTCTTTTTTAGTTTTGTGAAAAAATTTGACATTGGACATACTTGTAAACAATGCACAGTGATTACAGTCATGCCCCCAACACTCTCTCACCCCCTTCCACTCACACCCATACCCTGATACTTTCGAGAAGTCCTGCTCCTGCTCACGTGTCCCCTCCCCTCTGTCTTCCTCTTCCATGACATGCCCTGGGCCTCACAGAGACTGACGCAGATGTCTTGTTTGAAACCAGGGACTCAGTAGTCACCCATGTTCAGCTGTCTGACCAATTTATAAGGTCCCCACTTTTACTGTCACTTGCTACCAATAGAAGTTTCTCAGACCAAGGCTGGGAGCTGTACTAACCTATGGATATACATGTAAATAATCATAAAGCAAGGCGTCAGCTGTAGACACCCTCACAGGCTGTGTGACTTTGATGTCAATGATTTACCTGTGAAACTGAGCCCTTTTTTTATTCCAGCCCTTTCATGAGGCTTCTGAGTAGGATGGGGATGAGGAAGAGGCACACTGGAAAAAAAGCAGAATTCTTGCATTGCACCCAGAGCTGGTGTGTGTGTTAGTGCCTTTCTCAGTTGGAAAACCTTGTTCCCTACTATGTTAGGAAGATGGACACAGAAAAAGAGGAGATGCCATGGAACAGAATACGACTGGTGTGTGTGTGTGTGAGTGTGTGTGTGTGAGTGTGTGTGAGTGTGTGTGTATGTGTGTGTGAGTGTGTGTGAGTGTGTGTATGTGTAAGTGTGTGTGTGAGTGTGTGTGTGAGTGTGTGTGTGTATGTGTGAGTGTGTGTGTGTGTGTGCAAACAAGTCAAAGAGGGCTCCCGAGTTATCCAATGAGAGGAAGCTGCAGTTTTGTTTCTATTTAATCTCTTGTGTAATGTGAATTATATAGGACAGGCATTATGGCTTGAGTGAGATGTTACCCATAGTCTCAGGCATTTGAATGCCTGGTCCCTAGTTGGTGGCACAGTTTGGGGAGGCTTAGGCCATGTGGCTTTGTTGGAAGAGGTATCACTGGGATCACTGGAAGCAGGCTTGATGTGCTTAAAGACATGTACTGTTTCCATTTCACTCTCTCTGACTCTGTTCACAGTGTGAGATGGGGACCCTCAGTTGCTATTTAGGCCACCCTGCCTGCTACTCCACCATCTGTATTCTAAACTTCTGGTACCATAAACCCAAAGGAATGCTTTCTTCTCTAAGTTGCCTTGGTCATGGTGTTTTATCACGGCAACAGAAAAATAAGTAATACAGGCATTAACTCTTACAAGTTCAGAACACCTAAATTAGCCCCGGCCAGTAGACTGCATGTCGGGCTGTTACGAGAATCAGCAGGGGCGTAGCTCGGGCTTCTGCTTACACAACTTGTACATTTCTTCGTTCCTGGGAAAGCTGAGGTTTGATGTCCCTAGGTGGGAACTCTCAGAGTAGAAAGAAAATATCCTAGAGAGAACTCTTTTGGCCTGAAAGCATAGTATCTCAGTAATGGTTGACTGTGACTTTCAAGCTAAGAGAGATATGAACAGCAGGCTCTTGCCAGATTTGAGGTTTTCCTCTTATTTATGTTCCGTAAAGCTTGGTGGTGGGTTTTCATTCCGTGCCTCAGGCTACATGAAAAAGGAGTTTTACCAAGAATGCTGGGAATTCCTTTGGTGCCCAAAAGGAAATACTAGGGCTCTGGAGGTTGATGAGAGAGGGGGAGACCAGGGGAGCCATGAACAGTCTGCCAATTGCTGCAATTTGATTTCATGTTCTTTTTAACATCAGCTCTGAATTTGCTTAAAGGAATGTTGTGAAAGCAGGGTTCTGATGCTGCAGGCAAGTCAGGAGTCTGGGAGTGGCACATAGATGGTGGTAGTCACAGGTACTATTTTTAGGTTTTTAATTTTTAAAGATGTTTAATAAATAGGTCCTTTTAATTCTAGACAGAAGGCAGGCTGAACTTGAGAGGCAGAAGAGTGGTCTCAGGACCCATTTGTTTTAATTTAATAAAACTAATAACTCCTTTAATCCTGCTAAATTATAGCCTACTTTGTATATTCTTGCTAATTAAAGTTATTATCTATGGGGGGAGTGTCCAGGATGGGGAATCTTTTTGGGAAGAATGCCATTTTGAGAAGCGCAGGAAGGAGTAAATTATGTGGGTTCCACGAAGACGGTGACAAAGTTCCTACCCCTGAAATTCAGAAATAACCGTCCTGGAGGGTTTAGATGGAATTACAGTTTCAGTGAGCTGCTTGGGAGGCGTATAGGGTGGGGAGAGAATGAATACAACTCCTGCGTTAGACAGGAAGGAGGGAGAGCTGGCTTATCCTCTTGAAAATATTTTTAAGGTGAAAAAAAATGATGCGCTTGAGTGTTTGCCTGAATGTATATCTGTGTACCACATGCATGGCCAGTGCCCAGAGAGGTCAGAAAAGGGTCTCAGATCCACTTAAAGTGGAGCCACAGACAGTTGTGAGCTTCCCTGTGGGTGCTGGGAACCAAACTCAGGTCCCACGTTAGAGCAGCCCGTGCCCTAAATCACTGGACCCTCTCTGCAGCCCTAACTCACCATTTGCCACTAAAATTCCATAGTTGTATGAAACACCCTAGCAGCCAAGATGGTTCTGCCCTCAACAGTGTTGAGGGTGCGCTGGTGATAAGAGCCTAGCTGAAACATTTTGGAAAGAAACACAGCTGAACTGAATGTGTCTGGCCGCGTCCATCGAGTGCTAATGAGATAAGCAATAACTGACTCACCAGGCTTCCACTGTTAGCAAAGTCGGAGGTCACAGCCTGTGCTCCAAGCTAGGTTCAGCCACCTGTCCCCAGTGAGCCAATTAAAAGAGTCAAATTAATAGTGGGAAGCAGGAAAAGGAGGTTGATTCAATGTTGCCAGGCTGGGAAGAGGGACAAAGATCCAGACTGCCTCACAAGTCCTTGAAACTGAAGTGAAACTAAAGTTTGAAGAGGGCCTGGGATTTGACTATCTGAGCAGTCCTGGTCACGTGGTCTAGTCTGCCATGAGGCCATCGATATTCCCACCTGTAGAGTGATCTCACAGGGTCTCAGTTCTAGGTAAAATCTCATGGTAGCAGACACACGCTGCTGTGTCTGGGTCTTTTCTTTCTCCTAGCAGGAGATTCTTGGGAAATTCCTTTTTTTTTCCTCTTTGGTTATCTTCATCTTGGCCAGCCCAGTTACCCTGTCAATTATGTAGTTCCTGGGACTTTTTATCATGACAAAATATTACTTTTTCTTTGAGTTGTTATTGCTTTCTTGCTAAAGTCTCTAGGCTGTCTTGTCAACGAAGCTAACCAAAGCTGAGCATAATTCCCCCAAATCAGATCTAGCATGAAAACATTTCAGGCGAGATCATTTCTGTGATTTTTCAATCAAGTCAGGAAATATTACTAATACACAATTGGGGCTATGCATTAAAGGGATGCCCTTAAATGCTACTCTGTTCTTGATGCATATGGATGGACAAAACAGTACCCTCACTGTCTCCAGAAAATGAAAGCTAATTTGTTCTAT
Organism: Mesocricetus auratus; assembly: GCF_017639785.1. Classification (NCBI taxonomy): domain Eukaryota; kingdom Metazoa; phylum Chordata; class Mammalia; order Rodentia; family Cricetidae; genus Mesocricetus; species Mesocricetus auratus. The sequence goes on along the minus strand of NW_024429267.1, from coordinate 53,969,547 downwards.
TCATCAGCAGTCTTTTACCCCATGCCACATATTTGTGGTAGGTTTGAGGCCATGAGAACTTCTTGCTCTTGACTTAAAAAAAGAAAGGAAAGAGAGAAAGAAAGAGAAGGAAATCAAACCATTCCTTATATTCTGAAGGAGATACAGTGCAACATTGGGAGTGTGACTATTGGCTCAGCATTTTACTCAGTGATTGACTTGCCAGATGATAAACACCCGAATCTTGACATCTCAGAGTACCAATTTCCCTGATGAAGTAAGTGAGCCAGGATCTATTCTGAGACGCAAAGGGGGACTCCATTAAGTAATTGGACCATGTGGCTCCCACTAATCAATCTTTAATAAGACCATAGATTCATAGTAGGTAAAGTCTTTCTCCTGATGAAGTCTGAATCCAGAAGCACTCTTCCAAGGAAAGGCAGATATTTCTCTCAGTCCTCCCCCCAGCTAGACTGAGGACTCTCATTTCTGACACAGCCAGTGGCCCAGAAAGAAACAGGAAGGGGGAGCCACAGAAGGATGCAAAAGCATCCTTGCTGTCTCAAGATGGAGCATCCTTTAGCTCCTCAAAGGTCTCTTCTGTTGTGAGTGCTGGGAACTGGCGTTGAGGGTGGTTTCTTTTGTGTTGTTTCCCCTCCAGCTCTCTGCTCCCTTCTTATCCCCTCTGGAAATATTTCCGAGAGTTGTTTCCTAGCTTTCCGGTGTTATCCTGGTCAAGACATAATACACTCTTCACTCATGTACTCTTTGTCACTTCTGTTACTGTCATTCATTCCTGGCTCAAACACATTTTGAACAAGCACACAGGATCAGGGGAACTGGCATTATTAGGGTCAGATCCCAGACCCCGATAGCCCCAGTATGTTGGGTTTGGCCAACCATCTGTTATATGCCAATTAAAGACACAAGAAATAGTGAAAAACTGAAAGAAAGAGATTCAGCCATTGTGGGCACCTTGGAAAGAGAGACCAATGCAGAGATCCAGTGACCTCTCAGATTCACTCCAGGGTCCTGTCACATTGTTCAGGTCTAAGTAGAAGCCAGAGTTTTGATGACTAACAAGGTGTGGTCCTGCCCACCATTGCCACCTCAGTGTGTAGGCTTCAGTCCCTCCCAAAACGTGATGTGATAAGTCGTAAATCTCTTTCCAGAAAACCAGGCCTCCCTCTGGCTGGCACCAGACTTTAGCCTTTTTCTTTGCCCAGCACGAGACTCCTGGAGGAATGCCAATCTCTTGAGACCAATGAATTCAGTATTCTATAGTCAAGGGGAGGGATGGACACAATCTCCCCATTTTGTCAGTCTGGTTACATCAGAACAGTGCAGGGGATCCCTGTGTTCCCAAGCATCTCCTAGGCTGTGTAGTGTGTCCTCCGGCTGGAGCCGGGACTGCTTACCACCCTGGCAGCCTTATTGATTAGAGGGAGATGTGCTGTTGAGAGAACCCTGGAGGCTTTTTGTCAACTGGAGGAGGAAGCACAGAACAGTTTTGTCAAACAGATTTTTGGATAACTCCTCTTCTTGGTTGAGTTGTCCTGCAGTGATGGTCAACCTGGATGCAGGTTTCAAGTCTTTTAACTAGCAGCCTGCCCTCTGAGCGCACACTTTGCAAGTGCTCTAAGCAGTGTGTCTAACTTACCTCCCTCCCTGGTTTGTGTTGGTGCCTCAGGTAAGAATCCAGTGTATCATATTGTTGCCAGTGGCATCCATTGTAACATCTGTCAGAACTTAATGCTATTCTATTTTCTCCTTGGCAAACGGTCCCAATGAATCTACTGATTCATGCAATTTGTGTTTATTTAAAATATTCCTAACAATAAATAACTTAGGAAATGATTACTACAGTGTGGTTAAGAGTGAAGGGATGGTGGTTCATGTTAGTTAAGCAGTTGTTTTGGGATTTGTTGTCGTCATTTTTTTCATTTTGGTAAATTGAATTATCAGAGGGAAGAATGCTTCGTTCTAGTGTGGTTTTTAAGACTTATATATTTTTATTTGTGTGTATGAGCTTTTTAATGTGTGTGTGAGTGTGTGTGTGTGTGTGTGTGTGTGTGTGCCATGTGCATGAAGAGCCCATGAAGGCCAGAAGAAGACAGAAGACATAAGATTCATTGAAATTAGAGTTTTACTTGGCTGTGAGCCTCTGCATGGCCACATGGGTGCTGGAAACTAATCCCAGTTCCTCTCTCTCCACCCCGAAGGAATGTTTCATATTAGAAGAGTGTGAGATTATCTGTGTTTCCAGATCTGAGTTCATGAGCATAGGATAGAAATTATACACGTTAATTTCAATTGATTTGCCACATGTAAAAAAATGTGAAGACTTAATTCCCTCTTAACATGTCTTCTTGTGAGCAAGTCACATGCAGCTCACGTATGACAGATTAGTAAATGATGAATGGTGCATGTGTGTGCGTGCACATATGTGTGCATGTGTGTGCACACATGTGAGCATGAACATACGTTGAGCAAGGGCATGCACACATACCAGAGCATACATGTAGAAGTCAGAGGACCACCTCAGACATTGGTCTTGACCTTGTCTGAAACAGGCTGCCATTTCATACACCACTGCACATGCCAGAGTGACTGGCCCACAACCTTCCGGGAATTCTCTTGTGTCTGTCTTTCATCCCCACTTAGGAGCACTGGAGCTATAGCTGTGTGCTGTTGTACTGGGTTTTATGTGGTTTCTGGAGATCTGATCTACTTATGCAGCAGGCACTTTACCCACTAAGCCTTCTCCTCAATGTTATCTCATTCTCTTGAGTAGGAGCACTGCCTCCCTTATTGTAGACATATTTTGATGGAGGTCAGTCCAATCCTGATGGATGTTTTCATTGTAAATGCAAACAAATAGCAGATAGACCTTCTATGCTGATGGGCTGTAGGAATGTGCTCTTAGGTTAAATCCCTAAGGGTTGTAAGACCACATCAAAGGACCCCTGAGCTCTCTTTAATGTGCCCATAAGGATATAAATCATGCCTTTATCTTTGACAAGTACACTTAGTCTGTGTTTCTTCATGGCCTCTTTTGCTTATGATCACCAAACTTAATTTTTTCCTAAGGTAAACATTGAAAAATGAAAATCTTTTTATTTTTAAATGTATCTATCATTTGGATGTTTTCCCAGAAATTTCCTATAATTTAAATATTTTTGTTTTGTTGCTGCCACATAAAAGAAATCTTTTATAGAAATTACATATCTATTTAATATAGCATGATATTTTTTATTTTTCTCCAAGTCAATTTTGTTTCTTTTTGCCATATGGAAGAATAAAATATTTAGGTAAACAAAACTGGGCATTAGTGGTGCACGCCTTTAATCCCAGCACTCAGGAGGCAGAGGCAGGCCAGCCTGGTACACAAAGTAAGTTCCAGGACAGCCTCCAAAGCAATACAGAGAAATCCTGTCAAAAAAACAAAAAAAAAGTTAAGTAGCCAAATCTATTTTTTTCTGTTGTGCCTCCTAGGTTTTAATATGACCTAAGACAGCTCCCCTACTCAGATTATCAGTCATAGTTTCCTCTACATATTTTGCCATTGTCTTTATTCTCTGCTATGAAGGGGTCTATACAGCACATGTAATTTAGATATCTTTCTGCACTTAGAAACATAAACACATTTGTAGAGTTTTGATCTTATCCCTAGGTTTGTAGTCCCAATATTAATTATGGAGCAGTTTCTCCTTTTAAACTGATTTAAATTTATTTCCATCATAAATATAATTTCCACATGCTTTTGGTATACTTCTAATTTTTTGTTTGTTCCATGTACTATAAATTTATCCCCCACAAAACAGCTTAATTAAAAATATATATAGCAAGCAATGATATGCTTTAATACCATTCACACTTCATGTATAAAACATGTTGTAAATCTTTATCGATTTGCTTATTTTATACTTTATTTTATATTTATATGTTTATGTGCACCACGTCAGTATGTGTAGGACTCATGGAGGTCAGAGGGCATGGGTTGTACGCCACTGTGTGGGTAGGGAGAACCGAACCTGGGTCCTATAGGAGCAGTAAGTGCTCTGAACTGCAGAGCAACTCTCCATCCCCCAGAATTCCTCTTTTACGTGGCCATTCTTTCAGCTTTCTCTGCTGCTCCAAAGCTGAGCTCTTTCACTCATGACTCATTTTGTGGGGAGGAAGATTTGGTAATCATGCGATATTCCACCTTCTGAACCCGGAACACAGATGGGGATGTTTTAATTATTCATCGTGTTATCTCTACGCAGCAGATCAGATAGCTGTGTATTTTCCTCTTGATGAACTTACTGATTGGATCTCCGTATTCAGAACTTTAAACACCGCAGTTATCCAGTGATTTTTTTTAAGCAGTGCAATTAATTGTCGCTTGGACATTTCTGCGAAAGGGCATGTGGACTCTTATATGAGACAAATAATAGATCAACATTTGTAGATTAATATATGCTCAACCTTCTCGTAGCAAAACCTCATTGGTGTGTGTCAGCCAGGGCCACGCCCATTGGAAAGCTCCTAGGTTTCATTGGTTAGTGTTAGCCAGGGCTATGCCCATTGGAAAACTCCTAGGTCTCATTAGTTAGCACTGGACAGGGCCAGGCCGTTTTGTAAAGCTCGTCCAGTCTAGTTGAAACTGTAGTAATTCCTGGAAGAACAGGAATTTCGTTTCCTGAGTTAAAGTAACATGTGTGTCTATATTCTTGCCATCCCCACTCCCATAGCTAACCCAGTGACAGCCAACCCAGTGACAGCCAACCCAGTGACAGCCAACCCAGTGACAGCCAACCCAGTGACAGCCAACCCAGTGACAGCCAACCCAGTGACAGCCAACCCAGTGACAGCCCGACTGTAGACATGTGCTAAGGGCTATGCATCACTCGTGCGGCCAGGAAACTTGCCTTCCTCTGAAATCTCTAAGAAGGGGCCCGCATCTCAGCCTCTACTGTGCTGGTGTCTGCCTGTCAATAACTCTGTAATAAACCTCTGATCCAGTAGATAGTCCTTCTCAGTGCCCTTTGGCCCACACCGATGCCTTTCAATACGCATAAGGCAGAGTCATTTTGTGTCTCTACCCAACACCCGTTAGCAGCCTCTGGCTTCTTCATCGGGAGCCTATGTCAGAAATCACATTTGGGCTTTCCAATTGGGAACAACAGATCAGCAGCGGCCCCAGCTGGGGAGAGGTTCTTGGTGAGGATTGCTTTTTATCTTGTTGTTATTGTTGGTTTTTTTTTTTTTTTTTTTTTTTTTTTTACGAGACAGGGTTTCTCTGATTTGTTTTGGAGGCTGTTGGTCCAGCCCGGCCTGGAACTCACAGAGATGCACCTACCTCTGCCTCCCGAGTGCTGGGATTAAAGGCGTGCGCCACCAACACCCGGCTGTTTTTTTTTTTTAAGATGGCCCTTAAATCTGTTCCCACAGTTTGCTGATGAATCATTGACATTTTCAACTTTTCTTATTTGTTTTTTCACTCAAACCTTAAAGTCAGAAAACACTCAAACATTTGAACTTTTGCTTGTCCACCTCGTGTTCTATGTTTGTTTGCATGGTGTTGGTTGGTGTTTAGAATTGAATGCTTATTTGTATACGAATTGTACACCTTTGTTCATTTGTGATGTGAAGTCTGAAGCCGATCATCTCTGCTTCTAACGATGATATTGTCCTTCACCCAAACACACACACACACACACACACACACACACACACACACACACACAGTTACAGTCTTCACTCATGCACAGGCACACAAAACACAACATACTGAGTTATTTTCAGGGACTTCCATGAAACTAAAACAGAACAACGGGGATGTTACCATTCTTAATTCTATTAAGCCCTACAAATGAGATTCACTCCTTGTCAGCAATAAGACATCTGGCCAAGTGCAACCTAAAAGGAATTGCTTTTGCCTTGTCGGGGGTGATTTAGGCAATGTCAGTGCTGGTCGTCCATGTGTGTCCTTGAAGGCCACTTGTGGCTTATTTACTCAAGAGGCACTCACTCTGGGTCAGACCATGTTCTACAAACTCCCTGAACCCTCACAAACATTTCTGAGACAGTTTCATTGTTTATTCCATTTTCATGTGTGGAACTGAGTCACAAGGCATTCAAGCAACTCGTTATTGCTTAAATCCCGGCCAGCATTTGAGCCTGCCATCTGATTCCAAAGCTATGAGTAGACCACCCTTCCCACTGTGTGGAAAATGGTGATGGTGGGGGCTCCTACTGTGTGGGGTGTGCTGTAGACAAGAAGCCAGCGAATCCTTCTTACCTTCCCAGCTCAGGTCATTGCAGTGCCTGGAAGGACATAGGGTTTCTTTTTGTAGCTGGCTTAATGATTGCATAATCAATGTTGAAAGGAAAATTTGGCTAAAGTAAGATAATGTAAGAAATTCAGCCCAAATTTCTATAGCATAAGACTCACTGGGCTTACTGTTTAATTCCTATTTTCCACCAAAGCATTCTAGAAGTTCTAAAAGAATGGTCATGTTTAATGCCTTTGAGTTTCCTGACGTATCACTGATTATTTAGCCAAACAAACTGACTCATAGGAATATATACACAGCACGAAACAATGTTAAAAGAAAGGAAACAAATGGCAGAGGACCAGGATCATCGTCCGTGACATCTGTCTAATTTGGAAGCACAGTCACGTATGTATGGTGTCCTTCAGCCCAAAAGCATTCAGTGCATTCAGTAGTCTACCATGTCAATGCCTTCACAATGTGTCCCTTGTTTCAGAAACCAGATTGCTAGACAATCCATCCCCTTCAAAATGAATGGGTGAGAGTACTTACTGGTTACACAGGAGATCTAGAATCGCAGGATAGGTGAGATGCAGCACAAGTCAATGTGGTGGAATTCACAGGCAATACCGTAGGCAGGCTTAGAAGATGTTCCAAGGCTTCCAGGGAGAATCAGGCCTCATGCTAGCAATTTCCCTTAGATATGTGGCATTGTCCTTCCCCATTGAATGATGCCTGTGCACTGTGGTTTCCTGGTATTCTCAATTAGTAGTGATGGAAATGCTTTTACTGTATCTTGTGTTGACCTGGTAGTCAATGTCATGATGCCCAATGTGACAGACAATTAGGTTATAATAATCCTTCAAGAAAATATTTTTAAGGTACTTTATTGGGTCCATGAACCCTGGGAAGAAGTAATGGTGTCCTAGTTTCAGAGAGGCTGGTTAACCTACTTTTGCTTGTCAAGACTAGCCAAAATGAGATCTTAGTGACTTCTGCCTTACTAAATAAGTCATTATGATACTGTTCATTATTCTTGCCAAGAAGGCATATGAAAATAGCATGGCCACAGTAATTGACACATGAGTCATTTTTTCTCAAGGCCTTTGTATCTTTAAACAGTTGGTAACTTATACATACTCAGGTGATTAATCTTCGGTTTTCAATGTGAATAATATTTACTGGGAAATATGTGCTGTGTGCCAGCATTCACAAGGCAGTTCACAATTGTCTGTTGCTCCAGTCACAGGGTATGTGATGCCCTCTTCTTTGTTCCTCAGACTCTGTCCACATGTGGTGCATGGACATACATACAGGCAAAACACCTTTACATATAAATTAAGAACACAATGAAAATGTCTTTTAATAAAAGAAGGGTAGAAAGCAGTTGCAATCAAAGTTGAACTTGGTATTGTTTCTTCCAAAATGCTAGAGCTTGCATTAAGAAAAAATCTAAATTTTATTTGTATGGCTGTTTTGCCTGCATATATGTCTGTCACCACTGTGTGCAGTACCCTTGAAAGTCAGAGGAATGTGTTAGATTTCCTGGAACAAGCATTTCAGAAGGTTTGGACCATGATGTAGATACTTGGAACCTATCCAGGGTCCTCTAAAATGGCAGTGCTGTTGACTGCTGAGCCATGTCTCCAGACCATCAGCTTTCAACTTAGATTGAATTGCAAAGTCAACAAATGGGGTCAAGTATTTTGAAATGGAAAGTCAAGCTAAGAATCACTGACTTGGCATGTACTTCCTGGTCAAGGTCATATACATTGTTTTATGGTGATTTAATTCTCTGGATAGAGTTCCATTTGGGATGTTACTTCATAATTTGTCTGTAATTTTATATAAAGAAAGGTAGAACTGTGTGACTTTTCTTGGGAACATGTGGACAAACATCTCTTCCTTCCAGGTAGGGACCCAATAATCCAAGTCTAGCTTAAAAACCTATAGTTTATTGTGGTTCCTCCCATTCATGGAGCTTTCTGTACAGGTTTCAGGCACATCTGATAGCTGAAGAATCACTTTTCTCCAACAGTTGTGTAAAAATGTATTGCATAATTTGGGAGGGGTGTGTTTGTGAGTTCTGTGAACTTCAGGAGCTTCCGGAGCCTTCTAAATTTCCTTTGCTTCCTAAAGCTTATGAGCCTCCCTCCTGTTTTCAGAGAAGACTTTCTTTTGCAGAGCAGATAGCTATCTGAGTATAGGTCATTCGTGTACTGGAGCTACTACTGTGTATAAAGAAATGGCTAAGTGGTTGCCTTACTCTTAAAATTCCGTGTCATGTAGACATATTCCATGGCTTTATTGTCCAGGTTTTCTTTTAGCCCTCACCCAAGGACCTTTTTAGTTCAGCCTGCTCCCTCCTTAAGCTTTCATCTAAATCTGAGGAGCCCTTGAGTGTCCCCCTGAGAATTTCCACATTACTGAGGAAAAATGGAGTACTCTTCGTGGTGTTTACAATGAGATATTTGAGCAGAGATGTACTCAGAAGAATGAGAAGAGATTATTTTGATTTTGATTGGCTTCCTATTTGGACAAGTGTCCTCGCTGCAAATGATTGACATGATATTAGCAAAAAACCAGTTGCCACGGAATGTAAATACCTGGGCATCAAGTGAGACTTCCTGAAAAGGTTACCTGAGGCTTCACTGTCATGTGAAAATATTTACATAGTAATATGAAGGCAATTAATTTTATGTATGTTTAATTGTGAGACAGAGTCATGATAGTGCAAAACTGTCCTCAAACTCACGGTGTAGCCGAAGATAGGCTTGAACACCTGACCCTCCTCCTCCTACTTTCAGTGCTTGGTTTAACACATGTGAGGCACTCTACCTGATTTCTGTGGTGCTGCAGATGAAACCAAGACCCCCCTCTGCACACTTGCCAAACACTCTGCCAGCGGAACCACACCCCCAGCTCCAAAGCGAATTCTTACTAAAAATGACAACAGTAAATCTCTTTGTTATCAAACAACTGAAAATATAAAATCTGGATCACACTATGTGACAAAGTGAGGAGAGAATTTCTATGTGCATATTCTTTAAAAAATATTTGTGTTATTTGTGTTAACTATGTGAGGATTCCGTTCATGGATATCAAACATGTTTTCTCATATTTACTCCCTCCCCCGACTCTTCTTCCTTCTCCTTCCTCCCCGGATTGAGTCCAGTCCGTGATGCCCAATTGCTCTTGTGTGGGGCCTGCCTTGGCGTGCAGAGGTCTTCCGGAGATAGCGATATTAAAGAAAACCCACTCTCCCTTTCCCCACAGTTTAGTTCACTACCAACAGCTCCTCCCTAGTGGTGGAATTTCAAACCCACTTTCCCTCCTCCATTGCATTATGATCTGGAAAAATGCGTCTGTTTTAAAAGGTCATGAAACTTATTTCCAACCTTTCCATGTACAGGCATTATGTGCATACATACAAAATCATACGTCTACAGGAATGTTCATGAGAGACACATTAACAATCACTGACTACCCAAAATTGAGCATAGGGTGGTGAGATATGAAACAGCAGTACACTTGCATTGGAAAGTCAGCCTGTGGTTAATTGAGACAACCCCACAGAATATACTCTATTGAAAAACCATGTTAGTTAAAAACAACAGGGAGGTGGGTAAATGCTTCTAAATGTACTCAGTTGTGTAGCAGATGTGTCTCTGAACACCAGAGGAAGTAAGGGACAGAGCACAGACTTTGAGGGACCCTTGTGGCTCGCCCCAGCTGTCTGTGAGCTTCCTTTGTGCTGATGTTGGGTTAACAGGATCTCGCACTGGCCAGGCAAGTACTCTACCAGTGAACTATACTCCTGCATGAAGCTGCACATTAAAAGCAAGAAAGACAGCCATGACAGCTTATCACCATAGTGTCTTATTTAGGGTTCTAGGTGTAGCTGGAGTGAAACAGAAGTTTCTAGGATAAAACAAAACAAAGCCCACCAAACAAATAAACAAAAGCAACCAAATAAATGTTTGTAGAGAAACTTTGCCACCAAATCCCCCTCATATCTGCTGATTATGCCTCTAGGTAGATCACAGAAGAGCAGGGGAAATGGTAGCAGTCCCAAGTTTTCTGTTTTTTTTTTCTGTTGTTGTTTTTTCATACCTTCTGTATTCTCATCTATAAAAAGATGTTTTAGAGACAGCCCTGAGAGTCCTTCTGGAATAGCCCAGTCCCAGCAGCCTTATTAGAAGCAGAGACCATGTTTCCTGGGGAGAGTCTCCTGCTGGGAAAGTCATTAGAATAATGAATTAAAGCTCCCTGCTCAAGCTTTTAAAGCCTGGTGTTCATTTTCCCTTTACACTTCTGCCTTGCTCCTGTAGCTTGAGGTATGGGGACTGTCTTAGTCCTTCCTCCCAAGTTTTACCAGCCTAATGAGTTCATAAAGTCACCAATGCCTAGCATAATTTGAGGAGTTTGGGTGATGGCTGAAGCTCCCAGGGTGCCCCTCCTTCTCCCCAACATCTAGGAGCTCCCTGCCAAGGTGAGGACTTAATGAACAGAAAGTGGATTCAGAAGGTCAGAGTCTGAAGTCACAGAAAGCAACCATCTTTAGTTTTTGTTGTGGAGACTGACCTCTCAGTATCATCTAACCCCCAAATACTAATTCATGGAAATGATGCAGTTATACATTCCACCAGATAAATTTTGAGAAGACGCTCCAACCACACTAGGCAGAAACGTCTATATGTGGAAAGCTATTTCTGTGAAATTCTTCAGAAAGTAGTTTGTGTGCCTTTGAAAGCAAGGGGGTTAAAAGGTTAGAAAAGCTGGGCATTCTGCCCAAGGTTTTTTTGTCTGTCTGTTTGTTTGTTTGTAAACAGGGTCTCCATATGTAGCTCTGGGATGGCTTACAATTAACTATGAAGACCAGGCTGGCCTTTAATTAATATAGATCCTCCTGCCTCTGCCCCAGAAATGCTGGGACTAAAGATGTGCACCATCACTCCTGGCCTAAACAATGCTATGTTGTATAAATGCCAGTCAAAGTCAGGATCATCTATAGTGATATTAGAGAGAGAGAAAAAAAAATGTGGCATCTAAATGTAATGGACACAAAACAAATAGCATGGTACTTTTCTGTGTTGAGCTGTGCGCTCTCCCCCTCCACCACAAATCCTCCAAGACCACTTTCCTGCAGATCTCTCTGCATAGCTCCTCTAATTCCTCCCAGGGAGCTTCCTCCATCCATTGCTGGCCCACTGCCTTAGCTCCTTCCTCCCCTTCTTCTGAGCTTCCCTATCTGAATGTACCAGCCGTGTTTCCTCTGTCCCAGATGGGAAAAAGAAATGAACTTCACTTAGGGGCTATTTCTCTCACACTTCCTGCCTGTAGCCTGTGACTTGCTGCATGTCTTCATTCTGGTATTTGCAAAGCCCCCTTCCGAGTTCTACAACCTCAGTGAGCTGTGGCAGGCTGTCACCCTTCCACCAATGCTTCAGGATTGACTTAAACAGCTCTGCTCCTTTACCCTCTCTGTTTTGACTGGAATAGATTACATATTGTAATTTTAGGAGAGAGAATATAAAATAATAGCAACAGCAGCAGGATGACTGCATCATTAATTTTTCCATTAAGAAGGATTCTAGGAGGTGGAGGTAGGGCTGGGAGTGTAACTCAGCTGATAGATAGATTGCCCAGCATCCAGGAAGCCCTTGGTTTAGTCTCTAGCACCCCATAAACCAGGTCTGCCTGCACACACCTGTAATCCTAGTTCTTACGGGATGGAGGCAGGAGGATCAGAAGTTTAGCATCATTGTTGGCTATACAGTGAGTCTCAGGTCAGCCTGGAATACACACCACCCCATTAAAAAAAATCAATGCCAAACTTGGTAGTACAGGTCTGTAACTAGCTACTTGAGAGGACTAGGCAGGAGGACAGGGAGTTTCAAGGCCAACCAGAGCACCTTCATAAAACCCTATTTCAAATATAACAGACAAAAATACAAAAAGGCTAAGGATTACAAATCAAGTATTTACCTGACATGTGGGAGAGACCCTAAGTTCAATTCCCAGTGCCCAAATAAGAAAAGGAACAGCAATGAAAACCACAGCATTCTCAGTGTTACATATTCCTTACTCAATCTCATAGATGTATTGCTCTATTTGGGGAATATAAAAGGAAATTCTGACCCTAATGAAAATTGCCTCCAGTTCTGTTGTCTTTGAATCGGAGATCTGTGGTGTGCATGCCTCTAACCAGCTTCCTAAACCATCTCAGAGAACATGCCAGCTACTTCAACAAACAGCCAGTGAGAGTTCTCCCCTCACTGTGTTGGGCTCTTGCTGTGTAGGAACTGTGGCATAGGCAGATGGCTTCTCTGCCATAGTTTTCTATCTACAAATTCAGAAGTGACAATGCAACTTGGGTCTTTCTTGTCAATCTTCGGCCAAGTAGTTCATAAAGTTAGATTGGCAACTCACATGTCTAATAATAAAGGAAAGATATAATAAAGAAAATTGCATTTGGTAACACATAGGAAAAGTAAAACAGGAAAGGAGAGAGTGTGTGTGTGTGTATTGTGTGTATGTGCAGGGTAGTTCAGTGAACTGTGTACAGAGATCACATCTGAGTTTAATCCAGTTACTTTCTATTTCTGGTGGCTTTGTTTTCCAGGGTTTTGATTTCTGGTGGCCAACTATAATTCAAAATATCACTATTTCTGCTATAGAAATTTTAATTTTTCCTTTATTCATTTTCTATAATCCAAACATTATGTTATTGATATCTATTATTTGTATAAGTGGGCAAACATGATCAGCATTGTTTTTATTAAAAAAGTATAGCCAAGGTTAAGAAATATCGTAAACATTTTTAAAAATAGTTATGCCATTGGAACATAATTTCTTTTCTTTATGAATTCGTATAGTAAATATTTTATATATGTTTTTGGAATTTCATATAATATATTTCATAATATTTCTTTGCCCAACCAACTGTGATCAGATAGTCTTCTACTTCCCTGAACATTCAAGTTCATAATCTTTTTTGCTCTTACATAATGTGTTACACATATACCCAAAAAAAAAAAGGAAAGGAAGGAAGGAGGGAAGGAAGGAGAGAAGGAGAGGAGGAGGTAAGGAGGGGAGGAAGGAAGAAAAAGAAGCAAAAGAGACTCTCAAAGCCCCCAAACATGGGGTCTGGTCTGTGGTGGACAACTACTCCTTAGTACGAGTCCTGCTCTAGGTGTGGTTGATGCACCCAGTGTCACTGCACTGGAGAGAACCTACTTCTCCTCTCCCAGAAATTGCCAATGGCAAATAGCTTCTTGGATAAATGTGAGAGTTGTGCCCACTTCCCCTCTCCCGTGTTGGCATTTTCTTTTGACTTAAGTTTATATAGACCGTGTACATGGCTTTATTTATGCACCTGCCTGGTGGTACCTGGGAAATGCTATTGGGGTCTCTCTGCCACCCCTGACTCTTACAGTCCTCTAGCTCTCCTTCCACACAGATCCCCAGCTGTGAGTGTATGTGTGTGTGATAAGGACATCCCATTTAGGGCAGACCACTCCCAAGTCTCTCACTCTGCAGTGACCTCTTGATTTTCCTGTGAAGAGATATGCGGCTTTATATAAACCGGGGGAGGTGAACAGGGTAGTCTCCTATGCTAAATCAGATGTTTCAAAGCAGCTAGAGAAACAAAAGGCAGTAATTCACTTTCCCTCCACTTAGATTATTACTAATCAGGAAGGACACTGCTGTATTTTATTTCATTATGCTTCCCTACTCTGGCCTAAGCCAATAAATGAAAGGAAATACTGAGTGGAGTATGTCCAAAAGTCCATAAAACAATGCCCAAGATTTCTATCCCGGAGAAAGGAAGTGAGCAATTGCTGCATGTTCTTTTAAAGAGCACCTACACATGGACCACATGGAAACCATATTCTCTGTTAGTGTGAGAATTGCAGCATAGCTCCTTGTACATGGATCTGGGTCATTTAAAAGGCTCCCAAATTAGGTGACTATCTATAGGGGCAGAGCAATTTCAACCTGGTCTCATCTACCATTAGCAGTTAGGAGTGAGGACTGGGGGAATGGCTCAGTGTGTGTGTGGAGGGAGGGGTGGCTCAGTAGGGGTGGGGTGGCTCAGTGGGTCAGAGCCCCTGCTATGCATCAGAAGGATGTGCGTTTGAATTTTCAATAGCCAAGTGAAAGCTGGACATGGCTGGGTATGCCCGTGGCTGGTGATAGGGGTGGCAGATACTAGTTCACTGACCAACCAGCCTACTTGAAACAGTGAACTTCAAGTTCAGTCAAAGAGCCTTTCTCACGTATATAACAGAGAGTGATAGAGAAAGATACACAAAGCTCTCCTCTAGCCTCCGCATGCACAGGGATAGATACATGAAGTCTCAAAAACTGGTTCATGAGTGCTTGCACACGCATACACGCACACAAGCACACACACACACACACACACACGCCCTGCGTACAAGTGAGGAATGAGTCTAAGATGGCAGGGTTTGATGGAAAACCATGGCCTGTGCAGTAAGGGTAAAACAGGTGGGTGGACCAGGGATCCCTGCTACGCTTGAGAATCCTCACTGGAGAAGGTGGGGCTGGCCTTGTGGAGACATGGAAGGCCTAAGTACAGCATGTGGATCTACGTTTATCTCAGGGCTGTGGAGCGCCTTAGCCTCTTCATTCCCAGGGAGCACGCTGTCTGGTAGTCCTGTGTGTTCAGTGGCATCTGTTTAATGAATTCAACCTGGGCTTTCAGATCTCTACTTTAAAAGGAGAGTTGAGGAGACTCTGTTAAAAAAAAGCAAAGAAACAAAAAACAAATAAGAACAATAACAACAAAAATCCCTCAATGCACGCTTGCCCTTCTCCATGCTGTGATTTTGTCTGGTTTGAACTTGTGCAGTCTTGGAAAGCAGCCCCCAAATGCTGTTAATGAAGACTTTTAGTTACAGGTATTGCTGTCTCATTCCCCAATTCTGACCCCCGAGTTATAGGTAAACTGCTCTGAAAATAAGCCGTTCCTTAACTTCAGTGGAAGCCTCTCCTCCCCGCCTTCCCTGCCCCGGACTGTGCCCCACCCTAATTAAGGGAAGATTAGACATAGGCTCCAGCACTGCTTGTGGAAGTCACTCTCCTGAAGCCTAAAACCGCACTGTCTCACAAACAGCCCAAAGCCATGAATGACCTTGTGGTTTTCCTGCCTTGCATCCCAGGCTGGGCTGATGGACAGACAGAGCTGATGACATGGAGTTCAGGGAAGACTCCAGGGGACATAGAGAGCTCCAGCAGCCAGGCTGTCTGCCGCTTGCATTATCTCCTTCTCCATGGACCTTTCTTCCCCCAGACTGGAGGATGACTTACTAGGCTTAGGGAAGGAGAGGAGGGAGGCTAGGGAGGGGTGGGGAGAAAGAAGCCTGGGAGTTGAGCTGTCCTTGGGCTAGAGATTTATTATTGCCACAGAAGGCAGTACACCCACCATGGGGGTCCAGCAGGAATCCTAAACAAGAGTCTCAGTCTCACTACACAAAGCTAGGTGTCACTCTCAAAGGTTTCTGTGCAGGGGACGCTCTGATCCTGCTCCTCCAAGAAGGAGGCTTCCTCACCATGTGACATGTGCCTCAAGCATGCTGACCCTGATTCTCCTCGGGCAGGCCAGGAGTGGGTGAAAGGGGACCCTTTAAGCACCGTCGCCTCCTGATTCCTGTTGGCTTTGGCTGAGTCCATGAATGTGTCTGAGAAACGGTTTTACTCTCCTGTATCCCATGGCATCTAATTTAGGTGAACAAAACTGTCTTTAGGCCCTGGCCCTTGAGATTGCCATGGGAAGTATTCAGGTGATCACATGGTAGAGGCAGGACTGTCAGAAGTTCAAGATCATTCTTGGCTACTTAGAGTTGGAAGCCAACCTAGGCTGTAGGAGATCTGATCTTAAGGAAAAAAAAAAAAAACAATACAGTGTAGGGTAAAGATAGGTAGAATTAATTATAGAGGGAAAAATCAAAGAAACAATGAATTCAGAAGAGAGCAGTACAGTATAGGTTAAAGATAGGTAGGATTAATTATAGTGGGAAGGGAGGTCCCTCAAGGGATGAGAGTGGACAGTGACCAGAGGGGTCGCTGTAGCAACCTACCTTTGAAGCCAGCTTTGCACAATTTGAAAAGTCTCAAGAGCAGGGTTTGTTTGTTTGGCCAAGTGACTCACAGAAATACTTGCATTAACTCTTTTATGTGAAGAGCCTAGGGCCTGTCCTTGTTGTCTACTAGGAAGTCTCCAGCTGAACCACAGCCCAGGGGCTTCTGGCAGCCTCGAATGCCATGTTTTCACTGAGGACCACAGATGTGACTCAAACCCTGCCCTTTGACAAGCAACCAGAGCTCTTCAATTTCCATTACTGATTTTATACACTGCTGGTCATGAAAGAAGGGTCTATTTTCAATGCTCTTCAAGCCTGCTAATATCCATTTTTTTCAAATGAATTTATGAGGGAGACACATGTGCCATTGCATACCTGCGGAGGTCAGCGAGCAAGTTGCCGGAGTTTCGATCCACACATGTGGGTTCCAGGGGTTGAACTCAGGTCCTCAGTCTTGGCACAGATGCCTTTGCTCACTAAGCCATTGTGCTGGCCCAAATCTACTGATGCCTAACTAGCTACTTAACAACAGTCTTGCCGTATTGGTATTTAGGACATATTTAGGCCCACACTTCCTGTGATATGAACCCCCTTCCTGTCCTCTGATTCCTGCATCAGGGGTGTCTAATAAATCACCAGGGAGGGGCGTGCGACTACCAAACTCCCCTGTCTGCTCCTTCCTTAAATCAACAAGAAAGCTTGAGTCTTGCTTCAAGATGGCAATAATTTATACGGTTAGTGTAGATTGTTTTCATTTGGCTGGGGGCACATCAAGAACAATCCACAGTGTATGGGTTTGCTCAACGGCATTCGCAAGCCCTTGATTAGAATTCCACCTGGGTTGGAGCTGTAAGGGTGCTGTTTACTGTGGCCGTCTGAAGCCATACTGTGTAGGAGAGGCTAGGAAGACCTACAGAGAGGCACCTGGCCAGAGCCGGCTGTCAGTGGGGAGCTGACACTTCACAGGACAACTAAAAACATGACTGAGTGTCATGATGGCGGAGGCCAACTTGGAGATTTTGCTTTTTCTGTGTCTTTTGTTCGGCCCTCTGGCAACAATCAGCACGCCCATGATGTTAGGCTTTTAAAGATCCTTGGGAAGATGTGTGGCAGTTCTGCATACCAGTGTTCCTACGTGCTCACACCCGATTTCCTGCTCCCCACCTAAGGATTCGGTGACATGCCCGTGTTTGGGGGCACTGCCCAGACTTCACTTGGATGGTCAGGGAGAAGGCAGTCAGGGAAAGAGAGATACAAGGTGGCAAATTTAAATAGTTCTTTTTTGAAATGTAAAGAGGGGTATTAGATGGCTTCCAAAGGATTGGAGCGATCCCTGTTAAGTGTGTTCTTGATGGCCCACATTCATTCATTCACATCAAGGAATGTGACTTAAGTATGCCTATGAAGTCGTGTTGAAAACACCCACACATGTACAGCTTGCTAACTGAGAGATGTGACCATTGCTTTCAGAGAACCAAGAAACAGCAGACACACAGAGCCATGCTGAACATGGCTGTGACATTTTTATTTGTGTGAGTAAACACGTGTGAAAGCAGCTGATTGTTACAATGATGGGAGGCATGGGCTACTGTAAGCAGGTGGTTTCTGGAGCTGAAGGGAGGTATTGCCTGTGGTCTGTGTTTCCCAGGAATGCCCAAAGTGAATACAAGAGGATGGTCTCAGGAGGAGAAAGTCACCCTAGCCACTCAGTCAACCCAGATTTTGGAGAGAGAGCCTGGTGGTGTTCCAGACCGTTCCATGTACAAATTTAATTTTAAAATTGTTTTGCCATATTCCTGTCACCTTTAGAAGATTTGTGCGTTCATTCATTCATTCATTCATGCAGTCCTTTGTCCTTTGAGTATTTACAAAAGTAATAAGAGTGCATCCCTGTTCCTTGAGGTGAATGGAATTCAATGACAATTGTTTTATATAAAAGACTAATGGATGGAGACAAAGAAAATGCCCAGTTAAAGAGAGATGGGAACCAGAGAGGCACACAGAAATTTTCTGTGTTTCAACTGATTATCACTGATGTGCAAATATAATTCAATTAAAGAGCTAGCAGGCGAGGAGATAGCTCAATTGGTCAAGAGCCAAGTGAGCTAAAGTGTGCACTTCTTACCCCAGCACTGGGAGGCAGGGTAAGAGGATTCACCAGCCTACCTCAGTCAGTGAGGCCCCAGTCCTAGTGACAGACCTCATCCCCGAAAATGAGGCAGACGGCTCCTGTGGAACAATACCAAGGTTGTCCTTTGGCCTCTATGCATGCATATACATTTACAAAGATATGCGCACACATGCACACACACACACACAGAGTCAAATTTAATTGAAATAAAATTTGTAAATGTTCATAAATAAAATCCCCCTAATGTTGCTTTGATCTCGTTTATAATGTCTTAAAAAGAGTTATGATAATTCTTGGCTGCATTTGTCTACGGTAAGAGACCCAACCAATGAGTCTGAGGAGGTGGGCACTCAAACAGGAATATTTGAAGAATTTAGGTTGGGAGCTGTTGTCAGAAAAAAAATGTGGTTTTGTTGGGAAGAATCAGATGCCTTTCTGAGACAACAAGCACCAAAACAAATTTGCTTTTTAGTTTTTAATTGCCGTGTTCTTTCAGTAATAAATTTCTGTTTCTCGCGTTCAACTTGATTGTCGGTCCATTCATAGTGAATGCCCATGAGACAGCAAGCCACCTCTTCTGGACTAGGAAAAAAAAAAAACCACTGAGATATCTCCTCTGCCTGGCATTACCATCAGGGTGAGGAGAACCCAGAGATGTGTTTCCATATCTACTTATCTATAAATGGGGAAAGTTCGCATAACCTTCCAAAAGGTCTTACTATGATGTTTCAATAGGGGGGGAAACTGTACGCAAAGCCACCATTACAGTGGTGCCTGGGCTGTGGGGAACTCCGTCCTATTAGTTCTTTTCTGTCTCTGTGTTAAAGAAACCTAAATGTAAAGTTTAAAGCTCACAGGAAAAATTCTAAGATTTCCCCACACACAACTTCTTTGAGATTTGTTTCTTGTTTGCTTTTTTTATTTTTTGTGAAACTGGACCTTTCTCTGTAGCCTAGGCTAGCCCTATCACTCTCAATCTTCCTGTCTGCTTTCCGTGTCCTTGGCTTATAGGCAAGCACCACCGTGTGTGTCTTTTCTCTAATTTTAATTCCATGGATAAGGGAGCGGTTAAGAGGATGTTGCGTGTTAACTGTATTACAGTGTGCTGAAATCAACTCTTCAGCAGACTATCTGGTTTCCTTAGTATCTAACTGAATTGCTCTATCACATAGCTGATAGAATGTGCAACTCCCTTAGAAGAGCAGAGACCATTAGAGTCTGAGAACACTGGGAAGCATGGTGATCCGGTATACAGACAGAAAGGGGCATAGGTTCTTGTTTCCCTGGAGAAGGGGGCATTGGGGTTTTCATAGGCTCTCCAATCATATTAACAGATTTGAAACTACTAATCTAAGCACAACTGAAGTCAATTTCTGCATTCTCACTCCCTTCTGATGTCCTTTTATGTTTAATTTAGCTCTAGTGTCTAAGTTGAAGTTGTTCTTAAAGATTATACATCCTGTTCAGTTATAATGTAACTATCCTAGTTATTACATAATGGCATAGTTATAAATAAGCAATATCTAAAGCCGATATGTTTATTGATTTATTTACTTCATAACAGAGATAATAGGCAGTTACCCATGAACCTTAAATCTGATTTGTGCTCTTCAGTTTTCCAGAGTATATCACCAATGGTAGCTTCCTACAAGATTCAGACAGCTTATTTCATGTATAGTAACTCATGTTAAAACTAATAGGTGCCTTTCTTTGAATTATGAAGTCAATAAGGAGGATCACTTTCTTAGAGTCACAGATACTCCTCTTTAAAGGAAACCCAGGCCACAGCCCAGCAAGGAACAATTTCTCTCTCAACTTCCTACCCCTCTGCCCCCACTGCTTCCTCTTTGTGAATTGATTTGTCAAGAGGAGTCCGTCTGCCGTGAAGCTTTTAAAACCAATGCGGATGACTGGTTAGCATTATGGCTGTCCATACTTGAAGTGTTGTGCGTGGGTGTGCCTTTGGGACTCAGGGGCTGGGGAGATTCTGTTGGTGTAGTAAAGCTAATCCCACTCTGGACTCCTTCTCTGGCACCTGATGCAGGGCCTGGCAGTGCCTGGTGGCGTCCAGGAGCGCACAAAGAGTTGTAGGTTCCGACCATCCAGGTTCAGATAGGGCTCTGCGGCATCCGAGAATGCAGCTACTCGGTGCGTTCGCATGTACACCTGGACAGTGCAGGCAGCTGATTAACGGACTCACAGACTCACAGGACAGACAAGCAAGGCAGTATGAAATGTGCGTCCAACACTGAATATGCGCAGTGGACAGGCCTATGTGAACTCTAGAAAGCAAACTTCCAGAGACACCCAGCTCTGAGGCGAACAACGGTTGCCCTAAGGTGGTCGATAATGACAGAAATTACAATAGGAAAAGGCTGCAAAAGTGAAGGGGGAATTCCAGCTTAGCTTGAAGAGTAAAGACACCCCTCAAAAAAAAAAAGTTAACGCCAAAAGACTGCAGAGAGTAAAAGCCACCTGGCAGAACTCTGAGGAAGTAGCAAAGTACAGAGAAGGAGGGGCACCGAGCTCCTTTCTGACATCCTTTTGTTCTGGTTTGAAGATTTTTTTTTTATTAAAAAACTACCTGTGTCATAAAACAGGAAGAGACATTTGCTACCAGTGAGGATAATCTGATACCTTAGCCACATTCTCGCAGAGCAGGCAAGATTCTGCCACGGTATCTGGAGCCTAAAAGAAAAAAAAGTTTGAGAAAAGACGTGCGTGTTTCTCGTTCTCTGCCAAACTCATTGGCCACTTCCGGCTCTCCAGGCTCGCACTCTGTGCAATGCACTCTTGCTCCCCGGAGACCTCTGACATTCCTGTGTTAGGAGCAGGGAGGAGGGAAAGACTTTTTTTATTGTGCTCGGATTAATCCATTCTGGTAGATGAAAATATGTTGGTGGTGTCACCACAATCCCAGATGTCCTAGTCAGCGCTCTTGACACACAGACCCGAGTAGCTTTTCCTCCTGAAATTTAAAACAATGTGTTGCTAAGCGTCCCCTGCTGCCATCTCTGACCTCGATTCCTGTATCTTGTGTGCTGTAGGAAGGTGAAGAGGCAAAGTGTGAATAATAGATGCTTCCTGTGAGGGGTGTAGGGCCTGCCATTTCTAGAGATGCTTGACGGAAAGCGACCACGGCAGGAGGGAGAGGAGACAGGACTTTGGTGCCCATCCGGGTGATATCATCATGATTAACATGCTGTCAGCCTCCTCCCTGGCTTTGGTAAGGCTCACAGAACTCTCTGGCAAGCATTCAGTGTCAGAGCCAGTTTCGTGTTGCCATGTCTACTCTCTGGCTTCATATCCAAGCCCCTTTCCGGGTACCCTGGAAATTGGGAAGTCTAATACAAAAGTTTCCTTAACCTTCACACTTTTAATTCTTTCTCGAACCAGTCTCCAACTGAAACATAAATGGCCCAGAGATACGGTTTCCCTCCAGGCCACCCCATCCTGGGGAAGGGGATCCTGCTGGCGTCAGATTGTGTGTTCTTTCCGCCATCTTGGTCTCATTTTCACCACCTCTCCCTTAGAACCCCATCCACGAGCCTCGTGATGGCTAATATTGGTAGTCAGGATTTAGAATAACCTGGAATCAAAGCTCTGGGCATGTCTGCGAGGTGGGAAGACCCACCCTGCGTGGGAGTGGCACCATCCCATGGACCGGGGTCTTGAACTAAATGGTGGAGAGACGGAACCGAGCCCTGCCTTTTGCTGCTCTGTGTCTCCCTGGCTGAGGATGTAATGTACCCAGCTGCCTAGTATTCCTGCCTCCGCATGTCTTTCCCGCCATAGTGGACTGCGCGCTTGAAATGTGAGCCAAAATAATCTCTTTCACCCGGCACTTTGTCAGGGCAATGAAACGAGGAGTGGCAGACACGCCCACTATGTTTCCATGGTGACTCATGTCTTTTACATCATTCTGTCACATTCTTGGTATTTTATCAGTTTTTTTTTTAACCTCTTTCCCCTCCCATGATCTCATCCTTATTGGACCTCAGCCACCCACCCAGGGGCACCGTCCCGCATCCTGTCATTACTAATTACGGAACCTTGGCTGCATCTTCCCAGTTCCAGGTCTGTTGTGACTCAGACCCTGTTATCTTTCCAGCTCACCCTCTGACACTCCTGACACCGGCGCTTATTAACATAACCGCAACCACACTAGGAGCTAGGCATTGTTTCTGTTATCTGCTCTTCACTGTGCTCCTTCATGTTCACAGGGTTCCACGGGCGTTTCCTAGACAGCCACAATCCTATTACGTGTACTCATACATCCATAGCTCTCTCCTCCTCATCACTGGCAAAATTCTGATTCCGGATGCATCCTCCTCCTCTTTCCTTCTAGCACCTTCCTCAGGCACGTCGGCGAACGGGCTTCATCGGTCTCTGCGATCCCTCCCACTCACCTAGGGCGGATCCTCCCTGCTGCCACACAGGGTGTTCTGTTTCCCTGTTCTGTTTGTGTTCCCGTTCACCTAGGATGACTAATTGCTGCATTTTTTCCCCTCCTCTCTCCTCCAGCTAACTCCGTGTTAGCTATTTCACTGGAAATGTGAAAGCCATCCAATGAGAACTTCAAAAGGCTTCCTGCAGAACAGCTTCCAACCCTTCCAAGCCACCCTCCTCTTCACTCATGTTCTCTTCCAAGCTCCTTTGTTACTGAAGATGACTCATTACCACCCTGGGAAAGGTTACCCTTCCACCCATGCCAGAGTCCTACACTGTCCTTCACAAGGCACCCTCAGCTAGTCTACCTGCTTCCGTCTGAACTACTCTCACCAAGAATCACACATCTGATCCCCTCTGCTTACTATTGGCTGTCAACTAGACAGAGCCTCCGATCACCAGAGACGAGGGCCCTGGCACATCTGGAGGAGAGTTTTTAGATTTGGTTGAGGCAGGACTGTCTACCCTGAATGTAGGTGACTCTCCTTCCTCTGCTGGCGTCAGGTCGAAAGGGGAGGTAAAAAG
Organism: Mesocricetus auratus; assembly: GCF_017639785.1. Lineage (NCBI taxonomy): Eukaryota > Metazoa > Chordata > Mammalia > Rodentia > Cricetidae > Mesocricetus > Mesocricetus auratus. The sequence goes on along the minus strand of NW_024429267.1, from coordinate 53,946,094 downwards.
GAGAAGCCTGTGGAGTCCTAGCATTCTCCCAGCATTCCTTGCTTACTGTAGATGCCTCGGGTTCCAGCTGCTGTGAATTCCCCACCACAATGGACTGACTGTACAAACCAAACCATGAGCCAAATACACCCTCCCTTCGTCATGCTTTTTCCCCCAGATACTTAGTTTTTGCAGTGAGAAAAGTAACTAATGCACCCTGTTATGATAGATAGGGAATAGATAAATAACAGTTAGGCCATGGAAAAGAGAGCTCTTGGCTCCTTTTGCAGACTGCCTAGTCTCTCTTCCCTCTGGAGGCACCGCCCCTCCTCATTTCCTCTTCCTGTTCTCTGGTCAGTCATTTTTCTGCAAACAGATTTTCTTGTCAGTGGCATCAAGGAACTTTACGTTGCTCAGACCATTCCCATCCCTCATTGGTTCTTAAATCCTGGCAACATTTAACATACCCCGTCAGCTTTTCTTTCTTAAAGCTAACACGGTGAAGGCTTGGGATGTACCTCGGTGGGACAGCATGTGTGGCTAGCATGCTCAAGGCTGAGTGCAGTCACACACAATAAATATATGAAGGATTACAAATCTCGACGAATGGTGGTGTGTGAGCAGATCGTTAGAAGATGTGGTGCTGAGTGTTCTGTGTTCCCCGCACCAACATGGTGGCTTTACTGATCGTTTTTCCCTCTGGTGACAAGATGCCACATTGTCTTTTCTTGTTCTAGTCTCACTCTGTTGCTGTGACAAAACAGTCTGACCCAAGCTTTTTGGAGAAAATTATATATTTGGCTTAAACTTTCAAGTCACATTCTGTCATGAAGAGAAATTAGGGCAGGAACTCAAAGTAGAGGGACACTGCCTCCAGACTCGCACACAGACTCATGCTTAGTGGGCATCCTTCTCCAGTCCAGGACCACTTGCCCAGGGCATGGCATTGCCCAGAGTGGGTCAGGCCCTACCACATTGACTAACAATCAAACAACTTTCCCTCAAGACACACCTACAGGCCAGTCTGATCTGGAACACCCCTCGATCGAGACACCTTTTCAGGCAGCTTTAGGCTTTGTGAAGTTGGTAATGCTATCTAAGATGCTTTTCTTCTTGTTATAAGGTTTCTTTCAAAACTCACTGTTGGGTTCATCCACTGATCTTTTTTCTGCATTTGTGAAAAAGAAAGCACATCCACAGGTTCTAAGCATGAGTAAACTTCTGTTGGCTTCTATATGGCAACTATCTCATAAGGTAAGGCCATATCTTTGAAAATTGAAGCTCAGAGGAGGATGAAGGGATGTCTCAGCACTCAAAGATATGGGCCAGGTTGTTATGGTCTTTTATCCTGAGACTTTGAATTGTAGCCTTGCAAAATACATTTATAGGAGGACACAGACAAGGGGATACATTTTGTGTTTTGTCACTTTTTATTTTAATACTGCTTCAGAAGAAGCTAACTTTTTAAAAAATGTTGCACTGGGGACATTTCCCTTCTTTAAATGAAACCTGAAAGTCGTTTTAAAATTCTGCATTTTTCAGAGAAAATCTTCAGAGCAACTTGGTTTGCTTTTTTTCTTATAACATTGGAGTATTTTTTATTAAACTTCCAGCAAAACAGAATTGTTCATATGGCAACATAATATACTGCATGGCCTCATATGCATTTATTCCCATCTCTATCAATATTGTGCAGATGGATTCTCTAACACAGAAATCATTTGGGATTCTGAGAATTAAGACATGTTTGTTTGTCCTATAAAGGAACACATGGTCCGTGATAGAATATCACTATATGAACAGTTACAGTACAGTAAATGAAGGAGTGGAGTGAGCCTTTGAAATTATTTTGAATAAGTAGACAGGGGAGTTTTTAATTTTACTTTTATTACTTACACAGATGTATATGAGTCCCCCCCCTCTCTCTGTGTGTGTGTGTGTGTGTGTGTGTGTGTGTGTGTGTGTGTGTGTTTTCAGGTATTCGTGGAAGCCAATAGAGGGCATCAGATATCCTGGAGCTTGAGTTACAGCTAGTTTTGAGCCACCTATTGTGTGTGTTAGGGCTTGACTTTGGGTTCTCTGAAAGAGCAGCAAGTACTCTTAATTGCTAAACCAGCCACAAGAAAATTGGATTAAAGATTTCAGAGTGATTTAGGAGGTACAGATCTCAAATGATATGCACACCTAATTAATTAGAAGAAAGAGACACTAAAAACAACCAGTAGATGAATGACTTACCAAGATACCCATTTAACAGTGTCTCCTTCAGCCAGACTTTCCTTGTTGCATATAACGCAAACATCTACTTTGCTGATGTGAAAACATAAGCCAGGCCACATGACTACTGATCCAAAGCCCTGGAGTGAGACTCCTTCAAGCCCCGAGATTGACTTCCCTCACCTCTCTGATGGCATCTTCCAAGTCCCTGAACCATCCTACAACAAACACAGTGGGACCATTACCTCTCTCATGTTGAGTTTTGCTGTGGTTTCTTATGTGGGAAATTATCTCCCAGATAGCTACAAGTCCTTCAGTCTTTTGAATACTACCTTTTGAATTAATTCTGCCTCAGCACTTTCCCTCAGATTATAAACTTCTCACCTGTTCCACCACCCCCACTTCCAACACTCCCAACGTTGTTCTTGTTGTCTGTTGTGTTGAAAGTCAATATATATATATGCATGACATTCTCCCGTGTCTGCACTGGTTTCTAGCTTGAGTGTGTAAGCATTGGCCATTTTTGGCTGTGATGCTTCTCTGCTGCCTGTTTTCTTCCACAGGTTTGTCCTAGTTGTAATTCAATAATTGAAACCAGCTACCTCTCCCCTCTGGAATTATTTATGAGTGTGTATACTGACAATCAACACACAGATGAATGTTTGCATATGTGTGTCATATGTATGCATGTAAGAGTAGTAGGGGACTGGAGAGATGGCTCAGTGGTAAGAGAGATCAGAGCACTTGCCACACACTCATGAGGAAGAGTTCAGATTCTAGCACCAAACATGAGCTGTGTGCCCACATATATCTGTATCAGCTCCAGGGCAGGCAGGAATAGGATTTCTTGCTTCAGATTCATGGAGACACCCAGCCTCAGAGGAATAGGTGGAGAATGATAGAGGACACCAGATACCTTCTCCTGGCCTTTGTACGCATACACAGATGTAAAACCACCATTCATACACCCACATACAGATATATAAACACACAGAATAAAAATAAATATAAGGTAAGTGTGGTAAGATGAAGAATGACCCTTATAATCTCAAATGTTTGGTAGAACTGTTTGGGAAGTATTAAGAGGTGTGGTCTTGTTGGAGGAAGTATGTCTCAAGGATGGGCTTTGAGACTTCAAAAGCCTCCCACCATCCTCAATGCTCCCCCATCTCTCTGCTTCCTAGTTTTGCAATCAAGATTAAACTCTCAGCTGTTCTTTCTTCCATGCATTTGCTCTGCTGTCATAGAGGCTAACCCTCTGAAACCATAAGCTCAACTAAACCCATTATTATTATTATTATTATCATTATTATTATTATTATTATTTTGGTTTTTACCAGACAGGGTTTCTCTGTATTGTTTTGGAGGCTATCGGTCCAGCCTGGCCTCGAACTCACAGAGATCCGCCTGCCTCTGCCTCCCGAGTGCTGGGATTAAAGGCATGCACCACCACCTCCCGGCAACCCTTTATTATTTTATAAGTTGCCTTGGTCATGGTGTTACATCCCAGCACTAGGAAAGTCAGTAAAAGTAACTAGGGTGTTAGAAAATACAGGATCAGTAGACTTTAGAGCCTCTGAGACAAATTCCATCTGTCCAATGCAGATAGTTCTCCCTGGCTCACAGCTTTCTTATTTGGAAAATATATGCCAATGAATGTCAGAGTGTTCTTAAAACTGGAGAAAAAAAACCTTTTTCCATTACTGTGTAGCAGTAGAAACATTTAAATTCATGCTTAGTAATAGTTTATTTTAAAAAATCCTACCTTCAAAAGAATGAATAAGAAATCGTTGATCTCAAATCAACACCTGTTTTGATTTTCCTTAAAAAAAACAAAAATACTATTATTTCACAGTCAGAGTTAGATTCTTAGAAGGTCAGACATCTGTCTATGGGCCAGTTGCTGCTAAGCAATAAGGTGTTCTCTGCTGGCGATGAATGTGGTTCTCCTCTAGCAGACTCATTCTGGGCTCATTATGTAGCACCATCATATTGAAGTCCAAATCAAGAGACATCAACTGATTACAAAGTGAGGAAGAAAAATTTTGATGAGGGAGAATATCTTTGTAATACTTTAGAGTACCTTCCTGCACATTGCTTATGAGTTGTGGCCAGTTGTGGTGGCACATGCCTGTAGGATCTGCTTATGAGTTGTAAGCTAAAAGCTAGTATCTATACAATGGAAGAAGTAAACTTCTTTCAAGTGATCATCATCATGAGTCAGGGCAGGTAGGTATTCTGTCCCTGTGGATATGATACCTTGAGAAATGCACAGTGTAAAATCTTTGTGTGTTGTTTTACTGATTCCAGATGATTGTATCAGTGTTAGATTTGCTGATGTGATTATAGTATAATTGCCTTAGAGAGTGTCCTCAGTTTTATAAAATGTACACTGTAGTTTTAAAACACAAAGGGACACATTGTTGCTTAGGCAGTTCAGAGACAAGGAACCTTCTAGACAGAGACCAATAGGTTGATCTGTATCTAGACCAAGTAGAATTTTTTTTGGTTTTTCGAGACAGGGTTTCTCTGTGGCTTTGGAGGCTGTCCTGGAACTAGCTCTTATAGACCAGGCTGGTCTCGAACTCACAAAGATCCGCCTGCCTCTGCCTCCCAAGTGCTGGGATTAAAGGCGTGAGCCACCAACGCTCGGCTGACCAAGTAGAATTTTAAAGGAAATAGATTGAATTGTAACAGGTGAATCTGGGAAAAGGGCATGGGGGTGTTCCCATATATGTTCCCTCCATTCTTGTAATTTTTTTGTGTTTGAAATTATGTCTGCACAAAATATTTTTAAATGGTGCTCAGTATCTGATGGATTTGTTTTATTTTCCTCATCTGAAAGAATTTGTTTTCTTTAGTAAATACCTAACTTATAATCAGGCAGGCACTTAGTCTCCTGGGAACAAAGATGTTTTGTGCATAAAAATAGCAATAGAGAGGTGTTTGATATGTTAATATTTTACTGTGTCTTCATTTTTTATTATTTATTATTAATGAGATGCAGTTGTCTTTGAATCCTGCTGCGTGTTTAATAATGGAATTGTACATCATTCGTTTCCAAATGCCTGTGTCCCATATGTGTTAGAAACACAAATTCAATATGCTCTTCAAGTAATTTCATAAAGGAGAACCTCAGATGTATCAGCCAACTGACACTATAAATTCATACTTATATGCTCCATTGCTTCTTTGGCTTGGTAGCTTGTGAGGTCATGTGTTGTATGTGACTACCCTTAGAATGGTATGTTTAATAAAGTGTTTACTGAGATATACAGTTGAGTAAATTTACTTGCAACATCTGGTCTGATTATATTATGTTTCTTAAGATCCCTGGATACTTTGTGTAGATTAGAATAAATCTATATTTGTGCTGGAAAGATGGCTCTGTGGGACCTAGGTTCAACTCCCAACAACCATACTCTAACTCACAGCTGTTTGTAACATCAGTTTCAAAGGATCTCATGTGCTCTTTTGGATTTTATGGTCACCTGTACACATGGTTCACACACACAGACTCAGATATTCATATATACATGATAAAATAAATAAGTCTTTGAAAATATCAATTAGTCAGTCTTTAATTTTTCATGGTACACTTTCCAGTTGGTCTTGATCTTAAATATCTCCCCAACTTTTACTCATGTACATTTCCTTAGCATGTGCAATGCAAGGTCTGTCCTTGACTAGTTTGGGAAGAGAGAAAGAAGCTTCCTTACCTCTCAAGAGAAGGAAGAAAGTGTGTAAATGAGCTATGTCCCCAAAGGTTCTGATTTCTACTCATTTCTCACATTTTCCTTCCTCGATTTACTCTTGCCCTCTTTGGTTCTGTCTTTCAACCTCAACATTGTTATCCACAAAGAGCTTCAAGTAGGTGGATTGTAACCACAGGTCCTGCTGTAGAATGAGTGACAGGATAGGTATAATCAATGTTTTCATGATCTCTTTATGTTTCAACTGTGATGAGGAATGTGCAACACCCTGTATTTAAATCTTCTCATGACCTTTGCAGTATCAAGGCAGAGATGCCCTCAGTTCTGTTCATGAGTGTAAAACGTCTAAACCCAAGGGGGCCTGTTCCTTTCTTCATTGCCTCCTAGCTGTGTTAACATTGTAAACCAAATGCTACACAACCAGCTCCTCATCCATTGTGGCAGTGAGGGAAATGATATTACCAATTCAGGAAGCACTTGTGAGAGTAGCATAATACACTTTTTATATCACTATTTTCTTCAGCAGCAGCATCCTCTAATGGTACAGAATGGACAATTCACCTCTTTTATTCCAGGATGGTCTTTCTAGATCTTTCTGGGTTGAATATTGTATGTGTTGAGGAGCTCAAAGGACAGATAAAATGTATTTCTCTCTTGAATTCTTGTCCTCAAGAGCTCTCTGACAACTGTGTGTCACCAAGTTCAATTTCTAGAAATATGTGCCAACCATCAAGTGAGTAAAATAATCTTTTATCTGCTAATAACCAGATACTGAGTTGCAAAAGTCAGAATTATTTTTATGATTTGAAAATTTCCTAGATAAGAGATGAGAAGTCTTTGTCTGTTCTTCCCCATTGGCAGAGTTTCAATGAGAACACATGGCTGCTGCCTGTCCCAACCGCTCATGAAAGGGACCTCTAGAAACACTGTGGATATGAGCTAGATGCAAAAACCAGTGTTCTTGGTGCTCAAAAGATCCCATCTTCCAAGAATGTCCCTTGTGAAGCGACCAAACCAACATTTCCATGGCTTATTGAAGCCTGGAGCTGCCTGTCAGTAGCCTGTTCTATTATGGTGTGTTGACACACAGAGGACTCTCTCTGAGGAAGGGGAGAACCCAGGTTATCCTCTCTGGACTTGGATTTGAAGATCTGGAGTTTGGTGGGTCTCTTTCAGTAAATATGTGGAACATCAAGAAGCTCTTGTTAAGGGTGTTGATCATGGTGAACACTTTGTAGGTCTCAGAAAAGCATTTCTGTTTCCTGTACTGGGAAGTACTAGGCAGAGTTCCTGGCTCCATGAAGTCTCTTTTCTCCTTCTAGCCCTGTGGTAACCCCTTTCCTCATCCATAAAAGCAAAAAATTATGACTGAGAAATATGTGCTTTTAACCACAAGTAAAATTGAATCTATACGGAGCTCAAACACTTGAAGGCACCTATAAAAGGAGGTTGACTTAAACACTCTAGGGTTGAACCTCTGTGAAGTAGTTTCAGAAACCTAAAACACAATAGCTTTAGCCTAATCGTTTCAAAATAGTTGCAGAATTGCCAGCATCATGTCCCCGTTTCATCAGGGTCCCATATGTTGTATATGTTAAAAGTCACAATGCAGTCCTAAAGAAAACAAAACAAAGGCGTCTCCCAGCTGAGTTTAAAATCAATCCCCCTCCCAAGCATGCAGAGCCAGTATCTAAAGATGCTGCTGTTGCCTAAACTTCTGGACCAGAAGGGGGTGGAATGAAGAATAGTAGCTGAATCAGTGAGCTAAATGTGTTTGCCACATCCCAAGAGAATCTTGAGCTATGCTTTTGTTAGAATGGTGGGTAGGTGGGTGGGTTATGGGCAGGAAAGTGTGTGTAGGAGGACAGGTCATGATCATGTTCTATGTTGTTAGTTCAGGAGAAGTTCAAGGACATAGAACATGGGAAGTATAGTAAAGTCCTGTAAAGTAAAACACCTGGCTGCAGTGGTCATCATATGTTATAAATGTCTGTTGTCTGTCCTATTGGGGAGATACAGTTCATAAATGCAGTTACATGATGGCTTTACTTCATTCCAATGCAGATGACTGAATCCAATTCAAGGAGCGATTTGTTGGAGAGAATTGAACCGGTGGCAAAGGAAGTGTGACTTAGGTTACGATATTAATGGACATCTAGTTAGCAGGCACAGGAGTACACGAATATGTAATCCTGGTGCTCCAAAAGGGAAATGGGAGGTGGAGACAGGGGAGTTCCCAGAAGGTCATGGGTCAGCTACCTTATGTCCCTATGTCATGTGTACAACCTGCATCTACTTACTGCAGGCAAAGTGGTGGATATTTCCAACATATCCCAAGGTGAGTGAGAGCTCCAATGGCCTCTAGAGGATGGTTTGTAAAAGGAGGAAAGCGGCTGGGCAGTGGTGGCACACACCTTCAGTTCCAGGACTTGGGAGGCACAGGCAGGCAGATATCTGTGAGTTCTCAAGAGCTGGTTTCAGGACAGGATCCAAAAACTACACAGAGAAGTTTTGTCTCGAAAAACAAAGCAAAACAAAAAACAAAAGCAAAAGGAGGAAAGTTGATTGGGAGGTTTGGTTTGGTTTCCTAGTCACTTATTGCTGAGATAGAGATGTATGGAGTTTCCCATATGATTGGATGCCCTTGAAGTTTAGATATAAGATTTGGACACCATTGAGTTGTCTCTGAAGTTAAGTGTAATAGTGTGAGGGACAGAAGAGAATTGACAATGAGGTTGTAGCTTTTGACTTGAACTGCTGGTGTGAATGGATTAAATGGGGTGAAGTCCAATGATAAGTCAAGATAGAATCCAGATGACAATGGCTGGTTTGTGTTTTCTTAATGGTCATATCAATTAGTAATAAATAAGCAAGGTAGTAAATGAATCACCTAATGCATAGCTTCTAGAAATGTCTATCACTCACTGTCAAAAAGTAGTCCACATTAGCCCAGAATGGTGAATCACACCTATAATCCCAGAACTTGGAAAGTTGAGTCAGGAGGATCACCCTGAGTTTAAAGGAAGCCTGGGCTACCAAGAGTGAGACTTGTCTCAAAAAAAACCTTAAAAAAAGAAAGAATCCATATCTATTTAACATTATTAGAATGCTCTATGTTATTACTAAACACTGTCATAAAATGTTCTACTATTATGTCACCAAAGTATTGATAGCTTGAAGTTGACATTTTAAGTGATTGCATATATCTCCATTAAAAAACAAAACAACAACAACAGAAAGCCAGGGGTGGGAGAGATGGCTTAGTGACTAAGATCACTGGCTGCTTTTCCAGAGGACTCGTGTTCAGTTCCCAACACCTGTATGGTGGCTCACAACTGTCTATATCTCCAGTTCCAGGTGAATCCCATTCCCTGTCTGACATCAGCAGGCACATGGTGTACAGACATCATGCACACAAACACTCCATAAAATGAAAATAAACAAAACCATGAAATGCAATGTGCATCTCCTTCATCTTCTGCCATTGCACTGATTTCAGAAGAATACGCTTTCTCACCATGATGATATACTGAAGGCTTTGGGGTTGAGATGCAGGAAGGAGGTACTGGTACTTTTGGAAATGCAACTCGTGTTTTAAGAAGAGGTGTTGCAAAGGCAATCAAGTTTGTCATTTAAACAGTGGTTCTCATTTTTTTAGCCAACGAGCAGAGATATGCAGACCAACATGTCTGGGAAGGCCCCTAGTGGATCCTAGGGATATGACTCTGCCTTGCAAATACTGATTTCAACTAAAATAAAACTTGAATTTAATTTTCCTCAGGCTTTGCTAAATAGAGTCACGCCCCATGGTGAGCTCTGATCTGTTGCAGCATTCCCAACAGCTGTTCCAATTCTTCACTACCTTGTGGTCATGGCTAAGATAGTTAATTTTTTAAAGCTGGAAAAGGGGAAATTGCTTCAAATTAAAGACAGCCATGAACAAGTTGTCCCCAGAGTGTAGCATTTGAAATGTCAAACGTGTTTGCGAAACTGCCTGAACTGTAACTTAGATAATAGTATAGCAAGACTGGGGTGTATTAGGTGTTAAGATGTGGATGGCAGATGCCATCTTGTTAGCATTTTATACAAAAAGTGAGAGAGAAAACCTTAGTAGTATATTGAAAACTAGGCTTCTAGATATGTGCTGCAGATTCAGTAAATACGGGGCTGGAGAGATGGATGGCTCAGTGGTTCAAAGCTCTGTCTACTCTTGCAGAATACCTAAGTTCATTTGCCAGTACCTATGCCAGGTATCTCATTAGAACTCCAACTCTAGGGGACATGGCACCCTCTTCTAGACTCCTGAGGCACCTGCACACATATGGGGCGCACACGCATGCGCGTGCACATACACACACACACACACACAATGAAGCAGCCTTTTTTCTAACATAATGACTGCTCTACGTTTCAGAGCATGGGTGTTCAGGGGCATTCAAAAGAAGGAAGAAGTTGAAGTTGTCTGGATTACACCTAGCTAATACTCAAAGTACTCTTTAAATACCACCAGAACAGTGTGGGATGTCAAATGCACAGTGTCGGGCAGCCCATCTGTGGAATCAGTCAGCAGACTTCAAGCCAGCATGCCTTGTTTGTATTCCTGACAGAGTTTGTACTCAATAAATGTTCCTTGAACGAGAAGTTGGGTAGGTTTTCTACAATATCAGAAACCAAAAATGTGAGTAAAACTATTTAGTGGCTGTGAGATGCACTCTCTCGCTGTCCTGTATTTTCTTTCTAATAGAGATGGCGGTGAGTTAGCTGTATTGATTTTTTTAATGATCTTGGAAATGCTCCCACAACTGGGTATGAAGTTTGCTTGATTAGAAAGATGACCTGTCAAAAGTCTGATGAATTTTAAGACCTTTCCTGTATTATAGCATCTAGACTAGACTTCTCATCGACTTGGAAATCCTGAGCTTTTCTAAGGGATGGTGTGCTGGCTGCATCCCGTGTGCAGTCCTGGACCACAGACCTTACACCAAAGCACATCTGAGTGCACCCATAAAGAAGAGTTCAAGTTGAAGGCGATGAAGAGGAACTGTATTTTGTTGGCCCAAAATAACCCTTCCTGGGGGGAGACAGGGGCAGTGGCTTATGATGGCTGCCTGTTGTTTATAATCTATTTCACCTGTGCATTAGTTTTGCCCTAAGAAGCAAAGTATAAGATCTTTGGATATTTTGAAGTAAGAGAGTAAAAAGGAAAGGGATTAAGCCATGGATCATAAATGAATCAAGTATGGCCCATTTTCAAGCTGAGTAAATAGGCAGCAGGAACAAGAATCCATTGCTGTCTGCCACTTGTAGATGCCAATGAGAAGAGAAAGGGATTGAATCTTCTTGCTGTGCCTGTAGGCTGTGGGATAGAATCCTAGAAATCTGAATCAGGAGCGTGATTCTGGGAGCAAAGGCGGTCACTCATCCCAGAGCTCAGTCTTGTCACTCTGGTCAACACATTTTGAGACTAGTGACTCCATGCCTCTGTTGTCATCCCTCATACTCCAGTGTCTCTTTGGGTGTCTGGGCTCATGTACTTCTTGAAACACTGAGTCAAGTCAGTTTCTGCTGGCATCAAGCTTGTGCTTCTCTGGGGACATCTGGGATGGAGGCAGGGGGATAATTCAAAGCAAACAAGCCATTAACATGTGTGCATGGGAAACAAAATTGACATGCACCCCATTGGTCATCCTTTTGACAATTTGGAGTCCAAGCGCATCTTTATAATACGCAATATGGAAATGCACCCATCCATCCCTCCTGTCTCTGATTGTAAGTATTTTACAGGTAGATATAACAAAAATCTCAATGTGCCCACTACTTTCTGCAGGCATGAACTGTGGCTGTATTGAAGACAGTTCCCCATGATGCCAACCCTGGGGTTCAGCTAAGGTTCGAATCAGAGAAAAGTGCAGATGGGGTGTTTGTCTGCCTCATCTTACTTAATAAGGGAGCTTTTTAAATTTTTAAAAATAATATTTACTTGGGAGATGTGTATGTATCATGGATACATCTGAGGACCACTTGCTAGAGTCAGTTCTCTCCTTCCGTAATGTGGGTTCTGGGGATCAAACTCAGGTCGTCAGACTTGGCAGCAAGCCCCTTTACTGATGGAGCCATCTTGCCAGGCCAATAGGCCAATGAGCATTTTTAGGGCTGAGCATACGGAGCTCCCTTTGTCATTAAGCTGAAGTGTGGCTGAAGGAAGGAGCCATGTCTGTGTCTAATTTGGCATTTGGCATGAGGGGCTGTGGTAGGGGGTCGGTTTTTCGAGAGTTCAGAGGGCTGGGTCCAGCAGAGGTTTTTCATAGGAACCATGATTAAAAGGTGTGTGCGTGAGAGAGACAGACAGAGAGAGAGAGAGAGAGAGAGAGAGAGAGAGAGAGAGAGAGAGAGAGAGAGAGAGAGAGAGAGAGAGAGAGAGCGCACATACAGTATGTGTATCCTAGAGGTCAACTTCAGGGTTATTCCTTAGTAGTTTCCCGCTTGTCTTATGAGAAAAGATCTCTTCCTGGCCTGGGGTCCATTGAGGAAGCTTGGCAGACTGGTTAGCTCTCTAGCCCCAGGGATCTGCCTATCTCTGCCTCCCCAGTACTGGGATGTAAGCCTGTATCACAAGAGCCTGTTTGTGTTCCCCACAGCTTCCAGGAACTGAACTAAGATATTTATACTTGCAAGGCAAACACTTTACTGACTGAGTTGTCACTCTGGCCCTGATCTCTATAACTGATGTCATTTCAGATAAGTCCCTGTTTGTAGAGGAACTTGAATTTAGAGTCCTGGAAAGTTTATTAACTATTAGGACAATTATTCATTGTCTTTCCTTATTTGTGAAAGGAAGCAGGGGGCACACTAATTGACTTGAAAATCTGTGGTCCTTTTATTTGTATATAGCACTGTCTTTTAACTGCTTGGGAGATAGGTCATGTGTCTATCCTGCCATCTAAGGATTGCTGCCTGGTCCTCCTTATATAAAGGAATGAAGACACTGCTTTAGCTGCAAGTCCATAGGCTGCTTTTCACACTTACCACTTAATTGGGCCATTACTAGATTGATTTCCCCCAACAGCTCCTCTGAGGAGGGGACTCCCTGAGTGGGTGACTCTGAACTCTATAACATTCCCGACCCATACTGCCCTTCTGTAGTAGTGAATGATGATGGGTTGGCAGGTCAATCCTGAGTGATAAATCTTCAATTTGTTCTGCTCATACAGGTGTGAATTTTGAGTTACAGCTAGGTCATTTCTGAGCATGGTCAAGTACTTGCCAATGGAACACATTAGTTCCTCTTCCCTCCCAATATCCCTGGTTGGAAAAATGTATACCCGAAAGATGGTAGCAAAATATAACTGTAAAATTATCAAATAAAACACACCTTCATAGGTGTTGAACCATGGAAAGATTATAAAACTGGATGGTCTTTTCACTTCCTCTGAATTTTAATGAATGATAATAAAACTGAGAATGGAAGAAAGCATTTACCTTGAGGTAAAAGTGAATAGGGTTGGGACATGGCTCAGCCAGTAGGTAAAGTGCTTGACTTACAAGCATGAGGAACTGGTTTGAATTTCCAGACCCCATATAAACAAGTGAGCATGGAGGTATGTGTCTGTAATCCCAGAAATGTGAGATGAGTGATGGAGACAGACGGGTCTCTTGGAAGATGCCCAACCCTACCCAGCCAGCCCAGTGGACATGGTGAAATGTCAGGCTAGTGAGCAGCCCTACCTCAAACAAAGGGACAGAGAAGTGAACAACCACACCTCCCATGAGATTGTTCTCTTACCTACTTATACCATCATGTGATTATATATTGTTTATGATTTAATAAAGCTTGCCTGAAGAATTAGAATGCAAAGCCAGCCACAGCCATAGAAGCTGGGCAGTGGTGGCACACAACTTTAATCCCAGTACTCAGGAGACAGAGGCAGATGGATTGCTGTGAGTTCAAGACCACCCTGGACTACACTGAGAGTGAATCAGTCTAAAAGAGTAACAGAGCTCACACCTTTAATCACAGCACTAGAGAGGTATATAAGGCAGAAGCAAAGTGTCTCATGGGAGATTCAGTTTCCAGTCACAGGGAAGACAAGATATCCATTGCAGTCTTAGTAGAGGTAAGAGCTACTGGCTGGCTGCTTTGCTTCTCTGATCTTTAGCTTGAACCCCAATATGTCTCTAGGTTTTTATTATTTGTGATACACCTATATATACAAGGACATGTATTTGCGTGTACACACACACATACAAATAATCCAAGCACACGACTGTATACACACACACACACACACACACACACACACACACACACACACAGTGGGTGAAGGCCAAGCCTGTGTTATCATTAGATTCTAGGTTGATCTCATATTTCTTATGTCATAAAACATTCTCAAAAGAAAGTGAGTGGGGAGGTAGGTATTGACCTGGAAAGGGTTTTGTGGAAGATTCCAGGTTCTCTGAAAATCTAAAATTCAAATTTCCTCCAAGAACATACACATGCTGCAGATAGGCAAGCTATGCCAACACTTTGGGTTGATCATTTCCAGCCTTTCTCTGTCCTGTGTTTAGGCAGGTTAAGAACAAATGTGCAGAGAACTGCTTTGTCAGGTGTTACTGTTGGGAAGTCTTTATCCTTAACTGCTTCTGAGAAAAAAAATTACACTGGTGTGTTTTTGTTGTCATTTGTTTATTCTATCAATACTTAATACTTTGATATCCATGTGTAGTTTTACTTGTTTTGGTGTCAATCAAGGTTCATTATTTTCATGGTGAGCATGTACTTAGAAATTGCCATTCACTGTAAGTGTGGCTACTGTGTGTCTTAGGCAAGGTAGTGAGGAGAGTGTGATTGATTCTCTGTCTCTCTGCCTCTGTTTCTCTCTCTCTCTCTCTCTCACACACACACACACACACACACACACACACACACAACTCCCTCTCTATTTACCTCATCAGCAAACCACATGGCAATTTTTCAACCACTTGTTTCATTTGTCACAGTAGTGGGGAAAATCCAGCCACTTCAGCAATATTTGCACCCAGGGTGTACCTAATGACCTTGAAATTGACTTGGAAGAGAGACCTCGTTGCTTTGGCTGTACAGCTTAGTTGCTCTTGGGTGAGTTGGGGCTGCTAGGAGCTCCTGTTTGGATTTGCCATTCTAAAAGAGGTGCAGTGCCTTAGAGAGATCCAAACAGATGTGGAATGACACCACACTAATCAAAGCTAGATGTATTTCCTCCTCCGTCTCCTAGTTTTTGAATTAAAAATGAATGTGAGAATGGGGTGATGGCCCTGTGGGTGAAAGCGCCTGCTATGCAGGCGTGGGAACTTGAGTTCAAACACCTAGAATCCACATAAGATGTTAGGTATGGCTGCCGGCCTGCCTGTGACCCTAGCTCCTTTGGAGAGGAGAAAGGAGGATTGCTGAGGCTTTGTGTCTTCAAGCCTAGCCTCAGATTCAGTAAGAGAAGCCAGAGAATGAATTCTGACATTCCCTTTTAGCCTCTCTATTCAAGTAGAGACACATGTATCCATACACATGTCTTTATGCATTCCCCATGTAAAAACAAACACATGGTAAAATTAAATTTAAAAATAATAAAAATTTATTAAGTGAATATAATTTCTAGTATGTCTCCCAGAAATATACAATCAAGTGCCTTTTAGCCATCTTTCAGGTTGTAGTGCCAGCCATTGTCTGGCACCCGAAAGTGACTTAGAGTGTGTGTGCCTTTGGTGCCTTTCTGAAGGAAACATGCATTAAGTATCCTGATCCATTGCTGGTGAGTTAGAGCACAGTGGCTCCCAGCTACACTCTCTCCAGATTCATTCCGTTGAGGTTGACCTTAAGATAATGTAAAAAAGCAATTAGCTTTAAACAGTGGGAGTGCCAGCGGTGTGAGGGAAGAAATTACATGGCGGGGTGACATGTTTAGTGATGTTGAAGGAGATTATTAAAAATAAAATCTGTACTAAAAGCTGTGATTGTAATTTTTAAAAACGTGACACAGAGCATTGTATTTATTTCAAATGACTCTGTAAATGACAGTGCTTTTCCCCTCCTTTATGTCTTATTGAAAGTTGTCCTGGTTCATTCAGCCACTTGTAATCCCCTGAACAGCTAAGCTGAATATTTCTTTATTGAATATTCCTGAATATTACGTGATTTGTTCAATTTTTCTTTTCATTCCATTTTTTAAAAAAATATTTATAGTGCCCATATCATGGTGTGAAGCCATGTTCAAAATAGAATTGATTTCTTATAATCCCCTTGTTTGGAAATATACCTTTTGTTATGTTTTTAATGCCATGTGGATGGTTGAATAGTTGGCGTCATGGGTAAGAGCACTTGTGTGAGTACGAGGACCTAAGTTCATATCTCCAGCATCTATGTTAAAAACTGGGGGTGTGATTCCAGTGCTGGGTAAGACAGACATATTCTGAGAGGTCTTGCAGTTGGCTAAGCTGGAACTGACATTCTGATTCAGTAAGAGACCCCAACTCAAAACAATTAAGCACTCCCTTGTAAGGTCACATGACACAGCAACATTAGGGGTAACTCTAATCACTTGCTATATATATGTCACACTGATTAAACATATGATCAGATCTTATTATACTTAGAAATAATATACTTCTAATTTCATTTTAATATATAAAGTAGAAGTATCTTAATACAGACAGAAGCAATATGCCTATCTCATAATGTGATCAAATTATGTGAATTCCAAGAATTATAGCGTAGGAAGACACTTTGGGTGGTCAACACCTACCCAGGGATTGACATGTTTTCATATCTTCTCTTCATTCCTCCTGACAAAGAACTGAGCTTTGAGTTTGCTCTTTCTTTGGTAGTGACAACTTCCATTTCTGTTTTGACTCTTAGGACAGACTTTCTCACAGTGCCTAGCCCCTGAAACTTATTCCACTAAATCATGATCAAGAAACTCTGCCATGGGGCGGGGGAGGTGGCTCAGTCAGAAGAGTGCCAGCAAATATGAGGGCTGGAGTTTGGCTTCCCCCACACATGTAAAAGCCAGGCATTATGGCACATGACTATAACCCCAACTCCGGGAAGGCAAACACAGGCAGCTCCTAGGAGCTCATTGGCCAGACAGTCAGCCAATCAGGGAGTTTTGTGGCTCCAGACTCAGTGAGAGACCCTATCTCAAAACTTAAGGAAGAGAAGCAATAGAAGACGGCTAACCTGACCTCTGACCTCTACAGGCATGTGCACACACATGCACCCACATCCACAGGTGCTACCTCACATGACCACTTATACATACACATGCACAAAATTAAAGTAAGAGAAATCATTTGGATGGAACTTTTTTGCAACTGTACTCTAACTTGGGAAGTAATCAGATAACCAAATCTTTTTGTTGTTGTTGTTGTTGCTGTTTTTCGAGACAGGGATTCTCTGTATTGTTTTGGAGGCTGCCCTGGAACCTGCTCTGTAGACCCTGCTGGCCTCCAACTTACAGAGATCTGCCTGCCTCTGCCTCCCTAGTGCTGGGATTAAAGGCGTGCTCCACCAACGCCTGGCCAGATAACCAAATCTTTCTAATTGAAATAAAATGAATGAAAAATATTAGCATCATAAGATTTAGGGGAAAGTCTTGCTAACTGGTGACTTGGGAAACCAATCGGGGTAAGTCTTTCTGTTTGGTGTTCATCATGAAGATAGATTTCCATTGCTTAGAGTGAGTCATAGATTCTTCTCTTGGTGATGACATCAAACCTCTAGACATTTCCCAGTGCAGTTCATTAACTCTGAATGTAACTGCTACATTCATTAGCTCAGGTGGTCAGAATTCACCTCCAGTAACAAGAGGGGTCCGGGTTTGTTTCCAATATGGGCTTTAAAAGTGTGTTAAGAATGCAGACTCTTCTGCCAGTGGCCTAACAACTAGCCTGGCTCTACCAAATGCCAGTTCCACAATTCATCTCCAAGCCTCAGTTTCCCAACCTTTAAAATATGGAAAACAGTATATTGTCTACCATAAGTACAAAGCCAGATGGTGGGGGGAGGGGATGGTCAAGAGCTTTTCAAGGGTCTCAGGGTAGCCAGATGTTTGAATATACCAGACACAAATCTTTTTGCATTAATAAAAAAATCATCTTATTCTTTATATTTAATTTATGGAGAATAAACATATGATCCTGGTATGACTTGCCATGTCACTTTGGAGGGACTCACATATGCAAATAGTGAAGGTATTCACCTTTTTAATTACATTGCCTTACAGTATCCTTTCTTTCTCAATTAAGTAATAAACTTACATCAGTAGATCCTAGATACTTTTAATATGTTTGCTTATTTGTAATTGTATGTATATGCGTGCATGCATGCGGGTAGGTGTGTGCCTGACATATGTGCTTATGGAGGTCAGAGAACCATTTGTGCAAGTCTGTTCTCTCCTTCCACCACAAGGGCTGCAGAGATCAAACTCTTGGTCAGTCTTGGCAGCACCTTTCCATCCAGATCCCGGGTCTTTCTGAAAACTCCCCACCCCATGATATGCTATCACTAACCAAGCAGTTTCTTTATAATACACAGTTCAAAGTCAAAGACAACATCATCAACAAGGCTGAGCTGGAAGGTTTTCTATGTCTAGTCACCTGATGAAATTTTGTGAGTGTCCGGCTACAGCTCGGATCTCCTGTCTTTTAAGGATGCAGTGCTGCCTAACAAGCTTGCTGTTGTGATTGGGCACAGGCAAGGCAATTGTTACTCTAATTCTAGTGCAGGATGAGACAGGCACTTGGAACTGGAAGGACACTTTGAGACCATCTAGTTCCTCCTGCTCAGCTACAATCAGATGAAATGCAACACAGCAAGTTCACTCAAGTTCACGGCCTATCACAGCCTCAGGCAAAGGTTGAGCATTTAAATAAATCTCTGTTTCAATTGTAAGGGAAGCAATGGTGATAAGTAACAGAGTTGCTAAAAACAATGGTTTCTTTTTCTCTGGTGATCTTGCTTGGACTTAGCAGGCCTTGGTACCAGGTAATATCAACTAGTTTTGCTTGTTTTCTTGTGTGTCTGCATGTGTGTTTTCTGTGTGTGTATGTATGTATGTATGTATGTATGTATGTATGTATGTGTGTGTATGTATGTGCATATGTATGCATGTGTGGGTGTTTGCATGTGTGCAGATACATGCACATTGGACCAGTGTCTTCCCTACTCACTCTGTTGTATATCCTGAAGCAGGGTCTCTCGTGAGCTCTGAGCTTGCCGTAGCTTGCCCAGAAAAATCTCTTCTTTCCTGAGATCTGGAATTGCAGGTGGCTCCTACACCTGCCCAGTTTTCACTTGGACTCTGGGGATATAGACTCTGACCTTCAAGCTTGCTTAGCAAGCGTGTTCTCCACTGAGTCCTCCACCAAGTTCCCCACATCCTATTTTGCAGTACCATGGATCATAGATTTAGTTCCAAATATATATATGTTTGTGGTGTTGAGGGTCTCACACTGGGCCATACACACACTCTAACACTAAGCCACACTTTCAGCCCAACTGGGGTTATGTCTATAGCCCAAGTATTGTGAGACCGTGATGGGGGACCCTGGTTTAGGCTCCTCAGTTATCCGTATCTCATTGTCTTGTCCCCCAGGGTCTCTTTCTGTGGACTCTCTTTGTAGCAGGAGACTTCGGAATGGTGATGGTACTTGCTTAGGGGATGGTGATGTCACCCAAAGTTTGTCAGGGAGCTGAGTTACTTCCAGCTCCAGAGCTAAGTTTCATCAGGGGACTTCTCAGAAGGATACAAGCTTCACAGCTTCACTGTGCGAATGCAGATCCATCCCATGCATGCGTCCTACTGTGTGCCTCTGCTGGCCTTGACAAAGTAAGGTCAAGCCTCATGGGGCAGAATATGAGTACAAAAGATATTGCTCATTACTTGGGGACCAATGTGTTTGTGTGTCCACAGGGCAGGCTATTTACATATTCAAGGCCAAAAACACCTGTGGCAAGAGCTTGCATATATGACTAATGATGGCAGGCTACTTAAATTAATTGACTGCGACCGTGTTTCTTATTTATTTATTATTTATTTTGGGTGTCTCTGAGCACAGTGAGAAGTCTAGGTAGATTGCAGGACAGAGGAACAATTCAAGGTCTTCAGAATTTGATGGACAGCAAGAGTGTTCACAGGGGTTTCAGCAGCCACTGTAACTTTGTATCAGATAGGGAGATTTTGTTATAGAGTCCCGCAGTTCTTAGCACATTAAAGTTCAAATCTCCAGCCACAAGACCAAAAGGAAGCCAGAACTTTCAGTCACAAGGAGTGAAGTTATGTGAAATCAGCTTGGAAATGATCCAGTAGTAAACAGCAAGACTCCAGCATTATTTCTCGATTAGGATGGAAATATCCAGACTGCAATCTATGCCGAGCTCTTGTAGCCTGTAACTCAGGAGAAGACAAAAGGTAGTACTGCACAGCTGCGAGGCTGTAACTGATGGCCCTGCCAGAATAGGAACCATGGCAGGTAGGATCTCCACCAAACTGTGTCTTACATAAGGCTTTACGTGGTGTTTCTGGAGTCCTTGACACACACCTGTGTCACAGGCTGCCAATATGCAAATTGCTTAGAAACTCCATTAGGCGGATCTAGGCCAGAAAAGCCCATCTGTTGGGTCTCTGTCACCTTCCCTCCTGGATTCTCAGGTGGGCACATGTCCTTGAGATGCCAAAGTAGACGAATATGTGCTCCTATCTGGTCCGACTCACCTTTGAGGATTTTCACTTCTGACTTCAATAATTTGATGAATTTTTTTCTCCTCTCATACAATAAAATGTTAACATTAAATTTTAAATGGACCATAAACCTTTTTTTCTAATAAAAAGAGGCATTATTTTTACATAAAAATAGATTAGGAAAAGCCTCTTGAAAAAAAAAAACATTGCACTCATGGGGAGTTTTCTGTCCAACGCGAGAGACTGGAGAAGATGGGAACACAATCGCAGACTACCAGGTTCTTGTCTGCTGTTTTTGATGCTGTTTGAAAACTGTAGGAAGCCAGGGGATATTTTAATAGTCCAGATAATTAAGGATGTCAAATAAAAAAGACCTTATAATTTCTTTCTTCAGAGAGAGAGTTTGGAAAAGAACGTTTGTCCTAGTTTCTGTTACTGTGGCAAACTCTGAGGAAACATCTTGCAGCATTACCGGGTATGTTTGACTGACTCTTGCAGGTCACAGTTCACTTTGGAGGGAAGGCCAGGCAGCCTAAGGAAGACTGCTGCTTGTTGCCTGGCTCTCTGGCTCACTTTCAGGTCCACACTTAGCTAGCCTTCTTATACAGCCCCGGACCTCCTGCCTAGGGACTGGGGCCTCAGGGACTGGACCCTCATAGATCAGCTAACAATCAAACGGTCCCACCATGTCCACAGACCAATCCGATAAAGACAATGACTCAGTTAGGACATTTTCATGGTTGACCCTAACTGTGTCAAGTTGATACTTAACGCTGACTGGAACAAAGTCCAGCACTGCTCTCCCCCTCTCTCTCATGGTGTCGTGAGCAGACTCAAGGTTCTGGTTCCATTCACACTGAAATCCACAGACACCAGTTAGAAGTGAGTCATCACTGCTGTGTCTTTGATAATTGGCGTGCCTTGTGATGAGAAGACCTTTGCATCTGTTCCTCCCAACCTGAGTTTCCACGCATTCTCCACCCCTATGAGAAAGTGAGAAGACCACTTCACCACCCAAAGGAAGATGTGAGATGTCAAAATACAGCTTCTAGAAATAACTATACGATATGTTGAAGTCTAGGATAAGAAAGAGAGAGTGCTACCTCAGTGAAAAATTCAGTTGTGTTTGGAGAGGTGGCTTGATGGTGAAGAGCACTGGCTGCTCTTACAAAGGACTCAGGTTCAGTTCCAAGTACCCACATCACTTATCTCACAACTATCTATAGCTCAGTTCCAGTTTATCCAATGTCCTCTTCTGGCTTCCATGGGTATCATATCTGCATGGTGTATATATACAGGGAAGCATGTGAATACACATACATATAAATACAAATTTTAAATTACTCAGGTAGGTGTCAAACAGTGTAAAAGTTTTCAGATAAGATGGTAAGTGTGTTCACATCTAAGGAATTCCTGGTTTAACTAAATGACAGCCCATGTATTGGTTTTTTTGGTTGTTGTTTTTTGGGGTCTGTGTATGTATGTGTGCCATGGTGCACATGTGGATGTCAGGGAACAACTTGTGAGAGTTGGCTCTATTCTTGGACCTTGTGTGTCCTTGGGGCTGAATTTAGGTCTGACCACTGAGCAATCTGTCTGATCCAAGAGCCTGTTTTCCGTTTTCCAAGAATGCGTTCAAATGGTCTATGGGCATTATTGACAGGATTTTCAAAGTAGCTATTATGTGCTAATATTGCTGTGTTAGAAGTCAGAACAGAGCACTTCCCTCTGTAACATGGAAAGGAACTTTCAGAGCCAGCAATGTTTGGAGGAGCAAGATAATTACGACCTTGTCCACAGCAGATGTTCTGAGTGTACCTTGGCACTTCCGCCACTCAGTGTGTGGACAGTTTCCCCAGCAATGTTGATGGCTGTCGATTGTAGATACATCTCTTTCAGTAGAGAGCTGCTTTTCCACCACCGCCCAGAAGGAGCAACTGGCTGGACTGGTGCTTTATTTTCAGACACTCACCCAGATTCAATAGGAAGCAGGAGGAGGTGTGTATGACTTTCCCATGGTAGTCAAAGAACGTCACAATAGTGGAGACGTTATTATAGTTTCTCGAAACAGTTTGTTTTCTCCAAAAAAAAAAAAAAAAGGTTTGACTCATTTAAAACAAGACTTAAAACGTACATTCTAATAGGTAACAAAAAAACATTTGTTTTTCTTTATTATCTATATGCGTGTTTGAGCATGGGTTTGTATGTTTGACTGTGTGTGAAAGTCGAAGGGCAAATTTTTAGAACCATTTCTCTCTTTGCACCTTGTGTTGAGGCAGGGTCTGTCTTGTTATTTCTGTCACACGGGTACTCTGGGGTAGCCGACTTGTAAATGTCTGGGTGATTCTACCCCTCTCCCTCCCAACACACAGCAGCAGTGCTGGAACTACACCACCACATCCAAAGTTTTGTTTGAGTCCTGAGGACCAAACACAGGTAATCGGGCTGTGTGGAAGGTGCTCATCACCTGCAGGGGCATCGCCTTTGTTTGAAAGTTCATTTAAAGGAGGCAGCAGACCCCTCACTGTAAACACACTTAACAGAATGCTTAACTGCTGCTGCTATATTTGACTACACTTGGTGTCCGTGTTTGAACATTTTGTTATTATTTCTCTCTCCTTGTGGAAGAGTTGCTACTTAAAGACCAGGACACTTCATATCCAGTGTAGTAAACAGGAAGACTGTCACTGATATGCCTTGCCCAAATCTCTAGAGCTCTCTGTTCCTCAGCATCTCTGTAAGAGTCACATTCGTATGTAGTAAAATTCAAAGCACGGTGTCCTCTGCTTGTCTGGTTTCGGCAGACATGTCTAACTGGCCTAGCTTGAAATGGATCTAGATTTTTCTCATCAGTAGTGAGCAGATGCACTTCTTCAGCCAGGTACCTGTGCGATGGCTCTGCCTGTAAGTCACCTAGTAACAGGTGTTAGACTCGGAGGGAGGGAACAGGAGAGGATGGAGCCATGTAAGAGCAGGGGAAAACTGACTCCTGCAAACTGTCTCCTGACCTCCACACGCACCTTGTCCAGTGCCTATCCCTCCATAAGTAAATGTAATTTTAAAAATCCTGTAAGTTCTAAGACTCCAATCAGAAGACCACCCATTTTCCCAATAAGGTGCAGTTCACTTTCTGCTGGGTGAGCGATTCCATCCCGTAAATATAACCACCAAGGACTTTCTGTGAAAAAAAAATGAGTTACGATCCCCCCATAAGGAGCATTTTTCTCCACCAAATAATTTAATTACTGTGAAATGCTTTTTGGCTAAGCCTAGTCACCAGCATCTTCCATCTTCCTGCTGTTTATCCATGCTCTGGATTACCTCATTCATTAGTCCTGACAAGGGACTGCATTTGTAACGTTGCCTGTCAGATGTGTTACATGCTTCAGTCCTAACGTATTCCACCCTGAGCCCTGAGCTGCATACTTGGGGGATGATGTTAAATCAGCCCTGGCAATACACCGCTGTCATCGTGCCAAATAACTCAGGGGGAAAAATGATAAGGGTATAAAGAGATCAATAAGGCAAGAGAATCTGTGCCTTCAAGAGTGAGGCAAAATATGAGAAAGACTATCCGTCAAGCGTCCGGGCATAAATAAAGCAAGAGTGTGTTGTGTTGGGGACACGCTTACGCTACAGCACAGGAGATGTAAAGTAGCTGGGAGTAGTAAATTGCCCTTCCATTTTGGTAACTCCTCTGAACTTGGTGTTTCGGAAACACATGCATTACATACACATGGTCTCCCAGCACATTGATCAGTGCTGTTGCTCTTGTTTCCCGTCTGATAGAATCAAATGAGGATGAGGCTGATGAATTCTGAGGACAGTTCTCAGACCATTTGGATGCGAGCGGTCACCTTGGCGAGTTCTCCCTGTGTAATGAAGATTTGTGTAACACTTGCCTTTTTGTAAATATGAATTAGGTAAATATATTTCTGCCCTTTGAGATACTATAACTCAGCAGGGCCCTCGTAAATGTCCAGTCGTGTTGGATTTTCAGATGGGAAACAAGCAAATCCTAGACGCCGGCAATTTGGAAATTAAATCCTTCAGTGAGTAATAGGTGCTGTGACGTGTGGCAGGAAGTAATACTTTGTATTTTTCAGCCAAAAGCATCGCATTATTGTAAATTTGCAATAATAAACGGAATGGCTTGCAGATTCAAGGCAGTAAATTTTACAGCCACTCGGAAATAGAAATTTATTTTTGTGTGCTAATGGTCAAAAAGACCGTGAAAATTGCTCTGAGCCCCCCAATGTCAAGCTAAGGAAGCCGAGCCTGCAGAGTGTGAAGAATGTCTCAGGGTTTTTATTTTTAAGGCAGGGGTGAAGTTCCTGAAAAGGAATTTTTTCTTTAAGTAGATGAAGCTTGCAGCTGTGTGCAGGATCGATTACAGCCCCTGGGATTGGGAGCAGGAAACCCTGGGACTGGGGAACAGGAAGCGGTGTGAAGAAAGTTAGTCTGTGTGAGAAGCAATGTGCGCTTAGGCAGAGTGGCAGAGGTGCGAGGAACGCAGATGATAGATGCGTGCGGATGTGTGAAGGAAAGCATCTCGGAGCCTGGCATCTGGAGGAGACACCGGCGCGGACTGGAAAAGCGGATGTATCCAGCCGCTGCGTCACCAGTACACAGCTGGTCTGCAGAAGTGAGTGGCAAAGTTCAAGCTGAACTAGGAATTTAAGTTGAACTTAAGACACAGTATAAGGCAAATGACCTACATCCTGGACGGCACTTAGTGGTTCCCATTAATACTTAGATAACCAGGAATTGTCCAGGAAGAGGGCACATGGATCACGGTCCGAAGGGCACTGCAAAGAGTAAGTGGCATAGTCAAGGGGAACGGGATTGCCTGTCACCGAATGAGCAGAGATGGAAGGTGGACATGTGGGCGAAGGAGTCAGAGTGGAGGCTTGCCTGGGAGCTGACCAAGTCTGTGCATGAGGGACTCCCTTTTCAGCAGCACCTTCCACGACACTGTCATTTTTATATTCTTCTCCTTAAGAAATAGTCTGTAGTAATCCACGCTATATAAACGTCAGTCTTCTTGAGAGACGCCTTCTTGCATCAGCTGGCAGTGTGATCATATGCTTATATATGTGTGTGTGTGGAAACTTTCCAAAAGAGAGATACTTCCATTGCAAGTACTCCAACCTTGTTTGTTCTGTCTCAGCTGCCTGCATAAATACATCTTGGTGGTGTTTTGAAAGGTGATATACATCTTTGCTTTTGAGACAGTGTTTCTCACTGGCCTGGTATTGGTCAAGTTGGCTGATGGGACAGCGACTCTGGGAATCTGTTGCCTGTCTGCCTTCTCCAGCACTGGGGCTGTAGGCGTGTGCTACTGTGACCAGATTTTACATTGGTTCTGGTCATTGAGTTTGGCTCCTTATGCCTGCATGGCAAAGGCTTTCCAAATGTACTGGCTTTCCAACCCAATTCTTCCGTGTTGTCAAAAAAGAAAAATCTATATTAGTTTTTCATTAAGACATGGAAGCGTCAGTTGGTCACTAGAAATAGCATGCTAATTACATACAATATATCTTTTGTATTTCATTCACCAACAGGTCTGTCTTTGGTTTGCCTATTAGGCATGATAAGTAGTTCAAAGAAAGGAAACATATCCTAAGATACACTGCCCTCATTGTTATCAGGAAAAAGTGGCCGTCATACTTCTTTTTGCCATCACCGTGTCATCACACAAGTTTGGAGACAGATCAGAATTCAGGATATTCCTCTGGTGATTGTTTCTCAGAAATGGCTTTTGCCACAGTTTTCAAGTTCCACACAAAGCAAAGCACCCTCTAGAATACTAGGCATGTACAGCAATGCTTTGGAATGCAGAGATAGCTTATCATCCTACTTCAATACAGTACACCCTTTATTTCAATTACCCTAGGGCACATATATAACTTTAAAATTAGGTAGATAATTATACCGAATAGGTAGTCAAATATACTGTTTATTCACAAAATAGCCACTCAGATGAGCAATTTTTAAAACTCTCATTATTTTTAGTGTTAGAAGCTACAAGTATTTCCAGTTTTGGGAGGGATATAAGAACTTCTAGTTGAGGGAATGGGCCATTAGCTGGCATATTATTTAACTTGTGATGAACCTTTTGGCAATAAATATATATCTTATTTTATTGACTACTTTAACAATCTATAGATGTTTTCCCTGGAACCTGTATATTCTAAGTATACTATGCCAAATGAGAGTCTACATGCATTTAAAGTCATTCCTGAGTGTCTTGTTCATTCACTTCAGGAAAGTTAGAGTCAGTGGCTAGAATAAAGCAGAATGGCTCTATGACTCTAAATGTCATTAGGACATTTCTTGATGTGAAGTCTAGAAGATAAGTGTGCATGTGGTCTATATTAATAACTTTTCCATTGCTGTGGTAACTTACAAAAGGTGACTTATAAAAAAATCATTTTATTGCTTCATGGTTTCAGAGGGGTAGAGTCCATGACGACAGAGCAAAGGCATGATGACACTAGTAGCTCAGAGCTCACACCTCAGTGTGCAAGCAGGAGCCAGAGAAGGGAACAGTGGGGTTGGCAGGAGATTTTGAAGCCTCAGAACCTCCCCAATGACACACCTCCTCCAATAAAGCCACTCATCCTAATCATTCCCAAGCAGTTCAATCAACTGGGGACCAAACAGTTCATCATATGAGCCATGGGACCATCCTCATTCAGAACACTACAGGATCCAATGCAAAACTGTTTAAAGTTTAAGATTCCTTTTGTGACTTTAGGAGGGGGGGTAATTGATTGTACAGTCCTTAAGTGTGAACCTTGTACACAATATCACTTATGCAGTGTCAAAAGATGAAACATGCCTGATAGAGAATTTCAGTTTGGCAAGCATCGGTGGCTTTGGACGTTGTGTGTTAAGACTTTACAGCAAGTACATTTGTTAACTTTTGTTACTGTTAAGACAAAGTACATGACAAAGTCAACTTAGGGGGGACAGTGTTTATTCTGCTTCACAGTTTGAGGGTACAGTTCACTATAGCAGAGAAGACATGACAGCAGGAGTGTGAAAAATCCATCTCATTTTATCCATCGTCAGAAAAGACAAAGAAACAGATGCTGTGTTCAACCCACTTTCCTCATCTATTCAGTCCAGGACCCCAAACCATGAATGAAGCTGCATACAGCTGATGTTTTCCTTCTTCAGTTAGATCTGTGTTCAAACCCCTTATAGACACCCGGAGTGTGTTTCTGTAGAGATTCTGGGTGCAGTCGAGTTGATGGAAAAGGTTAATCATTTCGTTGGGGGAACTGAGTGTTGAGCCGGATGGCAGACAGGCTGAGTGCCTTGCTTCAAGGGAATACTGATGTTCCTGAAAATAATGGGCACTGTGAAAGTGCCTCGGGGTTTTCATAGCAGTCACAGTGCAGTGAAGAGGTGACTATGGACTGGTTACTTTTCTGTTGTTGTGATAAAACACCCTGACAAAAAGTAAGTTAGAGAAGGAAGGGCTGAGGTTGGCTCACGGTTCCAAGGGGGCTATGGTCTACAGCAGGGAAGGGATGGCATGACTCTGACCTGGCGACCAAGTAATAGCATTTCATCTACATATCTGCATACAGGAAGGAAAGGGAGATGCACACATACGTACACACAGAGAGACAGACACAGAGTGAGACAAAGGGAGACAAATGAGAGAGACAGATATGAATGTGAAATGGGTCTGTGTTGTAAAACCTCAAAGCCTACCCCAAGTCATTACTTCTTCCATCAAGGCTCTGCCTCCTAAGAATTTCCTATTATCCCTCAACAGTGTTGTCACTTGGGGACCAAACACAAGAACTTATTAGGAGTAGCTGGGATTGGTAGGGTGCATTTCATATTCAAACTACCACCGCAAATCACTCATTTGAGATATTTAACAATATTCTGTGAAGCTGTTGTACCCACTGTTACAGATGAGGAGGCTGGCTGGAGTGGGGGTGGGCACTTAGTTCTGTCGGGCAATACGGTGTAAGTGTGCTGTGTGGGCTTGGGCAATGTATCCTAATGATCGGTGTTTGTAGGCTCCTAGCAGTGACAACGATGACCCCCCTTCTCTAGTTTGTAGGACGTTAATTAACAGCAAATCCTTGTTGTGTGCCAGTCTGAGAACTTTGGTGACTCTGACAAACAATAAGGCTGGTTTAGAAAGTGAAAGTTAGAACCATGTACTTCTGACTGTAGTTTATGCTCCAGGTCAAAAGATCACATACAATATGAAGAAGAGATTCCTTGGGAATTGTGTTTGTCCACATTATTCTGAGAACTGTCTGAAGCACAGGGTGCGTTAACTTCTAATACACAGGAAACAATGAAATCTTCCCAGTTTATAACCGTGAGAAAGAGAAGCTAACTGTTTATATAATCAGGTATCTATTTAATAGATACCTGATTATATAATAATTGTAATAAATTTGGCAATAAGATGAGGTGCCCAATAGATATTTTACAGCCTTACTGCTATAAATGTTGAAAATAATTTTATGCAAAATTATCTAGCTAAGTACTTCTTTCAGTTTTTTTCACATTTTTTTAGTGAGTTGTTAGTTTAGTGATTTATACACAGGATCTCATGTATGCCTAAGTAACTTCAAACTAGCTGTGTAGCCAAGGGTGGCCTTGGGTTTCTGGGCTCCCCCCTCCTGCTCCCCAGTGCTGGGGTTAGGGCTAGGCACTGCTGTGTTTGGTAATGTCAGCCCGGGGATCAAGCATAGGACTTCATGTATGTTAGATAGCACCTTTAACAATGAAGACACGTCTCCAGCCCTCTTAGAATTTTTAAAATGAACTGGTTCTCCTGTATTTGGTTAGTACTGGGGATTGAATCCACAGCTTCCTGCGTGCTAGCCAAGCACTTCACCAAATGAGTTATGTCCTTAGCTCTCTCTTTGTGATATTTTATTTTTAGATAGTGTCTCACTATGTTACCCATGCTAGCCTTAAATTATTCTTTCACCTATGTGACCTTGACCTTGTGACCGTCCTACCTCAGTAGCTGGTGTCATAAACTTGCACAAAGCAGGCCCTGCCTGCTGTCACAGGTTTGATCTGTGCTCTAATATTGTCTTCTGCATGAAATTTCCTTACGCATTATAGTCCAAATTTCTTAGATTTAGGACTTTAAAGGCTTAGTTTCTGTTCACATTTAATTTTGTTCCATCATTAAAATATGAATAAATAGGCTAATAAAACAACAGAACTCTTTTATGTCACAGAACTTAGGTTGTTGTTTATGGGTCTGCAGATGTCCTCTGTTAGCTCACATTAAGGAGCTCTCCTTTCTGGCTTTGACTCTACTTAGAAAAAATACTAGGAGTCCTCTTTGGGGTATTCCTATGAAGCATTTGATGTGTATTGAAAATGTAGATTGGTCCAGGTAAAAAGCTTGCCTTCCTTGGTGACAGACATTAATCCTGTGCCAACAGTTCATGTCAATTTCCCTTTACTCCCTCTCCTTTCCATTCATCTCCTCCCCCCATCCTTCTCTGCTTCCCTCTCCCTAGTCCTCTTTCCTCTTTAATTTAACAAACTGATTTGTTTTTTTGTGAATCATTAATCATCAGTAGCCAGATAAGTAACAAGATATTTTAATGTGAAAATTAGTTGGGTGAGTAGCGAAATGGCTCCCTGTTTTTGTAGCCATGGTGCCCTTGACTGGAGGGAGAAATGTTGAACAAGTTAACTTACTAGTAATAAGATGTTGACTCAGCCTGCTGTTGTCAACTATATTTATCAATCTTCATTCTTCATACATAGGAGGGCATGCATAATACAACCAGGATCAGTGGTAAGCCTTATTGCCATTTATAATGCCAGGGAAATGCAGGAAGTATTAGATGATAAAACATAGGATATTATCTTAAAACACAGTCATTGGATATCCTTTTAAAAGAATTTATAAATATTTAAAAATCTCCCTTTATTTTATTCAAAGTATTGAGAGAGGGAAGAGAGAGAGAGAGAGAGAGAGAGAGAGAGAGAGAGAGAGAGAGAGAGAGAGAGAGAGAGAGAAATGATGATGATGATGATGACGACTTTGGAGGTCAAAAGAGGCTGAGAACTCTGGATAGCTGGATATCCTGGACCTGGAGTTAAAGATAGTTGTAAACTATCAAATGTGAGTGCTTGGGTCCTCTGTAAGATCTGCATATGGTCTTAAACCACCAAGCCATCTCTCCAGTCTTCGCTGTTTGAACATTTTAAATCAAGATGAAAAATAGTTATTGGTTACAAACAAACCAAATACTTCTTGTTCTTTCTATGAATAGAACTTTATTTCCTGCACATCTTTTTCAGTGGCATCCTCTCTGGCCAGGAATTGTATCAGCTGAAGGATTATTTTATATGTCATATTCTAGACACACTTCCAGAGTGTTCCTTGAACAAATAACAGAGGCTCCACTCAGAGATGTGGTTTCTGTCAATATTCCTAGAGAATACTCTTAGTCTGGCCCATAGTACTCTTGTAGCTGATATTGTAATCTACACAGTCATGGATCATTTTTCCAGAAGCACCAATCACAATTGACATTAGCATCAGGAGCTGCTGGGGACAGAGTGGTATTCTCCATGCACAGACTTGGCCCTTTCAATTCATGGCATAGCACCACAAATTTTGAAGTGTGTGCTAATTTCATTTTTTTCCTTGAAGAAATCAGGAGTTGGCCATCTGAGAGGAAGGATTTAGGTAAAGACTAAGTGCCATTGGATTTTGGAGCCGTGGAAGTGTTTATAAGAGACTGCCAACATACTTACAACATCCCTATTTCTCTATCTGGTAATTGCTTTAATGAAATTGGTTGAGTGGTCCTTGAACTGCACAATAACTAGTTTACTTACGTTTTCAAGTACCATGAGTTTTTAAATGTCATTTAATATCTAATACTCTAAACAGAATTCAATGACTGTTGATGATGTCTATTTGTCAACAGAAAAGAATACTGTGCAGTTATGCAGTCTGCCAAGGTTTTAAAAAACTAATATGTAAGCACAACTGACTTTCATCCTAATGGAATTATGATTAGAAATTAACTCAGTAGTCATTTGTGAATACCTTGAAACTAATTATGCATTCCATGAGATGCGATTGTTTCTTTACTGCTCCGTTACCACATTCTCATTCTTGATCAGAAAGGAAAAGCTGCGTTCAGATAGCTTAATTTCAAGAAGAGTGGTTCCTAGGTTTTAAAAGTTAACTAGCTCTTCAACACCCCCTTCAAGGTAAATGATGCCATCTGAAAACCAGAGAGCTGTGTTTAAGGATCTGCCACATGAGGGTGATATAGATGACAAATTTTAAAAATATTTTTCACTATATGTTCTAAACAAAACATAATTATACAACATAAATAAATACAATTACACATATGCACACATATATGTGCATCTATGTATACACACACACACACACACACACACATATGTTCAAGTGTTGGCTTATGTCTGGTGCCATGCTCAGTAGGCCACGTTACATCTTTTATATTTTAGGTTGACAATACTCCTAAGAAGTGGGATGAACTCAGTTCTTCCTCCTCTTCTGGTGATGTGGGGTTAAAGTGTCTGGTTAGTGGTGGTGCTGGCTGCCAAGAGTTCTTAAGCATCACGTTCCCACTGTCGACAGCAGCTATTACCTGGGCCAGTGGACAGGGGATGCTCCCATGATTGCCTTTTGTGAGCAGTTCCCTCCTTTATTGCTCATTTCCATATCTGTGCTGTGGGCAGGAAAGGAGGACAGGGGAAGCCTTCCACCAATCTCTATTGTCACTGGCATAATTGAGACCATTGTTTTCAGTCACCCTATTCCTCGTAATGGAGAGGCAATTGCCTGGCCCAAAATCGAAAAGCCGTAATGCACATGGTGCCTGAAACCGTGGCTGAAATTGCAAGACTGGCCTTAGATATAAATTTAGCCACATTTGTTATGGCTTGCCTGCACTGGATTCACACTCTTACCCTCATTGGAGGCTATTACAGACACACCAGTGACTGCCACCCCTCCCATTGTGTCCATTCTCTCAGGTTGTGTCCGCACTCTTGGAAAGGTGTGCAGAGGCAAGGCTATATGGAAATTAGCACTGTCTGGGGGAGGAATACAACAGCCAGCATTCTCCCCGGAGCAATGTATTGCTTGTGTATGCCTGTTAAATAATGTACAGTTTAAGACAGGAATGTGGTTGGTATTCATGTTTGGAGAGTAAAAGAGTTGGTGTGTCAATCCCATGGGAGATGTTATCCAGGGCTTTACCCTCAAGTGGATAAAAGACTACAAATTCTCTCGGGCTGGAGATGAATAAAAACGAATTGGGCAGACCATCCGCAGAAGAGACTGTTGTGTGATGGAGCCCTTGGCTTCTCCAAACCACTGGACCCGCTGCCATGGGGCCCTGCCAGAGACCAGATGCCGGCAGTGGAGCTGACTACGGATTGGCACCAGAGCCCTGAGATCCCAAGCCAAGGGGAATTGCATGAAAAGATATTTAATATTCTCTTTGCAGAAGATTTTAGCTTTCAATCCAGTGAGAGGAGCATGTTTCAGACTAGTGTGCCACAGATGCAATGTGGTTCTCTTACATCTTGGTTTTGGAGGGTAGAGGTGTGGGGGAAATCAGGAGTGCTATATGGTCTTAGGGGTATGAAGTTGAGTTTTGTTTTGGAGTGGACTTTTTCCAGAAAATGAGTTTTAGTTAGGGTAGGTAATTAGTACCTTTTTTTGCACTGGCATTGCAAGGAAGGGGACTGTGTTTGTTTAAAGTCCTGGTTTGTCTCTCCTAGGCAGAGCATACCCGGCACTTTTGCTTGCTGCAGCTAGGTGCAGAGAAAGGAATGCCTGGCTCCTAATGCGTGTGGGGCAGGCATGCTGCTGAATTGCCAACAATGCATGGGGCCACCAAAGCAATGTCATTCCTGCAATGTCTGTGGTGGCAGAGATGAGATTCCCTCAATTAAAATATGTTACAGCCTCTTTCTTTTAAGTATTCAAGAGATGCAGTGACATAATCTAAAAGAAATTCTCCCCCTTATCACTGCTTTCTTGACTCTATTGATGGGTGAGCAGCATTTCTTAGATGGCATCTATCACTTTCCTTGAGACAGGAGCACCTCATGTCAATCTCTACATCTGAAACACAGTGAGGAGCCCTGTCTGCTCTCCTTCTCACACAGCCAGGCACCCTAGGAGAATGTGGGAGGACCTGGGGCGGGTGCTGCCGTTTTCAAACTTGAAAAATGAGGCATGTGAACAACCTTGTTAAACAACCGAATCTTGACAAATGAACTCACCTGTTTGTCATCATATGAAAAACACATACCATGCCTAGTTCTGATGGTGATGTCCCCTTTAGAAATTAAATGTCAAGGTGGGCTTCATTTCTATTCTGATGGGGAGGTTGGTTCACCTCCTCTTGACTGTTGGCCATCCTCTGCACCTCTGCTCACACCTGGCTGCATCAGAGCTCATGCCTGCCTCTCCTCCGGGGCTGACTTCTAAGAAGAGCCCACGCTCCTTGGTTCAGGCATCATGAGCAGTTGAGGTCTAACCCTGCTTGTAGGGCTTCTAACATCAGGATCCTTAGGGTCAAATATGGGTCCCAATTGGTGACCCTGAAGAAGTTATCTGTTCCTTCTCTGCCGTCTTTTTCCTCCTTGGCAAAAGGAGAGGAATGTTATTTATCTCACTAGGCTCATGACACAAAGCATATCAAGTGCTGAACCACCACACAATACAATTACCTCTAAGAATCTGCACTGTTATTTTAAGAATTCTAAAGAAGAAGCTGGTAGGGACTCTCTAGTTGTCAGTCCCAGTATGTGGTGATAGCCATTCTTCAGACACTCCAGTGACTCTCTTACCAGTGTCATCATGAATAAACAGCAAAGAAAAACCTGTGGATCCATATACATACCAGACTTCCCCTTTCTTCTTCAATCTGTCCCCCAAAGTACCACACCCAAACATCTCCTACGTCTACTGCTTCTAACTGTGCTGACTCTGCAAATTCATTCCCATCTCAGGACAGTGATCTACTGCTCAGTAACACCAGACCATGAGTTCTCTAAACCCCTAAATATGATTTATAGACTGTGGCTTTAAACAATATAGCAAAGTCAATTTATCTGAAGGAAAATATTATTTTACTAACATTTTAAAAACTCCTTCATGGTAGCTTGGGATGATTTAAAATTGAATCAATGATAAAATTCCGTATCCAGTAGAAGAATGAAGGATAAAACATAGCTAGTCACTTTAATCAAGAAAATGGCTACCGGGATCCATTAACCCCGGAGATTATTGACACCACCCCCCCCCATTTCTTTCTAGATGCTGTGGTTTTGTTATCTGTATCTGGCAGCCAGAGCATGCAAAATTGCTCTTGGTTTCCACAAATTAATTCATTTAGGCTGTGCATTTATCAGGCATTCCTGGAACCTTCTGCAACTTGATGTTGATAAAGGAATGTTATTTTGAAAAGGGGTGGAGAGGAGAGAAAAGAATTTATAAATCTCGAGCACAAAGAACAATTTACAATTCTCATAGCTATTTGAATCATGGGGTATCCCCCAAAGATAAATGAAACCTGGGGACAAAGAAGAGGCTCTCTGTTGGCCACTAAGATCTGAGGATCTACCAGCCCCACAACAGAGTGACTCCTCTCTGGGAAGAATTTCTGGAATAGTTAAACAGGTATTTGGAAGGAAACCACCTTTACTATTCCATGTTTTTCCCCATGACCCTGAACTCATTTATAAGAAACAAGTACATATCCAGATGATGAGACAGCCGGTTGGTAAAGTTCCTGTCAGATAAGCCTGGGAATCAGATTCCCAGAAACCAGAGAAGATGTTAGGCTGAGTGCCTGCAACCTCAGAGCTCAGGGCTAAGGGAGAGGCAAACAGATCCCTGAAGCTCATTGGCCAGCCAACCTACCTGAGTAGTGAGTGCTTTGGTTTCAGTAAGGGATGTTTCAATGTGGAGAGCAATTAAGGAAAACACTGAGGATGGGATCTCTAGCTTTCAAATGCAATCCCACATGATACATGGGCACCAGCATGCACATATGCCTACAACTACACAAACAAGTACATCTAGCACACACACACACACACACACACACACACACGTCACATACATAGACACATGCACACATTGTCATACATAGTCTATATTTTCTTTTCCATGCATACAACTTCTCTGTCCCCTTCTCAACTTTGGTTTTGTTATTCCACTGAGTACCTTAGTCTTGTTGGAGGGTGCATTGATTCTTATAGGCATGATGCAATTTGCTAAATGGTGTTCTACTTATGGAAATTCCTGCAAAGAGCCCCGAGGGAACAAAAGAATTAAGTAAACACGTATTGATCATGCGATATCTGCTGCTTTCCTTATTTGACCAGTTCAGGACTGTCTGGTCTCTCTCAATCCTCAATACAGAAATCTGGGGACATTCTTCAGGCTCCTCCATGGTTTTAAAGCTTAAGCAATGGTGGGAAACTGCTTTAAACAAAGTCTCAATTTAAAAGAAACCCAAGTACAGGATGGAATTTAAAGAATTTGGAGAGGGGGAGGTGAAAGTGGTAGCAGACAGCTTTGAAAACATCTCTGCCTGGCAATTGTTAGAGAAGTACTTGATAAGACCAATAAAAGATAAATGTGATCCAACCTACTGTGAGCTAGAAACCCAGAGCCCACTCCAGTGAGCACCATGGCACCTACTATGTGCCCTGCTTATACAAGAGGAAAAACTTAAGTGGGAGGGGGGTCTAAGGAGGGATGAAGCATAATTTAGTTCAGGACACAAGCTGACATTTTTTTATGCTTAAAAATGCTCCATTTTATGCACATAATACATTCTAAAAGGCAATAGATATACTTCACTGAATGTAAATACACAAAGTCTACTCCTGTGTGGTTCTACATAAAAGATGGGGGGAAATGAAAGTCCACATTAATAACACTGATCTCATGTTAGGCAGAGCTAAGGAAAATGGTTGGGAGAGTGTTGGTTCCTGGAAATGGGAGCTCTGACCTCTGCTCCTCTAGTATTTGTTTGCTGTCTCTCCATGCCCATTCTCTCAGGTTGTGCCAGTCTGAGTCTGCATTTGACAATCCCTTCTTATCCTTTCGGTGCTCTGCTCTATCCAATGAAACAGAGGCCTGTGCGTGGAGCAGGAGAGAAGAGGGACTAGTTGGAAGCTTGAGGACAGGACATGGCTCCAGATGGCCCACATCCTGGCCAGGAGAAAGACTAGGAGTTCAGAGAATTGGGTTGTATTCTGACATCTAGGATGAGAGAAGAGATGAACTCAGCACTAAGTGGTGTCTCTGGTGGGTGTCAAGGTTGGAGAATGAGTGCTATGCTAAAACCAAGGAGCTCACAGGCTTCAGGTTTGTGGAGCTGGGAAAGGGTGTGGAAAAATAGCGCCTGAGATGCACATTGAGGTTCTGAATCTTAAGCATGATCTTATAGCTACTTGGAAGTATGGCCCAGGGCCAATATGAGACTTCGAGTGGTGGAAGGCAGATACTATAGCAGGAAACAAAGCTAAGTCCTGTTAGCACACCCTCTGTCTCCATTAACTTCAGCATGGCTGTTCGTTTAGGCACAAGATATAGCCTGCAGATTTCTAAGCACCTTCTGGTTACCTGATCCACACTAGGTGATTTCTGCCAGCAGACTCAACACGGAGGTGGGTGTGGAGTACCTAAGCCCAACACACAGATCAGAACCAAACTGTGAATGCTAGGGAAGCAGAAGGGCAGCATGGTGCCCAGTCGGAAATGAAAACCAACAGTAAGAGCCAATCAGATGGGGCTAGGAGCAGAAATGGAGGGAGCTCCCCAGTGTGATGGAGTCTGCTTCAGGAAGTGCCTGGAAAGGAGGATGAGAATCAAGTGGGGCTTTCAGGATGACTCAGTGAAGGGTAGGTTTGCCTCAGTTCAGTGCGAGTAACTTCAGTTGGATCCCCATGAGTTCTCTTGCTGCAGTCAAGGCCGAGGGCAGTTATTGGATGTCTGTTGCCTACATTTGGGCATGCTGATTGCAGTGTTTTGTTTTGTTTATAATTAGATTGCAAAGGCACAAAGTAGACTTTGTCCTCATTTTTGCCCCATCATATCATCAAATTAGCCCTTAGAGATCTTTCATGGCTCAAATATTGAGTAGTTTGATACCATCTAAATTAGTTATTGTTCCCACTGCTGTGACAAAATACCTAACAAAAACACCTTAAGGAAGGAAGGGTTTACTTTTACCCACAATAAGAAGGTATAGTCCATTATGGTGGGGAAGGACCTGGTGCCAGGAACTCGAGTCAGCTGGCCACATGGCATCTGCAGTCAGGAAGCAGAGAAAGATGAAGTCTGGTGCTCAGCTCACTTTCCCCCTTTCTTTCTGCCCTGAGTTCCAGTCTCTGTAGGGCTTTTCACCTCAACTAGCTCAGTTTAGAAACTCCCCCAAAAACATGTGAGTTGCTTATCTTCCAGGTCAGCATCGATCCTGTTGATCTGACAATCAATATTAGCTATCACAGAATTTAAAGAAATTAATTTCTGTTACTGAGTCCCAAGCTTACTATTCAATAATTACTAATCCCTCCACCCAGTAACTAAGTCTCTAAGAGATAACCCAGATAATTTTTCCAGTAGAATGATTTCAAAGGTTTATTTATTTATTATTGATGACAATTATATGTGCCTATATGAATCAATGTACTCCATGTATGTGCAGTTGCTAGCAGAGTTCAGAAGAGGGTACAGGATCCCTTGGAGCAAGTTATGGGCCACTGTTACCCCTACTTGGGTGCTGGAAACTGAGCCTGGGTTCCTGCAAAAGCAGAGAATACTCTTACCTGTTGAGCTCCCTCCCTAATCCATCCATTAGTCTTGAACAATGTGTTTACCCTTGCTTTCGAGTGACATTCTGGACCCCAAATGAAAAATCTGGGACTCAGCATGATCAGTGGTGATCATCTAATCGCAAATATTAACATATGACTCTGTCAGTGTCTGCCGTGCTCTGGTAACTTACAGCAACCCCGTCTGTGTCAGCTCACTATGGTCTTTAAGATCCTGTGACCAAGAGAGCTATTATTACCTTGTTCATGTTAATGCAGTTGTTGCTTTTTAGAGAGGTTCAGTCACCATCTAAAGGTCACCCAGATGATAAGACACTCAGCAAGTACTCAACTCAGACAGTCTGCATATTTTGAGATCCTCTGAAGATGGCCTACATGAAAAGGGATGACATAAGATGAGGATATACTTACTAATTTTGATATGTGTAACTAGAATACTTTTATGTGTGCATCCTAAGCATCAGAGAGTATTTTGATTGTTTTAATTTTGACATAAAATGGTTTGACTATCTAAAATAGTGGATCTGAAATCAAGAAAAGCCTTCCTTGGAGGGACAAGGAGACATCAACAATATCTGCAGACAGTTTTAGTGCTCACATGCAATGAATAGCTGCCATTAGAATCAGGTGGACAAAGACTGCTCACTGATGAACCTCCTACAGGGAACACACAGTTGTGATGTGTGACTCCTGAGTTCAGAGTCTCGAGGCAACTCAGGTGAAGACCCTAACGTTGTATCTTCATAACCAGTTACAATCTCTTGAAGCAGGTTGTTGATGGAAAGCAGGTCTAAGAATAGGAGCAGATATATTCATTCACTTGCTCATAGAAGCAGGTTGCCTGGAATAGTTTCTGCATACCTAGAATTGTGCTCCGCCATGGGGGTGAGGGAAGCAGCAGTTGGAAGTATCTTTTGAGAAAAGGAGTGAACCAAAGAACAGGGAAGGTAAAGATGTTTGGCTGCTAGAAGAAGATAGAACACCAGGCCTGGACTGTTTTAGTGCAACTGGGAAGGAGGTGACATGCTAACTTAGAAGCGTAAGGAGAGCCAGTCTGGGGAGAGACCAAGTCCAAAGCCGAGACTTCCTGTTAGGAGCTCCTCTTAGCATCCTTGTCTCCCATTCAGGGTTGTGCTGATCCAAATGTTGGGCCAGATGAGATGAAAAGATAGTGATATTGATGTTCTCAGAAGCAGCATGGAACATGGTATTGGTGTATGTGTGTGGGGGTACATACATACATACATACATACATACATACATACATACATGTGTGTGTATACTAGAGAGGGCAAGGAGTTTCCATTGCCATCAGTAAATGCTGCTGGTTTATGAATAGGAGGCTTCTGTTTGCCCAGTAACACTTCTTTTTTTCTGTTTGCAGCAGTCCTATGCACCAGCTCCCCATCCCATGGCTCCTCCCAGCCCCAGCACAAACAGCAGCAGCAACAGCAGTGGAGAACAGTTGAGTAAAACAAACCTGTACATTCGAGGCCTTCCCCCGGGCACCACTGACCAGGACCTCATCAAGTTATGCCAACCGTAAGTATCCTGAGGTCTCTCAGGTCTGTTCTGATGCACATATCACCTGTGGCGACACCCAGAGGTTGTATCCACTAGAGACTCAGTGAGGAAGCCTCTTGTACATAAGTGGGGGTACATCTGGGGTTTGGCTTCAGCTTCTTTCGGGGAGAAGGGTTTGGTGCATGGCCATGGAGGTGGAATTTCTTGAGCAGACGATTAGGGGGATGCGTATTGATCTGAAAGACAGAGGGACAAGAGAGCCATGTTCTCAGCCAGTGTAGCTGGGGAGAGGGGAGGATAATGGGTGACCACACTCACCAGAGGAGCTGCCTTCTAGAGAGTTGCTGAGGGTGCAGTGGATCAGAGGATGCTCTCCTGCTGTGTGGGCACCAAAGCTGTTCTGGCTATACTTGGCAAATGGAAGTATAATTAGGAAAATTGGCCCTCTGCTTTCCCTTGAAGTATCTACTCCCAAGCCCTGAGATTCTACTTCCTATGCAAGCCAAGAACTCACTGATGAGCCTTTCTGGATTTCCAAAGGAAGCTGGAAATAATTGAATTTTCTTCCAGAAATGTTTTCATTCATCCCTTATCTACGAACACATTCATTACCACTCTCCTGTCTGTGCAAATATGCTATCACTGCATGGATTTACCCTACAAATAAACTCAGTAACAAATGAGTTAACAATCACAGGCTGGTGTTTTTAGATTTCCCTTCTATTGTTTCTAAAATACCATCAATGCAGATATCTGTGATTTGACTTCCCCACAGCTAGGCATTTTTAAATTCCAGGAGAGAGCTGTTACTCAGTTGCTACCCTTCTCTTTTAGAACCTTGTTGCAAGAAGGTAAAGATGCTGTTTACATTGTAAGGTTTTCAACCTCTACATATCAGGAGGGGAAAACACAACAGGTGTTATTTATTTACCTTCATTATGAAATTAAAAATTTGGAGTTCATATCTAGACAACAGAGAGTAGCAGACAGAAAAAACAAACATACAAAAGTTATAACTAGATAGCCAGCTAAGAAAATAGTAGGCGGTTTGGGATAAAGATAACCACGTTGCTACTGTCTGCCTTGGTTTATGCAAGATGGAAGTGTGCAAGAAAAATATTTAGAGGACGTGAGTTTTGTTTTTCTAATGTTGAAACTTCCATGGCTGATTCATGCAGACATTTGTTGAGTTTTTTTATAAAGTATACAGGGTTGAGAATCAGGGTAAACAGAGAAATCTGAGCTACTCTGGGATGCAAGGTCTGAAAATATGGAAATTGTTGGCATTGTGCTTGGGTTTGTAGATAACGCCTGTCATCTCTGGTTCAGACTTGAGAGACACCCATCAGACACATTTGTGGGTATTGAGTGAAGGTTCTTCATCAGTGCTCTGTGTGACACTGTGTTCTGAGCATGAGAGTCTCTGCTTCCCTGGGTCTGGAGAGGAACGGAAGAGGTGACCATGTCCCACAAGCTCTCTAATGCTGCAACTGCTGCTGATTTTCGGAGACTGCTCTCAGGGACACAGCAGGACCACTGACTGATGTGTTGACAAAGCTTCACCATGTTGAAGAGGGACAAGTAAGACACTAGGAAATTCAGACTTTCTTAGCCGGTTTGTGATCATGTCTCCCTTTGAAATCTCAGTGTCCTCCTTACAAAGAGTGAGCTGAAGACCAGGAATGAGGTTCAATCTGTAGAATTCTTTGTGTGTTGTGAGCATGCAGACCTAAGCTCCTCCCACCCAGAATCCATGCAAAAGGCCACCTGTGATGGTTCACACTTGTAATCCAGTTCCAGGTGGATCAGAACAAGAGGATCCCCAGGACCAGCCAGAGTAGCCCACTTGGCAACACTATGCTGATACCTGAGGAATTATACCTGAGCTTAACTATCTGGGCTCTGCACAGATACAAACATGTGTGAACATAAACCACACAACACATATACATGCGCCCATATGAACATATATATATATATATATATATATATATATATATATATATACTGCCACCATACAAACACACAAAAGTGGGTTGTTGCTCTTTTTCTAGATTTTTCCTTGTAGCATTGGGATATGCTGAAGCTGCCTTTGGACAAGGTACTAGGCACCATTGTTAAACAGTCAAGAATTCTAGAAGAGCTATGCTACAGATTTGGTGGCTTGGACTCAGTCATGGTTGGAGATGCATATAATGTAGAAATAGCAAGCCACACACATTAGAGCTTTCTGGAAGTTTTATTTTACTGAATAGCTGGTTTAAGAACACAGCACTCAGGCAGCATCATAGCAGAGATCTCTTTGTCAACTTCCATCTCTGTGAGGCAGTGCCAGTTATTTTATAAATGGAGAGTATTACCTAGAAGCCTGTGATGGCTGGAAAAATGTTGGCCACAAATGTACAAGTGCATACATAGAAGTCTTGTTGATGTTTCTATTGTATGTTCAAGAAATATCAAGTATGTTATAGAGACAGAGAGCAACTGTTGACCATAGGTGTTAAGAGTGGCCTGATAGTAAGATTGAGTTAATGGTCAGATTACTCTAACAACATTTTTGGGCTCTCTAGTCACTGAACTGATCAGGACCTGGTATCAATTGCTTGAAATATGCTTCATATAGAATCTTAGAGAATGGATATGATTGGACATCATGGTATAGTGGAAGCAATCGTGTATGAAGGTATCTGGCTTTTACTCCTGGCTATGTCAACCATGGCATCTGTGGCCTTAGACAAATGACTGATTCTCTCTTAGCTTTGTTTTTGCTCATGT
The DNA here is from genome assembly GCF_017639785.1 of Mesocricetus auratus. Classification (NCBI taxonomy): domain Eukaryota; kingdom Metazoa; phylum Chordata; class Mammalia; order Rodentia; family Cricetidae; genus Mesocricetus; species Mesocricetus auratus. Next base: position 53,903,307 of record NW_024429267.1, on the reverse strand, counting down.
CTCCAAGAATGGATCTGAACTCTGCAGCTGTTACACTTCTTTAACTCTCCAGTTCAGTGAGTGAGGTTCTCATTTGGAGCTTGCCCTTGTCCATCCTGTGTGTCCTTCTCTTGTCCCCCTGTCCAGCAAATGCTCACCCCACTGGCTGGGGGTGCTCCGTAAAGAGACTGACACAGCACATTTGGAAAATCTTGTTCATTCTTCTGAAGCATCATTTTCTTACAGCACTTGTTATTTGGATTTGTGAATTTCTAATTTTACATTTCTGTCAGGGATCCAAACATTTAAAGTATTTTCAAGATTTTTGTTCTCTGTTTTGAGACAGTGTCCCACAAATTCCAGGCTGTCCTCGGGGACACTATGCAGTCCAAGATCACCTTGAATTTCCCTGATTCCTCTGCCTCCACCTCACAAGAGCTGGGATTGATGACAGGTGTGCACCACACATCTGGTTTATGTGGTGCCAGAGATCAAACCCAGGGCTTGAGGCAGCTAGATAAGCCTGCCAGCTGAGCTATGGCCCAGGCAGCATTTGCAGGGCTATGAAAACTTGCTGTGTTAATTCCTGTGAAATTATAAGTACTCCCAAAGTTTAATATGCCTCAAAGGATAGGAAATATAATGATTACTAATGTCTGTGGTAATAAAATAATAGAAAACAGATTTTCAAAAGTGTCATAAATATATTAAATTTTCTGGTGTTAGAATATGCCAACCACATGAATGCTAATGTACAGCCTGATGATGGTATAAAGGAAAAATAAATGAATTAGGCCTCAATGTATAATGTGAAAACAAATCCTTAACACTCCCCAGTGCTCAGATGGGGACAGTAAAGGTCATAGAAAAGAAGACAAGATGGAAGGACAATAAACAGGAAGAAAGATTTTACAGTATGGAAATCTCTAGTGACAGGTGTATCTTAGATAAATGTATGGCACTGTGCATGGGTAGTAGGAAACTGGATATTTATGGGTCCTTTGTATCTCCTTAGAAAGCTCAAAATATTGTCCACTCTTAACTGGCATCTCTGTCAAGAAGTATTTGTGAGACAAACATGGTTGTGTATCTCCCTAATCTCAGCAATTGGGAAGAGGAAAGAGAAGGCAGGGGGATCGGGGTCATCCTTGGCAACACAGAAAGTTGAATGCCAGTCTGCACGAGACCCTGTCTAACAACAGCAACAATAGCAAAACAGAGAGCAGTCGAAGCAATCAAGAAAAGAACTTCCATGACACTTCGAGCATATTGGTAGTGACAAACACGTATATAAAGGCTTTTCCTCACACTCAGTTTTTCTTCTGCTGGGGAAAAGGAAAGCATTTGGCTTGAAATTAAAATGCAGCTGTAAGTTTAGAAATGAAGCAGGACAAGTCTTAGTTTATAACATGCCCTCTGACCTGTCACCTCTGAGGAAAGAACAATGGAGTTACAATCAGAAGGGTGAATACATTTGATGAGGAAGGAAGAGAGGGGCATCCTGGGCTGAGGGGACATCTCTCTTGCAGAAGCCGTGTCCCTCTGGCAGGAGAAGAGCAGAGTGAAGCATAGAGGGTGACAAGATGACCTTTTTGTAAAGGAAGCCACAGAAATGTCACAAAGACACAGTCACAATTTAGCTTGAAAAAGGTAACCGGAGCTGCAGTAGGGGAGGTGTCCCTTGAAACTGGTGACAGTTTAGAACAGGTGTGATTGAAAAGTCAGTTGGAGCCAGGCGGTAGTGGTGCACTCCTTTAATCCTAGCACTCAGCAGGCAGAGGCAGGCAGATCTCCATGAGTTCGATGCCAGCCTGGTCTACAGAGTGAGTTCCAGGACAGCCAGGGCTGCTGTTACATAGAGAAACCATGTCTTAAAAAACCAAACAAAGTCAGTTGGAGCAGAACTGAGGAGCATCCAGGGAAGACATGGGCATGAGAATGAAGACGGAGGAGCCACTGTGTGTGGAGAAGGATCTATCGCATGACACAGGCTTTTGTGGTGATCCTGGGACTGCATTTAGGGTCTGATATACACGAGGTCAGGCTTATTATACATACATATGAGTGGGGTAGGTAAAGATCATAGGTAGACACTTCAATCACATGTCCTCTGATTATCACTAGAGGAGCAATTTGATGTAAGGCAGTCCTGTTTAATAAAGTGAGATGGTTGAAATGCTTTTGAACTAACTAGAAGCTTGGTGCCAATATGAGTTTTCAATCCTGAAGTTAACCCCTGACACGGAAATGGATAACCTCATCTTCTTTACCTGTCTCCTCTTTCTTATTTATTTTCTCTCTCCTTCCCTCTTTCCCCTTCCTTCCTGTTTTCTTTCTGCATTTGTCAGAACACTCTGGCATGCTGGGTCATAAGCTCTGCACTGAAGCTGGTTGGACTAGACAATCAGTCTATCCCAGAACTGCACCCCAGCCCTGCAATTGCTAACTTTTTGCTGTGTAACCACAGTAACATTTCTGAAACCCATTTGAAAAATAGAATTAAACAGTCATCACGATTAAAAAATCATGGGTCTATTTATATTTCCCTATGTCTGTCATATCTTTAATTTAACCATGAAAATAGCTTATAGGTTTGAATTAAAACAATGATTTCAGGAAGTCTTGACCAAGAGGAAGATATGGTGAGGCATAGCTGCAATGCCAGTACTTCAGAGACTGAGGCAGGAGGATCATCTGGAGTTCAAGACGAGCCTGAGCTACATAGTGAGGCCTTATCTCAAAGAAAATTGAAGAAGAAAAAGAGCCTTGGGCAGTTGTCACTAAGTCATGATTCGCTCCTCTAGTTTGAAGTGAAGCATCACGGATGATTCTGGTGAGATGCAGGCAAGCTACTGCTGAGAAGACTCATCCATCCCGCCCTTCAATTCTTCCAGTACCCTAAAATTGTCCCCTTTACAAATGAGACTGTGAATGTCACTTTCCCGGTTAACGGGAAAGGAGGAACGCCCACCTTGAAAAACCAACAGAACAAAATAAGTGTGTGCTCAGAGCTGAAGGGTCCGAGGGAGCTAATCTCCCTGACTTCTACCCCGCCCCACTGATGTCCCTGTATGGAGTGTGCTGAACACTGAATAGTAAGAACATCTCCAGTGCCATCCAGCTCCTGTGTAGAGTCCATTACACAACGTGCCATGCAGTTTTGACAAATGCACTGACACAAACAAACCTTTTATCAATTTAAATGTAACCTTGTCACCGTAATCTGTCCAACATCTCAGATACAACCAAAGAAAAACAAGTTATCTCAAGCTCCATAGCAACAAAGTAAATGAGAGGCATGTAGCTGGAAATTTCCTCACTTCCTTCTTCCCTATGTCGTTGAAGATTTAAAAGTCTTTTCTAATAAGACACAAGGAAATTTATTAGAAGCTTACTTCTGTAAGTCACACAAGTTACATAGCTGCCAGTGAGGCACCATAAATCTGTGTGGTGGGAAGTGAGTTCTAGAGTCTTTGAACCCTGCCTGTGTCTTAGAAAGGAGAGGGCCCTAAAGACTCAAACTGGGCATCTGAGTTCCTTGAGTCTGCCTGTCTCTGACAGTTGGCTACATTCATATGCTGCTTTAGGCACAATTAACAATCATCTCTTGTATGCTAGACATGGCATTTGATTAGTGCTTAATAACTAATTGGCATTAATAATGCATTATATATATGCATATATATATATATATATATGACTGATTAATTGTGGGGCTAGGGCGATAATTCTGCCAGAAAAATGCAAGCATGAGGATCATTTTCAGTTGATCCCTAGAATCCATGGAAAGTAGCTGAGCTTGTTGGCACACATATGTGATTCCAGTGCTGGGTAGGCAGAGAAGGAGGGTCCCAGGGGCTTTCTGACTGGCAACGCTAGCCTGCTCAATGCCAAGGAATTGGTGCCTGAAGTTGTCCTCTGACCTCTACACACATGCACACATGTGTGTTCCATGCCTACATACAGGTGCACACACACACACAAATGTCATGATGAGTACTCTGCTAGGTCTCTTACTTACAATGCACAACTCTCAAGAAACTCCCTCTGCCGTGGAAATCATTTCTTAACAGCCAAGGCTCAGAAAGATTCAGAGACTGGAACAGGCTCCTACAGCCCCAGGGGTTCAATATCTGACTCCTACTTCAGAGCTTTTATCTACAACGTTTAAAACGTTCATAAGTTAAGAACATCATTTGTGAGGTCGTGTCTCCATTGACTGAATTGAGACTTAAGAACATCATTTGTGAGGTCGTGTCTCCATTGACTGATGTGAGACTTCCAAGGGAGCTTTGAAAGCCTAGAGGACATGGAGCCAGCCTGTGGGATTCTGATTTGGCAAGTATGAGATCAGTCTGGACATTAGGATTTATGAAAACAGTGGGCCCGGGTAATTCAAGTGTTTAGTAAAGCAGACACTCCTGGAGTCAGTGATGCCCACAGAAAATATTTTTCCAGTTTTTGTGCATAGATAATTTTGTGTTATATGTATACATGTGCACATGTGTGTGTATATGCATGCATATCTGTGCCCAAGGAGAGATGCGAGGTAGATATTAGGTTATCTCCCTCTGTGTCCCGACACCTTAATTTGTGAAACAGAGTCCCTAGACCTGGAGCTCGCTGTTGATGCTGGACTGATGCCACCTCCTCTGCCCTAGGATTTCAGGCAAGTGCTGCCCCTCCCAGCCTTTTATGCGGTGGCTGCACAAGCCCAGGCCCTGATGCTCGAACAGCAAGTGCATCCCCGCAAGAGCCAGCTCCTCAGTGCACACTCGTCTGCTTGACGGAAGCTGTTACGCTCTATGTGTGTACCCTGGCCTGATGCACCTTGGCTGGCGATCCTAAAAACAAATCCACCTTGTTCACAATTCTGGGGACATGCTGGAAATCACAGAGGCACTGATCGTTTTCCATTGTTCCGTTTACTACTTTGATGAGCAAGCCTGGGTTGTGTTTTTGCTTGTTTGGTTGTTTTTTTTTTTTCCAGATAGGGTCTTGGATGTAGTCCAGGCTGGCCTCAAAACCACAGCAGTCCTCTTGCCTAAGCCTCTCAAGACCCAAGACAGCAGGCACGCACGGGCCACCTCACTCTGAGGCACCAAACAGCTCTGGCTTTGCGGCATGCTTTCCTCTAATCTAGTTTGAATGTCTCACTAAGCGGCCTGGAGCTGATAATGAATGCTCTTTCCTGTTTAGTTAAGAGTGAAGAAGAGAAATATTTTTTAAAAATGCTATGTTGAGAGTGTGTTGACAGTGGTCAGCAAAAGACAAGGGCGCTGCGTGTGCCAAGTGAAAGACTGACGCTTGGGGATATGTGGAACGGTGCGCATGCGCTAGAGCGACCTAGCGTTTGAGGGCTGGCACGGGGCAAGTTCAGGTGGATCCTGGCTTCTACTTTGCCCTGTGATTTTGCCAAGTTCACAAACCCATGTGCTCCTCTTAAAATCCCTATTAAATGTGTCGGGTTCAGGCATATTTCTGAACTATTTTAATAGAATCGACTGAATAATTTAGTTCAGCAGGCCTAAAAGAAAGAGAAATTAGGAATAACCCCTCAACATTTGGCTTGGGCATCTAAAGGAAGTATAAATCCATTCATTAAAATGGGGATCAGAGAAAGAGAAAGAGGAATGTGGGGAGAAAGGCATCAAGACTTCAAGTATTGCAACTTTTGAGACACCGGTAGGCATCTAAAAAGTGTTTCCTGTGCCGCCAATGAAAATGAATAATTAAGAGAATGGTCACCAATGGTAATATGACTCACATCATATCAGTAGTGTGATATAAAAGTGATTTTCAGTCACAGATATGCAATTGAAGTCCTAAGAAGTATAATTGGCTTTTAAGTCAGTTATGCTGATAGGATGGCAATATAGTACCTAATAGACACTGTTTTGAATATGACATGTAAGTATATCATAGCACATATATGAAGTCAATTTTATAACTCCTTCAAACTGTTAATTTATAGATGAAAACAATACATCAAATAAGTCAAGTGACTTTCCTAATATAAACTGCCTGGAACTTGACAAGTATAAAGTTTATTTATTTGTTTATTTATTTATTCATTTATTTGTTTATATAGAGGGTCTCATGTACCTCAGGCTGGCCTTAAGCTTGGTATACAGCTGAGGACGGATAACCTTGGCCTTCCAATCCGCCTGCCCCACACCAAGTGCTGGGATTATGTATGGGGACCACAGCATTCAATTTACCCTAGAGCTAAAGACCTTTAGAGACTCCTGTCTTCTCACATGATCTACATGCACGGACACATGAAACAAGGACAGAAAGTGGCCACATGCTTCAGTGTCCTATGGCTGAGGGAGAAGACACAGGAGGAGTCTGCAAAAGAGCCTTCAGCGACGCGGGTGGAAGTGCTAAGGGTTGGAAGTGTGTGGACTGGTGTGTCTGGTAACGCAAGCTGACATTAGGAGTTGGACACCGTTGGGCAGTCATGGCCAACAGACGAGTCCCACTTGGACTAGGCACCATCAGGGAGTCTGCCACTTAGTCATGGAAGCCTTTGCAGCATCAAGTGCTAACAGCCACTGGAGTGGGCCACTGGCCGACAGTCCTCGCAGCAGAAATGCTTGCCTGACTGCTGTGTCTCAGCTGTCCTCAAACCCTCCCATTTTCTAGCATTTGTCTCATTGGCTGGTCTTCTGGTTTATCTCCCCATCTCTCCTGCTCTGTGTCTCTTTTTCCATCCATGGCTCATTCTGTCTGCTTTCGGTAGATCCTTCGCTTCTGTCTTTCTCTTTCTATACGTGTCTTCTAGTCCCATCAATCTTCACTCCTCCTCAACTTATCTCTACCGCTCTCACTTCTGCACCCCCAGATCCTAGTGCACTCAGGTGTTTGGTAAATATGTGATGATTAAACTAAGCCTCAGCTCAACACACACACACACACACACACACACACACACACACACACATAGGAAGTGTAGGTAATAGCATTTTATTTTTGACACAATATCTGGCATAGTTCTACCAGGGTGAATGAAGACAGATATTGAATGTGAATCTGTTTTACTGAGTAAATCTCAAAGAGCGTTTGGTAGGGAAGCCCCAGGGCACCCTGAGTCACATATATTCATAGAGCCATATAAAGATCAATGTCTCTGTCATCCACACACTCACTCAGTCAGTCACTCAGTCACTCAGTCACTCAGTCAGTCAGTCAGTCAGTCAGTCAGTCACTCAGTCAGTCAGTCAGTCAGTCAGTCACTTACTCACTCACTCACTCACTCACTGTGACTGCCGAGACAAGGTATAATCATTTATTTTTGCTGCAGCCACCAGTTTTGGCTGTCGGAGGACTAATCTCTGTTGAATGCTCATTCTGTAACTGATGAACACTGATGCAGATTCTTTGCAAGTTTCCTGAGTCCCTCAGTGCTGAAGATTCCCTTGAGGTTCTCTAGGCAACCAGGGACTTTGGGAACACAGCCTCAGAGAAAGTTGACAAAAGGACACACAAGACATCCTCTGCATTTGATGCACTGAAAATGATAACCTTCTCTCTGAAATCTGGCAGCTGTGTGATCTACATACATTGTTTCATTGTAGGACTGAGAATAAATGATCTGTGCAAGTCATTCTTTTAAAATTGTTTTCACTTGTTATCTGTTAGCATATTCATTATCTCTAATGCTGGTAACTCCTTGAGAAATAGAAGGACTTTGTTTGATGTACTGTGTAAGGTCCCCTAGAATTTTATGAAGTAGAGGTTGTTTTAGGGAGCCTGGAGAGATGGCTCAGTGATTTAGAGCACTTGCTGTTCTTGCAAAGTACCTGGATTCAGGTCCCAGCACCAAGGTGGCAGCTCACAACCATTGCAGGACATCAGACACCCCCTTCTCACCTCTGCTGTCACTGTGAATATGGCTCCCAGAATTTATTCAGACAAACACATAGTAAATAAATAAATACATAAATGAGTGATTGAATGGATAAATTAATCAATCAATCTTTAGTTTTCTTGCCTTAGGCGATATCTGTTACTCTCTTGTTTGTTTGGATAGTCTCATAATGTAGGATAAATTGACTTATAATTTACTGTATAGTTTAGTCTGGCTTCAAAGTTGCCATCCTCAGGCCTCAGGCTCTTGAGTCCTGGGAGTACCATGGTCAGCCTGATTGGTGTAGACTTTAAATCAACAATGTTGAAGAGTAAAAGGAAAAACTTCGCTTTAATATCTGGGGCTTGGTTTGTTTTGAAAGCAAATATACCTGTGTAGCTACTGAAGCATCAAGAAAGAAAATCTTCCCATGTGTTTAAGAGATTATCTTTCAAACATAAGCTTATGTTAGGAATTCACAGTTTAAAATTATGCTAACTATGAAAGCAAAGATGTAGACTCATACCATTAGGTTGGCTTCATTGTGAGTCACTGAAGTGTTCCCATTAAACATTTACTAGTTGTAGAACCATGGCCAAGGCCTCAGACCTTGTAAATATAATAATGAGTGACATATGCTTGGCCTTTAATAAATGCTAGCTTAATAAGTATATAAGTAAATAAATAAATAGTATTATTCCCATACACAATGAAAAAATTTTACTGTTTTAATAACTTACATAATTTCATTTTATTCATGTATCTTGCCTTTTGTATGTCTGAGTACCACACGCATGCCTTAAGCCAAAAGATAGTGTTAGATTTGCAGGGCATGCCTACAGACCAATCCAATTTAGACAACTCCCACCCCAGCTTCGGGTTCCAAGTGAGTCTAGGCTATGCCAGGCTGACAATTAAAGCTAACTAACTATCAGCTTGGCTTTCTGAGGCCAGGCAGGACAGTCATGGTGGCTGGCGTACTACGAGGCAGCTGATCACATTGTGTCTGGAGTCAAGAAACAGAGAGAAAACAAGTGGGGTTTTCTTATTAAAACCTTAAGGCCCAATCTCAGCAAACCACGCCCCCCAGTGAGGCTCCACCTCAAAATATTTCCATAGCCTTCCAGATTAGCACCACCAACTGGGGACCAAATGTAGAAACTTTGTGCATGGGTTGTGCATGGGGCCATTTCCCTCCCAAACCCAGCAGTTGTTGACAGTAAAAGACAGTGCAGACTCCCCTGCCAGTGGCCATGGAGGACTATCTTTCTAATCCCATATGGGAAAACTAAGTAACTGAAACATTCTGACCGAACAATGTGCCTATAATCCGCAGATGCAGTGGTACCTTATACCGTAACTTGCTAGGAGGCAGGATGTCAAGTGTCTGCCTTGAAGGAAAAACAAATGCTTCCTCAAAAAAGTGTCTAGTATGTGTTCGTATCCTTTCTTCTATTAAACAACAACAACAAAAAAGAGTGGGAAAAGAAAAATAATCTATTCCGAGAAATAGTGAAATATCTGCAATCGTGAAATCATGGTTCATATGGAAGCTTCAATTCCTGGTTGTGTTGGCAGTAAATATGTTCATTGAAACCGTGTGCTTTCCCCGTCTTCCTCTGTATGAACAGCCCCTCGACTGAGAAAGATGAAAACAACTGTGAAATCAAGGGTGAAATCGACTTGGTATGACCAAGTTTTAAGTTCTTTGTAAAACAATGGCATTGTCACTAAAAATCGTATTCATGAGCTTGAGGGTTAAAGAGCATGCATTTGCTGCCATCGACGCCTTGCTGTTTTAAGTTTATTTTAGCACTGCAAGAGCTACCACTTCAGCGTCATGGACAAGAAAGTTAAACAGCAGGTGACACATTTCAAAGACAGGCATTATGTGGCAAAAATAAAATAAAATAAAATAAATCGGGCCTCAGGGTTGCACCATTGCTCTGAGTTTCCGGTCCTCACAGAGTGGTTGGCTCTGTTGGGTTCCGTGAAGTAACACTCCACAGCGCTTCCCTTTGGGGCTCGTTCTTCTTCCTCTGATGTTTTTGTTTTGTTTTGCGTGTGTGTTTGTGTTTTGTTTTGCTTTAAACCACAGTCATTTTAAAATCCCAGCTTTTCATCTATGTGTTGACAGATATGGGGGTAGTGTGTCTCATGCTATTTCACACAATTGAGAGGTTTTTTTAGGCATACACAGAGAAGCCAACCACAGCCCCCAGACTGGTGCCAAGTAAAAAATCAGTCACAGTGGGCATAGTGGCATATCTGGTTTCTATGCCTAGGGAGCAGGGAGTTGTTAGCTCAGAAATGCCCCCCCACCTGGCACTTGCTGGCCACCCATGCCCTGACTTGGAATTCTGAGATCTGATGTTAATTCCCAGATGAGGTGCCACAGGGTTCTGGGACAAGGCACATCCTTCTGCCTGCTAAAGTGTCAGTTATTGTAATGACCCCACAGGCAGTTCCATGAGATCTCTCCTTTCTGGGGTGAGAAGTGCTTGATACCATTATCAGCTCTCCTTAGTAGGTTCCTCTCTCCAAGCACAACACTCACTTTCACCCTGAGTTTAGAGACAGTGGTTTCAACTGTATCTGAAAATCCAATGTTGCCTTTGTGCAGAAACCTGCCTCTTACCATAGTAATCCCTAAAACATAGAAGCTGGCAGAGCCATTCTCACACCGATGGTTCCAAGTGCCTTGTTCTTAGAAGTCGCCATGTCATCGAGGGGAGCTGAGGCTTCTAGCCTAGAACATGGACTGAAGGAGGACACGAACGAAGGCAAGGTAACAGGCTGACAGATCAGGAATATGGGAAAATAAGGAGTCATTATGAGGTGCAGCTGCACACTTACATACACACACTGCCTCACAATATACTCTCTCTCACACACACACAAACACATTCACACATGCATACACTCTCACACACATACAAACACACACACACAAAACAAGTACACATACAATGCATGCATACTCTCACACATACTAGACACCCACAAGTATATACATGTACACACTCATGTATACACACATACTGTTACTCACATATCCTTTTACACACACACACACACATACACATACACAGAGTCTATGTGTTAGTGGTCAACAGTTGAACACTGATCTCAATGACAAGGATAGTGTCTTCTTCATTTTTTTTCTTCCCAACATTTCCCTGCACACTTGTTCATGTCAGGAAATGTTATTGGCCATGAGAACAGTGTCTCCTTCATCATAAATTAGTGCCACCTTCTCTTCTGAGGACAGAGCATGAAGAGGTCACATTCGTCAGAAGTAGGAACTTCCAGAAGAGCCAGCCTTCAGCATTCGGGAAAGCATAAGCAGAGAAAAGCACACTCCACCAGCATTTGAGCCTCTCCCAAGTACAAAGCTAAACTTCGTTCACTGACATCTTCAGTCTTCTCAGCTTCTTTCTGCTTATGTCTTTTGATTGTTTTTCTTCCTAGATATTAAAGTACATGCAACACTTTAGTACTGGTTTTGTTGTAATGTCCCCCTCACAGGCTGGTGTGTTTGAATACTTGGTATCTCACAGGTGAAGCTGTTTGGGAAGCTTGAAGAACCTTTGGGTGATGAGGTCTTGAGGAAGGATGGGAGTCTTAGGGGACAGGAGGCTTGAGGTGCATGGCTCAATGCTACTTCCTGCCCCACAGCTGCTTCCTGATTCAGTTAGGTGTGCCTCATGTCTTACCACCACACCTGTTCTGCCACGATGGACTGTACCCTTAGATCACATGCAGAATAAACCCTTCCCCCCCTTAACTTGCCTATTGTTAGAGTAATAGCAATGAGAGGCTTAATTCATTCAGCAGGCATGGTTGACTAAGCCAAAATTTTCTGGAAAAGAGAAGGATGCTAGCTAGACTCCTCACCCCAGCCCCACCCAGGAATTGGGACTGTCTAGCAGTGCTCTGGTTTTCCATGCCTGCATCACCTCATTTGAAATGACCAAACAGACAAACATCTAGTGCTGCTCCACGGCTGTTACAGAGTGTAAATTGGAACTCTGGACTCCGTTTTAACATGTCCTATGTCTGTGGTGTGAACCAACATTAGTGTAACTGAGCTTGTGTGCAGTCCCACAATTTCCTAACTTCCTTTGTTTATCCAGAAAAAATTAAAATAAAGCCATTGTATAGTCAGCGTCCTGAGGGATGGTTGGGGCATTCAGAGACAAAGTGAGCCAAGAGTCTTTGAGAACAGATGTTTTCTGAATCCAGATGTGTTCATTAAGTTTGCAGGATGTCAAGTTGTGCATTAGAGCATGACATCGGATATTGGAATTTCCCGTGTGAAGATTTCATAGCCTTGACCGCAATGTATACATTCACTTTCCTCCAGGGGAGTCTTCTCCCTAGTTGAGGGTCAGTTTACTTACCTTCCTGCTGTACCTCAATTGCAGCCAGGTGTGTACAGACCAGTTTCAAAGAGAGCACAGGCAGAAACTTTCTTGCCTTCTGGACCAGTGAAAACAAATAAGATGAGCTATGTCAATGGTTTATTAGCTACATCCTGCTTAAAGCCCTTTACATAGATCTAATTATGGTCAGCTTCACATGTTTTACTCTGAGACACAGAGTCAACAGTAAAACCTTATGCCAAAGACTGGGTTTCTTGGAATGAATGGAAAGGAGAACTCTTTGGTTCCAAATACCAGCAGAATGAGTCCTTGGATTGTTCAGAAAGCTTGGATGCCCTTAAGCCAGTATTAGTGACACAGATAATGAGGAGATTTCAAGTGCTACTTAAATTAAAAATGTATTACTATTGTGTATGTGTGTGGGCGTGTATGGTGTACATGTGTAGGTCAGAGGACACTTTGCAGAGTTCTGTCTCTTCTTCCACAATTATGTGGGTTCTGGGGATTGAACTCAGGTCATCAGGCCTGCAGAGACAACACTTTTACCAGCTGAGTTATCTGGCTAGACTCTCAGTTGCTGTTTAGTCTACTTTGGGAGTCTATGAATCCATTAGAACTATGTGCACAGTTGTGAAAATACCTTTAGAAGCCTAAAATTGCATTCTATTTCTTAAGTATATATACATGAATGTGTTGTGGATCATAAATGGTGAAAAGACAATTTGTGGTGTTGGCTCTCTCTTTTTATCGTGTGCCTCCTGGCAATGGAACGCAGGTCATCAGGCTTGTATGTGAGTACCTTCTTCCCCCTGAGCTACCTGCCTGGACTTGAATGTACATTTCACTGTGCCAACTTTAGCCCAGCAGCATTTTGAGAATGAGTGTCAATTTAAACGGATACAAAACGTATAGGTAATCCCACTACTGACGTGTCAGGAAATGAGAAGAAATGTTGTGGTCATCTCATTGACACACTAGACTCTTGAATCCTTATCGAGTTTCTTAGAAGCAAGTGGAGCAAGGTTTGTGTGCTCAGGGTTCCAAATGTGGTAAATCTCACATGTTTTATGCTAAACCTTTTTGGAAGGTTGACTCTAATAATAACCTTTTGCCCTTCAGCCATTTTCCCTGGGATGGTTGTATTCCACGTAGCCAAAGGACATTCCAACTTAAGGTTTCCACAGGAAATGGATACCTCTGCACTGGATTTGAGACAGAGAAGCACTCAGGGGCTCTGGGTTGGCAGAGGCATGTAAAAACCATTGAACTGTAGCCTTTCAGATATTGTGCCAGCCCGGTGGCCAGGTGCCAAAGTTGCTATTTGGCAACCAAAGACCAGACAAGCAGCTGGTTATTACTGCAGATCTCAGCGGTACACTTGGGGCCACATTTCTGGTGCCAGATCCTCCAGCCCAGTTAGCTACCAAACCCCTGAGGTCTTGATGTTCAGTTCCCATCCCATCTTGTCGGGTCCTTTGCCCTGGTGAGCGTGGTCTAGCAGGTTATCCTGCCCGGTCCTTCACTGAGGCATCTGGCTGCACATGGATGCTTCTAGGTCCCCTTAAAACTGAGGAACTATTTGGCAGCCATGACTGAATCTACAGGGTGCTGGCCAGGGCAGGCTTGCACTAGAGTCTGGCTAGGAGAGAGCAGAATTAATATGAGCTTCTGGCATTGCACTCCAGCCAGGGGCAAAGGAGTGACAATCTGCTGGCATCTGCTTTTGGCCCTGTGGGCATCTATCTTGTGCTGTGTCTTTCTTTGTGAAAAGTACTGAGATGGAGGAGGGGCTGCCCAGAGAGTGGATTTGTCAAGAGGAAATGAGGTAAAGGAAGAGAAACTGACCCATAATAAATGAGCATAATGATATTAGTGATAGGTGAGTGGGGGGGGTTCTTAAATAAATTGTCTCTTTAAGAAGTGAGAGACTAGGCTGGCAAGATGGCCCAGTAGGTAAAACTGTATTGCAAGCCTGACACCTTGAGTGTGATCCCAGATCCCACAGTGGAGGGCAAGAACTCGCTCCTAAAAGTTGTCCTCTGACCTCCTCACTTATACTGTGTTGTGTGTGCGAACACTCACACACAACATCATGCGTGCAATAACAATAGTAAAATAATTTTTAAGAGGGAGAAAAACATTTTCTAGTCATTTTCTCTCCTCCCCCCACCTCATTTTTTTTTTTTGCTACAACTTTTGGACCTTGAGAATAGTTTACTCTTTGGCTTTCGGAGTAGTATCCAGCTGTTTTAAGAGGCCTGGACCTGCCTGAGGTGCCTGAGGCATTCTCCTCCTGGGACTGGCATCACATGCAAGTTGGCCTCAGCTGCTGATGAATTCAAACCAAGTCAGCCAGCATCTGGCAAGGCAGGTTTGGAAGGCACACATCCCCCTCCCCTTTTTGATTGGATGGGAGTGAGGGGGAGGAGAGCTGGTAAGATCATTTTCCACTGTTCCCTAACAGACCCCAGCAGTTTGCACCACTGTGCCCCAAGCCCATTCCCTGGAATGTAGAAAGCTATTCAGAAAGCCTCCAGATGAAGGCTGACAATTGAACATAGCCATCGGGCAATTCTTACCATCTTTCACAGGATGCCTGTAATTGCTCCTGGGGAAAGTTGAACCATACTGCAATGGGGGATCTATTAAAAATATTGGCAGGGAGGAGCAACAATGGTGCTGTCTCTAGTTCTGGGATTCCCACCTCGCTGCACAAGCAGCAACAGAATGCTTTCTATGAAATGTGTCTTTTATTCCTAACGTGCCATCATTTTCTAGAAGTGGGTGTTCGGCTCTCCTGCCCATTACTTCATGTAGGCTAAACAAATAAAATAGGAGTAGGGTTTCAATCCTATTGTGCACCCACCCAATATATCCCCTTGCTCTGTGTGAGAGCATGCATGTGGGGTGGGGTTGGAGTTGGATGGGTGATTGTGTATGTCTGTGTGTAACAGTGTCTGTTGTAGCCAAGGCTAGCCTGAAACTCTTGATCCTTGTGTTGCCAACTCCCAAGTGCTGAGACTACAGATGTGCCGGGTCATGCCCGTTTCTACCTTGCTTCTGTACCTCATTGACCTGGACATCCGTTGACTCCATTTGGTCATTAATCTAAGGAACCCTCGTGACCGTGTGGGTCACAGACTCACATGAATCCTGCCAGGAAGATAAACCTTCCAGTAGTTTAACTAATCAATATTTCACTCAAAAGCAAATCTCACATGATTAGACCCGATCTGTGTTTTCTTGTGCAGGGATG
Organism: Mesocricetus auratus; assembly: GCF_017639785.1. NCBI lineage: Eukaryota > Metazoa > Chordata > Mammalia > Rodentia > Cricetidae > Mesocricetus > Mesocricetus auratus. The sequence continues at coordinate 53,887,835 of NW_024429267.1, read as the reverse complement.
CATTCCAGTTACAAAACTAACACATTGACATTTGGTATTTTTATTTGGAGGATCACAGTAGATACTTCCTCCCCGAGCCTTCATTGCTCCATGCCCCTCCCTATCTATATTTGGAGCATGCATTCCTTCTCAGGGAAGAAAACCACACACTACACAATGCTTCTCACGTCCTCTGTGCTTCTTAGGCAGTCTGTGATCCCATTTAGACTTACACGTTCCCTATTTCAATGCTCAGACATTTTCCCTTGTACTCTAGTTCACCTTTGCCTACTCCTGTCTTTCACATGTTCCCGTCCTGTGAGCTACATGCAATCCAGGATAGCTAAGAATGTGTCTAACGCAAAGTTGTAAACCTACTTAAAACATTATGAAAGTTTTGTAACTCCATACCATGGTTCTTAAGCATCGTTTGTAGATGGCAGAATCCAGTAACAATGTCAAACAATGGGATGTACATGCTCAGACTCTAATAACCATCCTGAAAGCAGGCACAGCCATGAACAAAATATTTGTATGTATTATAATATCAGAGAAGGAGAGATATAATTGTACAATGAAGGACATTTAACAATATTTCCAGTAAGAAATTCTCTCATAGCCAAGTCTGGAGGCACAGTTGATTGTTGCTGTTCATGAGAATTATTTTTATGAAGTCACCATGAACCCTGGAGTAGTGAGTATTGAGTCGGAACTGTCATGTAAAGGGTGGTGGGAGGGGTTAAAATCTTTGCCAGTCACAAGCCTAGCCATTTCATCATCCTATCTGTGTATAACTTTTATTGTACATGCGTTTCTGTTTCATTGTATTTGTGATTTATTTATTTCTATTCCATGTGTCTGAGTGTTTGGCCTGCATGTATGTCTGTGCACAACAAGCATGCCTGATGCCTGCAGCAGCCAGAGGAGGGCATCAGGTACCTTTGGACTGGAGTTACGGATGGTTGTGAGTCTAGTGTGGCTTCTAGGAATTGAATTGGGGTCCTCTATAAGAACATTCAATACCCTTAACTGTTGACCTGTCTTGCCAGCCCCATGTGTGTCTTTAAGACACCGGCTTTCTACATATTATTCATTCATTAACACTGACCTGGGTAGTAGTACTATACATTGTCTCTAAATGAGGGTTACCTCACAGGTTTTTCTTCTCTGAAAGGCAAACCATAGTCTTCTTGCTATTGGGAGCAATGGGGAACACTTCAGTATTCCACTGGGAGATCATTTTAAACAGTCTCCCTCCCACAAAAATAAGATAGAATATGTGCTGAACAGACCCCCTCCTAAAGGACATGTAATGGTCTGAGAGCTACCATGAGATGGAAGCAATCTGCCTGTTTCATGTCAGCTTGGTGGCTGGTGTGCCTGTCTTACTGGCCAAATGTTTCCACAGAGTGCTGTATCTGAAAACGTCTCTGAGTGGAAAATACTGGAGTGGCAAAGTTTACCAAGTAGTGAAAACTGCAAATACAGCACTGGCTGACAATGGAGACCAAGTGCATTTTGACCTCAAGTATCTGTATGATGGTCACCATCTCATCTAATCTCAGCTGTGTGGGTGATGAGTATGAAATTTGAAAACTGAGTCTGGAGGGGTATTTGGGAAACAGCAGTTAAGTATCTTTCCTTTGAGACAGTTTCTGTTTGAAACTCTCAGGTCACTAATGAGCACCTAATTTATCCCAACTGTTTAATTCCAAAAATTGAGGCAGTTGCAGACTTACATTTCTCATAAGACAATTGACTGTCGTATTAATTATTCTAATATAGGAGTTAATGCAGCTGCACAACAGTTTGTATGGGATGCATGAAGGTATATGCAAGCACCAATGGCTGCATACTGCATTTGCAATAGCTGCAGTGAACTTGACTGGGAATGGAATTCAAATAGGCATGCATAATTGATGTTAATTCACTCTGGGGAACTTCCCCCTGCAATTTATCCAATCCACTGTGTACCACTGGATATATTATATGCATGCTCTTATACATCCTATGTGGGACTGTGAACAAAGTCAGAAAGTTCCATTTATCAAGACACATGGGAAACTAATGGGCACTTTTACAGTAATAGATTTTTTTTCTAATAGGAAAAATTATGTATGGTACTTCTAAGATATTATTCAAATATGCATACATAAATATTGGATAAAACTCAAAAAATTAAACTCTCATCTTTAAATAAATATGTTCAATTAAAGAGTCAAGTGTTTGTGTGTGAAGAATGTGTAAGAGTTCCTGGGAAAGCATAAGTCCTCATGGTACAGGGATAACAGAAGTCATTGAAGAAAGATTAAGCCAACATGTAAGTGATGTTTTCTCAGAGATTGTGGTCATAAAATACTGTGCTGGGTGTGAGAAAGTGTGATTGAGTCTTTTGAGGGAGTTTCTGCAGGAGAGATTGCCGAGAGATGAGGCAAAAGGTAAGTATAACCGTGGTGATCAGGGCAGTACAGGGACCGGGGACATGCTCACGGATTCAGTCCAGACACAAGGGTTTGACGCAGTTTGCATGAGTTGGCATGTACTTGTGTTGGCTGCTTCATGTCAGTCATTGAGCGAACATCTTTGGCTTCTCTCCCTCTCCATCTCCACAGGCAATCAGTTGCCACGCTGGTCCCCTGGGCTTGTTTATCCTTGGCTCTGCCCCCTCTGTGCATTAATTTTCCAAATCCCTGCATGATCCCCTCTTTACTATCCTCCTGCCTCCCACAAAGGCCCTTGTGTCTGTTTTTCATATGTCAGCTAGAACCAGCCACTTAACGTCACCTCAAAGCAGACTCCTCCAGGACCCTACAAATGAGACCTGTGTCTTATTTACCATTATGCATTGCTAATTACATACAGAAATAGTACAGTGGTGGGCAAATAAACTACCGAAGGCTCATATGTGCGGGAGACATGCTTCAGTGTTTGCTCTGACTCTAAGAACTCTTTGGTCTACTCACTGTGGCTCTTGCTTTGGGTTAGCACACTACCAGCCTAAGGTTCCATATCACACATTCGGAAAAAAGGCTTACATCCCATCCCAGAAAGACTGTAAAATAAAGTTTTTATAAGTTACAAATCAAAACCTCAAGTATCACCACAGACACACACACACAGACACACAGACACACACACACACACACACTACTAACTTACATACTGGTTGATTTTGCATCCTGCTACTGTGCTGAAAGTGTTACTGGGTCTTCACGTTTCTGGTAGAGTCTTGGGGATCTTTTAAGGGTAAGCCAGGATGACTTGACTTCTTCCTTTCCTATTTGTGTACATTTCTGTTGACTTACTGTGCTCCCTAATACTTCAAGTTCTACAAGGAATAAGGGTAATGTGTGTGGGATCCTTTTCTTTTTCCATATTATCAGAGGTAATACTTTCTGTTTTACCTGTTAGGTATAATGTTCATTGTAGGTGCACCACATATTGCGAGAAGATGTTTTCTTCTTGTAGTTACTCTTATTTTTTCTTTTTATCCTTAGTTACTCTTCCATAGAGGAGTTGTGCTCAAGATCACTAGCCAGAGAAGAACATTATTTGCTTATATATTGCAATCCCATGTGGACACAAGTTATGCTGATTCATGGTTATTTTAATTAGATACAAATCAAATTGAATTCCGAATTTCCCCAAAGAGCAAATAGTTTAACAAATGTTTAAATTTTCTAAAATACATACACACACACAGGCAGGCGCGCACACACACACACACACACACACACATCAATATTGCATATTGCTTATTTACTTTCAGTATTTAGACAGAATTACAGTTGATGGTTATTGACATAATCTTAGCTAAACTAATATTATATAGCTTCTTGTAGAAGTTGTGGCCACATTTTCTTTTATTGAACTCATATGACATTTCTCTTGTGATTAATTTATGTTCCTCTTTCACAGTGATGCCAGGGAGGCTTTGTAGGGACATGAGCAAAAGTACAGTAGTCAGGATATTTTTCTCTGAATTCACTACCTTCAAACAATCAAGTAGATATGCTACCTTTTATAGATTAGCTTTTTATTTTTACTTTGTGTCTGAGATTTTGGCCTGCATATATGTCTGTATACCATGTGGGTGCATTGCCTGCAGAGACCAGGAAGACATACAACCCCCTGAAACTGGAGTTACAAATGGCTGTGAGCCACCATGTGGTTTCTGGGAACTGAACCTGGGTTCCCTATAAGAGAATCTAGTGCTGTTGACTATTGAGCCATCTCTTCAGTCCCTAACTGTGCTATTGACACCCGGTAAGATATAGGGAACTTAACAAGGGCCACACATGTCATCTTCTATTTCTTACCATTCTGAAGCAAGTGGACATGCTTACATTGCTCGTGCAGTCTTCCTTTACTGATCCATGCTGCCACACAAGGTCTTATTGTCAGCAGTGGAGAGTACCATGACCTGTGGGTACAGATAATGGACTCAACCTCCATAGTGGCATCAGATGGAATGTAAGGAGATGTTGAGAACCCTTTTGGTTTTCCTTTTTTGTTCTACTGTCAGCTGAACAATTGCATAGGAATGTAGCGATCATTTAAAAAATTAAGACTGGCATTATTTATTATCCGCCTGTTTAGGATGCCATGAAGACAGATTGTTCTCCTGTAAATTGCCTTCTGCTTCCTGGGCATTGGTGCTTATCATCACAAGAAACACTTATTCAACTGGTCTCTTCATTTAGCAAACTCTTATTAATTGCTCTCTATTTTTAAGCCTGTGATAGGTAGTAGGTATAAAAAGTGATCAGAGAAAAGATTAAATGTAGGGAACTTTGGAGAAGGGCTGATGTGTTAACTGTGTGTGGGTTTGATGCCTAGCTTCAAAATCCTGTTTGTTGTGCTCATGTGCAGCAGGGACACCAACTGTCAGCATGATTTGGGGGATCATTTGGTTGCCAAAAGAGTGCAAGACTGTTAGTCAAAATATCAGAATTCAGAATGCTGGAACTGTGGTTAAAGTTCTGGGTAGAAGCAGACATGTCTTTTACTCAGAGAGCAGTGCAGTGAGTAAATCTAGTCTAATCCTACCCAGTGACGTGCAAAGTTAGGAAGATGTATGAGACTGGGCATGCTCACTGCTGAGGAACCCACTGTGGTTAGAGCTGAGTGTCCTGTGTGCTTCCCTCTTTTATCTCCTAACACAGCTCATACTGCGCTTCATCCCATTAACTCACAGAGCTTACATAAGCAAAGTAAGAGAAGCATCCCTCTGCCTCATCTGTCTTGGATGACAAGATGGTGCCTGTCTTACCTTGCACATTGCAAGGTCAGCTCAGGATTGACAGCCATCCAGGCCGCAACACTGGCCAATAATTGGGTATTTTATGCACTGTGTAATCAAGTCCTTGAAACCAACAGGATCTGTGGTGATCGTGTTTCTATTGGGCACCTGCCAATCTCATAATTTGTATGAAAACTTACCACAACTTAGTGGAAAGCCAATCTGACCCCTCTCTGGGACCCCCAGGGTTTCCAACATCTATAAGAAGATGCAAGAACAGTCTGAGTAGGCCCGTGGATGAAGCCTGAGGGAGGGAGGGAGGGAGGGAGGGAGGGAGGGAGGGAGGGAGGGAGGCCAAGGCAATACAGGATTGAGACTTTCCCAAGTCCCTTCTGAAGTGAGTGAATTGCCAAGTACCATGAGTATGCTCATTTTTGTTAAGAATTATCACAAGAGTCATTTACCCAGCCCAGCAGGAGGCAGACTATCCAACATTCCTCCAGAAACCCCAATATCTACCTTAAAATGTCTAATTTGAGATAGAGTCGAGAAAGTTATTAGCCAACAATGTCTTTCATAGGCACTGGATATAGATAATTCAGTTAAACTAGAAACTATTACAAATTTAAGACTTCCTCCCTTCCTTTATAATCTCTCTCTTTCTCTGTCTCTCTGATATATAATCATTATACACATAGACACAGATAGATAAATGATTGATTAATCAACAGACAGTAGCTAGATTATTGATGACAGATTATACAGATGGTAAGGGAATATACGATGGGAGATAATATATTGATGGGTGATAAATGAGTGATAGATGCTAGACTGATAGTGTATGATTCTAGATTGACAGGTATACAAAGGAGACATGGTGGGTAGATAGATGATAAGTGATAGACATACATTGATGATTATTGACTGATGCCTGTGTCAATAGATGATTTAATTAAGCTAGGTGATAGACTGGCAGATTTACAGAATATAGATAGGTATATACATATATAGATGATAGTTGCATAGGTATATTGATAGATACATAGGTAGATAGGTAAATACATACATACATAGAAATAGTAGATAGACAGACAGACAGACAGACAGATAGATAGATTGATTGATTTTCTATGCATCTTAGAAAGTATCAAAGAAGTATTCAAAAAACGGCATGCTCTCTGTGCGACTGCCAGAGACTGCAGCTGTCGTCAGACATCATAGGTCATGGGTTTTCATCAGGAAGATAATATATATACCTTAAAGACTAAGATCAGGCTGTTTTCTCTGGAAGGTCTTTAAGACATTTCTTTCTCAGGTCACCCCCACTTCTTCCTTGCGTTAGCATGTCTGCCCTTTTTCCTCTACAAGTCATACCAAGTGCACAAAAACATGGCCGCTCCACACCATTAGTGTCAGACTGGGCTGATTTCTTCTCTAGTCTGCATTAGTTGGTAAGCAATTCTGGGGTGGGGTAGGGTGGAACCAATATCTGATTCATCTTGAATTTCCAAGGATGAAGACTACAGCACATAAGGTGCCGATCTGTATTTATGGTATATGCAAATGGATATAATAATACATTTGACAGTGATAAACCTTCATTTGCTATATCTAGTTCCATCTCATTTCTCCAAGAGTGAAAGGTCTGCAGTAAGTGATGGTTACACCCGGGCTTTCAAAAGTCCAAGTGGAAAGTGCAAGTCCCAGGGGTCTTACATGCTAAAAAGCCACTTCACACTGGAAGTCATGTGATCCAATGCATATCTGTCAAGTGATGATTTATTAACCCTACTGAACTCTTGGTAAGGCTTGCATGTTAGTAGTTGGGCGGTACATTTGAATGCCTGTATCTCACCTGCAATTGTACATTAAAAAGTCAGTACTCTAACATTTAAATTGTTAACAACAAATAATTGAGGTATTTTCACGGAAACACGACTTCTATTATCTCTGTCCAGTGGATGGTCTCTATCTTTTTTAAAGGTCTTATGATTTGTGGCCAAAGTCTACTCCCTTTGAAAGAATTTTCCCCTGTGAGTATGTCTGCTCAACCCTACCAGCTGGAGGCTTTGCAGAAGCACACAATTTGTGTTTGTGGGTTCAGATGTCTGTGTGGTGGGAAATCTCTTTAGCTGGAATTTTATATTAAGTTTTTTAAAAAGTGCTTGCCAAAATAGAAAAGACCTCTGCTCTAGAGGTTTATTTTTCCCCCAATGAGTTCATATTATTAAAATTCTAGCTTCCCTGCATATTCTATCATCGATGTAAATTCCAAGATCATTTTGTTTTCTTACATCTCATTGTCATTGGGTCTGGGTCTATCTGGGTGGAGTTGATGAGGACAGGAAGAGTGGCTGTTAAAGTTTGCCAGAGGCTGTCTCAACATCCGTGTAAAAGGCCGGTTCTGGGATCGCATACTGAGGATAGGACTCAGGATCAGTGTGGCTCCACAGTGGGACCTCTCTTGCTGCCTGTTGCTGCTGCTTTGTGGTCATTCAGGAAGTCCACACTCATTCTGAAAGGCTCTGAAGAACTCCTCTTGATGAGCCATAAAGCTCAGCGGTCTGGAGAGAAGGCTGTCTCTGATCAGTCATCATGCTTCTGTGTACACACTGATACCAATTAGACCACAGATACACCAAGCGGGGAGAGCCACATGATTGCAGAAGCAGCTAACTCATGGTACCCACCGAGGCCCTTGCCCACAAGCCAGCGATTTCTCCAAGAGAAGCCGAGTCCGGCTTCCTGTGTTTCCTGTGTCACCCAGCAGTGCCTTCTTTGTGACCTTCTCAGATGCTTTAAGAAAAAAATATCAATTTGAATTCACAGAAATAATAGTTGTCTAATGGGTTCTTTTGTTTTCTTTGGAAGACTATATATTATATATAAAATATACATATGCACAATTTAAATTATAGAGCTCCGTGGTTCTTGTTTTTTGTGGGTTTTTTGTTTGTCTGTTTTAATGTTTTTTTTTTTGACTTTTCAAGACAGGGTTTCTCTGTATTGTTTTGGAGGCTCTGTAGACCAAGCTGGCCTTGAACTCACAAGAGATTCGCCTGCCACTGCCTCCAGAGTGCCTCATTGGTTCTTGTAAAGGACCCACGCTTGGTTCTCAGCACCCACATAGCATCTCACGACTGTCTGTAACTCTAATGCCAGCAAGTCTGATGCCCTCTGGCTTCCTTAACATGGTGCCCATGAATTTTCACAGGTACACACATTCCTATAAATTAAAAAAATCTTTTCCAAAATTTATATAATAAAAAATAGATCCTGCATCTGTGTAGCTTTTTAAAATTGCGTTGAAATGAAATTGCTCTCAGGGAAACATATAAAAACATGAGCCAACACTGCATATGGGGAGTGCCTCATGGTAACAATACTGTCATTAAGGGATTGAACACCTGGGAGAATATTGTCATGTGTGCTTGTCCCACACATTGGTTGAGTCCCTGCTTAACCAAGCAGGAGGCTGGCTCTTGTTTCAGCCCACAGGTCCCCCATCCTGGGCACTCAGCATAATAACAAATGAAGCGCTGGTTCTGTACAGACATGGTCAGCCCTACCCTTGCCTTTAATCTGTGATCTAGGGAATAGTTGCACTGTACATGTTCCTCTCTATAGAGTCAGAACGTTTGCTTAACTGTTTGAGTGTCACTGTGTCCCCTGACGTTCATGCATGTACTGGCGAAATTTGGCACAAGTCCTCAAGTCTTTGTTTGCATAATGCTGGCGTGGATTTAGTCTTTGGAATGTGTATTGCATTTCTGCCAGATTGTTCTCAATTTGCTTGACAAAAGGTTACAGAGAGATTTTAGGCCAGGTGAAAAACACACCATTACATTTGTGGCTGAGTTCTCTCATTCACTAAGCGTGGCCTTGATTTTCGTTTTATATATATATATATATATATATATATATATATATATATATATATATATATGTATATGTATATATGTCTCCAGACGAGATCAGAGTGCCTTTTGCTCACTTTTACACTAACACACAGTGTCCATATTCGTTAGCAATAACTATGCAGACATGTCAGTTGAAAGCTGCACAAAGCCTTCCAGGAGGAGAAGAAAGCAAGTATCTCACAGGAAGCTCAAATGTGCCTTTCATTTAGCTCCTTGACTTTGTAAATTCAATTTTTTTTCACCAATTTTTAATTTATTTTATATACCAACCACAGTTTCCCCTCCTTCCTCTTCTCCTGCTCCCTCCCCCCACCTCCCCCATACCTCCCTTATCCACTCCTCCTTCATCTACACTTAGATGGGGTAATGCCTCCCATTGGAATCAACAAAACATGACACATAAAGTTGAGGCAGCACCGAGTCCCCCCAAACGCATGCATCAAGGCTGAACAAGGCATCCTACCACAGGGAATAGGTTCCAAAGAGCCAGTTCGTGCATCAGGAAGGGCCTCCACAGAAGGCCAAGCTACATAATTGTCCCCCAGAGGTAGAGGGCCTAGGTAGGTCCCATACTGCCTTCCTGGCTATCTGTCCAGAGTCTGTGAGCTCCCACAAGGTCAGGTCAACTGTTTCTGCCTGTTTCCCCCATCACAATCTTGACCCTCCCTTGCTCATATAATCCCTTCACCCTCTCTTCACCTGGATTCCCAGTGCTCGGCCCAGTGTCTGACTGCCGATCTCCGTATTGGCTTCCATCAGGCACTGGATGAAGGCACGATGATGACAACTAGGGCAGTCACCAATCTGATTATGGGAGAAGGCCATGCCAGGCACCCTCTCCGCTACCACTAGATATCTTAGCTGAGGTCATCCTGGTGGGTTCCTCACTAACCCCATAATGGCTGCCTCCACCAAGATGTCTCTCTAATCGCTCTCCCTCCTTCCCCCTCATGTTTTCATCACCCATCCCCTCCCTTTTACCATGCCTACCTCCAGGTTACGCAGGAGATCTCATCTGTTTCCCTTTCCCAGGACAACCCATGTGTCCCTCTTAGGGTCTTCCTTGTTACCTAGCTTCTCTAGAGCTGTGGATTGCGGTCTGGTTATCCTTTGCTTCCCATCTAATATCCACTTATGACTGAATGCATACCATATTTGTCTTTCTGGGTCTGGGCTGCCTCACTAAGGATGATTTCTTTCTAGGTCTTTCCGTTTGCCTGCAAATTTTATGTTGTCATCATTTTTTTAATAGCTGAGTAATACTCCATTGTGTAAATGTACCACACTTTTTAAAATCCATTCTTCAGTTGAGTGGAATCCAGGTTATTCCCAGGTTCTGGCTGTTATGAATAACGTGAAAGAGATTTTTAACTTAAGACATTATTGCTGGGCTTGGGAAGCAGGTAAACTCACTTGCTGTGAGTGGCTGTGCATGGTCAGATCCCCAGAGCCCACGTAAAGGCGATACAGAGGTTCACACCTGACACTGCAGCACTCCTGTGGTGAGACGGGATGATAGGAGAGTCGTCTGAACACTCACAGGTTAGCTAGGCTGCTAGAGACCTGTAGAAGTGTCAGACAGGCAGTCCCTCAAAACAAAGGGAAAGGTGAGGCCGACGCAAAAGTTGCTTTCTGACCTCTTATCACAATCACCATGGAACATGTGCACCTACATACATACTCACACACTCTAAATGATACACATGCACTGTACACACACACAAACCAATACAAAGATGTCTAATTCTCAACACAAAAGTGATTTTCTTTTAGCTCGAAATCTAACAAAAATGTATGGAATTTGTTGCAGGGCATTCCTGTGTGGAGTTCAGAGGAAACCCTCAAGCAAGCATTCTTCCCCAGGAGTACTCTCTCTCTCTCTCTCTCTCTCTCTCTCTCTCTCTCTCTCTCTCTATATATATATATATATATATATATATATATATATATATATATGTCTTCACTTTTGCCTGGAGTTCACCAAATAGACTAGAGACTAGCTGGTCAGCAAGCCTCAGGGAGCCGTCTCTGTGCTGTTAGCATTGGAATTATGACTTTGTATCACTACCCATGGATTTTCCACATGGGATCTAGGCCCCAAACTCAGGTCCTCATGCTTGCATGACCTGTGTTGACAGAACCATCTTCTCAGCCATATTCTAGCTTTTAGACTCAACAGAAGTGGGTATTCATTGCTCAAATGAATATTTTAAAAACAGTGTCTTTCAGCCAAAGTATGTGTAGGAAATTCTCAGTGATCTTGATTCAGATATGACTCTGATGTAGTAGATGTGGAATTTTCTAGAAACTAATGGTGATGTCATTGCTGCAGACCACACTTGGAGCAGCAAGCTCACGAAACATGAGAAATAAACATGTCACTTCTGATGCTGGTAGAAATATTTAACTTTGCAAAAATACGTTAGATATACCATTAATGTGGAGAGTAGATTCTGAGTTAGCACATGTTTCTAATCAGATCATTGCACAACTTTGACCTCTGTTTAGGGAACAAAAGTTTAGGCCTTTGAAGAAAACTGCTGACATTTAGGCTGCTTTGTTTCCCCTCATTAATGTGATGTAATTTTTATATACTACAGAAATATATATGACTGTAGACTTTAGCACCAGAAAAAATTCATAAGTTGGGTTTTCATTGATTTTTGTGGTTTTTAAGTGAGCATAAGAGTCTGCCAGAAATCTCCATGCCAAAGGGTGGGCCAGATCTATGTGTCCTCTGACTGTTGTGGCTCATGGTTAGATAGAATCTATGCTTGATTAGGTAACAGCACACAATAGCCAGATGTCACCCCTGGAAAAACTTGGCTTTCAGTGCAGCTATTGCTCTTTAAAAAAATAACATCTGTCTTTGACCTCATCTGCAGTAACTTAAATGGCTTATCATAATCGCTTGGCAAAATACAGTAACCTTGTAGGACTCAGTTTCGGAGGGGCTTTCTCATGTATAAAGGCCACATAGCTTACATAGTAGTTAGGAAATAACTTGAATGAAGATAGATGTTTACTTTGTCTTCTGATATTTTTCCTAGTGTGAGTACAAGAAAATAGCTTAATATCCTTGTTAAATATTTATTTAAAATAAATCAACACTTGGTTAGTAAGTTTGTCTCATATGAAGCCTGTTTTCCAAGCTAGAAGCCTTTTGTCCAGACATAATGTAAACTGACTTGAATGTATCAGACTCTTTCAGGGACAGACCTTCTAAGGAACAAGAACTGGACTGCAAAGATGCTCTTTGGGTAGCATCAGCTTTAGTTGGTAGTTTTGTCTGGTATATTCAAAGATATACACACACTCAAGACTCTCCTTCTAAGCATGGCAAAATAGAGAAAGACAATGAAATACTACGCCACAAATATTTGCCTACACTGAAACTCAAGCTCTAATTGGTACTTGATCATGGCTCCATCATTAGTGCTCAACACTTTCATAATAGGAGGGAGGCTGAGATGAGGTGAAGTCAAGCTTCTGTTGCCAGGCAACCATTTATCATGATTTATTTTTGTTTTAAAATGTTAAGTAAACAAACAAGCTGTAGGAAAATATACACACTGATTCATCTGAAGAAAGCGCAGAGAAGGGTAAAAGAGAGCAGCACGTAGCATATGCTCAGACTAGACAGTACAGAAAGCAAAGACAATCTTATGATACCAAACAGGGAGGGTGATGACCACTGGGGTTAATACAGGAAATGCAGCTGGACAGAGAGATGTATAAGACAACTTACAACTATGAAATGGTGCACACCTTATATTCTGTGTTCATTTAAAAATTTACACATGTTGTAAAATGTTTCACTCATTCAGGATTTGTGTCAATGGAAATACTTGTATATATTATATATGCATTTGCTTAGAGATTGATTTATGTATTTGTGTGTGCATCTGTGTATGAGTATAAGTACAGGTTTGTGTGTGTGTGTGTGTGTGTGTGTGTGCGTGTGTCTGCATCTGAGTATATGTGCAGTTCTATAAGTGTGTACCTCTGCCTCTGGTATATGTGCAAGTATGTGTGTGTGTGTGTGTGTGTGTGTGTGTGTGCGCGCGCGCCTCTGAGTTATGTGCAAGTTTATTTGTGAAGGTCAGAAAGGAGTGTTTCATGTCTTCCTCTGACTCTCTCTACCTCCTCTTTTGAAGTAGAGTCTCTGTCTCTGTGAACCTGTCACTCATATCTTTCTCCACTCCCTCAGAGCTGTGGTCATAGGCATGCACAGAACCCCCAGCTTGTTAACTGGGTAATGGGGCCCAAACTCCATACTTCATGATTATACAGCAGGTGCTCTTTACCACTTAGTCATTTCTCCAGCCCCATGCAATATATTATGTAAAGTATAATTAAAATATATAAAGTTAAGATGATGATAGTGAATATATTTAAATTGAAGTAAAATGATTGCAAACTATAAAGAGAGTAGTTACACATAAATAAGCTAAAATATAAAACAATTCCATAAAAAACTCCATAAGTTTTGATGCTTGTGTGTTGTACATGAAATGATTTTGAAAAGCAGTGCAATGCATATTTTTAAGAGTTTTTAATATCTGTCTGCTTTTCTAATGGAATTCGACGGTAAGGACTTTAATATACCCAGTAGCCATCTCACACGAAAGTGGAGTTCTGTAGTTTCTCAGACGCCTTCCACAGGGCGTGGCTTTCTTCAGTGTACTCAGTGGATTCATCTAGCATATTAGCAACTTTGAACAGAGATACTGGTTATTCTCAGAAAAGGGTCAGTCTAATCACTTAGTGACGCCAGGATGGTGGCTTGAGGAAACCCAGTACCCATGTGTACACTGACATACATGGAAATCTCTTCCTGATGATATTGTTCTGAAAAACACTAAAATAAAAACATGTTATTTTCATACCTATGTAAAAAGTTACCTTAAAGATGGAGGAATTACCAAATACATTGATGGGTATTCACTGAAAATACATTTAACTTTTAGCGTGCACACACACACACACACACACACACACACACACACAAAATAACATATGATCACACACACATGATAACACACACACTCACACACACACTCACACACACATGACCACACACATTATCACACACACACATGATCACACACACACTTGTGTACACGAGCATGTGTGTGTGTGTGTGTGTGTGTGTGTGTGTGTGCCTGCTCATATATACACATGTAGAGGTCAGATGGAGATATTGGGTGTTTTTCATCTATTCTTCTTCACCTTATTTTTTGAGACAAGGTATCTCACTGAATGTGAAGTTCTCGATTAGCTAGAAGACCAGCCTATTGGCGTGTCTACAAGGGATTGTCTTAATTAAGATCATTGAAATGAGGATTCCTCAGCCCATTGTGGGTGGAACTATCCCCTGGGCAGGAATTGTGAACTCTATAAAAGTGGGGAAAGCAAGGCAAGCCCAAGCAGCAATCAAGCAAGCAAGTGACAAGCACACATGTATTTCTTTCAGCTCTTGACTTGGGTAGGTAATGTGACTAGCTGTTTGATGTCTCCTCCTGGATTTCCCCACAATGAGCCTAGGATCATAAGGTGAAGGAAGTAAACTCCTTTCTCCCTCAGTTGCTTTTTTAAATGGTGTTTTATCACCACAACGGAAGTAAAACTAGAACATCCTGTCTCAGAAGAGCAAGGTTTGTGGTTCCTGAGAAATGACACCAGAGTTGACCTCTCTGCCTTTCACACTCTTGGGAGGGAGATGTACAAGCACACACTCATGCACTACCACACCAGAGTGCACACGCACAAATATTTCTATCTTCTGCCTTCATATTGGCATCCTTAGCATATTTTCCTGGAAAATAGCAGGTGACAGGGATGTACTTACCAGTGTACAGCTTGGTGTATTTTTACAAACTGAACATATCCAGCTGCAAAACCATGGAAGAAACAAGATCACATGCTTAACAAGCATTTAGGTCATTCTAATTTGTGATCACTTATAAA
Source organism: Mesocricetus auratus (assembly GCF_017639785.1). NCBI lineage: Eukaryota > Metazoa > Chordata > Mammalia > Rodentia > Cricetidae > Mesocricetus > Mesocricetus auratus. Next base: position 53,872,724 of record NW_024429267.1, on the reverse strand, counting down.
AGTAGCTACTAGCTTACCATTTAATAAATTAATTTATATAAATTAAGTCATATAAGTAATAGTGTTGTCTTTCTTGTTGAGCCCTGCTGGTGATTCATCTACAATGCTGCTCTGGTTTACTGTCTTATCATGATATGCTTGCTGTTTCATCTTTTAATAACTCAATATATCTACTCGGGTTATTTTTATGTCAAGTTGACGTGTGTTAGAATTTTCTAGGAAGAAGAATTTCAGTTGAGAACTTATGTCCATCAGATTGCAAAGAGACAATATGTCTGAAAGGCCATCTTGATTAATGACTGATGTGGAGGGCCCACTGTTGGTGATGCCACCACTGTGCAGGAGGTCCTGGATGGTATAAGAAAGCAGATTAAGCAAGCTATAGGGAACTATTCAGTAACCACCACTCTTCCATGGTGTCTACTTTCGACTCCACCTGTCTTGAGTTCCTTCCATTACTTCCCTTCACTATGAACTATAAAGTGAAATTATAAATTGAAACCCTTTGTTCAATGCTTTTGGTCATGGTGTTTATCATAGCAAATGACACTGTGTCTATCTATTCCATTTTTATAAACTTTTGTATAGTTTGCAGTTTTATACTTCTGATGAACATTTTATTTGTTTCACTTCAAGTTACTAATGCAAGGAAACTTTGCTTAGCTTCTTTAGTAAGTTTGCATGTTGTAGATATAACATGTTTCATGTTTTTGCTCTCATTCTCTCTTTGTTTCTTCCTTTCCTTTCACAAGATCACCTTAGGTTTATTAAGATGACCTGTAATTTATTATCTAGTTCAAGGTATTGTTCAAGTCATGACCCTTTTGCTTCAGCTTTCCCAATCAGAGACCACAAGGGTGAGCCAGCCCATCCAGTTCTGTTGTGACAGAATGGCCCCTCCTGCTCATTGGGTTATCTTCTTTTTTGATGCTGATCCTAGCTTGTGTACTGACTGAATAATACAATCAAGGAGAAAAGAGTTCATGAATTCAATAGTTCTCAGATTAAACTTGTGCTTGTAACTAGCAACTCTATTGAGAGAAAGCCAAGGGGAGAAGGGAGACAGAGGCTGTGCCGACCATACCCAGAGCAACTGACACTGGTCAGAGGAGAGGCAAGAAGAGAGGATGAAAGTTTGGGGGTTGATATACTTGCAGTAGAGTCTGGGACACTCTGAGAAACTTCAAGTAATAGATTTGGTTGGAATCAGAGAAGATGGTGGGGACAGAGACCAGAAAGAGACCTTAGCATCTTACCTGACAGAAATAATTTAAATAAGGGAAAGCATCCTGAAGGACCAGAGGGCTAAGATACCCTGAAGAGTCTTCATTGAGATGATGTTGCCACCCAGATGACCAAAGCCATACACACCATACTGAAGAGCTTATCATTCTGCAAATAGTGCCTGTGATGACAATGAAAACACAGTTAAATAAAGAGGTAGGGGGCAATCGGGATAATCAATGAAGAACAGTGCATGTGTTATTCAGCAACCAACTTACATTAATCCCCCCCCCCGTTTTGTACTAACACTAGCTATAAACAGCTGGTCTTACTGGTCTAGTAGGTACTTATCACATCATCAGATATTGCCTGGGTTCCTATGAACTGTAGACACTGTATACACCATAAATATACATGAGCCATGGGTTTTCCCTTAAGCATTATGGGATATGATCTGTGCTTGACTACAAAAGGTTATAGTCACATGTGTTTCTACAAAGTAAGAAACCAGAGATTTGGATTGTGAGAGCAAGGATATTATATCATGACCATCCCAAGGGGCCTAGGGGTGGAAGTCAGAGCCACACTACAGTCTATTAAATAAATAAGAATTGATCAGGGAAACGACTCTAAGAGAAAAACCTTCTGTTCTTTCTGATATGGGGGGTAAAGGTGGAGTTTGTCTTGCCTTTTCCCTTTGCCCAGGACCCTCTCAAGTTGCACAAAGTAAGTAAGTATCTAGGGAGTGTTTTGTCATGCAGAATACCCATGGAATGGAAGGAATGCAGCCGGGTGATGGGTGGTGTGTGTGCACCTGGAGTTACAGTGCAAGGATTAAAGCAAATAAAGCACCAGAAGTAGCTGACACAGGAGCTGGGGTAGTAGCATTGCATCAGTTTTGTTGGCTCCTCTCTCTTTAAAATAGTGTGTGTGTGTGTGTGTGTGTGTGTGTGTGTGTGTGTGTGTGTGTGTGAGAGGGGTGGGCTATTTGGGGCTCTGTGCAATTGTAATTTTGTGTATATGCCTTCTGTGTACCAGTGCCCACAGAGGCCAGAAGAAGGTAACTGATTCCATAGCATTAGAATTACAGGGAGTTGTGAATTCACCAAAATACCCATTTGGAAGCCAAACTCAGGTTCTCTGGAAGAGCAGCAAACACTCTACTGAGCCATCTCTCCAGCCCTCTAGACTTTTGTCTTAACTATACTTCACAGAATTAAATTACACCATTATTGGGTTACGAGAGCAAGGATATTATATTAAGAGTTTTCATCAGGCAATGTGTATCACTTCCCAACAACTTCCATTTTCTGGGTGAATGACCATAAGAAGACTGCGTTTATCTAGAACGTTTCCCAAGTACTCTCCTGTTAAGCCTTTTGATCTTGCCAGTGAGGCAATTATATATTTTCTACCTGCAAGCACAAATGTTCCGTGTATAATACAGAAAATATATGGAGGCAGTCATTTCAAGAGATTATTGAAACATTATTGATTTATGCCTTTAAGGTTTATTTGAATATACATAGAACCCATGTTTTTTGGTATAGTCCCACAGCTACCTCTTATTTGAAGTGAGGCATAGCAGCTTTATCTAATATGCTTCTCAAAATTTAATACCAAAGGACAATGTTCATGTTCTCTCCTACTGGAATACTTTACTCTGTGTGTGTGTGTGTGTGTGTGTGTGTGTGTGTGTGTGTGTGAGTGAGTAAGTGTGTGTATGAGTACAGGTATACATGTGTCACAGCATGCACACCTGTGGAGATTGGAGGACAGCTTCCTATGTTGGCTCCATCTTTTCACCTTGTCAGGATCTCTCCACCAAGGCATTAGGTAGGTCAGTTGGCCCTTCAGTTTATGGAGCTTCTCTTAGCTCAGTCTCCATATTTACTATCTTGGAGTGCTTGTAGTACATCTACTTGCTTACACATTTGGTTTCTATATGGGTTCTGGCAATCCAAACTCAGGTTGTCAGGACTGTGCAGCCAGAACTTTAGTCAATGAAGTCATCTCTCCTGCCTCTGTTTTACACAATTTTGTAATTGAGGAAATTGGTCTTGATTTCATCCTTTCTTGTTCTTGTATGTATTACCTTTAAGAAAAATAAAAACCATCTTTATGAAACTACTTCTTTGCTGGTTGTATGGTGCTTTCTAATTTGTCCTTTGTGTGTTCTGAATTTTTCAACAAAACAGTTGAATCATTATGTAACTTAATCACAGAGTTGTGTTTTAAATGTTAGGAAGCTCAGAAAGATGCAACAGACAGCAGAGTATCAAGCCTTTATGCATAAATCTCCCTGGGAATATGCTGAGATTTTGTACTGGTCACTCACTTCAGCAATACATCTGTGTATCCACTAAATAGTTTACAGCAGCCACCATATGGTAGATAAATTTCTCTTTGGTATATTTCTTTCCCATGTTCTCCTTCCTGTACCTCCTTCTCCTCATTTTAACTTGTTTTTGTGGACTTAATATGAGCCTGTAAAACATTTTACAGTAAAGTAAACTTTGAAACTCTTGCTCAGAGGGCTAGAGAAATGACACAGTGTTCCACTGCTCTGGTAGATGACCCAAGTTTTCTTTCTAGAACCAACGTCAGGTGACTCACAGCTATTTGTACTTCCAGATCCAGGAGATCAGACAGACCCTTCTGGCTTCCATGTACATCTTACTCACATGTACAACACCCACACCCACACCCACACCCACACCCACACCCACACAGATAAGCACAAATACACAGGTTCAAAGTTAAAACTAAATCTTAAAATAAACAAATATGTAAAACCCTCTCTGAGTTTGGTGATTGTGTAGCATTATCCTTTACCCACCCTGTCCTTGGATGAAGTGAAGATATGTTCTGAGTGTCAGATATGAGGCAGCAGTATGTTGTTATTGGTAAAATATACATTTGGCTGCTTTGCAAAATGGGAAGTCAATCTTTGTATATTTCTGATTCTCCTTACCTTCTGATCCCATTGTCAGAACTGAGGGGTTTGGTACACTGTATTCATTTTTTGTTCATTCATTCAGTGAACATATCATGCTCTGTGAAACAAAACATAAGATTTGCCTCTCTATACTCTTAAAGTCTTCAATGTCTGGATAAGAAATGACACAACAAAGTACAATACAATAATGATAAAATATCATATTTTACTATTAAAACCACAGCTTACAATACAGTGAAATCTCAACCAGATGTATGTCCATGGTCCCATTGAAATTAAAACATACCTACTTGGGGAAGACAGGAAAGGTAGATATCAGTTGAGCTACAAGAACAAACAGTCATCATAGCAGTCATCTTGTAAGAGGCAAGAATGAACCTGGAGGGCTCATGCCAGGCTTGAGAGCTGCTATTCTGTTAACAACACAAAGCATTTTTGAGGACATATCATGCATGTTAGCAGATACAGCAACACCAGTCATCATGGTCCATTTGGGTGACTAAAAGTAAATTCTACCACCCGAATGGTCTTAAAACAGTTCTGTGGGCTGGGGAGTTGAAATCAAGATAATGGCAGATTTCATGTTCCATGGAGTACTTCTCTATGATTCATAGCCTCTTCTGGCTGCCTCTTCAAATGGTGATTGACAAAGCTCTTTGAATTTTTTCTTTTTTTTAACTTTTATTTAAATTAAAAACAGTCTATTTTACATACCAATCCCAGTTCCCTCTCCCTCCTGTCTTCCCATTCCCATCCCACATCCACTCCTCAGGGTGGGTGAGGCCTCTCATGGGGGATCATCAAAGTCTGTCACATCATTTGGGGCTTTCTTCCTTTTTATAAGGATGCAAATATTGACAAATGATTTGCCCATCATCCCTATCTCGTAAGTACACAAATACTAGGTTCCTAAGTATCAGTTTTGATAGGATAAAGCAGTCAGTCTATAACAAAAAGGGAGCATTCTATAGTAACTTTTTCCAAGCCCTGGAAATGCTCCCAAATCCTGGGTACCTGCCAAAGTGGGTTGAGTTCTATAGTAAACCATGCTTAGCCTATAGATGTTAACATGATTTATAGAAACCCAAGAGCTGATATCTTCCTTAAATTGCTGTATCTGCTATTTGTGAAACTGTAGTAACGTGTGTGTTCAATCCATGTCAAATGTTCAGTGTGCTAGAATGGACTGCATTCAAACCCCAAATTGCCTTGAAGAATTAATTTCCTTAGAAGTGAAATCTAATAATCAGAGGCATGGCCAGGTATAATTTTCCTGACAAATTTGGGTTCTTTAAATGGCTCTTTAGCCTTTTAATTGGTCAAAGGACAAACTTTTATCTGAACTTGTTCATTGTATATAGTGATCAAGGAAATCAAGAACCTGCATATAAATACAAGCTACACTACTTAAGAATGATACGAACTTGAGGAAACAACCAATGGCTTAGGCTCTGCAGTCAGACTATTGTTGATTGGATTCTGATTTTGCAGTTTCCTTCTCATAATTCTTAAGTATATTACTTAAGATGCCACTGACTTGATGTTCTCCTTTGTAAAATAAAGACATGTAACTAACATATAAATTGTGGTTCACTGGAATAAAATTAGGTGGCAGATACTTTGGGGGTAGATTAGGAGAGACTCTAAAATGGAGACCCATGGATTCTTGAGAGGCATTTAAACTCTCCAATCTCTAAAAGGATACAGTTGGAACTTACACCATAGAACTGGACTCGGACCCAATGACCCTGGGGGTGTAGTACTGTTCACACTTATCTGTGCATGGATAAAGGAGAATCTGACAGGCAGCGGGAACCAAGGAATGTCAGGGTCAAGAGGTAGTCAGCCAGCCACAATGACTTGCATGGCTGGTGGCCAGGAAAGGAGGAAGTGGAGAAATGCAGAACATTATAGGTATGGGCTAGAGAACCAGAGCAGTGCAAGCTGGTGGAATGTGTAGAGGCAAAGGCTTCTGGGAAGGTAGCATGGGAAGTACCAGGGCCTGGAGAACAGACTGAGATGACAGGTACAACCAGAAGGAGGTGGAGTGAGTGAAGAGTGGATTTCTCATTGGCTCTGAGTTTTACAAAGACGTTCAATTGTTTGGAAGTGTGTGGTGGATAGGTATGGAACCTCCACAGGCAATGAGCAGGGAGATTGCGGTGACATTGAATGTCAAGAGCATAAATATCTGAGATGCTCTCATGCTGAACTTCCATGCATAGGCATGCATGAATTAGAGAGGGAGTGAGGGCAATGCCAACCTGTTACACATTATGCTAAGAGTTTTAACACACACTCTTCATTCTATCTTCATAGCCACCATGCAAAGTAGAGTTCAGCAGACATATCGATTAGGTCAAGAAACAGAACTCAAGGTTAGAGAAATTTATCTCAGATTAGATAGGGATGAGAGGCAAATCTATAGTATCTGGATCAAAAGCCTATTGCCTTTCCATATTCACTGATCAAATATGGAAGTGCATTGAACATGGTAAACAAATGGACAAAAACAATCAAAAGACAAATATCAAATAGATGGCTGATTCCCACTGCTGTTTACATGGAAACTTATTTTGTCACTGCCATTGGTCAAGATGTGGTTGTTGGCTTTCATTGTGAACTTGGCACGAGCTAGAATCAACTGGAAGAATCTCCAGGAGGGATCGTCATTATTAGGTTAGACTGTAGGCATGCCTCTGAGGGATTGTCTTAGATATATAAATCGATGTGAGAAGGCCCAGCCCACCGTGGGTGGCACCATTCCCTAATCAAGGAGTCTACCTATGTGAGTGGAGAAAGCAACTGAGCATGGGAAAGCAGGAAGTGAGCCTGCATACGCTCGCTTCTCTCTGTTCTTGATGGTGGGTGTGATGTGACTCTCTATCTGAAGTCCTACCTTGACTTCCCTATAATGATAGGCTGCAACCTGGAATTGAAGCTGTAATGAACCTTTTTCTTTTTTTTTCCTCAAGTTGCTTTTTGTCAGGGTAGTGTATCATAGCAACATAAATGAAACCAGGGTACCTACTATACCATCTAATTTATAACCTGAGGTACCATTTTAAAGTTTACTAAGCATAAGAATTAGCAGTCTTGTGAAGTTCTCCTGTTTTTAAAAATTGAGACTGTCAAGTGAAATGAGGGCATTGAAATGGGATGCAAGGGGGGAAGATATATATGTTCAAAGCATGTTATGTTCCATGAAAATGACACTATGTATCCTTTCATTTAAAAAAAAAGTAGAGAGAAGGCTTCCTGGTTAAGAGTGCATAGTGCTATTGTAGTGCATTGTGCTTTGCTTTGTACTCAGCACTGACATCAGTCAGATCGCAACCATTTTTACTCCAGGTATCCAAAGCCCCTTCTGGCCTCTGCAGGTACTACACTTGTACCCATAGAGACATACACACACACACACACACACACACACACACACAACACACACACACACACACGTAAAATAAATCTTTTTAAAGGTATGAAAAGTGAATGAAAAATAAATTGAGAATATCTATCTTGCTTATTTGGGTGGATTATGACCGTTTGAGGTTCACACCTGCTTCTCATTAAAGAAGGGGTGGCAATCCTACGTCATTGATAATTACTACGTTTGTCAGTTTTTTAACTGCATCAGCATCCTAATCCAGTCAAACTCTTAACTGTAGCTGAAGGAAGAGTGTCACCTAGACAGTGTCTGTGTGTCTTTGTCTTTCTTCCTAAAATCATCTGCAAAGGAATGTCGCAGCAGCTGAACCCGAGTTGTAAGCTGTCATTGCGTTAACTGTATGATTAATAACACCGAGTGGAAACTGTGAAAAGGAAAAGGATCATTTGGGGCTGGAGACATAGCTCAGATGTTAAAGTGCTTGTTTTCAAGGATGAGGAACTGAATATGATTCCCCAAGCCCACATAAAAATAACTGGGGCTGGTTGTCTACTTTTGTATTCCAAGGCTGGGGAGCAAAAGTGAAGACAGGCATTCCTGGCCACCAGACTAATGAGAGACCCTGTGACACACACAAAAATGTGTAATACATGAGCAGCAAGAACAGTTTGGCCTTTGGCTTTGTGTGTAAGTACTCAGGCATACACATGTGTGCCCATACAAACACCTACCCCACACAAAAGTTCTTATTTAAACAAAGGGGCAGGTTTTTCATTTAAAGCATGGAACAAAAAATACCTTCTAGAAGAACTGTGGAATGTGGCTTATTTGCCCCTCTGGACTTCGATCTTCCTCAGACAGAACTCTGTCCCCTTTACCTCTAGAGCATAGACATTAGGTTCATCACATGGACCTGATCTCGTGATACAATGGAAGCAAGAAGCTTGCTCAGCTAGAACTTCTCCTCTTGAAGACTGCTAGTTTGAGAATTCCTTAATCCTTCATCAGATTTCATTTGAATTTTCTTAGATCCTTTGTTTAGCCTTTTTCTGTTGTAGTGTCAACATAGATTCCCTTCTTGAGGCCCAAGAGTGCTGCACAGTGGGACTCACACCCCTGTGGGAGCGCAGGGGCATGGTGTACTGTCAATGAGAGTGTTGTCAGCAGGATTCTCCTATTGACCAGGTCCATGTTGCATGCTCTGCGGACAGCAATCCCGTCTATAGGTGTCCAATTTTTCCCAAGTCCTGAGGGCTGGGAATGGGAAGTGTTCTGGTTTGGCTCATCTTTGGAGCAGTGATTGTTTTGTTTTGTTTTGTTTTTGACACAGGGCTTCTCTGTATAGCCTTTTGAGCCTATCCCAACAACTCACTCTGTAGACCAGGGTGGTCTTGAACTCACAAAGATCTGCTTGCCTCTGTCTCATGGTGCTGGGATTAAAGGCATGCTCCACCACTGCCTGTCTGGAGCAGTGGGTCTTAAGAAGACATCACCAAGATAAGACTCTCCAGGGACCTTGTAAAAACTGTAAATGCTGCAGTTCTACTAAGGCAGGGTTTCTTCACAGGTCCAGCCAATTAGTGCTATGAAGTTCCCCATGGTGTTGGGGTAGGCATTAAAGTTTGAGGACAAGTTTGTTATAGTTATTGAGAGCTGACATTATTTGACGTGCAGAATTGTGGTACTGGAATGGTACATACTCTAAGGTGATGGTCCTACTAGTAGCATGGAAATAATTGTTTGACTGTAACCTAATTTCCTGGAAAATAAATGTAACTTACATGTGTTTCTTTATGTGTAAGATATATAAAATCAGCCCAGTGAGATGGATTGGTGGGTGAAGGTACTTGCTGCCAGACCCAAGGACTTCGGTTTGATCCCTCGGGCCCTCACTAAGAAAGGAGATTCCGTTATGCTGTCCTCTGAGCTCTTTATGCAAGCCGTGGTGCACACATGCAAGCATACACACACACATACACAGACACATGTATGCATACGTAAATATAATATAAATTTAAAAATGACATTTCTGATTATCAAAATATTACCCATTTTCAAATACTTTCTTCTCCAAGAATTTTGCTTCAGTTTCTCCTTCTAGATGTTCTGTTTCTCATGGGGTATGTTCAAAGGAGGAGTACTGTTCAGAGTCCCCTGAGCTCCCTTCCCTTTCCCAAAGCCAACAGCCCCAGGGGCAGCAGAGTTTACTGTGTTGGTGTTATTGTTGACATAGTGAAATACTGCACTAAATGGATAGACAAAGATGTGTTTCTTCCCAGTTTTGGATGCTGCCTGCAGTGTTGTTTCTAAATTGTCTCTCTTGGTTTGTAGACAGCTGTATGGTTGCCGGTACCATCTCATGTCCTTCCTCTGCCTACCTACATGGCTTCTACTTTACCTTAATAATCTTTGAAAGGCACTTTCTTCCAACATGACTTTCTGTGAGTCTGGGGATGAAAATACAGATAGGTTCATTTTGAGGGAATTCTCCATTCTATAATGATTATGTCTGCCCTTGGCCATTCATTTGTGGCTCAAACTAGCTAATTGTTTGAAATAAGCATTTTAAATAACTTGGACATTTTTAAAATTTATTTTAGGTATATGTATGTGTATCTGTATTAGGCATTTGTACCATATGCATGTAGGAGCTCACAGAGGCCAGAAGAAGGCACCATAAGTTCTGGAACTGGAGTTACAGGCCATTATGAGATACCTTGTGGCTTCTGGGAACCAAACACAGGTCCTCGGTCTAGAGCAGCAAACCCTCTAAACCATTTAGCCAAGTCTGCAGCTCCCCAAATAAAAAAAACTTTTTTGGATGTGCCTCTGAAATATGGCTGGTGTGTGTTCATCATGTGCTGGTCCATGCCACATTCCAAGAGGGTCCCTCCACCTACAAACACATTCCATTAGTGCCCCTAAATGCCAAAGAGAAAGTGAATGAGCCACCCAAGAAGCAGGGAAAAATCACATTTGCTAAATGGATAGTGTTTCATCCATTAAATGAATGTGATACCTTCTTTGTGTCTGGTATCCATACAGAAGGCATGTGAAAAATGAGTTAGCTGGGAGTTAATTGACTGCGGAGACTCTATCTTTAGTCTCTGCCTGTATTTTTTTGAATTAATATACACAGTGGGCGATGTGGTGAAGGATTCAAAAATAAATTCTCTGTAGAAATATCCTACCAATTTGATGTCTTAATAATGTATGAAGTGCAAACCCATAATAGTAGTTATTTTCGCTTCAACTTTGGCAAATAAAAGAATCCTTTAGTTTAAATTTGGCTTGTGTATGTCAATGAAGAAGTGTGTCAACAAATATAGTTTGATGTAGAGGCAATGTAAGACAAATGCCAGAGAAGAACTGGGTAGTCTCTTTACAAATTAAATGTAAATTGTGTATTGAGAAGCTAGCATAAAAGGAGTTTAAGAAGACAATAGCCAAAATGAATTTTATTTTGAAGTGTGTATGTGTGTGTGTGTGTGTCTGTCTGTCTGTCTGTCTGTGGTTATGTGCATATGAGTACAGGTGCCTTAACAGGTCAGAGGTGTAGGTTCTCTGTGAATCTAAAGTTACAGGAGGTTGTGAGTTGCCCAGCCTAGGTACTGAAAACGGGCTTGAGTTCCCTGAAAGAGTAGTAAATACATACATATAACTATTGATCCATCCATCCCCACCTGCTACTCTTTTAAAGAGGACTCAGAACATAAGGAAAATGGTGTCTGAAACATGCCTGGACTGGGGACTGTATGGCTTGCATGGTGTAGTTGGTGAACATGTACATACAGCGTAGAGAGGTGCATATTGGTTTCAGACAGTGTCCAGCCAGGGCTGCTAGGTGACCATCTATACTGACTGGGGAAGGCCTCCAAGGAAAGGAGTGCAATATAAGCCTCTCTTTCTCCATTTATTTATTCCCACCAAGAATTTCAACCCTCTGCAGAAGTCGGCTGTGGACAGCATTTTATCTCCTCTTGCTGTAGGAAATGAAGGGATAGAAAAGGGAATTGGATTTGTCTGAAAGCTCCTGGAGCCAGCAGGCTCATGGGACCCTCTCAGCTGTCCATTTCTAGGCATTATTTAGTGACACAGTAACATTTCTAGGATCAGGTTTTGTCTTCCACTCATGGGTAGCAGAGCTGAAGAAAATCTTTACAAAGACTTAAGTCTTGATCTAACTTTAAGAAGAAGAGGAGGTAACATAATATATGTTAAGAATTAGCCTGAGCTCAAAGCATGTAAAAATACATAGGAGTGGGGGTGGGGGTAGTCTGGGCCTTTAAAAGAATGTCATGAACTAATGATATAGCTTACCGTAGAGTGCTTGCCCACGCTGTATAAGACAGCCTTGTGCTCCTTTCTCAATGCAGACAAAAAAGAAGAAACTAAAACTAGCCTTAACTTTGTTACTTATAGCCATTGTTGACACTGTGGATCATGGTGAATACCATGCAGAACATACCTGTTTCTCATCGTGAGCAATCACATGTGAACTGTGGCCAGCAGCCATTAAATACCAACTCTGTTGTTTCAAAGCGAACTTCTCAACCTAACTGTTAAAACTGTTAGCTTGTCTCTCAGACCAGGAATGAAATTCCTGAAGCTCTGGTGTGTGTGTGTGTGTGTGTGTGTGTATGCTTGCATGTGTATGTGCATGTGGTTCATGTGTATGGGTGTGTGAGCACACGCTTTCATGCTCCTTGGAAGTGCTCAATTCTGCTGTTTCTGGCTTTTGTTGAACTAGAAAGCTCAGCCTGTGTTGCACTAGAGTGCGTGGCCAAGAACAAGTAAGGTTTGCATTTTTTTTATTGAGGGCATGAAAATTAAAGAGGGGAGAGAGACAGAAAGACAGAGAGACAGAGAAATAGAGAGAGTGAGACACACAGAGAGACATAGAGAGGTTTATATCATAATTTCTGGGAAATAAAGTTTTCCCTTTTATCTGCTTCACAAATTAATCACTAGTGCTTTCTGCAGAAATGCATTTGCTGTCTTATTTTTACTGCAAAGCAATTCTGTATTTTTTTATATATAGCGTTGATAGAGGCAGAATCATCTGAGTGGTGACAACATAGTGGGGCAGCGTGGGACGTAGTCTGAGTGCTAGCGTTAGAGATGATTCATGTGAGACACACCTGTTTCTAATTGTGTCTTCATTTTAATTTTGAAGGTATTTCTGTCAGAAGAGTATTGTAGGACTACCTTTAAAAGGGGGACTAGAGAGGTGGCTGATCTTAAGGAGGACCTGGGTTCAGTTCCAGCACCCATTCAGGGGCTCACAGCCACCTGTAAATCCCGTTCCAGGGGCTCTGATGCCCTCTTCTGACCTCCATGGGGACCATGCAAACACATGGAGCACAGGCATACATGCAGGCTAAGCATTCATACAATAAAAATAAATAAAGATGCAAAATTGAAAAGGGAGGAGGAGAGAATGCAGATGGTATTTAAAAATTCTTTAAAAAGTAGAAACCAATTGAGAATAAATTTTGTCTTGAGGACTCTGAACCTGTTGTGTGTTAGTTTTAAAATGTTTTGAGCTGTTTTTTTTCCTGTCTCTATTCTAATCTCTTGCATACTGTTTTACTGGTACTTTTTAGCAAAATTAACTTTTTTGTCTCCTTTTTTTTGAATTAGCAAAGGCATTTTCTTTTTATTTTTTATTATTTATTTTTAAGTTTAAATTTAGATTAGAAACAAGGTTGCTTCACAAGTCAGTTCCAGGTCCCTCTCCCTTTCCCTCCTCCTGTGCCCTACCCCCAGCCCCCCCTATTGTCCCCTCATTTCCCTAGGGAGGATGAGGCCCTCCATGGGGGTGTCCATAGTCTGTCAACCAAGAGTTCAGGGTGAGAGTGCATCTCTCATTGTTGCATGGGAGTCCAAAGTCCATGTGTATACTTGGGATGAATACTGATATACTGTCCAAGGCTCAATAGATTCCCTAGGCCTCCTCACTGACACCCACATTCAGGGGGTCTTGATCAGTCCCATGCTGGATTCCCAGGCATCAGCCTGGGATTCAGGAGTTAACCCTTGTCAGATCTCCTTTTACTCCTCTTCCGCTCTTCCTCTTTTTCTCACCATGACATTTTTTTTCAAGCACCTGTTTGCCTGAACGTCCCATACCTATTGAATATCTGTCTGGATAACTGATATGACATGTGTGACTTTCTCCTCTGAAAACAGCATTTGAGCATGATAAGATTTTAATGGTCATTCTCTGTGGGGTTCTCTGCAAACACCAGGACTGGAAGAGTAATAATCCCAATGAGACAAGAAGAAAGTTCAGCATGGTTCAGTAGCCAGTGTTGGTTCAAACCCCAGTCTGACACTGGACTAAGCAGCCATGTTTAAGTACAGTGCAATTGGGACAAAAGTTTCCTGGTGTGTCACAACCTCGTGTGCACAATGAGACATAATTACATCAAAACTCTTCTCAGGGTACATGTTACTCTCCAGGAAGATGGGTTTTAAAGATAGGCTACATGTGTTATATTAAGGGCCCAGGGGGAGAATCTGATGTGAGTTCAGTAATACAAACAGTGTACAGATCACCTGGGCTGTTGGCTACCTCCAGTCATGGTTGTAGGAACTTGGGGGAGCCCCTAGACAAACAGATAATGTGAAGGTCACCTAGCCAATTAATTATCTCCTGTTCTGCTTGTGGGTGATATGGCCTGGCTTTAGAGAGAGCACAAAGATCACCGAGATGAGTGATTGTCAGCGTGTGGGTCACGACCCCTATGGGAGTGAGTCAAATGACCCTTTCACTTGGGTTGCCTGAGACCATTGGAAAAGACAGAATTTCGCATTAGAATTCATAACAGGAGCAAAATTGCAGTTGTAAAATAGCAGTGAAAATAATTTTATGGTTGGGGTCACCATACCATGAAGAACTGTGTTAAAGGATCACAGCGTTAGGAAGGTTGAGGACCACAAATCTAGGCTATTTGGGTGGAGAACAGGTTATACGTCTTTTGAAAAGACCACACCGCTTGTTTAACCTTCCTGGTTCCCCTGTTGCTCTGTGTGAGTGTAAGGACATTTGCGCCCCCCAACACCTTCACGAGCTAGAAAACTTGAGAGTGAAATTGAGCGTGAACAGAATATGTATGTGAACTGTTGCATTGGACAGCAGTGCTTGGGAAAGCAAGGCAAGAGAATGTTTAGTTCTGGGCTGGCCTGAAAACACAGTGGATGGAAACAAATATGATCAACATATATGAAGAAGTGTATCTAAAAAATTAAAAACTAAAAAAAATGAAGGTTTATATATAGTGGTGGGAGGATGGTGGCAGCATTCACAGGAGAGAGATCTTCCAATTTCCTGCTTGGCTAAGATGTCTTGAATTTAGGATTCTCCTGCCCGTACTTGGCATGACAGGCATGCATTGCCACATCTAATTTTTATGCCGTTCTGGAGATCAAATCAAGGGCTTTGTGTTGCCAGACAAGGACATTCATGGACCCCCATCCTCAGCTCTGTTAGCCACATTTCTTTCTTTTGTTTTTTGTTTTGTTTTTCTTTTTTGAGACAGGTTTTCTCTGTGTAGACAAGGCTGGCCTTGAACTCACAGAGATCCACATATGCCAGGCTGACCTTGAATTCCCTGTCCCTCTGTGGGCAAGAATGACCATGAACTCTTAATCCTCCTGCCTCCACCTCTCACCTGCTGATATTGCAGACGTGAAACAACATATCTGGTTAATGGGTTTCTGGAGATGGCATCCAGGACACTGTTCATGCAAATGTTCTCCCAACTGAACTATATATCCAGCCTGCAACTTCTTAATTTCACAGAAGATGTGGTGCCTGAGGGGAGTTGAACTCAAGTGTTCAAGATGACATCAGAGGTCTGAATGAGAATGGGGCACAAATCCCAGCCTGGTGGATAAGTCCTTACTTTATTCTGTTGGTCCATAGGCAACACTAAACATTGGTTCCCTCTTTTGAATACCTATGCTAGCCTCATGGGCATTTTCATGACGGCACAACCAAGAGCTTACCTACAGAACAAGAGTCTCATGTTATCAAGAATAGTTGGTATAAGATCGCCCTGGTATGATAATGGAGCTCCCCTTTCCAAATATGTACCCCTGCTCAGCAGTGTGCCCCAAAGTTCATGAAGGTCCTGTAAGCTTCTTCACTGGGTGTCAATAACAGAGCTTTGTTCTCTCTCTCTCTCTCTCTCTCTCTCTCTCTCTCTCTCTCTCTCTCTCTCTCTCTCTCTCAGGTATGGAAAAATTGTATCCACGAAGGCAATTCTTGACAAGAATACGAATCAATGCAAAGGTAGGTGTGAACTCATCCTACTCCGAGCTCTTGTCTGTGCCCTCCAGTTGATGGTGCCTCCACTACAGAGGTCCGGCTGCACAGTGAGCGTGGCATGCGAGGTTGTCAGTGCTTTGATGGGTTGTATTTCTGGTAATGTTGCTCCTTAATTTTTTTCATTAACAAACAAAATGAAAATCACAAATCAGAACAAGTATCAAATTGCTTCAACAGAACACTGATTTACCTTCTAACAACTTTGGGTTGGTCTGATTTGAATGATACTATCAGTGATACAAATTGGTTTCCTATGTAAAGATGAGGTATGCTGGGGAAAATGGTCCCAGGCAAATCATGCTTTAATTTCTCTGTTTTTCAGAGCTCTAGCAAGATTTGTTGACCAGAAATGAATTTAATGATGGACCAATTGTATCTGTGCTTTTAGCTATAAATATCCATAAGATTTAAGGATATTATTAAGCCGAGCCTTTCCTCTCTTCTCCCTGCTGGAAATACTTCAGAAATCATCGGACAATGGCTGACGCTTGTGTCTGAAGGTTACATTAAATCATTTGCATAATCTGTATGATCACTGCTACATCAGTTGGTTCTGACTGGGAAATTAGAATGCTTCCTGTCACATATATTATTTCTTGCCCTTCATCCAGTATTCATTGTAATGCTGAAATCAAGCACGGTGTATAAACCAAACAGATTATGTGCAAGTTTTGGCAAATGGCATTCATGTACTCTTGAATGTACCCTGCACTTCTGGGTAATGGTAGCCAGGTTCATTTCAATAGCTTTTCAAAAAAATATTGCTCATCTGTGATCAGTTCATGAGTACGTACAGGACAACACCAGCCTCTAAGTTCTGTCCCTGAATAGTTCAACTTGTAGTTGAAAACAAGCTAATCCTAAATGAGCAAGCATGGAAGCCTACCTGTAATCCCAGCACCTGGAAGGGGGATCCTCTGAGCAAGCATGAAGAACCACCATGCCTCGGGCTAGCTGCAGCTGTGAGCTCTGGGCTCAGCTATACATCCTGCTTCAGTAAACACAGGGCACAGCAACTGAGGGAGACAGCCAAGACACACACCTCTGGAGTCCACATGCATTCACGCAGACACACACACACACACACACACACACACATGTGCACACATGAGTGTGAAAGAGTGGAAAGTAGATCCCAGGACCAGAAGTAACATTCCTTCCTTGAGAATGGAAGTTATAAAGGCAAGCAGGAAAGGAATTCTGGAAAAGCCAGATGCTCAGGAGAAGATTTTCAGACTTAGAATTGTATACACCCTTGGACCTGTTATGTAAGGTCATAACATGGAATCTTGATATACCAGCAAGGAGCACAGAGCTCAGGAGATGTAAAAATTCTATATGTTGGATCTTAGTAATTAAAAGCACCTAATGCTTTTTTAGAGGACCTGAATTCAATTCCCAGCATCAACATGGTGTCTTAAAACTGTAACTCCAGTGCCAGGGTATCTGGATGCCTTCTTCTGGCCTCCATGGGCATTGCACACATACAGTACACATACATACATATATATACACACACACACATATACATACAAGCATGTAAAATACTCAAATCATAAAATAGAAAGAAAATTTTAAAATAAAACAAAGTAAAATTGCATCCTGGAAACAACATAGGCATCATTGTTATTATTATTAGTTGTTGGGGCAATTATTCTGTAAATTCTATATGTATTTCAGAAAAATTGTTTTAGAAAAATGGGTGGAACTCAATTACTGGTTAAGAAGCAGACATTATCTATCTATCTATCTATCTATCATCTATCTATAAATTTGTTATCAATCTATAATTCAAGTGGAGGAAATGAAGAAGTCACCACCCTGGTACCTAATTACTATTGGTGGGGGTTACTGTTCTTATTACCATCCATGGGGTTACTGTGAGATTTTTCAGAAGTGCTTATCAATAGATAGGATTAGGGAGAACAATTATTGAAAATTGCTGATAATTGCTAGCAATGGCCAAAGAAAGTGGAGGAGGGGTCTGGAGGATACAGGAGCTGGCCAAGGTACATGAACTTGATTAACCAGGAACGGACAGGAATGTAGAGGATTATTAGAGTCCTCCAAAAGGAAAACAAGAGAAAGCCAGAAAAAGACCTAATTGTAGCAAGCCTTTCTCTGTCTGGCCAACCAGCTCCCAAATAAACACAGGGAATCTTCTTGTTAATTATAGAAACTTAACCGATAGCTTAGGCTTGTTTTGGACTAGCTCTTATAACTTGTCTACCCATTTTTTAATCTATGTCCTTTTCCATGGCTCGGTTTCCTTTACTTTGGAATGCCCGTGCTTCTTGCTCTGGCATCTCCTCCCTTCTTCTACCCAATTTCCCATGTACCTGAAAATCCTGTCTAGCTATTGGCTGGCCATTCAGCCTTTTACTAAACCAATCAGAACAACACATCTTCGCAGTGTACAAAAAAAATCATTCCACAAAACCTGATAAAGTTTTGTGGAGAAATAATGAGATTAATATTAGAGGTTCATGACCCATGATAGAGAACGGGGCTTTCTTGTATGATGTGGTAATAGAAACATGTAAGTGGGAGACTAAATATAGGTGGGAGGAAGACTCTTCTCACAGATCCTGTGGTAGGAGAGGTGTGGGAGAAAAATCAAAAGAAGTAGCACCTCAAACTCAAGGCCTCAGTTAAGAGCACCTGATGCTCCTGCAGAGAGAACCTGGGTTTTTATTTTCTTTCTCAGCACCCAATTTTTGGGCTATGCACAACAGCCTGTAACTACAGCTCCAGGGGATCTGATGTCCTCTTCTTCCCTCTGTGTGAACACTTGCACACATATGCACACACACAGAGGTACATGCACACACACACATACACACACACATGTATAAACATAAACAAGAAGAAATCTGAAAACTTCAAACTTGAAAGGGCTATAAGAGAGAGAGTATCCACAGGACACGTTTGGCAGTCTCGAGGAACATGAAAAAGACAGTAATTTCCAGAGACAGTTTATATGCACTTACATAGCAGATGTAGCATGCAGGTCATCCACGGCTGGTTCATGTAAATGCGTCCATCCATCCCGCTTAGTGCTGTCTTCAATTAGCCAAGGCCTTTTTTACAAAAGTCCCCATGGAAAGAGAAGTAAAGGACGTAGTAGCTTTGATATTATTATCAAAACATATGACACTCAAAACATTTTCTCAAATGCTTTATTCAAATCTGTCTTCACAAGTCTGATCATTCTTCCTCTGTATTAACAAAAATACAGACAATATGGAAACTCCAGTTTCCGAGGCACATAAAACTGTTATAGAGCTATTAAGATGGAGATCGTGAGGACTGCAATGTCAAACTGTGGGAGATGTTTATGATTTGAAGGTGAATCAATATAAGAAAACTATAAAATAATGCATGTGCTGTATATGGAGAGGTGTCAACACTTGGAGGCTGTGGCTATGACTCAGGTGGAGTCTGACTGCTGGGGCATAGTTGCCTCTCAGCAGACCAGCTGTGTGGCGTAGACTCAATCACACGACCTCACTGAACCCTGCGTGTGGAAAGGTAATGATGACAGGGTTCTCTCCTGCATAGGGTGCTGTGACGGCAGACACACACAGAGAAAAGACTCCACAGTGCTTCATACGCCTTCACATAGAAGTCTAACACCGTCTTTTATTTTACTTATCCATGTGAGTGCTGTAAGTGTGTGTGTGTGTGTGTGTGTGTGTGTGCGCGCGCGCGTGCACGCCCGGAGGTGTTCATATGCTTGATTGTTCTCCATCTTATTATTGATTCAGGACTCTCACCAAGCCTCTGGGTCACTGGTTAGCCAGACTGCTGGCTAGCAAGCTCCAGGGACTCTCCTGTCTCTGCCTCTCCTGAGCTGAGACTACAGGCATGATGACTTTTACACAGGTTCTGGGAATCTCAGCTCAGCTCCTCTTGTCTGTACGGCAATCACTGTACCTACTGATCATCTTCCCTGACCAGGAGGCTTGCAATAGTTTTTGTTTGTTGCACGTGTATTTATGTGTTACATGTATATGCATGTTTGCATGTATATGGACACATGTATATGCATACACATGTCAACATGTGTGTGCATGTTTAACGAGGCCCAAAGTTGATGCCAGGGATTGTCCTTAATTGCAGTCTACTTTATTCACTAAGAGGAGGTGCTCCATTGAACACACAGCTAGTCTATCTAGTTAATTTTCTCTGAGGATACGTTGTCTCCTCTTTCCTACTGCTGGAACTACAGGTGGGTCATCACTCCTGCCTGTGGGCTCTCAGGATTTGCACTCAGGTCCTTACATTTGGATAGTGAGTTCTTTACCCACCAAGCCCAAGGCTAGCATAATTAAGGAAAACAAATATAATTGTGTTAGTGCAGGAGCACAGCTAATATTACTAGTTTAACATTTCTTTAAATCTACTTTATGGTATTTTTCAAGAAAGAGTAAATTCAGCTCCCAGAACAATTCAGTTGATTTCAATTTTATTTCCATGTCATTTTACATATGTGTACCTGTGTCTGGGAAGAGTGTTTGTTCACCACATGCTTGCAGTGCCCACCGGTACCAGAAGAGGGCATTGGGTCCTCTGGGAATGGAGTTACAGAGGTTTGCAAGTTTCCATGTGGGTGGTGAAAATGGAATCCATAGTCCAGACCATTGAGCTAGTTTGAATTTTGGTTGTTTGGTGACACCTCAGAAACTTGTGGCTACACGTTATTTTGTTTTGTCAAATGACTTCAGGTGACTTTGAAGATATTACCATTTGTTGCCTTGAACAATAAGCAGAAGTGGAGTTCTCCACAGCCACTTCCTTAAGACAAGAGATGGGAGTGTGGGGGGTGTCTGGGTTTCAGTTTTAAGCTGTTAGGATCATGGAGGCTGTCATTAGAGGACACAGACCGGGTTTAATCTTCACTGAGACACTTCCTTTCTGGTCATTTACAACCTCCCTCTAGCTGGAGGTTAGGCAATCCAAACAGACGTCTCAGAAGACATGGACTTACTTATTTTTGGTTTTTAAAGATGTAGTCAGTATTCCACAAATACACAGGCTGAATGTCCTCATTGTTTGGAGGACTGAAAGCGTGCATCTCCTGTTCTCCTCCACAAGGCCAACGGGCCTCAGTTGGCCTCCGTGCACTAGCCCACAGGCTTGACTCTTCCTTAGTCTCTAGAAGAGGTTTTTGTTCTTTTAGGTGATTATTCTCTTTAGCATCCCACCTGCTTCCTGGTGGTAGTCAGGTTGGAGCAAACATATATTGTTCTTCAAGAAGGACAATCCAGAACTCTGTAAGTATCTCCCCGATTTTAGGCTTCTTTCTTATGTGGATTCTGAAAGAGTTTCCACTCCGTGTAATGACTGGAAATTGCTGAACAAAGCAAGCCATGGCTCCAGATGGGGGGTAATCACGAACAGACCACAGCCCATTCAGACAATCAGACACGAGGACGCAGAGGCATTGTTCATGTCTGGAGATTTGTTCTGCTCTGTCTTGCGTTTGGCCTTTTTATTTTTCTTCATTTATTCTTTCTACATTTTAAAATATTGTGTTCTTCCCCGTGAGTTTTTCTCCTGGGCCCAGTATATTTGCTAATTAAAAAGTTTTCAAGGAAAATTCGATGAGCGTCGCTATTCACCACGAGGTAGTGGCTGGCACTGTCTACACCTCTCCCTGTGTTTTCCTGCCCCTTACTCCCTTCCATTTTTTTCTGGCAGACATTGTGTTTAGAGCCTTGGAAATGAGTAACGGATCTTCCATGAGAATCTCCAGGCCTCACTGCCATGCGCACAACAGTATTAGAGTGTGCTTGCCACTGGGAGTAGAAAATACTTCCTGGCCACAGAACAACTGAGCTATATTTGTGGAAGCTTTTGCTGCCTTGGACATTTCATTGGATCCTTAAGAATCCCAGTTGAGGGACTGATGTTAAGTTGACTCAGTCAGTTACCAGAACCAGGGGCTCATGCCGAGGACCCCAGTCTGATTCCCAGTACTAAATGGTAGCTCACAACTGCCTGTAATTCCAATTCCAGGGGATCCAGCATCCTCATTTGGCCTCTGTGGCACTGCATACATGGAATGCAAACATGTACATGCAGGTTAAGTACCCACATATACATAAAAAGTTTAGAAATCACAGTGGAAGATAGTGTCCAAAAGTTGTGAAATGATCCAGAAGAGATACCGTTGATTCCTTGTGAGCAAATATCAGACAGCTATCTTGCGGAGAGGATGTGCTCCTACCCACCACACGACTTCATGTGAGAGCAGAGAGCCATCTGGACTGTGTGAGAATGAGGGGTGTGGCTTTGCTAGTGGATCCATGAAGCAGTTTGTGGCCGTGTTTGTGTACACACCTTTATACACGTGTTCTCACCTCATGCATATGCATGTGGAAGCCAGAGGCAGCCTTTGGGTATCTCCCTCTGTCACTGAATGTGGACCTTTGGTCTTCTAGATTGGCTGGCCACCAAGCACCAGGGATTCTTCAGTCTCTGCCTCACCCAGAGCTGGAATTATGGAGTCCCCTGCCATACCTGTATTCTGTTCGCTGGAGTGTTAAGGATCTGGGCGTATGTTTTCATGTTTGTGTAGGAAATGTTTTATCTCCTGAGCCATCTCACCACCCCGTTGTTCATATATTTATTTTATTTTTGAGACAGAGTCTTACCATGCAGCCCAGCATGACCCACAGTGCACCCAGATCTGCCTCTGCCTCCCAAGTGCTGAGATTAAAAGATGTGTCACTATCCCTGGCTTCCCAGGTGTGTGTGTATATATATATATATTTTTTAAAGTCTTTTTAGGTGACTCGATATGCAGTCATACTCTTGTTGAGTTTAGAATTAGCCAATTTACTTTTCGTTTCCGTCATAGGTGCTAATGGGGCTTGTTTATGTAGCACACAGGGGAGCTGCAGCATCTTGTGCTAAGTCCCATGAACCTGAAGGGGGGGTGTGGCTTAGTTTGTATGCTAGGTACAGTCAGGAGAGAATTGGAGGTAGCCTCTGCATCTGAACGGGCCCCAGGAACACTGACATGCACAGAGCAGGGGTACTCCTTTGTGTGCATGTGAGACTACTCAATTCAGGCACATATCACAGCTACCCTGAGGTCCTCCACCAAAACAGCTCAAGCAGAGGGGGGGCGGCCAACAGCGTGCTGTGGGGAGTTTTTCTCAAGTGCCTTTTATTTTCTGAAATCAGCACGAGCAGAAATAAATGTTCTGTGAAATTTATGAGTCTGAGGAATTGCATTTTGAGAGGACTAGGCACCTCCACCAGGTGGGCTCACAGTCTACTGAGCAGGAAGCTCATGAAAGAAAATGGTCTGAAAAGCACACTTATTCAATTTTCAAATAATGGGATTAGATTGCAAAAAAATAAATTAAGAAAGGCCAAACAGTTTTGCTTTAGACAAATACCTTTCTCTGTGTGGTAGCAGATGTGTGATATTTCCTCAGAACTTCTCTTGTGGCTCTCTTGTCTACTCTGACATTAATCTCACAATTTATCACAGCTAGTATGCATGTGTAACAGGTTGGCTTCACTGGGCATTGATGTCAGCTTTGGTTTTCCAAAAGGTTAGTTCATGTAGGGACGTTGGTGTCCCCAGTCAGACCATCACGTCTCCTCTGCTCTGCATTGTTCTGTGGGTTTTGTTTGCATAGACATGTCCAACCTTTGGATATTTCAAGACTGTGTTGTTATCTACAAAGTCCACACACAAGACTCACGCAAACAAGGTGCCAAAAACTGACAGTGTTTTAAGTAGGTTTATAATTTTGTGCTGGATCACATTCACATATATCCTGGGGTCACACAGCCTGTAGGCCATGGAATGGACACACCTATATGGAGTCTCCAACATAGTAATAATGCTTTGATAATTATTCAGCCAAACAACCAAACACCATTCTCCTGCCCAAAGACATCCTCATGGATTTTCTATTTCCAGTACCAGACACTAAACATTATAATTATAATTATTCTTGTTATTATTATTAATTTGATGTTAACTTGAGAACTTCCTGAAATATGCAAGTGAGATATGTTTTAATGTTTTTGGGGAGATACATGCTTGCTCCATTGTTTGTATTGACTGCTACATACATATTAGGCAAAAGTAATAAAAATAACTATAAACATTAAGTCTAACAAGCAGCATTGGTGTTTTAGACATAAATTTGTATGTGACAGAATTTAATACTATTTCCCACTTCCCAGTGCTTTTGTACGTGAAAAGATTAGCCAATTTTTAACAATTATGGTGGAATATTAAATAGCTTAAAAGCAGGATGACAAAATTACTTCATTTGTTTGTTTTTGAGACAGGGTTTCTCTGTGTAACAGTCCTTGTTATTCTGGAACTTGCTTTGTAGACCAGGCTGGTCAAAGGTGTGTCCCACCATGCTCAACGAGTTATGTTATCTTTAATCATAATCATAAAATGACTTTTACGAGTCCATTAGTTTTTTAAAAACTTCTTGTATATATGTGTGTGGGTCTAAGCAGGTCTACATACATACCTTTGTGCTGCATTCAGCTCATAATAACCTCCAGCGTGGTGTGAGACTTCTTATTCCTGGGGTGCTGAGTCCACAAGGCAGTTCCGGGAGCTTACTTTAATTCCAGGACCTTATTTTCCCACATAGATAATCTGATGTCACATCAATGGAAACCCCAAATGTCTTCGGACATAAACTCCACAGTCCCATGTCAAGGGTGCCAAAGGCATACTGACAAATGTGTTTCACCAAACTAATCTTGGAAAGTAGTCACTTATAACTCAGAGAATTTATTTATTGCTTTGAGACTATCCTTTTTTTCCAATTTGAGCATCCATCTTTATTCATACATAATCTTGTAAATATATGAGATATTCCAGATATGAATCTGCTCTTAAAATAATAAGCAAAATCTGACCCTGTGTGGAGCACAGATACAGTGCACATGTGCCTGTAAATTTAGTACAGTATGTCAGCATGGGGGCTGGAGCAATGTCTCAGTGGCTGTGGTGCTCAATGCTCTTGCTGATGATCAAGGTTTGGCTCCCAGCACCAACATAGAGGCTCATAAGTGCTAGTGACTCCAGCTTTCTACAGGACCTTATGACCTCTTATGGCCCCCATGGCATCCTGCACACATGTAGTGCATCATATATACATTAAGACACACACATATTCATACAGTAAATAAACAATATTTTAAAATTTTAAAACAGTTCAGAATTCAGTACCATGCAAATAAGAAAAATTCCAAATATAAAGAGGGATGCTTTCAAATATAAAGAGGGGTTATAGTTTCATGGTACAGTGCTTTGATGGCACAAACAAGGAACTAGATACCATCCCCAGCAATGGGGGAAATTAAAAAAAAAAAGATACACTCCCAAGACTTTTCAGTTGACATCTACACCAAGGAACTAAGTAAGTAATAATATTAAATTTTCTTGGCTAAGTCATTTAATATTTCTGAAGATCTTCTTCCTCAACTGACAAATGAGCCTGTTCATATGACAAAACAAAATCGAAACCCTCATGGAATCACCGTGTGTTAAGTGGTGGGTTCAGTCTTGGTGTTCTGCTTGTGGGAACTGTGCCACAGACATAGGTAATGGTGAAGTTCTGAGCTGTGTTAAGTGCAGAAGCCATGGACGTCCAAGCTTTGCTAATAGCAAAAAGAGAAATTCTTAAAGGATGTTTCTTTCCTATGTTGTGCGGTTGGCTGTGTGATCCCATGGCCTGTCTGCTTGATGCCTGTGAGGAAAAGCACATTCCCTTGCCATGGCAGGTGGTGGAATTCATTCTGATTGAGTTGGATAGGCCCTGGAAAGAAAATATTTCTTTGTTCACCCCCTGTGATCCTGGTCACTCTGCAGCATTGTTTTCCAAGTTCAAAGGCACAAAGAGAAAAAAGCCTTAAGATTTTTGCTTTGTTGCTGTGTCTGTCCATGGTGAAGCAGAGAGCCAGAGAACATTTAGGATAGGCGCCAGAATCAGCTGGCCTGCTGTTTGCGTACATACATTAACTTATCTGTTAGTCCCCTTGCTACTGAGTCAGTTGTTTTCCTTCCATTTAGTTTAGATATAAGAACTCTGCAGTATGAATGAGAAAAATTCATGTACACAGCAAAACGGACAAAAATAGAAACCTGTAAAATTGTAAACAGACAATGAAGCATGAATGTGTCATTTGTCATCATTTAACGAGTGGCTATTAGCCAGCTGGACCATTTCTTTATCCACAAAATATTGTGGATAAAATGCTTGTGGACTCTGTGCACAGGACCATTACAAACATCCGTGTGCTTTTCACATGTGTGGGGGAAGAAGAGAAAACTGCAACCCTTATTCAGCTTCTAATTCTGCAAGGGAAGAACCAATCCATTTTATTTTGTTGTTTATTGATTTATTCTGCATTTTTGTCATCATGGTGGATGTGTGTATTGTGTATGTGCATGTGTGCGTGCATGTGTATGTACCTGTGTATGTGTATACATGGGTGTGTCTGTGTGCATGCCTGAGTGTATGTGCATGTCTGTGTGCATGTACACAGGCCCAAGGATGAGTCCGTGTATCTTTCCCTTATTCTTCTCTTTGTTGCCTTGTGACAGTGTCTCTCACTGACCTTGGAGCTAGGCTGGAAGCAGCAAGCACCAATGATCCTTCTGCCTCTGCCTTCTATAGAGCTGGGGTTGCAGAAACAAGCCTCTCCCAGCATTTTACATGGGTGCTGGCGATTAAAACCCAGGTTGTAATGTTTGAACAGCATGTGCTCTTATGCACTGAGCCTTCTCCCTGCACTCCCAATCCAGTTTGTTTGAATTGATAAGCACCCAAAAAGATCTGCTACTCATCCTGCCTGACTGGGAAGGCAGTATAGTCCCCGAAGATGCCGAAGAAGCTTCTCTGTGGTGTCGTCAGTGAGACACTGATCCTCAATAATCAACAAATACCCAGAGCTGCCAACCACAGCTGTGCACACTTTGAGACGTTGCCCTGTATAGGGGAAATCCAGAGCCCAGAGCAGAAGATTTCTGGGACGCCACAGGCAGAGAAGACAGTGAGACTGTGAAAATCAGCCTCAACCAAGATGTAAAGAGTGAAATCAAATGGCAGAATCTGCTGCCAGTTCCCAAGACACCTTGGACAGCATGCTTTCAGGAGTTCTTTTGATGAAGTAGATTGAAAAAAATTTAACTGATGAGATAAAATATGGAGGACATCCCCACCAAGCCGTGTAAACAGTGTGACTGAGGTGGTTGGAGAGATGGCTCAGTGGTTATGTGATGTACAGTCCATGCAAAGGACCCAAGTTGAGTTTACACAACCTGTATCTGGCAACGCATAAGAGCCTAAAACACCAGCTCCAGGGGATTTAGATCATCTTCTGTCGTTTATGAGCTAGGACCTACTCACACATGATACATAAGACACGCGCACACACACACACACACACTAAATAAATAAATAAACAAATAAATAAATAATCTTAAAAAATAATATGACTTAAACATTTTCAAAGACTCCCATGAGATCAGAAGGTCCAAGATCAGAAAATCTCTAATTTTGTATTTGTTATATATGGAAATTCTGAGAAGCATTGTATTCTTTCACAGGGACATTATATCTAAAAGGCTTTAACAGGAGGAAACCTGGTCAGTCTAAGGTGTTTCCCACTTTCCTTCTTTCTCCCAGAGTTCTACCCTTTTTGTTTCGTTTTGTGATTCTGGGGATTGCACCTAGAACCTATCTTCCGTGGCAAAGCATTTTCCCACTCAGCTACACTCCCATCCCATCCCCTCTTGTTTTTCTAAATAAATTAAATTTACATGAAGCAGAATATAAATATACATACAGGTACAACTCATTTGAGATTATATCTCTTAAAATTAATACATGTAGCTTCACTTGAGTTTGTCATGGTGTCACTTTGTAGATTACAAGCAGAAGATAGCTGTATTTTTATTCTAAGAGACGTCTTATTATATTTATTTCAATATTTGCCTTTAAGTTTCTACTTTAGCTTAATGAATCGTAATTCTCAAAAAAGAATTCCAGGCAAAAAAAATCCTTATACTTCTTCCTGATGGGGCTTCTGCTGTGCAGTGTACCCCAGAGAAGTCCTGAGGAGGTTTGCATGCGTTAGCTTACTGTTAGCCCCCTCATGTACTTCTTTTGGGAGAAGTGATATAAGGCAGCAATAATGAGTTTGTATTGCATGTGTGGTAACTACATAGAAGCTTGCTTCTGGGACTGGAGAGATGGCTCAGCATTCAAGAGTACTGGCTGCTCTGTAGAGGAGCTGAGTTCAGATCCCAGTGCCCATATAGGGCAATTGTGGGTGTCCCACAATTGCCTGCAACTCGAGTGCCAAGAGAGCCAATGTCTTCTGCTGGCCTGCACTCACACCTCCATCGAGAAGAACCTCGCTGAAGCATGGGCGATGGGATGTGTGATGTATGTGTGAAATGTGTGAAACTCAAACTTCCCACCCTGTGTCCGGTTTACTTGCCATCTGTTATTCCCATTCGTGTGAATAGTCAATGCCTCTTAAGGCACATCTTCACGGGACTTCCAGTCCTCGTAATCTCTCCTTTCCCCGTGACCTTTAAAGGTTTCTGTTTAAAGCCAAGGCTTTGACTGTGTTTCTTTTTGGTGGAAACTTTCAAAAATCACATAAAATGTATCTGTCCAGATGTGGCTCCAGCTTATGAGTGACCTTCTGCAGACAGTGACAAGCAAGCATTCTGGGTGAATTGGTAAACATATGTGATACACGGAAAAACTAAGGGACGGTCTTACATCTTGGCAAGTTTTGTGGTACTTCCACCAGCCCATGTCTTTTGAAACCTCGAGGATGAACTCCAGCTGCACAATTTTCTACCAGCTGTTTTATCCCGATTTGCTCCTTCATTATCTAAGGTATAGGAGACAGAGTTTCCAGACTGCCATCCATCAGTGGGAACAGCCAGCCACCCCAGCATTAAATATGTGAAATAGGTGGCACCATCAAGGATCTGGGATTAAAGTAAAGAGTTGGGGAAAAGATAGGAGGAGGGAGAGGAAGATGCATTGTACCTGTTCAGTGGGAAGCAGGAAAGAAGGGGGAAGAGGAGGAAGAGGAGAGGAGCAGGATGATGAGGAGGAAGGAGGGGAGAAGATCAAGGGGAAGAAAAGAAGGAGGAAAGGAAGAGCATGGGGAAGAGAGTCAAGAGGAGGAGGAAAATGAAAAAAAGGAAGAGGAGGAAGAAAAGAAAGAGAAGTGAATTTTCATGGCATGGGTCAGGAATGGAATCCTCATTTGGTTTTCTCAGGGGAGAAGCCCAGCTTCAACATGTGAGTGCAGCATTAATTTATAACGTGAGAGACGTTGGCTACAGAGGCAAAGGACATCCTGAAATCAACATGCTGTGTAACTTGATCTCCATGGAGGCTGCCATCCATAACACTCTAACACTGTCCCAGAGAGCAAGCGTGTGTGGCTGAGGAATACCATTTGGCTGTACCACTAGTGTTTCTTTAAAACCAGCCAGCTTAGCTCCCTTGTGTATCACTGAAGGCCAGTTGTATGCAATTTCCTGGTGAGTTCTGAAGGAACACTTGTTCCCCCTACATATGGCGCAGGCAGATAAAAGATCAAAGAAAGGACACCATCCAGGCCTAGCTTAGTGAACCAATGGGTTTACTGACGTTACTTACAGGAGAATAGATGACTCAAGGGCTTGTGTGTCACCCCAAGCCCCAGACCAGCATGGGTGATGACTCACTAAATCTCCATTCATAGTGCTCCCTGCACAATTTGTAGGCAGTTCCACCAAAGCATTCCCTGTGCCCAGTAGTTCACAGCATATGTAAGCCTGGAGCTGGTCTTTGTTAGAATTAACTTTCCAACCTCTCCAAGCTTTGTAAGTGTCCTTGGTTTCCTGACTTCCAGGAGACATCCCCAGGGGGTCAGAAGGGGTCTTCTAGTTGGAAGGAAATAGCTGTGTATTACCTGTGCACCTGCAACTTCTCATGGGTGTCAAATGCCTCAAGAAAGCTTAAATCCCCTTTTATATGATAGGAAGCACAGCCAGAGACGTTGAGCAATATGTCAAACTTCTATGGTAGAAGTGCAAGTTTATGTCTGCCTAACTCACAAAGATAGATCTCTGTTGTTCAACGCTTTCCTTCGGTTCCCAAATAATCCTCATGAGTAAGACTAAGAGCAGAGATCCCACAGCAGTGATCCTGCTGTGTGTTACCAATGACAGACAGACTCAGCACAGCATTTTGAGTTTATATAAAGGCAGGCAGTTTGAAGGAAACATGGCGTAGTTCCAACCCACCTACGTCCATGGTAGCCTAAGCAGAGTCGGTTGGGCTTTCAGATCCTGCTTGTTACCTAATACTGATGTTAAACATGTGGAAACTGTGCCTTCAAAGCTTAGGATTATTTGGAAAATAGTTTGGCCACATTTTGCTCTTACAGCATTTTGGGCTTCTTCTGTTATTAATGCATGCCCAGGTTTCCACCGGTGACAACTTTAATGTAAGCAGTAGTTTAATACATTGTAAGTGGAGAAAATATCCATGAAATGGTGGGTGGAGTGAGTCCAAGTGTGGCTGGTGCTCTCTCTTGGTTTGAGTCCGAGAAGGAGGCAGGGCTCCCTTTCAGTGCCTGATCCTCTCGGTGCTTTTCCATCTTTCTCCATTCTTGTTGGCTTACCTCCCAAGTTAGGTCAGTGGGGAAAAGGTTAGGACATTAAAGAGCCCATTATATACCAATTATTTACCCAAACTCCCTTCTTTCCTTTAAATATCTTCCACTTAGTGTCCAGAGTGCTTGAGGGTCAGTATCTTCTTGGTGGGTGAACCCAGGAATCCAATGGAGAGATAGGATTTCAGTTTGGACTTTGAATGTAGGATGATGCTCAGTCCAAAGTCATGTTCTTAAAGCAAAATAGTCAAGTATCTGCTGAAGTCTGTTTTACTTCTGCACTCTGTTTTTTCTCAAGCCTCTTCCCCCATCCACACAGGTCCCCACCATCTACAGATGCACTCTACTTTCTGAGCTGAAAGCTGCCTTGTGACTCCTGCCTCCTGGACTTCAAGTGGGCCTCCAGACATTATTCCTTGTCTTTCAACAGCAAAATCCAAGCCTGTATTTACTTCCATGTTCTCATTCTAGAATACTCTGCCAGCATTTGAGTCTGAATTCTTGTAACATTTACATTCTAGCTACATTTCCTTTTCCATTGACCCCCACAGTTAGTAAACCTTTGGTCATGGCATCACATTTCCACCGTTCCTCTTATAACTAGATCCTGTCAGGGCCACTATAGAAGATTATGCCTCTTTCCCTAAATCACCCCCTACATGAAGTCTAATTTTGCCTGTGGACCTTTGAAGAGCAAGGCAGCCATGTATTCTTTGTGAGAAGAACTAAACCTTCTCAGGTGTTGTGGGATGTATTTTATCCTTGGTCTCATCAAACTGAAGATTGGTGTGTACATGTGTGAGTATGAGTGTGTATGTGCATGTGAGTGAGTGTGTGTGTGTGGTTCATGCTTACTCATATGCATGCAACTTCCAGAGCAGGACTAGAGTTATCTTCTTTAACTACTCTCCACTGTAGTTTTCAAAGCAGGGTCTCTCACTGAATCTAAAGCTCGCTCTTTTAATTGGACTGCCTAGACAGCGCGCTCATGAGATCTGACTGTCTCTGCCCCACTGTGCTAGGATTGCATGGACGTACACATCCATGCCACATATAGCCTTACCAACCTTTTATATGTGTGGTAGGGATTTGAACTCAGTTCTTGTACACCAAGCATTCTTACTGGTCCATCTCCTTAGGCCTAAACACAGTTTTCAGCAGTAAGTTTGAAAAACTTCTGCAGTGGAAATGATTTTATGCAATGTGTCTCAGCTTCTCTCTTCTTCCAGGCCAACCATAAGCTTGTATACTGCCAGGGATTTTGTTTAGACAGTGAAAGGGATGGGACAGCTTTCTCATTTGGACTTCACTGAAGAGCTAAGGGGTTACTTGAAGCTCTGTCTGTGAATGGTTTCACTCAAGCTTCAGTCTCCAAACAGTATGTAGTAGCTTGCGTTCAGAAGTCCAAGCTCCCATGAGCTCACAGCACACATGGGACACAGAGCCTGTGACCTTCTAACCCACCCTAGAAGCACAAATTCCATCACTGAGTTTAGAGAGGAAATGCTTCCCTTGCTGGCCAGGAACTGCACTGATGTTTTGCCCAGGTCACAAGTATGTCTGAGCTGTTCCAGCCAGTAGTGGAAAAAATGACCCCCTGGGTAATGTGTGCGTCACTAAGGCTTGCTGCTATCCTTGGGCCAGGTCACTGTGAGTGCATGTTTGTGACTGGGAACCACAGAGCATGAGCCCAAATAGAGTGGAGTCTACTGACATCTGGGATAAGATAATAGGTCTGTAGAAGTTAATTGAAAAAGGAAAACCAATAAGAGGCTTGGAATATATTTTCCCATCGTGTTTTTATGCATTAATTTTTAGGTTGGCAAATGGAAATTGTATACATTGGGCCTGGAGAGATGTCTTAGCTGACAAAATGCTTGCTGTGCAAGCATGGAGACTTTATCCCCAGAACCTAAGCAAAAAAGCCAGTGACACCTGCTTGCAATTCCAGTGCTAGAGAGAGGGATACTGGCATGCTGATGAGGCTGGCTGCCAGCCGAATCATCAAGTTCAAGGCCAATAAGAGATGCTGTATCAAAAACAAAAACAATTGATGGTACCTGAAAAATGACTTAGGAGGTTGATCTCTGGACTCTCCATGTATGCATACATATATATGCAACATATAAATGTTCATACATATGTACACATACAGCTATAGATTAACATAATTTTTATGGTACTGTGGTTTGAATCCAAGGATATCATTCATACCAGACAAGAGTTCTACCCTTAGCTATATCTTCAGCCCACACACAAGTTTTGCAATATATGAGCTTTATTGGACGCCAAATCAACCTGATTAACATATGCAAACTGTTGCAAGATATTTGCTTACATTGTGTAAAGATATGCCACTAATAGCTGATTGGTTTAATAAAAAGATAAACAGCCAATATCTAGGAAGGAGGCATGGGTGGGACTTCTGGACAGAGAGAGCTCTAGGAAGAAGAAAAGGGGAGTCTCCAGCCAGACACAGAGGAGGCAGGACATGCAGGAGGACAGGTAAAAGCCAGGAACCACAATGCAAGACATAGATGAAGAGATGGGTCAATTTAAGTTATAAGAGCTAGTTAGGAACAAGCCTAAGCTATAGGATGAGCTTTTATTTATTTATTATAATTAATAATAAGTCTGTGTGTCTTTATTTGGGAGATGGCTGGTGAGACACAGAAAGACTCATTACAAATGATGAACAATGTGGGCATTGAATATCCAAACATAGGGCCTGAAAAAGCTAAGAAAATTTCTGGTCAAGGAGCCAGACATGGATCATAGTCCTGCAGTGTCTCAGGCAGGCCAGTGTTAGGCATACATTGCCTGCAGGCTGGATCCAGCTGCCAGCACCATGTGTCTGTGCCATGAGCTAAGCTGAGTCATGCAGCAGCTGACGTAGCAGTTTAAGATTTGTCTTACCTGGCAGTGGTGACACACGCCTTTATTCCCAGCACTTTGGAGGCAGAGGAGGAGGTTTCAGTGAGTTCGAAGCCAGCCTGGTCTACAGAAGGAGTTCCAGGACAGCAAAGCTGTTATACAGAGAAACCTTGTCTCAAAAAAGGCCCCCCCCAAAAGATTTGGCTTAATTGGTCAGAAAATGTTGCAGGCACTTAGAAAAGCCAGGTCCAAACCCTCTAAAATGGTACAGTATGTTTAAAAATATACTTAGATGGTAAAGAAAAAAGAAAATGGGGCATAGACTGCATGGAAATAGTTTAAAAATAACAATCTTTCCAGAGAGAGTAAAGACAGACAGACAGACAGACAGACAGACAGACAGACAGGCAGGCAGGCAGGCAGATAGATCTGGATCCTGTATGGTTCTTTGTTGACTTTGAATTTTTTGAATGCTTGTGAGCAAATGGCAGCTGCTGAGAGACACTGGATTATGGAAGGGACTGCTGACTTAAAACAAGCCTATATACTTGAGAGATATCTTAGATTCAGAATGGAAGCAGTCTAGATAACACAATGCCCACATTCCCAAGATGGTGAGCTGGGTGGGTTTTGGTCATTTGGTGTGTTATAGATGTCTGCCATCATTTAGGGGGGGTTGGGTTACAAGTTGCTATTGGCAATGGTCAGGAAAGAAATCTAGACAAAGGAGACTGGATCATTCTGAAAAGAAAAAAAGATCTAGAAAGGATGAGATAAAAGGATACGTTATTGATTCTACTCTCAAACTAAAAATACCTCTACTAGTCTCAAATATTTTGCATTGGTATGGATTTTTATATATTGATACAAATTTAAGGATATTTTGTTAAACTGTATATATGTTTATATTCTTGTTTAAGGTGTTGTACCTATGTAGCTCATTTAAAAACATAGTTTTAGTTCTTAAAACCTATTTAGGATAATTAAGAAATACAGGTTAGTAGTTAGTCATCTATAGCAATCAAATTTGTAGTCATGTTAGGATGGGTTAAATTATATTGGTTTAACAAATGGGTTGATTAAAGCTATAGGAGCTACTTAGGAAAAGCCTAAGCTAAGGCTGAGCTTTCATAGGTAATAAGAAGTCTATGTGTCATTATTTGGGAGCTGGCTAGCGGGACAGAGAAAATTGTACTGCAAACCCTCCAATACTAACATGCTTTGTGATAAGATACTTAAATTCAGCAGTCTTCAAGAATAGTCAAAAGCCAAGAGGTGGGAATCTGTGAAACAAGGAGACGTCTGCACAGCAAAGTAAAGATGTAGCTGCAGGTTGGGAGAAAAATCTTTGCTAGTTCTAGACCTGACAGAGAATTAATGCACAACTCAAAGCCACAGTGTCCTGAAGACCAAATAACCCAGTCCATACATGGGCTGATGGGGTAGACAGATGGTTCTCAAAAGCATAAGAACAAATGCCCCCAAAAGCATGTGAAAACATCATATCCCCCAGGGAAATGCACATTACAGGACACGTAAGGCTGCATATTGTTGCTGACTGTAGTCTAGTGTTGTACAAACACTCTACAATTGTGCATGTTTGTTCCAGTATCTCATTGCCACGTTATCGACACCCAACCATCAACCTCTGGTAGATACCATTCTTTGGTTTTTAAGATTTATTTTTTAACTAATATAAAAGTAAAGTATATAAAGGTGGTGTGTGCACATGCGTGTAGGTGCTAACAGATGCTGGGAGAAAGCATCAAATCCCCTGGAGCTGGAGTTACAGGTGATTGTGAACCACCTGACATGGGTTCTAAGAACCAAACATGGGTCCTCCTCCAGAGCGTCAAGTGCTCTCAAAGGCTGAGTCACCTCCCCAGTCACTGTGTGAATAGTTTTGTCACTGCCATCGTGTTTTAGTCATGATAAATTTGTAGAATGTGTTATGATGTGCTCAACTTTGCTCTTTTTTTCCACATTTCCTGTCCAGGTCCTTAGGAATCCCTTCTAATGTCAGAATTGTTTTCACCTCTCTGTCGAGCATGACTGGAACTGTGGTAGGCGTTGTGTCTAATCTGCAGACTGGGTAGTATGGGCATTTGAAATATTGTTTGTAATCAGTGAATATGGAGTGTTCTTTGTGCCTTGCTCTCTTTTATCAATGTTCATTTTTCTGTGTGCTTGTTGCTACTGTAAATGCGATTCTTTTCTTGATTTCTCTTTTAGATAGCTCACTGTTAGTGTATAATATGGACTTAAAAAGTGACATTTCCTCTGAAAATTTTAGAGAATTCATTTATTCTGGTGGTTCAGTTTATGCTTTGAGGGCTTTCTGTGTAGAAAGCTATGTCTCCTTGCTTGATCCTCTATCCAGAACTTCCCATCTTCTGTGAATGGAAGCGGGGAAAGCGTCCTGACCTGGTCTTGTCTCTGTCCATTCTCTTGTGCCTGATCTTAGACATTATTCCCACTTTTACCTGTTGAGGCTGAGAGCATGAGAAGGATGGCAGTTAGAGTCCTGGCATAGGATGTATGTGCTCATGTGTTGGAGGACTTAGTGCCCAGCCAATGATACTGTTTTGTGAGGTCGTGGAGCCTTCACATGTGGTGCCAGAGAAGGAGCACAGAGTTTTCCTGGGGGTTATAGACTAACCCTGTTTCTGGTCTAGGCTTTGGCTTCCCCATGGGAGTTATAGATTAGACCTGATTCTGGTCTAGGCTTTGGCTTCCCCCTGGGGTTTATTGATTAGACCTGATTCTGGTCTAGGTTTTGGCTTCCTGGCTGCCTATACCATGTGGCCAGATGCTTCACACATTCCTGCTGTCTCATACAAGAAAGAGCTGTCCTTCACACTCCATCTTCTCTGCCCTAATAGACTGTGTACCCTTACACTGTGAGCACCAATAACAGTCTAATCTCTTAAGGTGCTTCTGTTGGGTGTTTTATCATAGCCGCAAAGGACAGTCCCTTCCTTCCTCATTTATGCCATTGTGGCCACTACCGTCTGCATTTAATCTGTAGAGCTATAGAGTTTTTAATCACTAGACCTTTGATTGAACCATCCTTGCATCACTCAGGCATCCCCCCACTTGCTCATAGTGTATAACCCATTCAATATGCTGTTGAGTCCATTTTCTAGGATTTGACTGAGACATTTTGCCCCTGTGGTCCTTAGGGTCCTGACCTGTGCTTGTCTGTCCCTGTGCTCTTGTCTGGCTTTGGTAGCAGTGCAATGATGCCCGTAGAGCATGGATTTTTGTTCCGTGGCCCTCGGAAGCATTTGAGGAGGTTTGAATTTGTTCTTTGAATCCTTCCAGCAGGTCCACCACCAGCATCTTGGAGGCTCCTTGATGGATGTTGTTTTACCTTGTCAGTCTCCTTACGTGTGACTAGCACAGAGTTTTTACCTCTTTGTAGGTTCGTTGTAGAAGCTGTGACGGCTAATCCTTGGCATAACTGGGAAAAGAGAGCCTTATTAGAGGAATTACTCCATTAGATTGCCTATAAGAATATCTATAGGGCATTTTTTATTGTGAATTGAGGTTGCAGTGCATTGTGGGTGGCACCATCCCCAGGCACATGGGCCTGACCTGTATAAGGTAGGTTGCCGAACATGAGCCCGCAAGTGAGCCAGTCCATAGCTTTCCTCCGTGGTTTCTGCTTCAAGCTCCAGCCTTGATTTTGCTTGATGATGGACTGCATCCTACAACCAGAAATAGACCCCTACCTCCTCACATTGCTTTTGGTCATGGTGTTTATCACAGTGGCAGAAAAGCAAACTAGAACGGAAGGTTATTTGAGAATGGGAATTTATCCATTTCTTTTAGGCTATCCAACTTAATTGATGGATAATTATTCATAGTAGCACGTTATGATCTCTCATGTTTCCATTAGCAGCTGTAATGTTCCTTTCTTCTGTATCTTGTTCTTAGTTTAGCTATTTTGTTTGTCTTTGAAAAAAAAGAAAACCTCTTAGGTTATTGATCTTTATTGTGATTTGACCATTTTCTATTTCATTTATAATGGTTTGATATCTATGGTTGGTTTTCTTTGGCTGTCGTTGGGCCCAGTGTGCTTTATGAATAACAGATTTTTTTTACAGTTATTGTGTGTGTGTGTGTGCATGTGTGTGTGCGTATATGTATGTGCCTGCATGTGCACTTGTGTGAGCCGCTGTATGTACACATACACAATGCCTTGGGAGGTCAGACAATGATGTTTGGGTGTTGATTCTCTCTTTCTTCCTTGTCCAGGGCTCCTAGGATCAAACTCACACCATAAGACTCAGAAGTCATTGTCTTTACCTGCAATGGCACCTCGCTTGGCCAAGCAACTCTCTCTATCAGCTTTTGAACCACTAAGTTTTTAGTTTTCATTTTTTTAAAAGAATATATTTCAAAAGATGGTGAGATTTCCACAGTCGTTATACAAGTGAACCCAAATATTTGTGTAAGGAAGTGATACATTAGGAATAGAAAGGTTGCCTATGTGAATGGAATTTTTGCATGACTGAAAACTTGTGGAAACATAAAGATGCAAAACATAGAAGTGGACCAGGCAGGGTTAAAACAAGGAAGTACTTTGCAATTATTTGAGGTAGAATTGTTAATAACAATTGCACTTTGTTGGCACTTGGGGCAGCATGGAAAACTACCTGAAATATGATGAAATTGGCATCAAGTAAAAGAGAGAAACCTGGCCTCTACCCACGAATTCCTAGAAAGATCCTGAGATATGGTGGCTCTGAAGATGGTTTTCTTTGGTACAGGAAATAAGGGCTGGTATCTGGACTATCTATTCTATAATAAGGCATCATGTCTTAAACCTGAAAAACTCAAGACTTAGCTTAGAATAAACACCTCTCATTTAACTTACAAAAGAAAACAGAAGGAAAACAAATTAAAAAAATTTAATCTCCAATTTGACCAAGATTCTGTGAGAAAGGAATGCATTCAGAAAGGGAATTGAAGGAATTCAAGCACAGACTGCAAAGTGTGTGTGTGTGTGTGTGTGTTCCCATACCTCCCGCCATATGCAAGAATACTTTGAGAATACTTTTGTGTGTTGCCTTTGCCTGTAACATCACAATTGTTTCATAGTATCTGCTGTGTATGGAGCAATCACTCAGCATAGAAATTATACTAAGAGTTTCAAATACATAGCTGGGATTTTCTAATTGAAGTCATAGCCAACATCTGTGGTTTATGGTATGCAGAGGGAAATGAGGGCCTGTCTTGGGTAGCTCTGATATGAAAGGGAATCTGAGACACAGAGTGAGTTACCTTGAGCTCCATGCGTAACCCCTTTTCTGTGCTGCTTCTGTCCCTTTTCTCGGTTTCTCAGCTCTGCTGACATCCCCTTATCTGCTAGTTCCACTTCCTGTTGCTGTGGTGAAATGCCCTGCCCGAAACAGCACAGGGGAGAAGAGAGTGTGTTTCAGCTCCCAGTTCCAGCTTACCCTGCACCATCGCAGGGAGGTCACAGCAGCGGGAGTGTAGAGAAAGGGTCTTATCACATCCAGCGTTGCAGTAGGGAGCATAGAGCAGTAAATTAACATGTGTCTGCTAGTGCTCGGCTTGCCTTCCTCTTTCTCTCAGTCCAGGGCCCAGCCCGTGACATGGTGCCAACAAAGTGCATGGTGGGGCCTCGCCACCGCAGCTAACCCACTTAAGGAACTCTCCCACAGACCCGTGTAATCCAGACAATGCCTCATGGAGACTCACTCCCGGGTTCTTAGATTCTGTTACTAACCACCACTCGTATCTTTCCTTTGCTTCTCTTAATATAGATTCCTGTTCTCTCCATCACAGCACACATTTAGTAAACTGGGTACTGTCAGACATGCTTCTTTATCCTGGTCATCTGAGGCCGTGGACTCATGAACCGTGAGAATTTAGTATTTCTGCACAGAAGAACATCGTCTTACATCCATTCTGTATTTGTGCATCTACCACAGGAAGTGTGATGGTTCGGATCCTCTGTTCATGGGTGGAGCTCCCGGAAATGGCCATGTGTGTGCTCGTGGGTGTGGTTAGAAGCTGGAACAGAACTGGATCCATCTGTTACATGCTGTAGTGTGCTTGTGTATTTGTTGAGGCCGTGTGGACACAGGGCACATTGTATACAGGCTCCCTTCTTTAAGCTGTGCTTGCTGCATCTTCAGTGTCTGTTTGTGACTTGTTCCTCCCCTCCCTGTCATCATGCCTGGGTTCCCCAGTGTGTCTCTTTGCAAGTCATAATGACAGAGACCAATGCACAATCGTCTCCCTTCTGTCCATTTATTAAGCAGGTCAATTGTTTTAGTCCTGGAACCTAAAGTCTTTCTAGCCACCCCTGGCTCCTCCTTTGTTGCTCCCTTTCTGAAGCCCCTGCTATTCAAATATGATCTAGATTACTGGTGAAACTCAAAATCTTCATAGCACTCTTATTGGTCAAAACTACCTGTGACTTCAGTTCTCATGGATTCAGTGCCCTCTTCTGGCTTCCATGGGTACTGCATACCCACGGTGAACATACATACAAAGAAGCACACCTATACACCCTATTAATAAAAATAAAGAAATAGTAAATGATAAATAAATAAACCCACAAGGTACTGTGGCCCACTACATTCTAGGAGCTATTAAGACTGTTTCGCATACATTTCATTTTAGGAAACAGTGACCTTCCCCTTGGCAAATGACAACGAAGCTGACCTTTTTAAATAGAAACAGAGAAAAGAAATGATTGAAACAAAAAGGCAGTGTCTGAAAGAATTTTCTAAAATAAGCTCAGCTTTAAAATTTCATAGTAACCCCATTAAGGCATGTGACCAAAGACATTATAAAACAAGTTTTTGTGAGCTTTGTGTAACTTTGTGTAACTGTATTTCCAGCATGAAACACATACACATGACGGTGTTTGCTCTTCTCTGAGAGCTGATAACTGTGCTTCACAATGTTTGATCTCCCTGATTCTTGTATTGAGTCTCACAACTTTGCTGGTGTCTAATGTGGGTTATGAAGGAGAGCCAGGCTAGACCCTTAGGTCAGAAAATCAGAATATGAGTCCTGCCCCTAGACCATTGCTTTAGTTAGGTTTTCTACTGCTGTGATAAAATGTCATAACCAGAAGCAACTTGGAAAGAAAAGGGTTTATTTCCTCCCACAGTTTGTAGTCCATCATCCAGGGAAGTCAGGGCAGGAACTCCAGGCAGCAATAGGGAGACAAGATCTGAATGAGAAGCCTTGGAGGAGTTCTGCTCACTGGCTTGCTCCCCATGGCTTGCTCAGCCATCGTATGTAACCCAGGACCATCCGCCAAGGGTGGCGTTGCCCACAGCAAGCTGGGCTCTTCCACATCAATCATTCAGTAAGAAAATGCCCCCCATAGACTTGCCTACAGGCCGTTTTCTTTCTTTCTTTTAGTGACTTTTATTCTTCTCTAATATATTACATCCCAAAAGCAGTTTCACTCCCTCTACTCCTCCCAGTCGGCCCCCCACCCCCCGCCTCTCCCTCAGATCCTCCATTCCCAGAAAGAAGAAAGGGAGGGAGAGAGGACGGAAGGAAGGAATGAAGGAAGGAGGGAAGGAATGAAGGAATGAAGGAAGGAGGGAAGGAAGGAAGGAAGGGAAGAAAGCTTGGAAGGATTTAAACACACATTCAAGACTAAGGGATCTCACAGTCACTTGCTGGATACTGAGCTCCTCCGTTTGGAAGTCTGAGGGAGGCATGTCTGCATTTCTTCTGGTACTCACTCTCTTCCCTTCCTCATTTTTGACACATTCAGCCAGAGCTCTTCCACTTTATAATTCTTAACTACCAGCTCTGATTTCTTACGATCTGAACTTCAGCTCGCAGCAAAGCCAAAGCATGGTCAACTGGGAAAGTCGGCGTCCTGCAAGCGGTGCTTACCTGTGAGACATGACTAGGGTTATCCAGTGCATGAAGGGTTGGGCAGCAGTGTGCTCTGCTTGTTAGTAAATAAATGTCACCCGTCTCTGAGTTTGGGCTTTGAGACTCCAGAAGGAGTCTTTTTAAACCGCAGTTCGTTTCCTTAGATGCAGCCGGTAGCGGATCCAGTGAGTGAATTTTGAGTTGCCCGACATGACAGTTTGAGTCAAATGTATCATGTAGAGGCTGCAGAGAGTGTAGGACTATTTGAATTTCATAATTGCAATCTAAGACTGCCTATAAACATTTCTGGGAGAAGCAACTTGCTAGACTTCGAGGCCGAATACCAAGCTGTGCTGGTGATGCCATAAACCCATTTTCCAGGTGGATAGTCTATCCAGCCTGTTCATGATTTCCACCAGGAGACAGATCCGTAAGACTGGAAGTTTGATACCGAGGACTTTTGGAGGAAAATAAGCCAAACAACCTAAAAGAAACGGCGGTGGCAGAAGTGTTCCTGGCAGATTAGTCCAGGGCAAAGGCTGTGCGATCTTCAGGTTTGGTGTTGGGTGCACGGGACTGCACGCACCCACATACACCTCTGGTGTTTAAACGCATCCATCTTAACGAAAGGGCCCCCGGTCAGCCCATCGCTTCTTCGTTCCCTTGCAGCCTGAGCTGGAGGACATATTTGGAAAATGCTGCTTTCCTGGTATTAGCACATCCAGATGACCGGTCCAAGGCAGCTAAAGCTCCCCCTCCAGGTGTAAACAGCTACTACAGTTTGTGCCCTGTGTCATAAACCGGCCCTTTTATTTCCAGTAAGACCCCTTAGCTGCAGTTCCGAAGATCTGATTACACAGGTCTCTCTCCCGAACTCATCCCTTCCCTGCTGACATTTACATTGGTTGAGGGTTTTTATGTAACTCGTTAGAGCCAAGTCTGAACCTTAAAAACCTGTGTTAGTCTTTCTAGAACCCTCTGGCACAGGAAAAGTCATTTATTGCACTTAAAGGCTTGGAGTTGAAACCTGCGCTTCTCAGTCTGGAAAACCTTTCAGAGAAATGATTTTGTTGTTTTCCCCAAGCTGGGCCGCAAGAATCAAACAGCAGATATCGCTGACCGAAAGGATCCCCGCCTTCCAAATGCCAAGGACTAAAGGAAACGATCCCAGTGTTTAAAATCTTGCAGCTCCCTCCATGACCCTTATCGGGACAGCTGTAAGGAGCCTTTCCAAATGGCTCCCGCCCAGACTGTGGGAACAGAGTGGAGGAAGCAGTCAGAAGGGACACTGCACAATTGTTTCCAGTTGCAAAACCTTGTCTTTGACGAAGCCATGGTTTCCAACCATATTTTATTTTAGTTCCCTCCCCCACCCCAGGGGTGACTAGCCTGTCACTCATTAAGTACCCTACCAGGATTTGTTTTTCCCGTTCTTTTAGTAGCTTCTACATGGCTAATTTTGTTTTTGTTTTCCTCATTTAGGAGGCCCGTGTGAGAGAGTGTTCATGGTGACCAAGGGATTCCTCTTCCAGAGACACTATATATTTTGGGAATTCCTGTTGCCTTCCATTTGAATAAAACATCACTGTAGTCCAGCTTATAAAATGCACCTTTTTCTCCCCGCACCTCATTGCATTCTATATTTTTCCCCTGGCCTGGCTTTTCCACATCCGGGTGGCCATAAAATGCTGGATGTCACCTCGGAATTGAATACCAGTATATTCTTTTGACACAGTCATGTGCTGTAGAGATGGGATGCTGTTCATCACTATGTATAACACCCGGGGCCTTTGACTTTGGTCCCAACCAAGAGCATCACCCTAAACAAACTCAAGGGGGTGTTACTTTTCTCAGCATTTTGACCAAAAACCAAGAAGCAGTCAAAGGGAAAATGGGAAGGAGGGAGGGAAGGAGGAAG
Source organism: Mesocricetus auratus (assembly GCF_017639785.1). Taxonomy (NCBI): domain Eukaryota; kingdom Metazoa; phylum Chordata; class Mammalia; order Rodentia; family Cricetidae; genus Mesocricetus; species Mesocricetus auratus. The sequence continues at coordinate 53,829,451 of NW_024429267.1, read as the reverse complement.
GAATGGAGGGAGGGACGGACGGACTTATTTGGGCTTGCGGATTGAGGGTACATTTCTTCATTGTCCTCCACTGTGGTGGTGTGAGTGTGATGCAGCTTGCTCACATCTGGCTAGGCAGTGAAAACTGGCAAATACCCAAGCCACACCCTAATGACCAACTTCTCCCAAGCAGGCACCACCTCCTGAAGGTTTCACCACTCGCCTATCTATATATTACCATTATCCTGGGAAGAAGTGTTCAAATACACGAACTGATAGGGGGCAGTTAGCATTCAAAATACAACACAAAGATTGCTTTCTGAATTAAAGACTGTGTTGAGGGCATAGCAATGACACAGTCCTTTTCTCTGTAAATAATACTAATAATAAAGAAATACCACTTCTTTATTCTACCTTACCTACTTCTTGGGAGGTTACATGAGAGCAAAATGTCTTGTCACATTTCACTTCATTCTGTGAAAGCCTGATGAAATTCAGATGTCTTTGGAGGTGTCATTTCTCTACCTGGATTTTTTTTCCAAAAATTAGGCAGATTTGATGAAGACTGGTGGTGTAAGGCATGCATTAAAAATGGAGTGTGGTAGCCAAGGACTTAGCATTGGATGGGATTTATCCTTCCTAGATACTCAGTTTAAATTTGATATGGTCCAGCATCTATCACACTTTCAACAACATTGCCTGATGTTAATGATGAGCTATCCTCCCCAAGTGCTCAAGCGATAGAGAGTTGGGCAGACACTGATAAACTAGGGGATTCTCTGAGTATAACCCTTGATGGCCAGTGAGTGCTTCAAGAGTGATGCATCTTTCCCTTCCAGCACCACGGATCCTAACTCTTTGCCTCCTCCAAAATTTCACAGATGAGGCAACCCAGGTATTACGTTCAAAGCTGTGCAGCCTCCAAGCCATGGAGCCAAAATATAGGGCCTTAACTGTTATGCCAGTGTGTCACAAGTAAGATGCTCCCAAACAGAGAGGAGAATGCATCTAAATCACCTCCAAGTTTGGGGAAAGAGCAGCAGAAGCCACGGGGAGAAGGAGGAGGCGGCATCTGAGCTTGACTCAGAAGGATGAGCAGACATTTATCAACAGAGAGAAGAAAGGAGTGTATTCAGAAAACGGAAGATCTTGGCACAGTCAGGAAGTGGCAGAAGCGTATGGCATTTTCTGTTGGCTTAAATGCCCCATGCCTACATGGATAGAGCTGTTAGCTATGCATCCCACAGCAAAAGCTGGAACCTTTTTATGAAAGAGCTTGCATAAAAGCCAGAGCAAAGATCTTGTGACCACACAGTGGGGATTGCAGAAGTTTATGGGTGAGCAAAATAATGTGGCTGAAGCTGTGTTTTGGAGTCAGTTTGGGGGAAGGAATTGCTAGTGCCCAAGTAGATGAAAAGAAACAGGCTAAGAGGATGTGGCCTTTTGGACAAATGCATTGGCTGCTAATGCATGTGATCACCAAAAGATGACGGGCTATTTTCTCTGGCTTAGAAGCAGACCAGAGGTAGCCAACCCAGACCAACAACAGGGCAGCTCTGTCCCTGGGAGCTTGGAACTCATTTCTTTCTGCTTTTTATCTTTGTGTTCTTCCTGTGCTAACAAAGGGCTGCCGTATTTTAGGGTTGCGTTGGTGCTCCTTGATGGAAGGACCAAAGGGCTCAATGGCAAAAGGCAAATGCCATCTGAGTACATCTCTGTCCAAGAACATTCTGCCTATATACCGTTGACATCTCAGTGTGACCAGACCTGGGATCAGAGAACTGATATGATACTGGACTCTACAGTGTTATAGGTGGGCCTACTGACAACTTTACTAGAATAATATGCTGGTAGGTAGAGTAGACATTGCGGTTCATCTATAGAAGAACTGAAGAGACGTGGACAAGGGCATTTGAGGTATGAAAGTTGTGGAGAAACATGTCAGAGGTAGAAAACAGTATGACTTAGTAGTGAATAAGCTGAAGCGAGCTGACAAGGGAAGAAATCCAGGAACGTGCAGGGGTTCTGACTTTGGCAACTGTGCCGTTGTTTTAACTGAGATAGAAGGATGAAAGGAGAATCAAACCTACAGAAAATAATAATGTATTTGATTCATGGTGCATTTGGGGGATGCTACAGAAAATTTGATAACTGTATCAATCAGCCTAAAGTCCAAGAGCTGGTGACTGGAGAGTTGGGAAAACCTCACCCATAGCAGGTGATGAAGATGCATGAAGGGGGCATAATGAAGAAGGAGGAGCAGAAAAAGATTAAGGATGAGTAGAAACATGAAAGCAAGGACAGTGTTGCTCAGAGGGGGTGGCCACGAATGTCAGAGATCTGAAACTTATGATGAGAAAGCCTAGAAGATGTGTGGCTAGATGTCAGGGCTTTATGAGTCATCTATATATGTTCAAACAAGGAGCACACTGACATGTGACTGCCTCAGCTTTGTTTAATGCCTCTGAAGAGGGTAATTGTAAACCAAGGTAGTCCCCAGATCTCAGGCAAAGCAAACATTGTATTTGTAGGGGAAAAACATCTAGGAAATGTTGCCTATCATCATAAGCAAAGTTGCTGTGATTTTATACTTCATTCCAACATCCTTGGGAATCCCACTGCATCCACTGTTTCTTTTCTAAATTCTTCCAGCTTCTTATACAACTGTGGTTCACAGAACATTTGGATAATAACAACATGATCAGAAGAAAGGCTTGATTTTCACAAGCAAGAGTAACATATTTTTAATTTTATTCTTTTATTTTGAGAGAATTTGACGGATGAGCATTGTATTTACAAATTACTACTCGTCTCTTTTCCTCTCCAAATCCTCCTATGATTTTTCGGACCACCATCACTTTCTCTTAACTTCCTGACCTCTTCTTTATTGTTGTCATGACAACCCTTGTTTGTCTTCTCTATCTGAGAGAGTGTCATTCATGTACCAACCACATGTACTGACATGTGCTTGTCAGAACACCATTGTTACTGAGAATTTAGATTCTGTGAGGGATAATTTTTGAGAAAAAATTTTAAAACAAAAACATTGTTTTCCTACATGAGTCTACAACTATTTAGAAATGAATTTCCTCTTGACCTTTAAAAATGGAACATTTGTTATTTAATGAGTTAACATGTGGTGGGATTGCTTGCAAAATTGTTGCTTCCATTCCAGTTTCAGGCCATAAAGAAGCCAGCTCCTTAAATAAACATAAGTAAATAATGAACATATCCCCAGTAAGAATATAGAAAGACTGCAATGCTAATAAATATGCATGGCTGTCTCTTTTTAACTCCTTCAGCAAAGTCAGGTTAAGTAAGGTTATCATTATTGATGAACTATTTATTATTATTATTTAAATTATGTGCACATATGTGACTCTGTCTGGGTATTTGCCTGTGAATACAGTGCCCATGAAGGCCAGAAGAGGGCATGGTATTCCCCTGGAGCTGAAGTTACAGGTGTGAGACAGCTGATATGGGTGCTGGGAACCAAACTCAGTTCTTCCAAAAGAGCATCATGTGCTCTTAACTGGTATTCCATCTCTCTAGTCCTTCTCCCTTCACCATGATGAATTCTTTCATAGAACAGAACATTTAGCATCCCGAGACAATTTACAAAGTGTCTTTTTCCCTTAGCAGGACACATCTCAAATCCAAGTGGCCATTTTCATCTTGTCAACATGGTCCATATCACTGTCTTTCAAAAACAGTTAATACATCCTAGGCTGTTCTTGATTTACAATTAGTGAGGCAGGAGTCTGCTTATACCTGCATCACCTACAGAGAGGGGACATCAGATGAGGATTGCCTCCCTCTGAATTTCTTTAGCCATGCCTGAAGGGACATTTTCTTGATTAACAGTTTGGGAAGACTTTCACTGTGGGCAGTGCTACCCTGGGCAGGAGTTCCAGTGCTTAGAAGAGGAGCAGGCTGATCAAGCCAGTAAGCAGTGTTCCTTCCTGCCACTCTTCAGTTCTTGCCTGCAGATTTTTGCCTCTGCTTTCTGCCCCGGCTTCCCATGATGATGGGCTGTGACCTGTAAGCCAAGCGAACCACTTTCTCCCTAAGCTCAGGGCTTATCACAGCAACACAAAACAAGCTAGAACGAGTGTGTGTTTTCTGTCTTCATAATGACAAAGCAGTCCTATATAGCATCCCCATGTGCGTGCATAGATTCTGTGACCTGACACATGGCTTCTGAGATGTCCTTGTACATGGATCTGCCATCTCCTGTTGCATATTATTCTGTTATCATCACAAAGCTAAGTCTTGATTAATCTTTCCCTTGTAAATCACTGCTCATGCTCAACTTTGCTCTGTGTCCCAGCCAGGGTGGGTCAGGCACATGCAGGTGCTGCAAAATGGCTGTGATCCATGTAGCTTCCTCACCAGCAAGCAAGAGGTCGGTGTATATAAACCAACTCGGTCTTCCTAGCTTTCAACTTCTTTGAACTAATTGCCAGGAAATGGAGGCTATGGTATCCAAAACTGTGCTGACAAGTCTCTTTTCTATTTTTAGAATGGAATTAAAATTTGGAGCATGTGTTTTCTGTCAAGCCCTTTTCACATCCATCAGCTAATTTATCCTCTCTCTAAGATAACTGGTATAATTTATGTATACTATGTTATTTATATATATGATATATTTTATATATCATTTATATATGTGTGTATATATATGTGTGTACATATATATATATATATCATCTTTTGATCATATTCAACACTATACACTTTCTTGGGCCCTTCTCATTCCCTCTTAACCTCATTACTATATACATGGTTTGGGGTATGTGTGAGTGTGTGTGTGTGTGTGTGTGTGTGTGTGTGTGTCCCACTAAATGTAATTTAATCAATGAGGCTTACTCCCACAAGCTTGTGTGTGAGATGCTTTCTTGGAGCACAGGCAACTTACCACAGGCTACACCACTGAGGAAAAGTGTTATCCACCCAACACTTAGTGTTCACCTCTAGCTCTGCAGCTCGGGGTGGGGCTTCAAAAGTCCCTACCTGAACCAGATGGAGTGTTTATAGGCTCTGTCATAGAGAGGTTTTGCAGAACTAACCACATGGTATCATTTTTGTGGCAGTCTTGTGTAGCCCTCTGACTTCATATGTAGCTGAGGATCACCTTGACTTGTGAGCCCCCATCTCTCTAGTGTTTGGATTAGAGGTGTGTTCCTGTGAGTCAATCTCAGGGCCTTGTACAAGCTAGGCAGTCATCCTACCAACTGTACTACAGTCCTAGCTCCTCTCCAACACTGCTACCATCCCCACTTTTCAGCTATAAGCATGGAGGCGAGCAGAGGAGTCCCTTGCTGGGGCCACACAGTTAGTGAGTGACATAGCTGGAATTTGGATCTGGCCAGCCCAGCCTGGGGGATTCATATACACATGGCTAATGGATCTGACATTGTATATTAACCCAAACGCAGCTACCGTTGACCCCTTTGCTGAAAACTCACAAGCCTGAGTTATTCAATCTGTTTTGGATGCTCAGACAGTTTGGAATTTTATCTCCATCTTAACACAACCCAGCCTTACCCACTTTACAAGACTCAGCATGCTTTAAAACCAGGATTTGGCCAAGAAAACGGAAATTCCTCTCGGCAGTTCAAAAAGATTGTTTGAATGGAGAAGGGAGCACCAGAAAGCTAGACAGGGTAGGAGGTGGTGAGGGCTGGGGGATGCTGTCCACTCTGAGCTTATGACGAGAGGAAATTGCTAACACATGGTAGGTATGGAGACATAATGGAAGGGGCAGGCAAGTCACACCCCCACCCAGATCTGTATGACAGTGAGAGAAGATAGCATTATCCTAAGTCAGAAGTTGGGTCAGTCTGCTGAAAGGCAACAATAATGGCAGGGTTGTCTTGTGGCGAGTAGAACTAAGAGGGAAACTCTAGGAGGATCAGTTTCCTTGATTTTTCCTTCATTGTAGCATCTACCAAGCCTAGGGGAAGATGACTGCAAAGGATCCTGGGAAATATCTTTTACAAGCTCAGGGCCCACTGGTTCTACACCAGAGGTGAATTGACCCGCGTCCATGCAGTGATGTCACTCTGGAGCCCTCTTACGTAAGGATGGCCGTTACCATACTTGCTGCCTCTCTCAGCTTCTGCGTGTATGAGGTGTGTGAGTGGAGACAGTTGTTGTCATGGCACATAACTCCCTAAGCATCACAAAAGCCATTTTAAGCAAGAAACTGAAGCCCAGTAACATTCCTCTCACTAGTGTCCCGTACATAGAAAACCCTAGATTTAAACCTGGCTGTCTAGCTCTGAAGTTCGTTCTCTGCATGGGCATTATACTGCCTCACCTGTGAGAGGCCAGCCCCACCCACGTTTGCAGATTCCTGAGCCTCAGGGCAACACACTGGGTCACACATACTTGGTAAATACTTACTTGGCCCCAGTGAGCCTTCAATTCAACAGTGAGTAAGAGTCACTTGAATTTTTCAATCTGTTGTGTTTCTTTTACAAACCATTTCTTCCCTCATGTTTGCTCGGTCTGTTTATTTATTTATTTTGCCCTTTGTTCCTCCTAGCTGAAGGACAAGTTTTGAAGGCAGGATTCACAGGGGCAGTTCAGGCTGTCTTAGTTTCTGCACAATAGTGGTGCTATGATAAAAACCTAAGTCCTGGGGGACCGAATCACCCTAACTTCTGGGAAGTTCATTTGAATGAGGGACAATGTCAGTAGCTATTCCTCAGGGGTATCTCCCCTGATTTCTGTTTATATTTAAGACCTAGAGTCTCTGGCTGGCCTGGAGCTTCCCAATAAAGTTAGGCTGACTCTTCTGCAAGTGTAAGCATCTGCTTGTTTCTGCCTCCTCAATGGAGGGTTAGGATCCCATGTCACAGTGCCCTGTATTTCTCTGTGCATTCTGGGGATGAAACTGAAGTCCTCATGTTCAGCAAGCCCCGTCCCAGTAGAATCCTGTCCCCAGCCCATGATTTGCTACTGATGGCTTGCCAGAAGTTTGGCTTACAAAATTTTTCAAAATGAACAGAAGTGCCTCAAGGGTATGCCTAGCATGTCCTAAGTGTTTACTTTCTATCCCTTTTTACATTTCAGTGAGCCCAAGTCTGGTTCAAGATGAGGAAACTTCAGGAACTATAAGAAAGGTTTTTTAACCAAAGATGTGCCGAGCTCCAGAGCCTACAGATGGTCTAGCGAGACTCAAAGATCCCGCTGTGAGTGCAGGCAGGGGCCGAAGGAGCTGGGCTGCTTTGTGCACGGATTTTACAAAACGTGTTCCCTGGGAGCATGCGACAGCCCCTTATGCATTCTTTATGTGTGTGTTTGTACCAGCACATGTGTTCCTGTGTGTGAGTTTGTGTGGGTTGGTGAATGTGCTAGTGTGTGCACACGTGCGTGCACATGTGTGTAAGCCAGAGTCAATGTCTGGTGTCCTCATTAATAGCTCTCGACCTTATCTTTTGAGTCAGGATCTCTCACTGACCCTGGCGATTACTGATTTCCTAGGCTGGTTGGCCAGCAAGTTCTGGGGGCTCTTCCTGTGTCTGCCTCCCCAGAGTATGACTATCACCATTATAGGCATGCCTTACCATGTCTGGCTATTTACAAGGGTGCTGGGTATCAAACTTGAGATCTGATGCCTGCCACGGCAAGCATTTATTGAGTGATCTAGCTTCTCAGCTCCTTCATTTGCATTCTTTTGAAAATTAATCTATTCTCTCATATATGACAATCTGGCCACAGTTTCTCCTCCCTCCTCTCTTCCAAGGCCCTTTCATCCCACCCCATCTTTATGCTCCCCCTCCCCAACCACTGCCCCTCTGTTTTCCATCAGAAAAGGGCAGGCCTCCCAGGGATATCAACCAAGCATGACATATGGAGTTGCGATTAGACTAGGCACCTCCCTCATATTAAGACTGGATGAGGCAACGCAGTAGGAGGAAAAGTGTCCCCAAAGTGGGCAAAAAGATGTAGGAGACAGCCTCCACCCCTACTGTTAGCAGTGTCAACAAACACCAGGCTATACCGCTATAACATACATGCAGAGGGCTTAGGTTAGACCTATGCAGGTCCTGTGCTTGTCAGGTAAGTGTCAGTGAGGCCCTATGAATTCAGGCTTGTTAATTCTGTGATTTTTTTTTCCTGTGGTACCCTTGACCCCTCAGGATCCTGCAGTCCTCTATCTGCCTTTTCCACTGGGTTCACCATGGCTGTGGGGTCTCCACATCTGAGTCTCTCAGTTCTGGATGGAGCCTCTCTGATCGTGATTATGTCAGACTCGTGTTTGTCATTAGGAATATTTTCTTGTTTTGCCTGCAACTTTAGCTTCTATCCTAGGTCTCTGGGCCATCCAGCTTCTGGTTTCTGATCCTCCATGAAGTGTCAGGGGTGGGCTTCATTTGGAGATGATATGAGAATATACATAACAGCCCCAAACATTCTACCAGAGAACTCCTACAGCTGAAAAACTCCTGCAGCAAAGTGGCTAGATACAAGATTAACTTAAAAAATTCAGTAGCACTCCTATATTGACAAACAGGCTAAAAAAGAAATCAGGGAAAGAACACCTTTCACAAAAGCCACAAATAATATAAAATATTTTTGGATAACTATAACCAAACAAGTGAAAGCCCAGTATGACAGGAACTTCAAGTCTTTGAAGAAAGAAATTGGAGAAGCCATCAGGAAATGGAAAGATCTCTCATGCTCAAGGATTGGTAGAATTAACGTAGTAAAAATGGCATCCTACCAAAAGCAATCTGCAGATTCAATGCAATCTCCATCAAAATTCCAATATAATTCTTTACAGATATTGAAAGAACGGGACTTAATTTCATATGGAAAAACAAAAACAAAACAGGACAGAAGGCTGAAACAACCCTGCATGATAAAAGCACTTCTAGAAGCATCATCACCCATCCTTGATTTCATTTACATCCCTGAGGATTGTCCCTGTGTAATCAGGAATGGAGGCTACCCAGTCCCTGCAGTCAGAAGGCTGAGGCAGGAGAATCACTATGCATTCAAAGCCACCCTAGGGCACAGAGTAAACACCACAATCAAAACAAACCCAGAAAGAGCCCCCTTCACCCCCTTGACTACAAGAAGCAAAAGAAATCATTGGCTGAATAAATCTTTCAGTGCAAAACAAATTAGCACACATTTATTTTAGAAGAGACCAGAAAGGAATAATTAAGAAATTCATATTCTCCTCTTGCTTTTCCTGTGGCTAGGTTTAGCATATGACTATTGTTCAGGATGGTGCTTTTAAAAATGAAAAAGAGCAGCTATTCTGGGAACATTTTTTTTCTCTTTTAAATTCTGGCTCCTGCTGCAACATCCAAATATGACTTGGCTCTGTATCAAAATAAAATGCAGAGCAGCATGCCTCAGCTTGGACCCTTTGTCTACACTCACTTCCTGTCGACCCAGTGACATCCCTCAGCTGGCCCTTGCTCAAGCTGTGTACACTGAATGGGATGCAGTGTTCTCCAGGGCTGTGGAACCTTGCATCTGAATAAAAGTCACCCTGAAAGCAGCTGGGGCTCCAGCACTCTTTCCTTGGGTTGTTGACTTAAGTTCAAAGGTCAAAAAGAAGCCAGCACTAGGTACCTTGTTTCCATCTTCCCCTTGTGCTGTGGCTCCAGAAGTGGCTACCATATTCAGGCGCCTGCCCCATGAAGGAGTTCTTCAGCTTTTGTCCCCTGAACACAGTCTGTGTCCATGCACTATTCGCTGGCAGGCTGCAGTTTCAATATTGGTGGCTCTCTTGAGTGTCCTGCATGGAGTAGGTAATAGGGACCACCGCCAATTTTCTTTAAGGGTATTTTGGTGCCATTATCCCAATACTTATTTGATTATCTCTGAAGTGTCATTTCCCATCTCTTTCCAGCCTCTGCAAAGAAAGGGTGGTTCAGCTACTTTATCTATGAAATTGGAACAGGTAGTTCCGCAGTTCTGCAGACTCGTGTGGACTCCTTGCTGCTTTCTCTCCTTTCGTCACAGAGGATGCTTTTGTGTTTTGAGTGAGACAATGCCTCGAGAACCCTCTGTAACTATTCAGAGTGTGGCTTACACAAGGGCACAGCAAGCTGGGGAGTGTGTTCAAATGTGCAAAGTGTACCCTCCGCCTTCATCACGTTTTAAAAAGGCTGCACTAAAGTGTTTGAGAATCAGTGATGTGATGGCCATCAAGGATTACAGATGTGTATTGTAGATAGTTCTGAAAGGGTTTTTCAGCCAGTTTTTGCATGCTTCTCACAGTGGGAATGCTGTGTGACGCTTGGACAGCGAGGGGCTTTGTGCAGCAATAGTACTGAACTAATAGCTGAAGGTACCTAACACATTTCCTTCTGATTTGGATTGGGAGTTTGCTTCTGACTCTCTTTCTCTCTTCCTACTTTGTTCATTCTTTCTCTCTGTAAAATGTGGAACTTTCATGTAAGTACATGTTCTATGTTGCACACATGCTCTCATACCTTCTGCCCCCCCTTCCCTTGCCCCTCCCATTAGTCATCTTTGTTCCCCTAGGCTTTTCTACTTCTTCCATGTCATGTATGCAAGCATGACTTCATGTATCTGTATGAAATCTAGGAAGCTTAAATGAGAGAGAGCTTGCCGTATTTGTTTTCCTGAGACTTGCTTAATTCACTTAATGTGATTAACTCCAGTTGCAAATATTTTCCTGCAAAGGCTTACTTTGTTCTTCTTTATGGCTGACGACACTTCCATTGTGTCATGTCAATATTTCTCATTCGGTTTGTGTGCTTTCCAAACATTCCAACACAATGGTAACCACTTTACTCCAATGAACTCTGACTGTGGGACATTGTCAGCCCCTCTCAACATATCTGTGTAAAGTAGAACTGAGGGGTACTCCTTAGTTTACTCTTGTGTCCATTTTATCATGTGTTTTCAGAGATGTCACAGGGCCCTTTTACCATGCGTCCAAAGAGTTGCTGTTGCTGACTCTGAAATAGACGCAATCCTTTCCCTGGAGCCAGCAGGTCACCCTGTGTAGGAGGATCCAGTGCGTAGCAATACTGATTCAGATGTCTTCACTTGGCAGCAGAAAGAAAATAATGGGAAGTGGTTACTGCAATTAAAACCAGGTTTTGTAATACCAAGTGTTAGGAATACAGATTGGGTTATGATCTTTTAGCCACTGTCACAAGCTAATGTTATTAGCCAGCGATGCTCCAAAGTAGGGTTTGGATAACATTTTAAAGTTTTGGGGCATGTTGATATAGGAAACCGAACTTCAGAATCAGGACAATTAGCCTGATGTACAGTGAATCAATGTCTGAAATTTTGCCTGCCACCCAAGTCATTGGGAACCCAGTGTACGTGGCATGGATCATAGTTCTTAGCTGAAAGTCTCCTCCCTCTCTTTCGTGTCACGAATGAATCAGCCACCCCAAAGATCTAGAATTATATCACCTTTCTTAACCCTTGGGTCTTATTTGATGGACATCATGTAGGAAGTATGTTTTGATGGGCTAAGACAGATGGCTCAGTTGGTAAAGTTGTTTGTCTTGCAATCGCTGGAACCTGGGTTTGATTCACAGAATGTACAAAAACCCAACAAGATGTGGTAACAAATGCTTCGAACCCCAGGGCTAGTGAGGTGGACTCACTGATAAGCCAACCTCCTTGCCTGCTTGGGAAGTTCCAGGCCGGTCATGAACCCTGTCTCAACAGAAAGGTAGATAGTGCCTGTGATATAACACATGAGGGTTTCCTCTGACCTCCACGTTCACGTGCAACCACCCTTGCACACGTGTGTACCAATGTACTCATGAACACACAAATGTATACCAAAACGTAAAAAGAATTATCTATTGATAATCCCATTTTGTTTTATACTGGAGACAGTGTCTTATTTATAACCAGTCTTCCTACATTAAAATATAAGATATTTAATGCTTGGTGTCAGTTTTTAACTCACAAACCAAAGAACTAGTGATTACCTTCATAATCGTTACTGGAAAGAAGCATAAGCAGAGCTGGATGAGGAATTAAAAGACACAAAACAAGCCTGCCACATTCAGAAAAGTTAGGGAGTTTCACCAAATCAGTCCTTTCACTAACATGTATTCCCTCTGAAAAGGTCTAACAGCCAAAGCCACACACATATAATAGGTCAGTCTTTAGAATTCATCTGACACATGCTAGAGTATGGCTGGCTTTCTGTGTAAAAGCCCTAGCTGTACAAGCCTGACAACTGAGTTCTGTCACTCCCTAGAACCCATACAAAAGCATCTGGATGCATCCTGGGGCTCTGATGCTTATATGAGAGACAAAGACAGGAAAATTATTCAGAAGCCATTGGGAGTGCTGCACCAAGTGGAGGTAGATTCAAGAGAGGGCCTTTTCTCAACAAGGTGGGAAAAGAGAAGTGACTCTGAAAATCGTCTCCTGACTTCTTTACATGTCCTGTGGCATATGCCTGCACAAACATGTATATACACACAAATAAATAAGTAGATACATGAACATTCCTTGACTCAAAAAATGTCATAGAAGACATTTGCATAATCAAGTTTTACTTTTAATTTTCATAATAGTCCGTGTTCATTACAGAGTTAGTTTTTAAACTCAATCTGTTTATGATGGAGCTAACAATGAAAAGAAGTGTTAGTAATTTAATGATTGACTAAGGCAGTTCTTTGTGATGTTATGTGTGTATATATGTTCATATATACATGTATATGGGTTGCATGTACTTGTGTACACATGTATGTGGATTTCAGAAGTCATTGTTGGGTGTCTTCCTACATGATTTTCTACCTTATTTTTTATTGTGTGTGTATACATGCATGTCTATGTGCAAGTGCATGCACATATGTGTGTGCACACATATTCCATAACATACATGTGGAACAACTCTGGAGTTAGTTTTATCCTTCCCCCATAGCACGCAGTGATCAAACTTTGATCATCAGGTTTGAAAATCAAGTGGTTTTTTTGAGGGGTATTTTCGAGACAGGGTTTCTCTGTATTATTTTGGAGGCTGTCCTGGAACTTGCTCTGTAGACCAGGATGACCTCCAACTCACAGAGGTCCACCTGCCTCTGCCTCCCGAGTGCTGGGATTAAAGGCATGCACCACCAACAACTAGCGAAAATCAAGTGTTTTTACCATCTGACCCATCTTGTTGGTTTGCTCTCCAACTTGTTTTTTGAGGCAGGGTCTCTCACTGAACCTGGAGCTGGCCTGCTTGCTTAGCTGTAGGGACCCTTCCATCTATCCCTTCTCAGCACTAGGATTCCATGTGTGTGAGCATGCTGCTATGCCCACTAATTTGCATACAAATGTTTTACTCACACAGTATTTTTAAAATGCAAAAAGGCTTGAGAACGTATTTGCTCAGTTTTTTTCTGCCTTCTTTGTTTAATCTGAATCTGAGAAGTGTCTTTCTATTGCGGGGCATAAACAGTAAGCAAGAGCATATAGAACACCAGCCTCTAAGAGATGTTTTGGCATCTTTCCATTTGAAATACAATGTCTTCTGTGCAGGTGTGTTGGTACATGCCCATAATCCCAGCAGTGGGAGAAGTAGGCAGGAGGCTTGGCCATTCCAGGTTGTCCTTAGTTACATAATGGAATGTAAGGCCACTTTAGACCCTGTCTCCAAAACCACACGAGCTGCCCATTAGACAACCCCGGCAAGTCACAGTTAAGGAGTTGCAGTCAAGCAAGCCCAAATTCATTGATCATAATCTTGCTTGTCTTCTGCCAACTCCGAGTGGGGAGAAACCTCACTGATTACCCACCCCACCCAAATCCTATTCAGAGTCCCTCACTAATCTAAACCTTCCAGAAAACTCTTTTCCAGTCCCACCCTAGTCTCAATGCATCTTTGTCACTGTGTTGTGTTCTTGGTGGCATGCCTCACTCTGTTTTTGTTTCCAGCTTAAATATCCAGGTGGAATCCTGCTCTCTCACCCTAACTTGTAACATTCATGTTGAGTTAGAGCAGACTGGACCAGAGGATGTCTTGTCTGTTGAACACCACATTCCTAATTTGCCCTTCCATTCAGTTGGTTCTAAAAGGAGTTCCTTTCCCAGGTGCCCCGCCCTGCTCTCCCTCCACCATGAGAATGGATGATGGATAAGCATAGTCTGGGGAGATTATCTGCATCCCAGGGTAAGAAGGGACCTCACCTCCTGTGAGCCCTCTGGTAGACAGAAGTGTCTTCCTAGAAGGTAATACCCAACCTCCAGGCTCTGAAAGACCAGGATATCATGTCCAGATCTCTCATCACCTATAAAATCAATAACACTGAACAAAAAGAGTAAACAAAATGGAATAGGCCAGGCCCTGGTTCACTCTGAGCACTCCTTGGGAAAATGAATCAAGCGGCAGGACGTGTACATGTGGGCACTTGGATGACGTCAGAGGATTTTATTTAATTGTACTTAAAACTGGAAGTTGCAAGTTTCATTACTTTGTGGACTAAATGCACAACTCACAAATAATAATCATTGTGAAATTGTTGAGTAAATGGGGTCTGTAGCAATGTTTGCAAAACTCCCTCACTGTTTCAGGCATGATAAGGGCCAATGTTGGAAAGAGGAAGAGAATGCCCGATAAAAACAGGCCTCCACACTGACCTCCCCCTGAGATTCTCTCACAGTGCAGACCTCCTCTGTGGCTGCTGAACGTGTAGACATTTTTACCTTTAAGTAGTCAGTTTTGCAGCAGCCATCAACTGGGTGTTGTGTCAGGGAACTCTGGCTTGATAGTATCTATTTGGAGACAGTACAGGGTCCCAGTTCTGACGACCCAGTCCCCCAAACTGCTGGTTTCATGAGATGTCAACCATAAGCCTCAAGTTGTTTTCTTTGACTTCTGAATGAGAAATTTGAATTGGACGGATATATTCCCTTCTTGTATGTGAACGACTTACTTGAGTGTCTGACAGAACTCATGGATTCACTGTATACTGGTTTGTATAAAGGACCTTCCAGAGCCTGGGCATTCGTCTCAGTTAGGATAATGCTTATCTAGCATGCCTGTTGTCTTGGGTTTGATCCCAAGTACCACACGAGCTTGCCATAGTGGGGTATCCTAAGACTTAGGAGGTAGAAGCAGGCTGATTAGAAGTTCAAGGTCTTTTTTTTCATCATTTTTACTACATTTTTTTAGAAAAGAGCTTGCTTCACATGTCAATCCCAGTTCCCTCTCCCTCCCCTCCTCCCGCATCCCCTCACCAGCCCCCCCCCAGCCTCCCACCCTATCACCATTACCTTCCACATTGGGGATATCTAGAGTCTGTTATTTCACTCAGGGCAGGGTCCAGGCACTCCCCTAAGAGTCCAGGCTGAGAGAGCATCCCTCTTTGTGTTATGGACACACGAAGTCCATTTGTATGCCAGGGATTAACACTGATCCACTGCCCAGGGCCTCATAGGTAGCCCAGGCCTCCTTACTGACTCTCACATTCAGGGGGTCTGGATCAGTCCCATGCTGGTTTCCCAGTTGTGGGTCTGGGGTCCAAGAGCTCCCCCTTGTTCAGGTCAGCTGTTTGTGCTGGTCTCGCCAGCCCATTCTTTGCTAATTTGCTCATTGCTCCTCCCTCTGTCACTTGGTTCCATGGGTTCAGTTCAGTGTTTAGCTGTGGGTGTTTGCCTCTGCTTCCGTCAGTCACTGGATGAAGGTTCTAGGATGGTATATAAGACAGTCATCAAGTTCATTATCAGGGATGGGCATTTAAGGTAGTCTCTCCACTATTGCTTAGTTTGCCAGTTAATGTCATCCTTTTAGATCCCAGAGGTCTCACTGGTGCCAGATCTGTCTTCAAACCTATAATGACTCCCCTCTTATGGTATTTCTCATCCTGTTCTCTCCCTATTCTTACCCCAACTCAACCTTCTTGCTTCCCCATGACCTACTCATTCATCCTCTTCTCCCCCTCTCTTTTTCCCAGCTCCCACTCCCACCCCCCAGCTGTGCTCCCAATCTGTTCAGAATATCTTGCCTCATTCCTCTTTTCTGTATGAAGTGAACAAACCTGTACCAAGGACCCCTATGTGGTATGAATTCATCATTATCATGCCTAAGAACCAACATGAGGTAACTGTACTTCAGTAAGGATCAGTCTGTGGTAATCAGGTCACAGTTTCACAAGGAATAATTCCCCCCACCACAGCAGTATCATATTTTCAGCCACAACTACATAGATTATAGACTTGGTCATCCCTCAATCGAAACAAAATCTTATATCCTCCTTTAAAATTTTATATATCTGAAAATTATATTTATGAGATTATATTTCGTGAATAATGAAAATTACATTGAGATTCCATATAACATTGAAATGTATACACATTTTGTAATATTTGTGTAAGAATAGGCATGCACACACATTTGTATTTAATAATAAAAACATTCAATATTTTCTTCTAGCCTTTTGAAATATGCAGCCCACAATCATTATCCTTGGCTGCCCATCTGTGTGAGAATATATCACAAGGTCCTAATCATAATCAAATCTAAGTTTCAATAAAAAAGGAAAAACAAAATGCTATGATGCTTATGTGTAGAGTAGACCATGGAATTAACTTGGTTAAATGTAGTGATTTTAAGAAAAATTTTCATGAGAATTTGTATGATTACAAAATCTGTTGTAATGTCCATGCCCCTCCTCAAGAAGAAAAAATATTTTATTGGCCAAAATCAGAAGTCCTTCCTCTTAGCAGTCAGTGAGTTTTTCTTCATGGAATTACTTGCATTTTTACAGGGGTCAGATTGTTTAGACCTGACAAGTTAAGCAGATTAGTCATGAAGATGTAGAGCCGGCCCACTGAGACAGGAGGCTAGCTGTTCTGTGGTCCCCTCACACCCATCATTCTCTCCCTTCTGAGGTGGTTGCCAAGGTGGCAGCATCAGCATCATTAGAGCCTTGCAAGGAAACACCATGAAAGTGCCTGTCTCATAGGAAGACTGTGTGGTTAGACGTTCCCTGGCAGTGTAAGGGGTTCTGCTTCTATAATCCCAGGCTTGGGAGGCTGAAGCAGGAGGCTCACTATGAGTTCAAGACAAACTAAGTTCCAGGTCAGTGTGAGATCTTGTGGAAACAAACAAAAATACTAACAAAAACAAAAGGAAAAAAAGAAAGCACACAAACAATTTAAAAACACTAACAAAACAGTTCCATTGTTGATATTTAAGAAAGATGGAACAGGGCTTGGTAAATGATAAATCAGGTAATAAACCACTTGCCTTGCAAACAAAAGGACTTGAACCCAGAAACCCCATTAAAGAATATCAACGGTGCTGCATGATTATAATCCCAGTCCTAGGGAAGTGCCAGGCTGGTGGATCCCCTGAGCTTGCTGGCCAGGCGACCCAGCCTGCTTGGTGAGCCTCTGACCCTGCTAAAGAAGCACAATGGGCAGCGCCCGAGGAATGACACCAGAGGCTGACCTCTGGTTTCCACACTCATGGACACATGTGTATGCACACCTGCTCAGACACAAATACATGTGCACACACGAATACAAGATAGGCGTGAAGACTGCTTCTGGCCTGTAGCCTAACATGCTCCACTGGCCTGACCTCAGATACTTTTGCAGGGTCTTGCCTGGTTTGTACCAGGATGGGAGAAACAGTGTTCCAACACTGCCTAGAACAAGCTCTGCCCATGAGATTTCTCTGGATTGTGCTCCTTCCAATTTATTTGGTTTACAGATTGGTGGCGCTGTGTTCTCCACTATGCCTGTATTAAAGGATACGTCCTTTGTTCTTTGCTTGTTCAATTTCTCCACTTCATTTGTGAGGACATGCAAATGATGTGATTTGCATGGAAAACCATGTACTTGGTTTTAACTGAATGAATCGTATAGCGAAAGTATTGATAGCACAGGAGGCACCAGCGTTCCCAGGGTCCTCTGTGGCTGCTTCTGGTGCTCTCGTTAATAAGTGCTGTTCCCTTGGTGCTTGAGCTGGGGTTCTTGCTGAGACAGCATGGAAAATACAAGTCCACCTTGTGCTGAGTTCTGCCCTGGTAATGAGCCTGATGCTAAAATCTCCATCCTTCTCAGCATTTATCAATCCTGGATGCAGACTTCATCAACGGAAATAGAACTTGGACCATAAGAGGAGTAACTGCATTGAGTACCCACTTGGGGACTTATGTGAACTGTGTTTTGTCACGTAGTAGTTCCCTAGTCTTCTCCTATATATCTATTATGTGAATATTCTTTAAGGAGACTAGTCAACTGTTCAGTCGTTCATTCATTTATGGAATCCCCAGTGCCATGCTGAGGGTCAGGAGACCCGGATGGGCACAGCAACCATGCTGTGTTGAGAAGACATGGATAAACAGAGGCAGTATTCAGTCCTTATGGCTTCTTTCCTTGTCTCTCTTACCTCTCAGAGTTAGATATTGGCTCAGCAGTTAGGAACACTTAATTGCTCTTACAAGGGACACATGCTCAGTTCTACAAACCCACCTGGTGTCTTGCAACCATCTAACTTTGGCTCCCAAGGATCTGATGCCCTCTTCTGGCCTCCAAGGGAACCTGTGTGTACATGGTGCACATAAATGAATGAAGGCACATACATATGCATATAAATATTTTAAAACAGAATTAGAGCAATTGGGATTAATAATTAATCCCTTGAGACTTCATTCCTCTCATCTAAAAGAAAGGAAGGAATAAAGTGAAAGTCCACCAGAAAGACAGGATTTATAAATGTATGGTTCCCATGGATCTGTTATTTATAATTGAACAGGCTTCTCAGATGGGTGTGGCCTAAGACATTGAACCTCTCTTGCAATTGGATACTGAATAAACAGGACCATAGATCACATTCTTGTCCACACCCCATCTAATACATGTGTAATTGTTCTTAACGAAATCCAAGACTATCTGTACTCTTAAAAATAGTGGTGAAACTTTGATTCTCTCAGAAGTAAAAATAAGTGACAACATGAGAATCATCAAAAACTTCTTAAATGGGAATCAACAAAACACATCTACATGTATGTTGTATGAATAGAATTCTAGTTTCCACACTGTGCAGTGGCAGTATTTGGAGGTTGAAGGCTAAGGGGAATGGCACTATTGGTAAAGTGACATCTTCACAAACACGAGGACTTGAGTTTGAGTCCCCAAACCCACATGAAAGCCAGATGCTGAGGGACATTATGGGATTCCAGGTGCCAAGGAGGTGAATAGGCTAGTCCCTGAAGCTCATTGGCTAGGCAGCTTAGTGAAACCAATGAACTCTAGACTGAGGGATTCTGCCTCAAAAAATAAGGTGGAGAGGGATTTGCGTAAGACATCCAGTGTCAACCTCTGGCTTACTCTGCATGCACACATACAAATTCTCTCTCTCTCTCTCTCTCTCTCTCTCTCTCTCTCTCTCTCTCTCACACACACACACACACACACACACACACACGCACACACATTGAGTGAGTACAGTGAATAGCTAGCTAGCTACATGTACAACTTTCTGTTTGAATATAAGGCAATAAGGAATACTTTTCTCTAAGATGCTGTGGTCTAACTTTCATTCATTACATTGTATATTCTTTAATGCCAATAGAAACTTCAGGAGTCCCTGAAGTTTCCCCAAGCCAGAGAAGCACTTAACTCACTGCATTTATTTAAAGGATGTCCAAACTTTTAACATTGTGACAAAATGTTGTCATTTATAAATGTATTGAAAAGAATTCCTGGTATCCTGGGACACTTGCATCCTATGGGCCACAGGTTAGACATGCCTGGTTATATATCCTCCTGTCATTTTCATTGTAATACAATTATCTGTAACTACTATTACCTTTGAAATATAACCATTGGAGTTCATGCTTCTGTTTGGTTTATGTTATAGAAATTAAGAAATCTGTTTTTAATATGTTCTGCTGAGCACTAAATGCCATGTGGCTAAAAGCCCAAGCATTTGCCAAGATTTTTTTAAATAATTGATATTAAAATCATTTAAAACAGTCTTAAACCCTTCACATTTCTACTTCCATTCTATTCATGGATGTGTGATACCAGAGTAATTACCATGCTGTAGGTACAGTGTTATTAGAAGAGTGGTTACTTAGCATGTATGAATCCCTCCATCCATCTGTAGCATTACATACCATTAGATATGGTGACACATGCCTACACTGTGGAGGAGGAGACAGAGAGCTGAGAAGTAAGTAGGAGGTCACGTCATCTTCAGCTACATAGGCTGCTCAAGGATAGCCTAGGTTGTATGAGACCCTATCTCAAGGCAATGGAAACACAAATTCTACAAAGAAAGCAAAAGCTATCTCAGATAAGCTAAGGAGACTGAGTTTCATGGATGCGTTCCCTGTTAGACCCCTGTGTGGATTGCCTTCCTTACGGAATGTACAGCACCTACCACCTGTATATGCTTCTTCATTTTTGAAGTTAGTGGCTTTCTTTTTTTCTCAGGAGTGTGGTAGCAACGGCCTCACTCAGTAGCATCTTGAGTGAAGCTTTGTCAACAGGACCACTCTGTTCTCAGGCTTAGTCATCTGCAAATAAGAGTTCAGCTATCTGCAGAAGGGAAGGAAGGGCTAACCACACCTGTGCCCTCAGATGTAGATGCAGAGGCATGGCTTTTCTCTCACCTTTGTCTAGACAGGGTGAAGCAAGGCTACAGGTTCATCTCACGTGAGATGTGAGGCACTCTAGTCACATGCAAATTAACCCTGTAATGTATGGTAAAGGAGCTGAAGAAGATGATTTGGCCCCTGGAAAGGAGCAGCCAGGTCTCACTTGGGCGATAGTTCACATTGGCTAAAAGTGGAAGGATGTTTACTCTTCATGATCCTTTGTTCCTGGAGTTACTGCTGTTACTCAACTTTTTTAAATAGCCAAATTCATGTGTGTAAACTTGTTGAAGCTAGTTTTCACTCTGGGTTCATGAAAATATTTAGCTGAGATAAGTGAAAAAAATGTCTAGCCAAATTTTTAGAAAGTGACTAAGTAAAACCTGGAAGATATTTGTTTACTTCTTGATGTGTAAATTTGTGTGTTTGTATTTGTACATGCATGTATATATAGATGTCCAAGGAGGTCAGAAGAGTCATTGGATCCCCTGGAGCTGGAGATGCAGGTGGTTCTGAGAGTGGAACTTGGGTCCTCTAAGAATGTGCCCTTAGCATCTGAGTCATCTCTGCATGTCCTTAAGTATACTATATTAGTCTTGATTGTTCATTGCCCTCCAAGCTCATTTCCATACTACTCAGCAGCATATTCTATATCACCATACAAATATGGTAAAGAATTATAATGGCTGCGCATTAATGAGCCAAAACCTTTCTGTGTGTTTGGTTGATAGGCTGTTTGTTTTTTTAAGAAAAACAAATAACAACAACAACAACAACTAAAAACCAAACCAAAACCAAAATCAGAACCGAAAAACAGTGTCTTATGTGTGCCTAAACTGTTTGCTTGATCTTCCTACCTCCACCTCCAAGTGCTAAATTGGTGACAGGCCTGGCATGCTAGTTTAAAGATTTGGGTGTGGGAATTGCTGATTAAATGCAAGTTTTTGAAGAAAGAAAGAAAGAAAGAAAGAAAGAACAAAAGAAAGAAAGAGAGAGAAAAAGAAAGAAAGAAAGAAAGAAAGGAAGGAAGGAAGGAAGGAAGGAAGGAAGGAAGGAAGATCAAGACAACAATGTATTTAATGGGCAAACCATTTTAACAGACACTACCATGTTGTATACCCTGTGAGTGAAACTGACTGAAAATAATGGTCTCATTAAGCACACAGATTTTGAGATGATTTACCTGGAAGTTGCCTGTTGAGGATGTTCAATTGTGAAAGGAGGGAACACATACATCTTTGCTAACTTCCTGTATGGGTCTTGAAGCACTTTTGAATTGAAGCAATAAAATACTTCCTCTTTATGCAGGGGATGTGTGTGTGTGTGTGTGTGTGTGTGTGTGTGTGTGTGTGGTGTGTTTGTGTGGTATGTGTATGTGTGTGTGTTATTGTGTGGTATGTGTGTATGAGTGTGGGGTGTGTGTATGTGTGGTGTGTGTATGTGTGAGGTGTGTGTATGTGTGTGTGTATGAGTGTGGGGTGTGTGTATGTGTGGGGTGTATGTATGTGTGGTATGTGTGTATGTGTGAGGTGTGTGTTTGTGTGTGTGTATGAGTGTGCTGTGTGTGTATGTGTGTGGTGTGTGTATGAGTGTGGTGTGTGTATGTGTGTGTGGGGTATATGTATGTGTATGTGTGTGGTGCGAGTGTGTTTGTGATAGTATGGCTATGTTAAGATAATGCTTTTTACAAGTGCCACCTTAAGTCTGTGCTCAGCTTGACAATTTGTATGTGATTTATAAATACATCATGCTGAAACCTCATTTGCTAGATTGTAAAATGAATTCCTTGGAAGTTTTTCATTACATGCCAACTGTTCAAACCCTTTGATAATGACTAAAGGAAAAGGAATTGGCATCACCAATAAGTTTGCCATGCCTCTGGGCATGAAATACTCTTGATTAACTTTTTCTACCCTCTGGAGATCTTGGAGGTTTCTGCTCAAAGGGAGAGCCTCAGAAATGAAGCTTGGCCAATCTAGTTTGCATCATCATCCCTTCCAGAATTTTCTGTGGCTGTTGAAGTTGTAAAGAATTTATAAGGCCTATGAAGTAGATGTGTATCTAATAAGGCATTTAAGTATATTGATGATTGATGTCACTGTTCTCTTGTTGTTATCTCATTCCCGATGGACCCCAGGCTTTGGGGAGGGGATGTGACATAGATGTCCCATCTATGCCTGAGCACTCCGCAGACACTTGTTCTCTGTACCTTAACTAGTTGTGAGTTTCTCTGCTAACCACCATGTAACGCACACAGAGACTTCTCAGATGTGTTCTTATAACTGAATTCAACTGTGGAAGAAATACAATCTTCAGGACAGCTTTATAGTATGCCAGTTTAGTAAATACTAGTAGTGTTTACCCCTGCATTCTCCAAACTACCATAACTGAAGCTTTGGATATTTGCATAAAGCAGATGCAGTACAGGATGTCTTAACACAGAGCTGCTAACATGATGGATATGCTTGAATTTCTCTCTGATTGGAACTCTGTTCCCAAATGCAGAGTGTCTAAGAAAGGTAGTCCCTAGGTCTCTGGATAGACGTCTGTTACTTTTCTATCACTGTGATAAAAAGCCATGACCACGGCAACGTATAGAAGAAAGAATTGCTTGGTATTAGAGTTCCAGAGAATTAGGGTCCATCGTGGAAGAGTGTAGGCATAGCAGTAGGAGCAGAAAGCTGAGAGCTCACATCTTAATGTGAATTGCAAATGGCATAAGTCTTTAAAGTCTCAAAGTCTGCATCCTGTCTGTGACATACTTCCTACAACAAGGCCACACCCCCTAAACCTCTACAAATAACACCACCAGCAGCAGCAGCAGCAGCAGCTGGGGATCAAGCATTCATATGCCTGAGGAGGGGAGCATCTCATTCAAACCTCCACTGTAGGCATGGGTGTTCTACAGATGCCATGCACAAGGTGGTCGTTGATAGTTGTAAAATTGACTGAAAGATGAGCTTCAAAGCAAACAACTCCTTTTCTCTCTTTCCCTCCCTTCCTCTCCCTCTCCCTGAGTGTGTGTGTGTGTGTGTGTGTGTGTGTGTGTGTGTGTGTGCATATGTGTCTGTGCCTGCACAGTGTGCATGTAGAGACCAGAGGGCAATACGCATGGTTAATTCTTGCCTTCTACCCTGTTTGAGACAGGGTCTCTCCTATACTTCTTCCACTGCATATCTGGTGGGCTAGCTAGGCTGTGAGCCGTCCATGTTCTGCCTCTGCCTCTCGCCTCACCACAGGAACACTGGCATTACAGCCCTCACTATGTGTCTTAGTCTCATGTGGGTTTGGAGAATTCAAACTCAGGTCCTCATGCTGAAAGGCCGGGACTGTTACCAGCCAACTGCTGAGCCATCTCCCCAGCTCTGTCGAGGAGACATTAAAACATCCCCCTCATCCTTGCATCGCGGGCTATGTTAGCTTTGTTGTTCTTACTGGTTCTTTTGTAATGGCTACTGATTTGCAGCCTGTCCTCATATAACCGCGCTGTAGTCTCCGTCGTATTTCACCACCACAGTGTCATGAGGGGTCAGGGAGCCAGGGAGCCGCGCCAGAAGAGCCTACAAACCTCATGTGTTAGCAGTATTACCCGGCAATGCGACAGAAATGAGCTGCAAGTTCCAAGCACCACATTGAGTTGGTGATTTATTTGTTCTCTAGACAGGTCAATTAATTATTTCGCTCTGATGCCACCCTAAATTGTAAGTAGAAAGGGAGAGAAAATGAATTGTCACATTCTGTGCCTGTCTCTCCTACCTCTTACGATGACAAAAAGCAGCTTCTTTGGTGACGGTTGGTGTTCACTTGAAACAGGAGAACTGGGCTGAACTTCAAGCTCAGCTCAGAGATACAGTGTGAAGGGGCTTTAAGGACAGTGCACCAGTGTCTCAGGACTTGGGTCCTTAAGAGGATCTTGGGCAAAAGGCATGACTGTTTCTTATTTTGGACACGGTGTGTGTTCATGTGTTCTGGGATGGGGGTCTCTATGTGAGCTCAGGTAACTGCAGAGGCCAGAAGAGGGGGCGTTGAATTCCTTGAAGCAAGAGTTGCAGGTGGTTGTGGACCACCTGATGTGGGTTCTGGGAATTGAATTTAGGCTGTTTGCAAGGGCAATATTGTACCTTTAACCACCGAGACATCTATCCAGGCACATGAATATAATTACCATTTCATACATTTTTTATATATATTTCACTTCTTAGAAACATGAGAATTGTGAGCATCCATAAATGTTTGTTTTCCCCCAATAGAATAAGCATAGTCATTGTATTAATTTTAAAGGCATTTTTATATCTTCTCGTAACAGGAATTTTGGGGAAAATGCTTTTAAAAAGTAACTCAAGCATTCCTGGTTCACAGGGTTAAAATGACATGGAAAAGATTCAAACTAATTCTATCAAAGATACATGGGGAGAGGTAGTAAGAGATATTTTCATACAAAAAGATGAAGAATACCTATAACTCTTTCAAAGAATGCCTTTGTCCCGACTTTAACAATATTTTCATTCAGTACCACTGCTCCCTCATTCAGGTGAAATATCCCTTTGTTTCTCAGAACGTTGACTTTGGCCCTAAAGGTAGTGAGTAAGGCACTAGTTGATAAAGAGTAAGTATTTAACAGAATAATTTCAAGGTTTTTTGATTGGCTTCCTTTGGGCTGATGGGATAGACCAGTTGGCTAAGGTGCTTGCTGTCAAGCCTGGTGATCTGAGTTCAATCACTGGAACCCACACAACAGAAAGAAAGAACTGACTCTACCAATCTTTCCTCTGACCTCATACACAACCTATGGCACATGAACCCCCATCCTGTGCACATACACACAAAAATAAGTGAGACATAAAAATTAATAGTTTGTACATTGGCTTCCTTTGATGTGGTAGTTTGAATGAGAATGGGTCCCATAGGCTCTTATAATTGAATGATTGAACACCAGGGAGAGGAACTGTCTAGGAAGTTTTAGGAGATTTGACCTTATTGGAGGAGATGTGTCTTCGGAGGTGGGCTTTGAGGTTTCAAAACTTCATATCAGTCCCAGTATCTCTTTTTATACCTGCTGCTTTTGGATGAGGACATAAGTTCTCAGGTACGGCTCCAGCACCATGCCTGCCTGCTGCCATGCTTTCCACGATGCTTATTAACTAGCTTTCTGTAACTGTAAGTCATCCCCCAATTACATTGTTTCTTTTTATAAGAATTGCCTTGGTCATGGATTGTCCCATGTAAGTTTTGAAGTGGTTTCCAAAAAAGCATCCTTTGCAACACATGTAGTAAACTCAACTAGAAACAAAAAGCCAAAAAAAGCATCAAGAGGACTAGAGGGATATATACTATTTGGGGACACGTTGCTACCTGCTAACCCAACCAAAACATGATATGATTAAAGAATGCCACTATCCTCGTGTAGCTGAGGAAGTCCTTTTGGCAGAGGCTGGAGTTTCTGGCAGAAATTCCTGGCAGACATGTCTTAAGAAATGTTCTCAATTTTTTTAAATAAAGAGTTGCTTAGAAGCCAGCGAGTTTGGACGGGGATTTTTAAAAACAGAATTTTGAGCTGGTTTGTGTTCCTATGATCTCTCCATCACTACTTTAACAGAGGCCATCATAGTATATAAGAGGACAGCAGGCAGAAACAGGTCCCTTCGGGAGACACAAAGTCCTTGTGACCAGGGGAGATTCACACTTTGCAGCAAAGCATAGGGCTCAGCCAGCCTGGATCACAACTAAAACTGTGTTCTTCATCAGGCCTATGGCCTCTGTGTGACCCTCAGGCTTTTTTCCTCATCCACAAAACAAGAATGTTAGATTACGTGCTGTGATTGTCAGCTTGAACTGCCATTTCCACATGACACTCTAGAATCACCTGGGATTGTCTTATTGAGAGTGTTTAGCTCAGGTTGGCCCTTGAACATGGCTGTACCAGATTTTCTTGGTTACCTTAATTAATGTCGTCGGAAGTCAACACCAGAAAATGGGTGGCAGCATTCTCCAGTTTTGGCCCTGGACTGTTTGAGAGCAGAGAAAACTAACTGAGCACTAAACGTGCATGCATCCATTCTCTCTGCTCTTGAATGTGGATGTGATATGGCCAGCTGTCTCCAGCTCCTGCTTCAATGATATCATCACAGTGATGAACTTTAACCTGCAATTCTGCGCCCAAAGAAACCCTTTCCATCTTACGTTGCCTTTAGTCACTGCATATTATCACAGCAACAACTATGAAACCAGAGCACTTAGTGATCATATTATATGATGGGTTAGATCATCGGGGACTGTCACAATACTGTTGCAGATATCGATAGTCAAAGTTGAAAAACATTGCCTCGTCTGTGTTTCTAACCTTACTTATTTATTTTTGATCACTTCCTTCAGTTCATATGACAGACAAACATGCACATGTGAATGGTATAAACACATAGATTCTAATCTGCAAGTGAAGTCTGGTACCAGACTCAACACTTCCTTTTGCTGTTCAATCCCATAGCCTTTGGGGGCCTTGTAGGGGTTGAGCAATGGGGGATACAGTTTCCAGACTCAGCATCTCCTATTTAGAACAAAACATGCTGTCGTCTCAGAGAATAGCTAACTGCTTCCGATGAGAATCTTCCAAATTTCACCTTTGCTTTCTGTTGTTTTGCTCATGCAGAGATGGATTTTTTTAGGAAGACTTTTTTTTTTCACACAGATTTCAGCAAAGGATTATTAAAAAGAACAGCTCTCATGAACAGAACAACACCCAAGCGTATGGATGTGGGCCTCTCAATGGAAAGTTACTTCCTGTGTTGTTCTGGAAGGAGAATCCAGGCAGTCTTCCATTAACGATGGCTAGGCCTACAGTTTTGTTGAGAATACATTGGTAGGAAACCATTACACCCGAGTACAAAGTGCACTTCTCACTTTAACTGATCTTTTCCTGGGATATTGCTGTGTGGTTCAGTATCCTCTGATGCTGGGCAGTGGTCACAGCCCAGAGCTCTCAGTAGCCACAGGATAGCTAGTGCCAAAACAGCCAGCCAGCGCTCACAGTGTGTTGTGCTGATACTCTCTACTGTTTGTGTTGTGCTAAACACTTTTCCACACTACATTGTTCTCTCGTCAGTCAAGGAGAAATTAGAGGCCAAGTGAGTGTAAGTCCATGGTAGCAATCTGGAACGTTCAGCCTTTATTTCATTTTAATATGGGGCCAACTCCAGAATACTTCACGAGTTTTGTTTTACTAGACAGACCCTCTGGGCCTATGGATTTTGTGGAGTTGTAGTTACCTTTACCAACCTCTTGTGTCTTTTACCTCCTTATCATACCTTTGATGAGACAGAGAATTTTGGCATATATATATATATGTGTGTGTATGTGTGTGTGTGTGTGTATCTATTCATATACATGTATCTGTTTAACACACACATACACATGTTTACCTTAACCACAATGCTAACTTTCATCTCTAGAAACTGAAAGAAGAAAATGAAAACCGTTTCATATTTCAATAGTTCTTCTCTGTTGAGATCATTTGATCAGGAGAACTAAGATTGGACACAGGACTAAATTCTCTTCATCTCCACTTGTTTACTCTCTTGCTTACTCCAGTCTGCACTTACATTGTTCAGTCACTTTCTTTTCCTTGGTGTTTTCTTTCTCCTCATTTTTCCTTTTCCATTACCTCCTTGGTGAGTCTTGATGACATCTGGAATGTGTTTAGGGATAAGGAATGAACGTCTTCTCGGTGTACAGATGTGATCGGAGGCAGAAGACAGTCTCCTTTTGGTCCTCTGTTCTTGGCTACTTTGTGTTCAAGTTGAAAACAAACAAAAGGAATTTAATTGTACCAAACTTTAAAACTTTAACCAGGGAAACTATTTCAAATGAGTGAGTTTGAAGTATTTAATGAGCCCAGAGGCTGGGTTAGGCAAAAAGGAAAAAAAAAACATGTAGCATAGTCAGTGCAGGTAGTAAAATTGTATTTCTACCTTTTCCTGTCCCCTAGAATCAAGCCTCCTGCTGGATGGACAGACTAAATCCAGCCTGCTTGCTCTTGCTTCTTCTTGCTTTTTTATTCCTCGGCATCTAACCCCTATCGACGGTACAGGAAACTAGGTCAACAGCTGGGGGTAGTGGCACACACTTTAATCCCAGCACTCAGGAGACAGAGGCAGGTCAATCTTCGTGAATGAGTTTGAGGTCAACCTGGTATCCATAGTAAGTTCCAGCCATCAAGCACATAGTGAGACCCTGTCTCAAAAAAAAAAAGGAAAGAAAAAAGAAGTCAGTTATTGTGTTTCATAATCCCATCACGCACCGCACCTTCATTGTTATGGAAGTACACTTCTCCTCTCCCTGTAGACGCTCTTTGGCATCATGAGCCATCTGTCTTTTTATAAAGGCTATGTGTTCTACCACTGCCACCTTGTTTGTGACATAGTAGGTTTCTCACAGTGGCTTTTGAGAAACCTTAGTGTTGTTAAGACTTGCTTTGTGTCCTAAAAATGGTCTGTTTTAGAGAAAGTACCGTGCTGAAAAGTATGTGTACCCTAGTTGGTGCACTGTTCTATAGACATCAATGGACTCCATCTGATCTATAATGTTGTTTGACTTTACTGTTTGCTGTTGAAGGAGATGTGTTGTCAGTCTGTACTGAAATTGTATGAGCTGATGTTTTTTAGCATGTCTATTTAGAATTATTTTAGCTTCCTTTTAATTATGTATATATGCGTGCATGTGTGTGAGTGTGTGTGTGTGCATGCACATTCATGCGTGTGAGTGCATGTGAGCTAACATGTGAGTGCAGTTGCCTGTGGAGCCAGAAGAGGGCTCCGATCTTCTCGAGCTGGAAATACAGGTTGTGAGCTGCCCAGTGTGGGTTCTAGAAACCTTACTCAGCTCTTGAGGCAGAACAGTGCATACTCTTAACCACTAAGTCATCTCTCCAACCTCCCTTTTATCCTTTTGATGGACTACTACTTAAGCATACATGAAGTTACCTTTGAAAATAATATTCTGACTGATTGGCTCGAAGTCCCTTCTGTCGGATGTTAGTACAGTGACATTCACTTTCTCTCTTGTTCTATTTGCCTGTGGTGCCTTCTTCCCTCGTTCCCTCTCAGGCTGTGCTTGTCTTTGTTGGTGTTGTGCATTTCTTGTGGATGTCAAACAGAAGTCACTTGTCTATTAATCCAGTCTCGCTGTCTGCCTTCTGGTGGTAGAATTGCCACCGTTCAAGGTTATTATCAAGATGAATGCAATCATTTCTATCATTAGATGTTTTTGGAGCTTCATGTTTCTTAATCCTAGATCTCTTACCTCCTGCTCCACTGTAGCTTATTCTTTCCCGTGGTCTCACAGATGTGTTTATCTTTCAGTAAAGAAGATTCGTTAAAGTATTACCTACACCTCTGGCTTAGTGTTGTGAGTTACTTCAGTTTGTTTCCATCATAAAGGTTTCCTTTTGCCTTAAACGTAGAAAGGGAGCAGTGCCAGATGCATCATCTGGATCAGTGATTGTTGACTTGCAGAGCTTGAGAGGCATCATTGTATGAACCCCTGAAATTTTGAGTTTATCCTAAGACATCAGATGTTCTGATGGTTTTGCCCCTTCTGTAGGACTTTGGAATTTTCTCTCAGCTTCAACATCATTTCTTTATATTCTTATAATAGGATTTCTACTCTAATATCACATGGGGGAGTCTATCCCACACTGTTTTCTCTTTGGTGTCATAAATGTTCTCTCTATCTGGATAGATACCTCTCTCTCTGAATCTGATAAATTTCTCATTATGATTTTATGTGCTATATTTTCACTGCTTTTAGCTTGTATTCCTTTGATGTTTGTGATTGATTAATTTCAACTTTGAATGATTTGCCATAGATCACAAATATTCTCTTCATGCCTTTTTATCAGCTCATCTTTATTGTTGTCTTAATGTTCTGATTCATTCACATAGTCTTTCTTCAATATCCAATTTTTGCTTTTCCACTTGACCAATATGTGTACTCACTAGTGAGTTTATTTGAGTTATTGGAGTTTCCTCTAAAATTTCTATTTTCACAATTGCTTTCTCTCTACCAAGTTCCTTGCAGTACCCTGTATTGACTTCCTTATTTCATTCAGTTGGTTTTTTTCCTCTTTAAATTCATTCAGGACTTTGTATCCTCTTTGGTTTTGTTGTCCATTATTATAAATATAGCTCAAATTATCTTTCTGGAATTTTATTTAATTCACTCTTAGTAGACCTGTTATTATAGCATTAGTAATTTTTGGAGGAGTCATGCTGCCTTAGTATCTCATGTTCTTCATGTGTCTAGATAGAACTTGAGCACTTTTGGCTTAGATCTTGTTATAGTTTTAATCATGGATGCATTTGGTTAAAGTATTTGCAATGTTTGAGCGTGAGTACTTTCTAGTATGCTTGAGGTGTCCTTTTATCTTGATGGGCTGAGCTATCATGTTCAGAGCAACGAGCATAGCATCCAGAACAACTCCCAGAGTGGAATAATAAATGCAGAAGCAGCCATAATGATGGATAGGTTCACTACAAGCATTAAAGGCACAGCCCATTAAAAACAACAACCCTATGGTGCTAGAGTTGATTCTGTAGATAAGAATGTTTGCTGCTCTCTGTGAACCTGAGTTTAGTTTTCAGCATGTGCATCAGGCAGCTCACAACTGTGTGTTACTCTATGTACAGAACTACACAGAACTTGCAAGTTGCATATGAATTAATATCTGTCTCTGTGGGCTCACTCACGTGAGTACAGAGCCCATCTCTGCGTTCTCTTGCTTCTCCTTCAGGGGCTATTTGAGTTGGTAACTTGAGATCAACATCAGCATCATCCATCCCTCTTGAGCCCTCAGACAACTGCTCTAGGTGAAACAGAGGAGAGCGTTTTCTACAAGCTTTGTTATATGTGGACCCCAAGATTCTTGGCTGGTGACATTGCACATATCCTTATGGCTCTGTCTAGTGTTGACGATGCTTGGCTTTTAAGTCTGTTTGATGTTTTGTCTTGCTCCTTCCCGCCCCTGTCTTTGAGTCTGCTGCTCTTCTGCCTTTCTGTCTTACCATCTTTCTTCCCCCTAACTTGGGAGTCACCTGGTACAGAAATACAGAGTGTACGTTTTCTCAAGTTCTCACTTTCCATACTTTCTTACTTCTACTATTACTTTTCTGCTTCCACCTACCTTATAGGACAGCTGTTCTCCAGCTTTCCCCAGTTTATTCTCTGGAAAGTGCAGCAGTCAGCGCAGGACAAGGGGGTCATACCTTTCTTTACCAAGGTCTGTAACTGCCTCGGCTAAGTTTATTTCTGGGTATTTTATTTTTTGACGCTATGATAAATCAATTGCTTTCCTGATTTCTTCCTCAGCAGGTTCATTTTGTCAAATAAAAGAACCATTGATCTTTCTGTATCCATGCAGTATTCAGCTACTTTGCTGAATTTGTTTGTCAAGTCTGAAAGCCTTCTAGTGGAGCTTTGGGGCTTCTATATAGAATCATAATTTTTGAAAGAGGAAGATTTGACTTCTTTCCAGAGGTGCAATGCTTACATTTATCTCTCTTGCTTTATCGATCTAGCTAAAATTTAAACAATTATAATGAATATCCCTGGTAACGGCGAATCCCTTGTCTCATCCTTGGTTTTGAAGGAAATTCTTCCAGTTTTCCTCTCTTCGACAGGACATTGACTACCAGCTTGACACATATAGGCTTTATTGTATTGAGGTACAATCCTTATACAACTTTTCCTTCAAGGCTTATATCATGAAGGGATGCTGACTCATTTTCAAATCCATTTCCTGTATGATTATCTTATTTTTATCCTCAGTTTTATCAAGGGACTATACTGTGTTAGTGCTCCACCTATCTGTCAGTGGACTATACCGTGTCAGTGTTCTACATATCTTTCAGTAGACTATAGTGAGTTAGTGCTCCACACATCTGTCAATAGAGTATGCTGTTTTAGTGTTCCACATCTCTGTCAGTGGACTATACTGTGTTAGTGCTCCACATCTGTCAGTAGACTATATTGTGTTAGTGCTCCACATCTGTCAGTAGACTATATTGTGTTAGTGCTCCACATCTGTCAGTAGACTATACTGTGTTAGTGCTCCACATCTGTCAGTAGACTATATTGTGTTAGTGCTCCACATCTGTCAGTAGACTATATTGTGTTAGTGCTCCACATCTGTCAGTAGACTATACTGTGTTAGTGCTCCACATATCTGTCAGTGGACTATACTGAGTTAGTGCTCCACATATCTGTCAGTGCACTATACTGTGTTAGTGCTCCACATATCTGTCAGTGGACTATACTGAGTTAGTGCTCCACATATCTGTCAGTGGACTATACTGAGTTAGTGCTCCACATATCTGTCAGTGCACTATACTGTGTTAGTGCTCCACATAACTGTCAGTGCACTGTACTGTGTTAGTGCTCCACATATATTGCGCTATCCTTGAACTCCAGGGAGGAGAACTTGATCATCCTGATGTATGCTTTTCTTTAATGTGCTATGAATTTATAGTGCCATTATTTAATTGATGCATTTTATATCTATATTCATGTTTGCACTTGTCATTGTGTTCTGGTCCTATTTTAGTATGCAAGGGTTATGTATGATCTCCATAAGGAATTCAGAATCATCTGTTCTCATTCCATGTTGTGTAGTGGTTGGAGAAGAATCCTGTCACTGTTTTCATTATTGCATCAATCTTACAGGTTTTAGTTCTCTGTTTAGGTTTTGAATACTCTCTTAGTTCAGTTCAGTTAAGACACATAATTTTAGAAATGTAGCCATTCATTCCAGATCTTTCAATTTATTAGAGAGTTTAAGTTATCAAGATAATCCTTCATGGTTCTCCATAGTTCAGTAATAACTTATAGTGTGCACTTTTGGTATTCAATTGATTGGGGTGTTAATGGAGTGTTCTCTCTACTTTTGTTTGGTTGCCTAGGAGTTTGTCACCATTTTCAAGGACATAACAGGCTACTACATCAGTTCTTCGCAATGTTGTTTTAATTAATTTCATTAATTTTAGCTCTGAATTTTTAAATTTTTTTATTGGTTTGAGATTTCTCTTACTCGTATTTTTCTAGTACACTAAGCATAATTGAGTTATTTGTGATAACTCAGTTTTTTTAATGTAAGAAATCATAGATCTCTGAACCATTTTTGTGGTGCTCTACAGATTTTGGTGTGTTTTGTTTCCATTGTCATCTGATTCTAGGAAATTTTTTTAACGCTACCATCAATCCTCAAATAATCCTCTGATCTTTAAAACTGAATTGTTTAATCCCCATACATTTGCATAGATTCTGTTTCTGTTAATTTTTATTGTCATTCCATTGTATTCTCACAGCATACACGAGTTTAGTTGTTTTCTGTCTGTAGCTCATGATTCATTTGAAGGCTATGTTGAAACCAGTGGTCTTAGCCACCACCCTGAGCCATGTTAGTTTCTGAGTGGCAAAATGCAAATGGAGTCTTACTAATCAGAGTGACCTGCGCTGCCACCTGGGACCAAGGTGTCCTCGGGGCAGGACCACTGCCGCAGGCCATATCTGGGTCTCTAGCCCTATCACAGCCAGGGTCTGAGTCAATTTCCATGACTCCTAAAGGCAATGTTGATGCCAGGGGTCTGGGCTGCCACCTGAGGCCATATTGACATACTGGTATATGAGGGCCATTCTATTGCAGGTGCTGTGCAGATCTGGGTGACCAGCACTACCACCTGAGGCCATGATGGCATCAGAGCCCAGCGGCTACCTGGACCATGTCTGGGTCCATTGTTCTATCATAGTCGGGTGTTTGGTGTGAAATTTCCAAAGAATCAATAAAGAGTTGTGTTTAAAATTTTAAAAAGACTTTTGTTTTTTAAAATATTATTTCTTTTGGAGACAGCTCTACATTCTGATGAAAAAAATGTTGTGTATTTTGGGATGTAGTACCTATGGGTGCCTACTAAACCGTGGTATAAGTTAATCAACTTAAGTGTTTCTGATTGTTCCTTTTTTACCTTTACCTTTCTTTCAATGATATCATGCTATGCAAGTCACATAATATTCTTGTTTCTGTATCTCTCTGTCCATTTATGTCCCATAGTGTCTGTACTATGAAATTCAATGTGTGGCATTTGCTCTTATATTTTTATAGTCTTTATATCCTCCTGATTTATCATTCCCTATGCTATTGTGTAGTGATATTAGTCTCCTCTAAGTAATTTTATCTCAACATCTGCTGTGTTGGATATAAGTTTTGCTGCTTCTGCAGCCTCCAGGTTCCATTGACTTGCAATGCTATATGCCATATGGCTTCCGATCTGTGTAGGTCTTTGTTGGTGAGGTGTGTTTCTTGCTGGCCGTGCAATGTTAGATCCTGTTTTTAATATAATTAGCTACAGCATGCCCCCAGTAGTCTTCAGGCCATTTACAGTCCCAGATAAAATCACCAGATGTGAAGGAAATCTTGTCATTTACTGTTTCATTAATATCTGACCTTTTCCTGACTTTTGTTCATTTATCTACTTTTCTGATGAGAATTCCTTTTCTTATACTCTGTGATTGTATTTAACTTCTGTGTGTGGAATGTCTTCAAATGTTCTTTGCAAGTCTCATTTAGGGATCATGAATTCTTTTGGTCTATGTTGTTTAGAAGTTCTTTGCTTCCCTTAGTTGTGCAGGAGGACATTGCTAAATATAGCCTCTTTGTTATTAGATTTGTTTGAATTTGTTCAGGCATTGTGGTATATCACTTCATGGACTCTTGCAATTTATAGTTTCTGTTGAAAAATCTGCATTATTCTGATGGGTTTTGTTTTTTCAAAACTTTCAATGCATACAGTTGCTATGTTTTCTTGGAATTTTATCTATATACTATGCCAGGATCATTTCTGCCCATGTCTGTTTAGAATTCTAAGTGCCTCTGATACTGCATGCCCATTTCTTTCCAAAAAATTAGGAAAAGTTCTATAGTTCCACTAGTAGGTTTTCTGTGCCTTTGGTCTATACCTTGATTCTTTTTCTTTACTTAAAAATGTTAAATAAAGGCTCCTAGTCATATTCATGAGTTCTTGAATATTATGTTCATAAATAATTTTTGTGTCATTATTGTTGAAGTGATCTAATGTACAAACCTTGTCTTCAAGTCCTGAGATTAATTCTTTGACTTATCCTGTCCTGTTGGTGAGGTTCTGCACAGATTTCATAATTTGCTTTATAAAATTTCCATTTTTAGTATTTTCTTGCCTTTTCAAAACCCCTGCCTCTTTATTGACCTCATCCATATCCTTTGTATGTCTCTTAAGCTAGTAATTTGTTCTTTTTTTACTCCATGAAACTCACTGATACTTTTGAATTTTTTATCCAGTATTTTATTTACTGAATTGTCTTTGGACTTGGTTTTCTGGGAGTTATAGTCATATCAACTTGCTTCTTCATAGTTCTTCTTTTTTTGTGATGGCATGTGTCTTGACAAGAATATCCTGTATGCTCTCATATACAAGAAAACCTTCTCTTGATGATTTGTCTAAGGAAAATAGATTATCATGTAATGTTGAATACATGTCCTATTAAACCTTTTGCTGTAGTTTCCTTGTTATTTACTTAATTGAGGTTAGTGGCTTATGGTAGACTATACACTGTGTCAAACCAATCATCAAAAGCAAAAATCAGTCAGCAAATGTAAAAGTAAAGCCTTATTTCCAGCAAACATTGAAGTCTTGGAGCCATTAGTCTTAAATGGGAAATGAACTCTCACCCCTCAACATCTCCACCATGAATCCCTGCTATAGAGACTTAAACTTGGAAGGGTCTTGAAGCAGAACACAAAGGCTACAGGGATAGAAAGGAATGGTGGTGTTTGTTGGAGTTGGTGAGTAAGTGTTTTTAGGATAATGCAAAGAAAACTTATACTTGTTCGTAGGATCTTGTTGTCTCAGGGTTGCAGACCACTCCCATTTGGGGGAATTATTTCAAAGCCTCATAATTTTGTTATAAGATGTAAATCACCATGGGTAGGCAGATTTGAAAGAAACAGAAAACTCATCTTTGAAGAAACACATCTTTGTGTTCTGGAATCTTCCATATGCATTACCCTGGAAATCGTTTGGTCTTCTTTCCATTTGAGTTCTTCAGTTTCATAAGTATTCAGATGAAGTTTTCATTTCTCCTTAAAGCACATTGAGTATAAAGTTAATAGGTAATAAAATGCATCCACTGCTATCTCTGAGAAAAAAAAAGTGAATGCAGTCATGAAATATGAGCGCTTTCTCTCTGAAACTTTCCCAACAACTTTTATTGGGGGTTGATTGAAAAGAGAGAGGAGAGAGAGAGAGAGAGAGAGAGAGAGAGAGAGAGAGAGAGAGAGAGAGAGTGTGTGTCACAGCCCTTAGCATCTCAGAACTGGAGGTAATAAGAGCTTCAATTAATTTTTCAGAAGCCATACACCAGACGGAAATGCTGACCGCATTTCTCTGTGTGTTCAGGCCCTGTGCTTTTGTGCTTTGCAGGGAAAAAGCAATCACTAGAAACTCATTGCGGTTCCGGGCCCCTGCACTCCCACCCTTGTTCTGCCAATGGTGATGAAACCATGAGTAGCCTACTCAGTTTCTACATCTGCAAGTAGGGCTAACCAGGAATAGTGTCTGATTTATGGAGCTGTGTAGAAAAATATGCCTGGGTGGAAGCATAGATCCATGGCTAAGAGCAGGTGTTGCTCTTGTAGCAGATTCAAATTCAGCTCCCAGCCAACCTATCAGGCTGTTCACAACTACCTGTAACTCCAGCTCCAGGAGATATACAGCCTCCTTCTGGGTTCTAATCTGAAGGCACCAGCACTCACATGCATACACACCCACATGCACACGCACGCACACACACACACACACAGGTACATACATATATATGCATAATTATTTTTTAATCTAAAATAATTATGGAAAAATATTTCAATACTATATAATGTATTACATATTGGTTCTTAAAAAATATAAGATAATATTACTGTAATTCCCAAGTTACTAAGATGTACTCACAAAACATTTCTGGTTACTTCCTAGGTTTTAGCTAGCTAAACTTATAAATGCCAACTTCCTTGGTCTGGGCTGTGAAGAGAGATTAGTGGGTGAGGCTCACTAGGGAGTGCCAATGACTTCTACTGCTCTGTGGATTTTCCCTATCAAACCAGCCTAGAAGTTTTGAAGCTCTAGACTGAGTACACTGATTTGAATTTTTAAACCATAGCAGGCAACAGTGGCCATGCTTGCATCAAGTAAAATCCACATATAAACAATAACAGCCAGTCTGTGTATCTCAGAAGAACTTGTCAATAAAAGTGAGACACAGCCAGGCAAGTGGCTACTTGATGAATATGGAGGCCCTGCAGCATGGCTGTGACTTGAGCCTTCTGACCGTGCAGGAGGGAAAGGCTTCATGGAGGAGGCAGGTTTTATGGAGATTTTGGGAGTCAAACAAAACATTGGCAAGCCAGAGAAATCACCAGGGTGTGGTTTGAGGCAAGGGCAAGAATAAAGGGATGCGTTCCAAAGTCAGTTACAGACACAGGGAGCTCTGAATCAGTCAGGTCGGTGGCGAAGAGGTCATTTGGACTCATGAGTTCCAGGCAGGCTAGCCTAGGGGAAAGAGTTTGAGGGCAGAGAAGACCAAATCCTGGGAAAAATGCTTGCTACATAAGAATTAAGACCTGAGTTTCTCCATAACACCAGTCATGGTGGTATGTCCCTAATTTGGCAGCACTAGGGAAGTAGAGATAGTTGGGTCACTGGGGTGGCTTTAATTGGCTAGCCAGCCCGGCTGAACTGTCAACTTCAGATCCAGTGAGAGACACAATCTCACGAAAATCAAGGTAGGAATCTCCTGGTAAACATCACCAAAGGTTGATCTCTGGTCTACATGAACACGTGCACACGCACATGCACGAATGAGACACGCACACACACACACACACACACGCACACGCACACCACACACACAAAGAGCACATGTGAACATACAGGCAAGTATGCATGTACACCCACAGGCTTAGATTCCTGTAAAGGTGATTTTGCGATGAAGAGGGACATGTTCATAACAGAGCTTGGGTGAAGGTTGGGGCTTCAGAGTGAAGTGCTGAGGGAACAGAGAGACATATCTCAGGACAATGCTGCATGAGTCTCAGGTCATATCTCAGTTAGGACAATGCTGCATGAGTCTCAGGTCATATCTCAGGACAATGCTGCATGAGTCTCAGGTCATATCTCAGTTAGGACAATGCTGCATGAGTGTTGGGGTCATATCTTAGGACAATTCTTCATAAGTGTTGGGTCATATCTGTTGGGACAATTCTGCATGAGTCTCAGAGTCATATCTGTTTAGGCTAATGCTGCTTGAGTCTCGGGGTCATATCTCAGTTAGGATGATGCTGCATGAGCACCGAGACAGCTTGTCAACTCATTCTTCCGTCTTCACGCTCCTTCCCTCATAGCTGAGGAGTGTGTAATCACCTTGACCGGGTTTAAACCTTGGCTTCGGGGAAAACAGCAATGATCCATTGAGAGAGCCATTCAGTTTTGAGTCTGTACATGAACGGAAGCTGCGAGAGATGGAGGACACTGCTGTTACTTTTGCTGCTTTGTCACTTAGGTTTTCTGCTTATGGAAAAAGTACCACATAGGCGATCAGTCATTCAGTTGGCCAATGAATCAGTCAATCAATGCTCAGTTTACTAGAAGCCATACCTTGAAGTATTTTTCAAAGTTATGGTAATGCTAGTTGTTTCTACCTAGTTTTAGAAGATTTATTTACCTCAATATTATTTTAAACGTGTAGGTGTTTAGCCTGGAAGCATACGTGTACCATGTGTATGGATGGAGGCTGGGTGAGGGCTTTCTATCCCTTGGACTGGAGCTGTAAATGATTGTCAGCAGACGTGTGGGTGCTGCTGACTGAGCCTGGGTCTTTTGGAAGTGCGGCCACTGTGAAGCCACTTGTAAACATTGAGATATCTTTCCAGCATGATTGCCCATCACCTGTTATAACTAAACAAAACCCTTTATAAAAATATAAGAGAAAACCAGAATACATCTGAACTATACCATTTGTGCAAACATACCTTAATTTGAGGACATGTTGAAAACTGTTAATAATCTCTCTCTCTCTCTCACACACACACACACACATACACACACACATAACACACACAAATGTATTTTATTCTGCCTCAGTAGTTAGTAGTCTGTCAGCTCCAATATACTCGAAGAGTCCATTTATGACCTGTTAAAGTGACCTTTTCTGTAGGAAAAGAATTGTGTCTCACGATGACTTACAATCATGTATTTATTTGGTGTGTGTGTGTGGGGGTGAACATGTACATAGCATGTGTGCAGAGGTCAGAAGAAGTCTAGCAAAGAATTGGCCCTCTCCTTCCTCCATACGAATCTCAGGAATTGAACTCAGGTCATGGGGCTTGGCAGTACAGGTTTTCATACTCTGATATGTTTATTTCAGCACTGTTTGTTTAAATCCCTGTTGCTTTACTTACTTGCTCAGGGCTGTTGACATTTCTGGTGGTGTCACTGGGTTCTCATTCCCTGGGAGGGGCTGAGTAAATAAAGGCGAGGGTGGACATGGGTAAGAAAGATATTTAGAGGAGCACTCGGAATGCCCCGCCCCCTCTTTAAGTTCCTTTGTGGGATGTGTGAGCTCCTTCAGACCTCAGTAGGCTTTCATATCCATGTGCCATCACCGGTGACTCTTGTTCTCCGGTGATCTTTGGGCTAGGTGTCTGTTGAATGAGGACAAGTGTTAAATTGGGTCACATGCCCTGCTACCCCCTTTCCCACTGTAAAGTCTGATGCACCGAGATGACACACAACGCCCATGACCTCTGTCCCACTGTCCCACTGTCACTGTGTGCCTGGGGAAGCAGAGGGAACCTGAGTCAAAGTTACGTACCAACCACGTGGTGTGGAGCTTCCCCACTCCCTCCTGAAACCTGTTAGAATGGACGCCTCAGTTTACCCAACAGTAAACCGGAGTCTGTCTGGTTTTACACCACGTTCTTATGGGCTCTGGAATTAACTGACACTCCTAGTACCATCATATTCCAAAAGATAGTTGTTACAGTGACTTTCATTGGATCCTACAATTTTACAAAAACGTCTCCCACAGTACCACACCACCTAGAGAGCCAAGAGAGTTTCCCTCTGCCTCCGTCCTGCTGGCTGTCTCTGCATTGTGGGGAAAGCATGGTTCCTCTGCTATGGGGTGACTTACATTCTTAAGGCCTCTGTAAAGTCTGGAGTTCCTACCCTGGCTTGGCAGCTTCACCTCCTCAGCAGATCCCTGTCCTCACAAGGCACAGCCAGCCTTCCCAGGAGCCCCCAGCAGCAGCTTTTAGTAATTACTTGTCCTGCCGTGTGCCTCTAAGAACACTTGAGACTGAGTTTTTGTTGGAAGTATCCTTCCTGTGCTCTACCTTTCAGAGACATGTTCCGAGTTAGTAACCTTCTGAGCTGAGTAAATACGCCCTAGGCGGATAAGCATGATGGAAGGAAATCTTCCCTCCCCTAAGATGACACTATGATTCCCAGAACTGAGATAACAGCTGCCTGTGTACATGTTGGCTTAAGCCTTTTCTGTTTGTCTTTTATTTTAGTCTTTGGTTGCTTTTTGATTTTG
This sequence comes from Mesocricetus auratus, assembly GCF_017639785.1. Taxonomy (NCBI): domain Eukaryota; kingdom Metazoa; phylum Chordata; class Mammalia; order Rodentia; family Cricetidae; genus Mesocricetus; species Mesocricetus auratus. Next base: position 53,788,232 of record NW_024429267.1, on the reverse strand, counting down.
CTTTTGTTTGCCTATTTGATTGTTTGTTTGTTTTTTTAAGATAAAGTCTGACTCTATGACTCTGGTTGATCTAGACTGACTCTGTACCCCAGGCTGACCCGGAATTTGCAGCATTCAACTCATCTTAGCTTCTGGAGTGCTGGGATCAAGGGCATGTGTCACAATGCCATTCTTGTGAATGTCATTGCTTCTAAAGGAGCAGCCATGCTGTGACTGGCTCCAGCAAGGTCCTCTCTGCACCCACACCCTGAGTGACACCAGATGCAATTTTGAGGTTGAGCAAATGCATCTTTGGGTGAAGGTCCAGTTATAGCTGAAGCACTGAGGTAGGAAGAGAGAGGGTGAGAACTGGTGCAGGGCATGCTGGGAACTGGTGCAAGGCATGCTGGGAACTGGTGCAGGGCATGCTGGGAACTGGAGGGTTAAAGGCATTTGCTTGGTGGCAGAAACACAGCACCAGGATAGAATCATAATCTTGCAACAGGGATATCTATGCAAAGTGCCTGTTAGGCCCTGCAGATGACCCAGCTGTAAGCCAGTGATGGGTTGGATTTTTAACTCCAGTATTTAAAGAAAAATGTTGAGCCAAAGAAATCTGCCAACCATTTATAAACACTGAGTTGCTGGGCTTTTTAAAAACCTAATTTTGGTTAAACAGTCAGAAAATGTAACCTATAAAAACCGCATAGTGGCCAAACTGAGTGGGAGCACCCTCCTGGAGACGGGAGGGAGAGCAGCCTGGAGCTTTATTCATAACAGGAACCAGGGGAATCTAGAAGACTGTTTATCATACATAATCTGATTTAAGAAGACATTGCTTTTGGCAAACAGGAAAAGAAAGCCACAAAATGGAACAAGCTGAGAGGAGGGGACAAAAGGACAAGATGAAAAGAAGACAGGATGTGAGGCCAAGGTCTCAAGCTGGGATGGAGCAGGGTGCTCTGGAGGTAACCTGGGGAAGGTCAGGACAAGTTTCAAAATAAAATGCCTTCGATTCCACACACACACAAACACACACACACTTGCATACACAGTCGTGCATGAGCACACATACACATCTATACACATGCAGCCATGAATACCCATGCACACATACACACATACATACATGCACCTGCACACATGCACACACATGCTTACCCAGGAACCTGCACACATGTGCACACATTACAGACACACACCTATATACACTCTTATACATGTGCACACATGTTCATGAGCGCATCCATGCATTCATACACATATACATTCATGAACACTCAAATGCACCTGCATCCACCCAAACACACATGCACAAATCACACCCACACATGCATGTACACTCACACACAGAGAGAAGATATTAAATAGACAGGACAAATGAAGCTGATGCAAATTATAATACAAATTTCCAAAAGGGAACTGCCTTGCGGCAGGAGGTGTAACAGAAGACATAATTGAAAAAAAAAAACTTGTTCCAATATGGGCGGTGACAGGAAAGGGGGCAGGGAGAAATGAGATGGCAGAGGCTGATCACAGCGCACCCAGACTGCTTAGCAGACACTGAAGCCCATCTCTGGATTGCGCTGGAAAGCGTAAGTGACTGCAGAGGGTGAAGTGTGGTACTCACTGAGATGGTACTCACCTCTCCCGGGATGATGTGCAGCGGTGAGTCTCAGAGCATGAGAGGCTCATCCTTTCCACAACCTGGGACTCTGAGTCTAGTACTGAAAGTGGACCAGGTTCTGAAATGCACCGGTGACCTCTTAGGACCCAGATGGCCCTTCTTTGGAGTTAAAGGGTCTTGTCACATGATCACATGCAGAGTGTGAAAAATGTACGCAGCACGTTTCCTTCTTTGCTGGAGTCGGTCCCTGGAATCAGCCATGAGTGTGTCCCAATAATGATGATTTGCAGTTCCAAGAACGGCCAGGTGTCTGCTCTGGGAACCACACAGTGGTCCCCACTGATGCGGGTTAGAAAGAAACGGGAGGGGTGGCGCAGATGAAGTGTCTGCTGTAAGGGAGTGATTCGCTGCTGTAGTGATTTGAGTAATGCTGTGGATTTCATAGAATGCCACGGAATAGTCACAAAATCACAGCATTTCACAGATGACAGAGCATGACAGAGCTTGCCAAAGTATGTGGGGCCGGGGATTGGTGGTCAGAGTGCCTTCTGTGTAAACACAGGGACTTGAATTTGGATCCTCAGTCCCCATGGGAAGGTGGGTATGGTGGCAGTTCTGGGGAAGTTGAGAGTGGGGGCCAGATTCCAGGGGCTCCTGGGAAGTGTTCCCAGCTGTAATGACAAGTTCCAGATTCAGTGAGACCCTTTCTAAGATAAATAAGTCAATAAATAAAATTAGGGAAACCATTGAGGAAGATATCAGTGTGGAAACATGGCCTCCACACTTGTACAAATGTGCATGTGTACACATATGGATATATACATGTGTACACACATGTTCACATACATGTATATATTATGCATGTGCATACGCACACCCCCACCAAGAAAGAAAAAGACAGAAAATGAATGCACATCATATTCTTTAACTCAACAAGGACAGTCAAAAGGGAAAGTTAAAATGTCAAGATATTTTAAAAGAACATTATTAACAGTGATTATCTCTAGGTCAGGTCTTCTACTTAGTTTTTATGTTGTGTGTTTACCAAATGGTCATGAATTAATTTCATAGTGAGAAAGAAGTAAGACAGGACAAACCAAAGTACTTTTGTCAGTCCAGTACAAGCTCTGCTTCCTGGCCAGGTTCCCGCAAACACGGGCCACCTAGCATGTATGCGCGTGGAGTCTGCCTCTGCCCTGTTCTTTTTTTGTTAGAAAGCAATGCTGCATGCGGGTACCTTAAAACTTCTGAAAAGTCTAAGTGCTAAATACAAAGACAACCATTTCTTGTTCTAGCATTTTCCACGCCTCCAAACATTCATTACTGTTCTTCAGAATAATTAGTCTACACGGTGAAATTAGCCTCTATTTGGCGTTATTGAAGAGACATGAATGAATGAATTTAGTGAATTGATGAATCATTGATTAAAACGATTGGATACTTACTAAAAATTTCCTGGTTGTGAACCCAAATGAAGATTCTCTTTCCATATTTCACTCAGAAGCCAGAGAACTGGCCTGTGGTAAAGGCCCTTTCCCTTTCTCTCTTCCATGTGACCAGGCTCCAGGTCCCAGAACCTGTGTCAGGTAACTCACAGCAGCTCCAGGGGACCCGACACCCTCTTCTAGTCCCGAGGACACTTACTTGAGCGCACTTAAGTAAAAATCAACTATGCTTTAAAAAATCCACCTAGCATTTTTAAATGTTTGTATACTTACACTTCCAAGTTCACAGTGTATTTAATGTGACTAACTTTATAATGTGCTGAGCAGGTACAAACCTCTGTGGAAGAGGCAAAGGAGATCTGCCTTCACAGGAGCTAATCTCACCCCGGGTCATTACATCTCCAAACACTGGTCTCCTGAAAACTAAACCCATTCTAGATGATGATGTCACTGCGCGATCGTTCCTGAAGTTAAACAAAATGATCCTTCAGTTCAGTGCTGGGGAACAGTGACAGTGGGAGAATCTGGGTGCATCTGCTTGTGGTGACGAACAAAAAGCAGATGGCATTTCCTGCATTTTGGAAGTTGATGATACCATATTTCCAAACAAATACTGTCTGACAAAAATAAAAGCCCATCTGGGCTTTTATAATTAATTATTTTCCCAGCCAAAGGATCTTTCTTTTCCCAGCACTTTGGTTGCATTCCATCTCTTACTGCCCCCACCACGGGTGCCTTATAGCCTTAGATATTTTGCAAGGATATAAATTATGTGGAAAACATCAAGACCCGCTTGGAAATACTTGGCAACTCAGTGGCATGGGATTCCCCCCACATACAAACCTGACTCTCCACCTATACAACACAGAAGACAAGTAGTCGTCAAGGCCTCGGAAATTTGAGACTGGAGAGATGGTTCTGTGGTTAAGAGCACAATGCCGGGGAGCATGGCTTTGCTTATTGGCACCCTCGTGGTAGCTGACAAACACCTGTCACTCCAATTTCAGGGATACCTGGTCCCTCCTTCTGGGATCCAGCAGCACTGCACAGAGTGCAGACATACAGACGGGCAAAACACCCCCCACAACATAAATAAAGGAATTCTAAAAATCATCTGAAATGTGGGGATTGCTACTAAAATTTAAGTTCATTATTCTTTCACTGTGAGAATTGTAGAATGGTTTCCCTGACAAATGTCCAATGAAGAATGGAATTACGGTAATGATTAGAAAAAGAAGAATGCCAGCTTGACCAGAATTAAATCTGGTTTTATTATATAAACTGTATTTTTAAAATGCCTTCAACAGACTATGTACTTCCACATAGTGAGGGGATAAAAGTCAAACATTTTAATAAGGACTGCTGTGGTTTTTATGAATACTTAAAGACATTAATAATCATAGAAGATGAAACATGGCCCAGTGAAGATTAAGATCATTTAGTAATTTATTTGAAGGAGGAATAGGATTATGCATCCTTGCCTTTGCATCCTGATTAAATATGTTTCCTCTGTCCTCAGGGCAACCACATAGCTTACAATGGGACAGTTTTGTGTAATTGTTAAAATGGGTTTCATTTATTTTTATTTATTGTTTTCCTGTGTATATGCATGCAGGTACTTACAACAACAGTACATGTGTGGACATCAGAAAACAGTCTCCGGTATCAGTCCTTGTCTTCTGCCTTGCTTTAGACAGGTTCTCTTAGGACTCCCTGTACATTGGACACACTGAGCTGTGAGCTTCCTGGGATTCACTCGTCTCCTCTGCTTACCTAGATAGAAGTGCTAGGATTCCAGATTGAGCCTACACTGAGTCTTTTACACAAGACCTGGGGGTTCAAACTGGGGTCCTCCTACTTGTATGTCAAGTGTTTTACCCTCTTGGCCCAAAATATGTCTTTAATTTTAAAGATAAATCTTCATTGAGAGAAAAACAAAAGTAATGTTTAACTTCCAGCTGTAGTGTTTCAGCAATGTGCCAAACACTAACTTAAGTGATTTATAGATTGTTTTCTCTTTCTGTTACTGCAACCAAAACATGACAGAAACTACGTCCTGTAGCTTATGATCTTAGATCCAGTCCATTGTGTCCATGTTGAGGCAGTGGATAACAACAGTGGATCACTGGAAACACAGCGCATCACAGAAAATACAGTGCATCACAGCAAACATAGCGGAGGATCACTGCAAACTGGTGGATCACTGTCAAAGCATTGAATCACAGCAAACAAACAGTGTATTACTGCACAGTGGTAGATCACTGCTAATACAGTTGATCACAAGAAACACAGTGGATCATTGCAAACACAGTGGATCACAGAAAATACAGTTGATCACAAGAAACACAGTGGATCACTGCAAATACGGTGGACCACAGTAAACAAACAGTGAACACAGTGGTGGATCACTGCAAAGACAGTGGGTCACAGAAAACACGGTGGATCATAGCAAAAAGTGCATTACAGCAGACAGACAGTGGATCACAGCAAACACAGTGGTGGATCACTGCAAACACAGTGGATCATAGCGAGCACAGCTGTTGACCCCTTGAGCAGTTGATAATTCAGTCAATGATTTGACACTTGATGTGGGGAGCATGAAAGGCAGGGATTCTCGTCTGCCTGTTACTGTGATGGAGCATATATATATATATATATATCACATATATACACACCCACGCAAAGTCCTCAAACAGGTGAAATAAAACAACAACAAAAAAACAAATACATCTTTGTAAAATGCATTGTAAGGTTTAAATGAAGAAATCAGTACAGTGCCTTGCAGAAAGTATATATTGGCAGTTTTCATTGTTGCATAAACTTCAGTTTCACTTCCGAGATGAGAGAGCCTGGCCTCTGCTCTACAGCAGGAGCATTCTCCCCTGCAAAAAGCGAAGTGTTAGCCCACTGCTCCTCGGCCCTACTCACCATTTCAAGGTGGCATCTATCCTAAAGAAATGTCATCTCTGGCAGGTTGGCTTTGATTCTGCCACCCATCACAAGTGAAGAGCATCGTTAAGAATCAGTGTAAAGTGTCAGGTGTTAGGACACTCTGTTGTTTCTATGGGGGCTTGCTTCAGGAAACACAGTGTCCCTTGGCTTTGGTTTCCTCCCTCTCCGCCTGGAGAGGCGGATCTCTTAGACTTGCCTTTGATGCCATGGTTTCCTTGTGTCCCAGGGAACTGCATTTCCCGTCACCTGTGGAGGACTCTGATGCAAAAGGGACTGGAGGAGGACCAGAATTTACCCTGCCCTCACCAGCCGCTTAGAGATCTGACTTGAATTATTTTCCTGAAACATTCCTTTATATCTTATATAATATCCCTTAGGTGGCTTAGAGGCTTTGGTGTTCTGTGGAAAAAGGGATTCCAGGAGCTGGTGTGGACTGAGTTATTAATATAAATTAGTATAAAAGCTTTGGAGTAAAGCCAGTGCTAGCTTATGCTGGGATGTGGTTTGCGTGTGCTTGAACACATTTCCAAGGTCATGCATCTAAGGATAGGACGTACAAACTGACTTTACTGTCTTTGCACTTTTCAGGCTCTCATGAAGCTCTGACTTTCTCTGGACAGTGTACTTTGCCATCAGGACTTTTTTTTTTAAGTTTTATCCTGTCAGAATGAGTCAGTACCTCACCTACTTCCTTTCTGCAGCTGGGTGATGTTGTTTCTGGACCTTTTTGTTACATCACAATAAAACAAGGCAAGTTCTAGACATGGAGAAGCAGGCCCTGGACACCAAGCCCATTATTGATCTGAAAACCATGAGTTGCTGGTCTTAGCTGAAAAGCCTATAGCGCAAGACTCCAATTATTAAGCTGGGACTGCAGTTCAGTTGGGGGGAACTTGTCTAGAGAGCTAGAGGCCATGTTTTGGTTGGCTGCCCAGGAAAAACTGGGTGTGGTGGTGCTCACCTATCTCTGGGATGGTGGGGCCAGGGACATCAGAAGTCCTGGCTCTTCCTTCAACTATGTACTGAGCTCATGGCAACCTTCAGTCAGCTTCATGAGACCCTGACTCAAGAAACAAGCAAAACGTTCCCCACAATAAGTGAACAAAACAAAAAAGTAAAAACCAAAACAAAATAATAAAAACATCTCTGAAAGCGAAACAAAAGTAAATCTGAGAGTTATTAAAAATAAAGAAGCTAATTCATTAGCATAGAAAGGTTTAAACATCTTACATCCTTGTCTCCAGTGCCCACCTGACATATTGAGAATGCAGACTTCCCCATCCATATGCATCTGGTTCTCATTCTGAGATGGATATCCTCAGGGGACTTCATGCCCATCAATGAATTCAAGTATGCATCCGGGGATGGAGCAGCCACCTGCTGGTGTGATGATCTTAAGGGGTCCCTGGAACACCAGGCCTCAGTCATTGGCCACAGGATCATTTCATAGGACGTGACCGACCTATCCTTTTAGTGTTGGTGACTTTCTGGTACCTTCCATGTCTCCAAGTTAAATATACAGTTTGAGTTGTTTGGGAGGGTTGCTGCAAGTTCAAGACCTGCCTGGGAAATAGACTGAGTTCCAGAATAACTAGGGCTACAAGGTGAGAATTCCTCTCATAATAAACAAACCAAGTGAGTGCATGAATAAATGAACGAGTCATCAATTATTTTCCTAGATTTACACAAAAACATGTATCTACAGATAAGAATGTAATTTATATGAGTTTGGAGCAAGTGTCTTCTTCTAAAATGTCCTTCTGCTTTAAGAGGTGGGAAATGGCTTGTCACAGAGAGCTGGATGGGCCTCGCTAACTGAGGTTAAAATAAGAGGGCTTTGATTGGTTCATGCATTCACTAGATCATTCTGTCAGTAGCTGATTGAAAATGTAGGCTACAAAAGTTATGTAATTGTTGTGAAGGACACCATGGATGTGTGGAACAGGACAGGAGGAAGACCGTGACCTTTGCTTTACTGGGAGAGGAGCATTGAGTTACTTGGAACAGAGGCAGAGTGGGCTTAAGGCAGCAGTGAAATTTGCTGTGGAAATTAAGACGTCCTCAACAACACACAGCCAGACAATGTTCTGCGTCCTGTGCTATTTTATATAACACCTTCCTAAACCTCTCCACTTCAAGGAAGCTAGCTCACAAGTGTTAGAATAAGAAGAAAAAAAGGGGGGAGGGGATACTTGGGAGGTGGCTTTGTAGTAAAGTGCTTGACATGAAAAAGGAGGCACTTAGTTCAGATGTCCGGTACCCTTGTGAAAAGCCAGATGTGAGCGCACAGTGCACACATATTACCAGCACTCAAGGGATGGACAGAGGATAACTGCATTTGCAGGCCAGCTGTTTAGTTCAAGTAAGGAGCTCCATGGTCAGTGAGAGACCCTGCGTCAAAAAAAAAAAAAAAGAGAACAATTGAGATACCAACCTCTTACACTTACACACACACACACACACACACACACACACACACACACTCACTCACCACTCACACGCACGTGCACATGTGATAGAATAAGAGGAAAACAAACAGGAAATCTTGCACCAGTCGGATGGATTTTCTCCATTGTCTTTACCCCAGTCAAGAGTCAGCTGTCCTTCCTCACGCTGCAGGGTTTCACTCGGGCTCCGGGTCTGTGGCCTCACTCAGCACCTGTGTCCTCAGGAGACAGAACCCCTGTCTCACATCTTCTGCTCTTATTGCATCAGAACTCTAAGAACTTCACCAGGCATCTGTTAAATTAATGGCTCTGTTTTTATATTTACACCCTGCCTGCCTCCCTAAAAGGGTGGACAGGAAATGGAATTGATTTGCAGGGGTTGATTAATGAGTGTGTTGTTCTTGGCCCTAGAGCCCACATCCCGCCTCCATGTATAAAATCCAGGTGTGGAGCATGGCTTCCAGCCTCCCGTCTTCACACCTGACCTTGCTTAGTGATCTAAAGGGGTACGTGTGATAGATCTCCGCCCTTCAATACGCAAATGTCTGCAGATAGCCCACATTATCGTTCTCCGTGGCCCATTACTTCTCTGCAGTGTTCAGTGGTAGAGTCATTGTTGGCAGGCTACGGATCTGCACAGGGCAGCGTCCCATTATTATACCAAGTGAAGGGAAATCGAAGGAGCCCGTGGTTCTATTGCACGGCTGCCACTCAGGTTGTTACCGGGAAAGCTTTGAGGAACAGCTCCCCTTTGCTGGTTCCCCCAAGCCCCACCCCTCCACCTGTCTGATTCCTTCTTACAGTTCAATTTTTTGCTGTCCTCCACTGGCTGATTATCTGGAATATTAGATTGAAAATATGGCACAAAGGTTCACCAATTCCTCCCAGCTCATAATACTTTAAAATTGAGGCTTCAAATTATTCCTGTAAAAATAGCTGATCTTTATGACTCTCAAGGGATTCCTTATTCTAATCTGAAACTCTTAGGATGGTTCCATTTTGTAGAAATGATGGTGGAATGCCTGCCCTTAGCAGCTTTTGTGTTCAAGGGCAAGACAACCTCAGTGCTTCCTGCTAACTTTAATTTTCTGAGGGTTATGAGACTTTAATTTGATTCTTTATCCAATGTTCATGAAATGTTTGCTGGAATTTGCATAATACATTTATTGTATAATCATTCTACATTAGTTACCTGCCTCTTCAAGTGAACATTCATTTCTTGTGAGTCTTTTTTGAAATGTATTAATGTAGAGCAAACTTGAACTTGAAAACAAAACAGAATTGCTTGTGTCTCCAATGCACAAACGCAAAAGTGGGCTTTGATAGCACAAGAAGTTATACTTAAATAGATTATTAATTAAAAAACCAAACAACCCTATCCTATGGTTTCTACTGTTGAATTTTTAAGTTTAAGCTAAAGGAATGATGAGTTTAAAAACATAAGAATATGTTCTGTGGGGAAGAGTATAAACCTATCACACTCATCTTTTAGCATGCATTTAAAGATGACTAAATTCACTGAAGTTTTGGGTTTCAGCTTAGTCAGAAAATGTGAGGAACCTGCCATAGGCACTCAGCCAGCTTCCTTGAATGCATTTAAATTCATTCAGTGTCTCCAGCCAGCACATTTTTTTCCCTCAGATAATATTATTATTCTCATTTTGGTTGACTGTTCTATGCCTACGGCCTCACTGTTATAAAATAGCCAAGGCAGGATCTGAACCCAGATTGGAGGAAGGGCTCTTGTTATCACAGTAGGTGATTTTCCAACAAGTGCTCTTGTCCAGTCTGGGCTGCCTTGAGAGAGGGTATATGCCTTGAAAGCATTAGAGCTGCTGAAGTCTTGGGTGTGTTTGGAAAGAGTCTGTGGGGGAGAGCAAAGGATCAAGGAGGGCTAAATATATAAAGGTAGCATCCTTGCTCTCCAGGAGTCTCACAAGAGTAGCAGATGACTCCCTGGAGGGAGCACTGTGTTGCCTGTGGTCCTGGGCATCTGTGCAGCTCTTGTGCACTGTGCATATGCAAAGGACCAGTTTGGTGTCTACTGACACAATAAATACTTTTCCAAACACATCAACCCCCCAGTGATACCAATACCATTGATCTCTAGATCACTCTTAAAGTGGGAAAGGAAGGGAACTTCAGGGAGGGGGGAGGGAGCTCTCTGATCTCTACTACTCATTCTGCTGTTTTAATTAGTGACCCAAGTAATGACCCTCATGAAGATCATGGTTGGTTTGTAAGCTTCCTAAAGTGTAGAGTTCTCAAACTACATCTTAACCAAGCTGCCCTGAGATCTTAACATTCAATTCTCCTCACACAAGTGTGATTCCTGAAGGGAGAGAAATAATCTTGCTGCATAAATAACTAGCCATTTAAAGTAATAACGTTTGTGCCCGTGAAGTAGTTCAGCAGGTAACAGAACTTTGTTGCCAAGCCTGATGACCTGAGTTTGATCCCTGGAACCCCATGTGATGGAAGGGGTAAACAGAATTCCTCAATGTGACCTCTGACCCGCCTGTGCACTAACACACATAAGAAAGTACCTTGAAAAAAATAAAGTAGTAATGCAACAATTTATAATTTTCAGCAAAATATTCTTGGGGAAAAGATGTCTTCAACTATTGAAAAAAAAGTCTTCTTTCAAGGTAGAGATAAGTGTGGAGTCAGGGTGCAGGACACGGCTCTTCATCTTAGCCTTCTTCCAATCATGCTTCACAGGCTCTCTCAGAAGAGCTTGACAGTTTCCATAATGCCTTTGAGATGGATCCAAGCACATGCCTCTGAGGAGAGAAAAAGACTCTGCATCATCCGGTACCACTTTGGCTAAAATGGAAGAATGAATTTTAACCATCTATTTGTCTTTGTGCTGCAGTTTCATAAATGATTTTTTTATTAGCTAAATTACTTGTATGTCGAGGGGGAATGGGGTGGGGGTGGGAGGGCATGGGGGTTACATGTTCATCTAGATATGGGCACTTGTGCATATGGAGGCCGGAGGATGAAGTTACATCTTTCTGGGTCTCCTTCTGCCTTAGTATGTTTTCCGGACAGTGCCTCTTAGTGACCTTGGAGCTCAGTGATTTGGTCAGTGAACCCCAGGCCCCTTCCTGTCTCCTCCTGCCCAGGTGATGATTACAGAGAGATTGCCATGTCTGGCTTTTACACAAATGCAGGATCCAAAATCATGTTTCCATTCTTGCACAGCAGGCGCTTTACCCGAGACTTCTCTCAGCCCTGATCACACAGCTTGAGCTATGTAGCCCAACCACTTAAAAGCGCCAAGTAATGGCCTGAATTCAATTCCTGGGACCCAGGTAAAAGTGGACAGAGGGAACCAACTCCACAGAGTTGTCCTCTGTCATCCACACTCAAAACCCTGGCACACATAAAGAATCAACTATAATTTTCTTAAAATTAGATGAAATAGAAGAAAATGTTTCTTATTTAAGTTTAGGGGGAAATGAAAATTAAAAAGCTACTTACAACAAAAATTTTCTTTTTTATGATTTTAAATACATATATGTATGTGTGTTTGTGTGTGTGTGCGTGTGCATGTGCGTGTGTGTGTGTGTGTGTGTGTGTGTGTGTTTACATCTTGTGGGAATCAATTCTCTTTCTCCAACATGTTGGTCCTGGGGGTTGAATTCAGGTCATCAAGTGACAGGATGTCACTGTTTCTATGGAGCCTCCTTGCTGTCCCCCATTTCAGTACATTTTGAAAGATGTTAATTATATTGTATTCTTCTATAAACTCCTGAAAGTTCCTAGACAGAAGATAGTGAGACTATAGCCCTTCATTCTTGTCATGATTCGTAAGCAGAACTCTCATGAATCAACAATATTCTCACAAGCATAGCTTAAACCCCAAGGTCACAGTGGAAGTAGGGTTGTGTCCTTCTGTGTATTACTTTGGCCATGATGTTCCTTCTACCCCATGGATTCATGACTATAGATTCTCCATATGTGACCTTAGTTAGGTTTGAAATCTAATTAAAACTTGCAATTATGTTGTGTACATCAGCTACTTCAGTTTCAAACAGTTGTAAATTCAGACTATGTCATACTGACAGAGAGGGCTTGTAAAATGTTCAATTAAAGTACTTGGAATAAGGCCCATAAAAGCCAAAGGAAGAGTGAAATCTGTAAAATATATGTGTAGATTGGGTAAGGAACAACTTGTATTCAAATAGAGCTTTAAAAGGTTTAGAGATGGAATCTTTCACAAGTTTGGAAGGAGATCATGAGTTTGTTTTCTATCACTGTGATTAAACACCATGAGCAAAAGTGACCTAAGGAGGAAGGGGTTTGTTTCATTTTCCAGGCTATAGTCCATCACTGAGCCAAGTCAGAACAGAAATTCTAGGCAAGAACTTGGAGACAGGAACTAAAGTAGAGGCTGTGGAGAAGTATTGGCTGGCTCGCTACCCAAGGCTTGCTTTGTTTGCTTTCTTATACGCCCTGGGACCATCTATTCAGGGGTGGCCCTGCCCACAGTGGGCTGAGCCCTCCAACATCAATCATTTATCCAAAAAAGGATGCCCAGAGCACAATGATAGAGACAGTTTCTCAAGTGAGGCTCCCTCTTCCCAGGGGGCTCTAGGCGTGTCAAGTTATCAGATATCTAAATGGCACAGCTGGAGTCCTTATTTTTGCAAAGAGAGATGCTCAAAAATATATGGGGCCATGGGTGGAATTATATAGCAGAGACAAGTGGGGGTATGGGGGTATGGGGGTGTAGGAGTGGTTGGGAGGGGGCAACTAGAATGTGCCCTGTAAGAAAAACAAAAGGATGTGTATAGTGATTCAAACATGTAATTCCAACTCTCTGGAGACAACGTTTTGTTAGTATGGAGACAGTACAGTCTTGGTCTGCCCAATAAGTTTCAGGCCAACCTGGGCTATGTAATAAAACCTGGCCTCATAAAACAAAACAGACAAACAATGAACAAAAAAAACCTAAAGAGCTGGAGAGATGCTCTGCAGGCATGAGGAGCTGAGTTCCCATCCCCATATCTTTATAAAAAGCCTGGTGTGTCATTACCAGAACTCTCAGGGCTTTGAGGGGTGGAGATAGGGATTTCTGGGGCTTGGTGCCAGCCTAGTGTTAGCTTACACAAGAGGGCCTTGTCCAAAAGAATAAGAAGAAGGATGAAGCAGGATGCCCAACATCTTCTGATAGCCCTGAACACATCTACATAGCCACACATACATGTGCACATATACCATACACACACACACACACACACACATACACACACATACACACATACCACACTCATACACACACAAACAATGAATAAAAGGAAGAAATGAAAACCAGAGGAGCATGTTTGGGGCATCTTCTGAAAGGGTTCCCAGTCCTCTCCATCCAGGCAGTTCCCCCATGGCGGCCTCTGGATGACTGCACTTTGTAGTGTCCATCCGTTAAATTTGACGGGTACTGAGAATGGCTGCTGACTCTGAATATCCCATACCAGCCATTTGGGGGGTTCACTGAGCCTAAATATAGGGCACAGTAAGCTCAGCAGAGCTTCTCTTCCAATCAGTGCTTGCTTACTGAGACTGTTACCTCTGCTCTGGGCTTGGAAGAACCACATCTCTATCCATTGTAAGGCTGGAGCAAGGGCAGGGAGAGAAGAATGGGCACTCAGAGCTCATGTCTTAACCAGTTCTGCCTACCCTGTGGTGGCCTACAGTCTATAGAACTGTGGTGACAATATTCTTAAAAGGTTTGCTTCCTTCATAGTCACACATTCAGTGGGCTTGCTCCCGTATCCATTATTCATATAATATCTCCCCTGTATTCCGATGGAAGAGAGACATTGCTCTGACAAGTCACCCACATCTCTGAACGAACTCTGTCAGCAAAGGGAAGCTTCCTGGAGGTCAGTCTAACATTTGTACCCAAATTGGCTGCTCCTTGAATCTCTGCCATCCGGTAAAATAATAGTTGGTCCAGAAGAAGAACAGCCAAACTGTATGTATTTTGATTCTCAAAAAAGCATGGAGATTGTGCTGAGCACCTAAATAATGATCTGAGTCCTAGTTTTTACTCTCAGTCAAAAGCAGTAATTTCTCTCATGTAAAAATCAACTGTATAGAGGAAGGAAGGCAGTGAGTGTGGGCATCTGAACTCCGGTCTAGCTCAGTATGATTTCTTGTGCAACATAAAAAGAATGAAAGAATGTCCCGTTTCCAGTGGCATGTTGTCACTCGGCTTCACTTGCTGAATTTGTCTATCTTTGTGATTGTGTTATTCAGCTGGACAAGAAAAACTCATGTCTTCTACCTAAGCCCTCACTTTTGCCTTTTTTAACGCACAAAATGTACCTTGTTTGTCCCACCTGGAAGCAGTAGTTTGCATGCTACAGAATCAGCTTGTCCTTTGCAGATATTATAGCACTTCTCTATACCTTGTTTTTAACTTAATTCACATGAACTGTGCATATAAAACGGGAGGCAAATGGCTCGCGCTCACGTGCGCGCACACACATGCACACACACACTACACACACACATACACACAAACCATGTGTGTGTTATTTTCATCATGATTTGCTGAAGGGAATCTAGATTGTCTGGTAGACTACATTGGATAAAACTGTGCATACAAAAATCAGTGTTAAGATACTGTGTTTGTGCTTTAGTTGTGTGAAGACAATTTGTACTATCTGCTATTTGTGTCTGGGTGTGGGCAAATGTAAGAGTGTGATGCCTTTGTTTACTCGGAGTCCAGGGGCTGATGTTAGGAGCCCTGACCTATCTCCCTCCTCCTTGTTCTTTGGAGGCAGTGTCTCTCAATGAACATGGAGCTAAGCCAGTGGCCAGCAGGCTCCTGTGATACTCCTGTTTCCTCCCTTACAACACTGGGTTTACAGACATTCACACTATGCTGGGCTTTATTTGGAGGGCTGGAGATTTGAACTCTGGTCCTCTTACCCGCTGAAGAGGTCTCCCCAGTTCCTATCTGCCATTTTGTATGTTCTTGAATTTGCAAAATACAATGACCTCTACCACATTTAAAGTTACCAACCTTACAAATGGGACAAGAAG
Organism: Mesocricetus auratus; assembly: GCF_017639785.1. Taxonomy (NCBI): domain Eukaryota; kingdom Metazoa; phylum Chordata; class Mammalia; order Rodentia; family Cricetidae; genus Mesocricetus; species Mesocricetus auratus. The sequence goes on along the minus strand of NW_024429267.1, from coordinate 53,772,726 downwards.
GGACACGTTTGAGCTGTCTTTACTTTTCTTACAGTACCTAATCCATTCCTCCCCCACTTTGAAGTAGAAGCTTAATACATTTAATGGTAGGAATCTCATTATGTTTCCAAAGTGTCTCCAAAGTTGGGGAGTCCACTTCTATAGGTAATATCTTATGGTGTGATTTCTGGAAAAATGGTATGATGTTCAGGAACTTCATTGAAACAGCCTACCTACCCCTGATATGTTCATCTGTTTTCCCATTTGCTAGGTGGCTGGTGGTATAGCCCTTTGTATGGGCAGTAAATAGGCTCTTTGTTTAGCATGTGATAGTGTGTGAGCCTATGTTCTAATCTAAGGGTATTTCTATGTATAAGCAATCTAGGATTATAATGGTAGAAACAATTTTAGGAGAATTTTTGTTCTACCAAATCAGAGTTGTCTGTCTCCATACCTGAGCAGGCTTAGGATTTGGGCTTTGTTTTTTCACATCTCCAAGACAGAGACTGTACTGCTGTCTTACTTCCTCTCATATATTTGGGATTCCTCTTGATGAATGCTCATAGAAAACCCTTACAGTGGGTGCTGAAGAAAGGATGAAGGCTTCTGCAGAGTTTAAGCTAAAGTAGGGATGGACATTGTCTTAAGTCTCTATTGCTGTGATAAACACCATGGCCGAGCAGACTTTATGGAAGAATGGGTTTGTTTAGCCTTATAGCACACAGTCCATCACAGAGGGAAGTCAGGGCAGGAACTCAAAGCAGGGACTGAAGCAGAGGCAACAAAGGAGTGCTGCTTATCGTTTTGTTCCCCACGACTTGCTCATTTACCTGCTTTCTTATACAAGCTAGGGCCATCTGCTCCGGGGGTGACACCACCCACAATTATCTGGCTTCACCCACATCAGTCATTAATCAAGAAAGTGAGTCACAGACTTGCCCACAAGGCAATCTAATATTTGCAATTCCACTATTGATGCCCTACTCCCAGTTGACCTTGGATTGTGTCAGATTGACAACATCCACCCCGGACAGATGTACTAATTAATGTTCTACTCCATAGCCTCTGGTCCCATAATGCTGAAACTTAGGACCTCCAGTACCGGGCACTCTTCCATGGCCATCCCTTGCTTGAAGGATGCAAGAGAAGGCCAGTGGAGATAAAGAGGGATCGAGGGATCCAGATACCTTCACCTTCAGACTTCCAGGGCATCTGCATTCTTTTCTCTTCCATCCTCATCCCCACAGCCCAGCCACCAGCACAGCACGTTACAAACCTTCAATGAAAAGAGAGAAAAAAAATAAGGAATCACAGTTGTTTTTAATGAGATATAATTTTGTTAGCATGTGTTAACTATACTCAGCAATGGGTTTTGCTGTGACATAATGTATTGTGACCAAATTTATCCCCTCTGTGACCCCCTGTTTTCTCCCCCACACTGGCACTGATCCCCTTCATTTCTTAGCTAGTCTCTCTTCTGCCTCACCTCTCCTCTCTCTACCTGCCCCTCCTCACCTGTCTTCCTCTCTCTCTCTTTCCCCTCCCCCTCTCCCACTCTCTCCTCCTGCCTCCTCCTCTGCTCCTGCAGCCATCAAATGATTTTAGATCCCCAAACAAGAGTGAGGCCTTCTGGATCCTTCCCCAGTAGGTGCCAGAGGAAGGGGAACTCTCAAGGCTCCCATCTGTTACATCTGGGCAGGACTTGAATTTCAGCCGAAGTGTTCCCTTGTTTTGTCTAGAAATCACATTTGACTCACAGCTGGCTCTGCCTCTGGGTTCTGAAAGGTTTCCTTCTATAACAATCACTCTGAGGCAAAGAACTATGAAAATGCAGTTTACTCTTAAACTCTGAGACCAAATGCCCTGGATGACTGTGGATGCTACCACAAACCTTCAGTGGGAGTTCTCCAGTTGTACCCCTCACTCTGCCCTCTCAATCCCAATATTGGAAAATAAATGTGTAATTTTAATTGCCAGTTAAAGGAGCCAGCAGCAACACAAAAACCTAAAATCAACTGTTGAATGTGACCTTAATGAAACTCCAAATCCATCTTTGCACAGTGTTTTTTGAAGGATAAAGGTCTCTGGAAAATATCTCCTATGACTGCAGAAAAAGGACCAGAGAAAAGCCCCTGTGGTGATTCTGGAGAGTTAAGCCGTAATTAATATAGATTATTTTTCCAGAAGGTCATTGCTCTGGTAGTGGCATGCAATAACAAAACTTTAAATAAGCGCAGAAGGTATAAGGCATTTCAGGGAAGCATTGATTAAGCCCATCGGTGGAAGAGTGCTGTCTCGGAGTGACCTAATTATCCCACAGTTCGTTTTCTCCCATCGCTCCACTTCCGGCTAATTGCTGAGCTGCTGGCCTTGTCTCCCTGACCAGGAGGAAAACAAGCTCTGGGTGTGGGGAAAATAGCAGCGACATTGGGATTTAATTTGCTTGGACCTGTCTCCAAGTGTGATGACATAGTTGAGGGAGGCATGGTGTACAGTCACTGGCAGAGTTAGAGCTGGCTAGCCTTCCCTGGGGCTCTGTCGGGTAGAAAGCACTGTAGCTGGGCTGGATGACTCCGCCTCCCTTCCCCTGCCAGATGTGGAGACAGACTTAATTATTTATCAGGAAGGAAAGCAAATTGAAACCAAATTAAAGTGATTTTTATCCCTTACTAAACGCATCATGGTGTTTTACAGCCAGCCATGTATTTCATGTTGTTTTCTTCTAACTGTGATGCAGCTCTTACCCTCATAAACCCCAGACGTGCCATGCTTATTTACAGAATGGAAATACCTTGCAAGGTTTCTTGAGACACTCTGACCTCCCGACTCTCACGTAAGCAAGTAGAAGTCTGCGGGAACATCCCACAACTTAGATGTGTGCCTCCCTCTATTCTGTCTGTATGTGGAATCTTTGCTCCTTTGTTGGCGTGGAGCCATCCCTACAGGTGTGGGGTCAACTCCTTTCCCCCAGAATCCAGCTGTAAATTCCCTGAGAGAAAGCTCGGGGCTCCTGGTGCCCTTGTGGAAATTGCTTAAGTATGTGTAGGAGTCCAGTCTGGAAGAGTCATCTCTTGATTTTCTCATATACTGTGTGGCATGCAGCGTTGGACACGAAGGGAAGAAACATGAAGAAGAAGCTGTAATGCAGGGCTGCCATGCCATCTAGGCACAGCTGGCAGCACTACTATTGTCTGGTGTTTGGTGTTTTTTTCGTTTTTGTAATCAAAATTTAATTGAACATTTTCATCTGTTAATTAATAAGCACAGCAGTCCTTCCTATAAGCTTGTATACTTTAAACATACTTTCCTGTGTATCTGCACAAGGATCTACTGAACACAGACTTATATAAAATTCAATAATTAGGGGTGTACAATGAAATGACAGCAGGTGACAAATACCTCCCGTAAGTTCATGTTTGCCCACATGATGAGTGGTGCTGCCTGGAAGGCTGTGAAACTTGCTGGAGGAAGGAAGTCACTGGGGGTGGCCTTGGGTTTTATGAACCAGTCCACTTCCTGTCTGCTCTCTGCCCGACTGCAGATGCCCCACAAGCAGTTTTCTCATGTTCTGTCACTATGCATTTCAGGCCGTGGCGGGATGTGTCTTCTCCAACTGAAAGCCAGGATAGGCCATTCCCTGAGTTGCCATTAGCAGATACTTGGCGATAGCACTGAGAGATGTAACTAACACAACAAGAGTGCTCATTCTTCTTCCTCCCAACAAGCAGGTGACAGGCCAGCATGGAAAGAAATTTTGTGAATTGATGTCTTGTCCTCATGAAGCTTGGCTCTCTTCTCAGCTTGATCTTCCCTGGTCCATATTCAAAACTGGAAAGTGTGACGTGTTATTGCAGGTGGCCGGTCAATACTTCTGAATCACTGAAATGAGTTTCAGCGGTCACTACCTTGACTTCATACAGGAATAAGAACACACACACACACACGCAAACCATCCTATCATAAAGTAAATGAAAACTCGTTGAGGGATGGAGAGAGATCTCGGTCAGCAAATCATTTACAAGTGCCATCACAGAGACCTAGCTTCAGTCCCTACCACCCATGTGTAATATTTGGCATAATGATAGAATTTTTAATCACAGCACTAGGGTGGTGGAGAGAGACAGATCCCCAGGGAACGCTGGCTACCCAGTCTCACCAACTCAGTAAGTTTCATGTGCATTAGATACCATTTCTCAATAAACAAGGTAGGTTGGTCCCACCTTGATGGTTAAGGTTGAGGAATAACACCTAAGGTAGAGCATTGGACTCTACATACATGTACTTGTGAATACATATGTGTAGACATACAACCCCCATTTACTTTATATCTTCTATTATCTAATTTTTTCTCTCCCCATTACCCAAGCTAACTCCTTTCACAATGGTTTGATACCACCTCTTTCCCTCTTCCTCTACTAACTCTTCCTCTTCTCTGACAATCTTCAGTCTTTATCCATCTACAGTCATCCGTGTTCTTAAGGGCCCTGGGCATTTTCACACTTCCTCCATGCTTGTGTGTTCTCCCACATTTGGCATGGCTAGTTCTCCCCTCTTAGGGCCCTTCTTGCCTTCCTATACAATGACATGCTCCTGTTTGTGTTCGTCATCCTCAGTCTTCTCTGCCAACTCGCCCGTGAGGCCAAGGCTGAAGTTGTTCAAGTCGAAATATAAACCTTTTCCCAGTTCTCACTATGAATTTTTTTCTCTTTCCATGTGTGTCACTAGCAATTTTAAGCTTTTGCCCACATAGTCTGTATTTCTGATTTTATCCTTTTTACTGGGTGCCAGCCTGATCCGTCTCTGTGTCAGTTTTGTTTCCTGTTATTGTGCTAAAATACCTTGACAGAGCCAACTTAGGAGAGAAGCAGCTTCCCTTCATAGCAGGGAGGTAGCAGCACAAACACGATGTGGCCAATGATGCTGTAGCCATGATCTAGAACAGACAACAACAGCAAAAAAAAATTCATGTCTATGCCCAGCTCCTCCTTTTCACTCTTACATACTTCATGAACCCCTGTGTAGGGAATGGTGCTGCCCACAGTGGGGTGATTCTTCCCAGATCAGTTAATACAACAGAGGCAATCGCCGATCAGACATTCCTTCAGGGAATTTAATCTAGACAGCTTCTCACTGGGAATCTCTTCCATGTGTCTCTAGGTGGTGTCAAGGGAATATTCAAAATCAGTTGCCATACTATCACATTGCAGCATGAGTTTCCTGCAGAGGTTCTCACGGGTGTTTTGACTGAACGTGTCTTCAGCCTTCCCTCACTCCCGTGAATCCTCCTCCAGTCTTCAGGTCACTAAACCACAGTTCACCCACCCAGTGGCTTATGGCAATGGAACAAAATTCAGCCAAGCGATAATTCTTGTCATCTCTTCCTTCTGCTATCGCCAGCCCAGCCGATCACTCGTCAAGTCTGGTTGACGCTCCCTATAAAATAGAACTCACTTCCTCCGTCTTCCCCAGTTGGTTTCTTGAGCAACTTCTGTTCTTTTGGCTTGCTGTGATAGCCCCTGAGTCACCTCCACTGTTGCTGCCAGACTCTTTCTTCACCATCCAGTTCTCCAGCTAGAGAGAGAACTTCTCAACGATTTCTCTCGGTACGGAACAATCAGCACTCACACCCTGCTCTCCTTGATTTCAAGGAAGGCATGACATTAAGATCTACGGATTCCTTGGTATGGCCATTCCATCATGTCTCTCTCCAACTAATAAGCTGCTTGCAAGTGGGAACTGAGGCTGCTACTTTACACACATTACATATTGTGCTGGGTCCAGTGCCCAATGAAGAAAGCATGTGCCTCTAAATGAATGCAAGCAAGCTCTGACTCTGTCCACACCCCCATAGAGAGCTGTGGTGCAGGCCCAGGCCCTCCAGGAAGCAGCCTGCAAGAGTATGAGCTAGAGAGAGCCTTTCATGGGATTGTGTTAACTCACCCTCTAATTCCAAATCCAAAAACTTTCAGGTCCTCTCTGAGGGGTGTCAGGGATGCAGGCTCCAGAATGGAGCTAGAACCAGTTCTCTGTATGGCACTGGATAACTCCTATGCAGACTTGGGCTTGAACTGTGGCTCTGCTGTCTAACAACTTCTGCTTTTTTTTTTTTTGGCCAGTTGTGAGTTCACCCACATGTGCCTCTGGTTCCTCGCATATGGACCCAGAGCCAGTATTATATGACACCATGATGTTTTCATTAAATAAGAGCACCTTAATCCTCCAGAACACCTCCTGACCTGTGGGCAATGATGCCTAAGTCTTAGAGTCTTCATACATTTGCCTACAACTCTGGTTCTTGGCTTTTCTTACCCCTGTTCTTTTCTTTCCCATCTTATCACATGAAGAGAAGAATTACCATCACTTACAGAACACACTTCCTTGTGTGTGAGAAAGCACAGACTTGACAGCCCTGCTTTGTGGGGCTTTGTGGAGTGTTTTTTCTGGTATACTGCTGTGTAGCAAGTTTGCTTCGGGTTAACACACTGGGAGGGAGAAAGGGAAGACGGAATTTGATGGGGAGAAAATTAGAAAGTTAATTAAAAGAAACAACTTGGTAATTAAATTCCCAAACACTCTTATTTGGAGGTTGTGGTGGGAGTGGATTATAGCACACAAATGGTGTGTTTGCCTCAGTGGCAGGCCTGGAAGCCCTGAATGAGACAAGCTTCAAAATATAAGACAGATGCTTGCATTCAAGGATGAAAAGATGGATTGATACATCCATAGGCTTTTCAGGAGTACAGTACAAACATATTTATAATACACATATACTTATATGTATTCATGTATATGTGTACATGTGTCATATATGTAACACATTACAGAATATGTACTATGTATATCTTATATAATATTTATTATATGTATATGGATGCGTGTTAGTATCTTTTTCTGTTGTTATTCCTTGATCAAAACAACAACTGACAGGAAAAATAACTTATTTTGGCCTATAAGTGCCAAAGGAGTAGAGTCTATCATGAGGAAGATGTGACAGCAGGCATGGAGAGCATGGTGGCAGGAGCAGGAAGCTGACTGATCACATGATGTCTTCATACAGGAAGCTGAGATTGGAGAGCAAACAGGGAGGGCCAGTCTACAAGACCCCAAACTCTTCCCCCTGGTGATGTACTTCCTCCAGTAAAGCTCTACCTCCTAATGTTTCGGCAACTTTCTCAAACAGCACCACCTGCTGGTGGTCAAGTGTTCAAACACATGAGCCCATGGAGGACATTCACATTCAACCCACAATACATGTACTACAGTTGCTGTTTTATTATTTTTTGAGACATAATAGCTAGCTCTAAACTCAATATATAGCTCTAAACTCAATATATAGCTAAAACTTACCTTAAACTCCTGATTCTACTGCCTCCACCTACGTAATGCTAGAATAACAGGTATGCACCCAACACACTCCACTGAGTATTCATATTTTAAAATATTCTTGGCAGCTGACTTTGGTGTTGTGTGACTTTCTGGACTAATGATGATATGACAGCGTTTTTCTCCTTTGTCCTGTCTCATCAACTGTTCACGTTGCTTGTTTGTGTGTTTCCCTGAACTTTTATATGTGCTCACATAGCCATACAAATAGAACAGTATATTTGCAACATCTACCCCCCCAAAATAAGAAAGATGACCATCTAGTATTTGGTTTTAGAAGCTTGAGTATTTATTCATCAAGTTATTCTTTTTCAAAATATTAAAAATCGATGATTTGGGCTTCTATGGAGGGAAACAAGATCCTATAATTTAGAATTATGGACTGAGTGGTTGGGTAGAAGTAGGTTCAAACCCCTACTCTAACCCACAACCTTTGTTTGCTTGTGCAACCAAGATCTGTCTATTGACTGCTTACTGCAAGGCAAGCAAGCACTATTGCAGCCTCCGACAGGAACTTCAGCGGCCCAGTGTCTTTACATGTTGCTGTGATGCTTTACCCTGGGAAAAACAATGTGAGCATGGGAAGGTTCTTTCTGGCTAACGGTTTTAGCACAGTCCTAAGGGAGGGCTAGGGGAATCACAGTGGGGGGAGCATGAAGCAGCAGGTCACGCCGCATGCACAGCCAAGAAACAGAAAGAATGAATTCTTCAAGTGCTCATCTGGTTTTCTGCAGTTTGTAGGACCCAGGCTACCCTCCCAGGGAATGTGCTCACCCACAACTCAGAGGGGGCCTTCCCATAGTATCCTAAAGAAGACAGCCCCCCACAGACCTGCCCAGAGGTCTGTCTCCCAGGTGATTCTGGCTCTATACAGTTGATAGTTAATGTTGACCATCACACTTACCAGTTCTCCTGACTTTCATGACTCTCGGTTTTCAGAGGTCTGGAAAATGGATTTCAGCCTCACACACTTAAGGATTTCAAGGGTTTTATCGTCCCCCGCGCTCCTTGCAGCCAAGGTGTAGCAGGAGGAGCACAGTGAAGGGAGGCTTTACCTTAACTGCCAGGTCGGTGTGAAGTGGGCTTCCCCTAGCGCACCACTCTAAAAAGTACTCTAGAAAGTGAGTTAACCTCCTCATACCTAGAGTCACTAAGATGCAGCACAGATATGAGAGACTTTGAGTCCAGCCAGGTTTTTATTGGAAGAAATGAATTCGTAGCTGACAGCAAGCCTGTGTTCATCGGTATGACAGAGGTGCATCTGCCTACCTGTGATAACTAATGCCAGGTTTTGTGTGTTTGCAGGTTATGGTTTTGTAGATTTTGATAGTCCTGCAGCTGCACAGAAAGCAGTGGCGTCCCTGAAGGCAAATGGTGTACAAGCACAGATGGCCAAGGTAAGCCTGCTCAGACCAGAGGGTCTGCGCACACGTCCACCTTTGTGTGTGTGTGTGTGTGTGTGTGTGTCTGTGTGTGTGTGTGTGTGTGTGTGTGTGAGCAAATATAGTCCTTACAGTTATCAGAGCCCAGATTATGGTTTGCATCCTTTCTGTACTCAGTTGTTAGGGAAAAGAACCATGCAACAGACTTGTTGTTTTCTCTCTGACTTGGTCCAGAGTTATTCATGAGCTCTTTGGTTGTGGAGACCCCAGTGATTAAAGGATGCAGGTAGATGGCTCTGTTTTGCCTGAAAAGGGAGATGTGCATGGAGGAGGGTCTAGAACTTTCCCTAGTCGGCAGTGCTGGAGTCACTATACATGTATGTGTGTACTGGTGTCTCGAATTTTCCCTTGTCAGCAGCGTTCTGGGGTGGTACAGAAAGTTATCAATGACTTAATGTGTGCCAAATTTCACTTATTGGTTCCATGTTTGGGAGGTTTCTAAGGTGATGGCTTTTTCCCTAATCTGTGCAGAAAAATGGCTTTTTGCTAATGCCCTTGTATGTATCGTTAGAATTTACATTGGCCCATATACCCAGACTTTACCTGAAGAACACTTTTCTTGATGTTCATCATTTACACTATTTACCCATTGCTGCATAGTATGCATTGTCTGGGACCTTGGATGTGAACCTATGATGAATTTTTACATTAATGTGAAAATTGTTCATCGTCATTTTGTGCCATGATTTCTGTAGTGTTATAATAATATGCCTATGTGGTAAGATAATATGGACCTTGGAAACAATGTACATCAATGTCATTGTCTTCATTTTAATTTGGGATTCTAATGAGAAACCATCATAATGATATAAGCAAGGTGTGGTGGTGCATGACTTTAATCCCAGCACTCTAGGAGGAGTGTCAGTTTGATCTCTATGAATTCAGGACAGCCTGGTCTATATAATGAAGTTCAAGGTCAGCCAGGAATACCAAAAACTAAAAAGAAGAAAGAGAAAAAGTAAGAGTAAACACCAAAAATATTGCTGATGACATTTGGATGTTTGGTAAATGTTGATGCTCAAATAGCAGCCCCTTTGAGTCATCATAAATAATGTAAGTTGAAAATAGTCTGTCTGTTGATAGTTCTGAACTTACTATCCTAAGATCTTCACACAATTGGATGCCACAGGTAACAGACCTTGAAATACTGGGCGTCTGTCCCGTGTTTGTTTTTCTAGTTTCCGGGCCCTGTTCCCATAGAAGCAAGTGATGTCATGATGAAGTCATCTGATGCCCTAGCCATTTGGCTTTTGTTATGATTGTCTACATCCTCTGATAGGACCTTCCAGCATCAGCCTCTGATTTCTAGAGGATCAGTATTTGTGTCCTAGCATCTAGGCATGCATTCTGACCAGTGTGTGTAGATCACATCTGCTAACTGTCTGTTGCCAGCCAGCTTCCTCTTAGGTGGTGGGCTCATTGTCTTTCTTGTTATTTGAGGTGATATAAATTACAATTCTTCCAACTGTGTATTATGTTCTTTGTCAAGACTAAGCCTGGAAGCTTTAGATTTGGTCAGAAATTGAGATTGATGAAATTAATACTTTTAATTAATCAGGAAATTACATGCATGTCCTGGTTTAAAGGTTATTTGGCAAGAGTCAATGCAACTGAAGTAGCAATTTCCTGTACCCAAAAAACCAAGTGACAGAGTGTGGCTGTTGGCAAGAAATCATTATGCTAATGCTTGGGGAACTGAAGAGATGGGCCGGTGTTTAAGAGTGCTTACTGTTTTTACAGAGGGCCAGAACTAACCAGCACACAGTCTCAAGTAACTCCAGCTTTGGGGATCCAATCTTCTCTTCTGGCCTATATGGGAACTACATCAAGTGTGCACATGCACAGAGGTATACACACATAAATTTTAAAAGGAAAAAAGTCTTTAAAACCTAAAGCATATTCTGGGGAAGGGTTCCATGGTTTAAAGTACTGGTAGCTCCTATAGAGGACCCACTTTTGGTTCCCAGAATTCGCACTAGTTTTTCACAACTAACTTCCTGTAACTCCAGCTCCAAGGGATCTAGTGCCAACGTCTGTTCAACAAGAGCACTGAGTTCAAGTGCACTCACACACACACATACACATAAACATACACAAACACATACACGCTCACATATATACTCACACATATACACACTTATACACTCTCATGAACACATGTATATTCACACACATATACAATCACAGGTACGGACACATATACAGTCACAGGCACATACATGCATGCACACACACAGAGAGTTTTTAAAAAAGAAACAAATAAAATGAGGACCATGAGAAGTATCTGAGGAGATAAAGGCACCTGATGTGAAGATGAAGACCTTAGTCTGATCCCCAGGCTCTATATGGTAGAAGGAGAGAATAGACTTGCCGGAATCCTCTGACCTCCATATGTGTATGCACTGTGTGCATGCATGTGTGCGTGTGTGTGTGTGTGTAGCACACATATGTAAATAAATAAGTGAAATAATACATCTTTAAAAGAAAATGCTTGTTGCAACATAGTTAGCACATTCTAATTATAAACTTTGGAAATTTTCGAAGTTATCATATAGGGGTGGTTTATAAACAGTGAACTCAGTTACTTCTAAATTCTCAAGACATGTAAAGATACAGACAAACAGATGATAGATTGACAATAAATGATAGATAAATGAGAGACATAATAGAAAGATAGGCAAATAGATGATAGATGATGATGAAGATAGATAGATAGATAGATAGGTAGGTAGATAGATCATCCACTGAGTTAAGCTTTTGTATAGCAAAAGGGCAAAGAAAATTGGCATTGACTTTAATATTTTCAACATGCTTGTATATAAGTAACCCCTCTCTGCACTTAAAGACCTTCAAAAAGGTTTATTCACTCTAGCCTCCATTTTGACCTTCGTCACATATCTAAGGTGCAAAACCTGGAGTGCCTGGCTGGCTTGTGGGGAATCACTCTGCTGCAGACTTTCTGAAGGATTTTACAGTTCCAGTTGTTCTGTCTGTGAAGTAAATCCTCATGAAGTTTGAGGCCAAAGCCTGCTTTAGATTCCCATCTGCCCACTGGAAAACTTGCAGCAATAAATGACTCTGTAATTTAACTACCCAGAAGAAAATAAATAGCCCCCGCTTGACAATGAAATGGAACAAGCTTGGCCACCTGTATTAGCAGATTTCTCACTGAGCTATTGGATTTCACGGCACTTTTTCCTTTGTCCCGGCGATAACTGTTATTTATTATGATGTAAACCTGCAGTCTGCAGGGTGTGTGTTACTTGCAGTATATATTTTACCATTTAAGTATGCACCAAATCGCCTCCTGCATCCTTTTTCTTATCACTACCCCACGCTGTTGGTTGTGGTGTGACATTTTAAAATCCCCAGGATTTTAAGGTAAAAATGCCTCCTGGGGTTGGAGAGATGACTCATCAGTCAAGAGTGCATGCTGCTTTTGCAGAGGGCCTGAGTTCAATTCCCAATACCTGCTTACAGTTGCTCTGACACAAATCCCAGAGGCTCTGACACTGTATTTTGGACACCACTGATACCTGCATTGACATTCACATTTCCCCATTCAGACCCTCACAGAGACAGACAGACAGACACACTTGTATAAATAATAGTAAGTATTAAAAAATAAAAATGCCACCTGTAATTAAGTTCCCGATAGCAACCTGGCACCATTTGAAACTGTGTGAGTTGCTTTCTTGAGCAAACATGTTCCAACTGATGCTTCAACTACAAAGAACTGAATGTGGAGTTAGCCAGGAAGTAGTGATTGATCAGTGTACTAGCCACTTTTCTGTTGCTGTGATGAAATATCATGCACAAGAGAAACTTCTGGAAAAGTTTTATTTTGGGCCCCAGTTCTAGAGGAATGGGTCCATTAGGATGGGAGAGGCATGGCAACAATAGGCAGATATGGTGTCAGGAGCAGGAAGCTGAAATATTAACTCTTCAGTAGCAAACATGAAATATATATATACATATATATATATACATACATATATATACATATATATATATATATATATATATGAAAGAAACCAGAGGCTATGAACTCTCAACGCACACCACGGTGGTTTACTTCCTCCAGCAAGGCTGTACCACCTCCCTAAACAGCATCTTCCCCTCCCTCCCCAAACATCACACCACCTCCCTAGACAGCACCATTCCCTCCTTCCCCAAACAGCACCATCCCCCTCCCCAAACAGCACCACCAACTGTAAACCAAATGTTTAGATGCTGAGCCTGGGGGGAACATAGCTCTTTCAGACCATGACAATCTACAGTAACCATTCCCACAAATTAACATTTTCTTTCACAAGCAAAATTTGTGATTCTTTGGTGAAAACAAATTGAAAGAGTTTTACCAGTGCATGCTGGTGAAGAACATAGGTTTGAAAAATGCATTTGGCTTTGATTTCTGGTTGTGGCACCACTTAGTTTTGGGAACTTTATGTGTTATTAAAATGTCTCTAATTCTCCTTAGGAATAACACGGTGTTCAGGCTGTAGGGTTGCTTTGAGACTTTCAAAAATCCACAAAGAATTTAGCATACTGTTTCCACAGTAAGAATCAAGTACCTGTGCATGGATTAGTAAATATTGTGCATTGGGTTCAAAAGGTGCTGTGGAACCTTTGAATCCTAACATATCCTCAGGTCTATTATTATCACATGGATTAGTAAATGTGCATTGGTTTCAGATGGGCTGGGGAACCTGTGAATCCTAACATATCCTCAGGTCTATTATCACATGGACTAGTAAATGTGCATTGGGTTCAGATAGGCTGGGGAACCTGTGAATCCTAATGTATCTTCAGGTCTTCTATTATCACAAAATAGTCTATGGGAAAATATCTGTAGAAGTTGGAGTCTGTAGACGTTTTGTTTTTGCTGTGGACCGGACAGTATGTTGGTTACAATAAAATAAGGCTGTAACAAGCAGTAATTCATTAGGGAGATGGACAAGGTTCCATTTGGAGAAAGGCCTTCATGGGGAGTGGTGAATCTTTAATCTTAAGAACTCAGTGAGATTTCTGTCCATGTATATATTACTGGGGATTGAATAGTTTCATGGTTGTCTATTGATAGTGGTAATCTGAATGGTTACTAAGTGAATGTCAGATGACCAATACACATCTGTTGTGACAAGTAATTACTGAGGGGACCATGTGGGCAGTGGAAGGCAACAATCTGAAAAAAATTACTTGAATTTTGGCAACCAAATTACCTCAATTTCTTCAACTGTTATGGTTTTACCCAAATGGAGGAGCTTTACAAATGGTGTGACCATGGCTAATGGTAAACTCTTATCTGGTGTTTACAACATTTATCCTATTTGCCTTATTGCAAAAGTTGTGGTGCAAGAATTTTAGCTATTACAAATCTTGACAGCCATGAGGTATATCTAAGAAAGTTATTGGCTGAGGAACATGGGTCTACAAACACCTGGCAAGAAGAAATTGAAGAATCTCCAACTAGGGAGTTGAGATTGCTCAACAGTTTAGAGCACTGGCTGCTCTTGGAGAGGATATGGGTTCAATTTCCAAAAGCCACATAGTGACTCAGCCCTCTGTAACTCTTGTTTTAGGGGATCAGGAACCCTCTTCTGACCTCCATGAACTGCACATATATGGTGCACAAACATACATGCAGGCAAAAGTCATACACATAAAAATAAAATAAATGTATCTTTTTAATTAAAGGAAAAAGAATCCCAGCTAACTCTAGCTTAGTATATAGGTGTTTATTTGACTGATACACGTGAAAGTTTCTGGATAATTCAAGGACATTAAAATGGGTATTTAACAGTAAGGACCGAATAGACAAATGGTCTAAGCCACACGTGTCTTAATGTCATCAAACTGTCTTAGGCAGAAAGGGATTCTTGCTTTGACAGATACTTCAGTTCTTGATTATGTAGATATACACGTAAATTCCGACACCTAAAGGGACTGGCCTGGTATTGTCTTCCAGGACCTGTGTGCGAGTCTGCCATTTTGTTCCATCCATCCATGCAAGGACCCACTTAGATACTCTGCAATACTGCTGTGGAACACACTTAGGATCTTATTTTCATTTTTTAAATTATTTTATTCCCTACCATCTCCAGGATGCACTTTTAAACTGGCACTTAAACTACTCAAGGATGCCATGAGACTCCATCTCTGCTGAGCAACAGGTTGAAATCCCAGTCACTATAACACTCCTCTTCTGTTTATCTAAAGGGTATCCTGAGGTAAAATAAATTCAACTTCAGAAGCAAAAAGGAGGAGTCCAGATTTGTTTCCTGAAGTTGAATTTTTTTGTGACCAGGCTGGTGATGTAGGAGACATTACTGAAATCATACAGACACTGCTGCAATCATAACATTCAAAAAGATAATTAGAATTCTATAGAAGAATGACACACCACTGAGAATGGAAATAGGTACCCCGACATACCAAACCCAGGGCCTTGTGTGTAGATCCCAGGCACTGGGCCTCTTCCTTAGCCCTTGGATATATGAGATGGGGTCTATTTATATAGCCTGGGATGACCTGGGATTAGAACCTTCAGTTTTCCTCCCTCAACATTCTGATTGCTGGAATTACCAGCACATCTTGGTTATGTACTCAGATCCATCTTTAGGAATCTGGCCCCATATGTAGCTCTACTTAGGTCTTCCTGTGCAAAATCCACCTGTTTTATAAGGATGCAGTATTATATGAAATAAGAGTTCAGTGTGTGAGGAAGTATTACATGTTGAATACAGCACACAAAAGCCTATATTTTAATCCTCCTAGCCAAGTATTGCTGTATTGGTGTAAAATCCATTCAAAGAATCTACTCAGCCCCTGAACTCAACATCCCTGAAAAAAAAGAGCCTTTCACTTCTCCAAGAAATACATCTGAATTGATAAACTGATAGATCTAAAAAACCAAGGTCTACAGATATCAGTTTTCCAAAGGCAGACAAGTGTTTGCTGATTGAAATGTAGGATCCTTATGGCTTGTTAGTATATCATGGATTATTTGTGTAAGTGTTTATCATTCTGTGTTTGGCTATGTATATGTGTTTGCTGTTCTGTGCATTTGTATATCATATGCATATGTGTCAGATGTGTTTGTGTGTGTGTGTTTGTTTATGTGGAGGCCAGAGGTCAACATCCAATGTCTTCTACAAATACTCCTCTCTTAGGTTTTGAAATCAGATCTCTCACTGGGTTGCTTGAACAATGAATTCAGTAATCCAGAGTCTTCCCTTGCCCACGCTGGCCTTATAAATATGCAGAGTCATTCATGGAGATTGAAACTTGGCTCCTCGTGCTTGCATTGCAGATGTCCTACCAACTGAGCTCTCTCCCCACATCTTCGTAATAATTTGACACAACAAAATCCATTGTTTGTTCATCCTTGGTCCTTTCAATGTCCAGGAGAAAATATTCTGTGAGAACACAAATACATGAGAACACAAATACATGTGAGTCACACACACACACTCAGGCTCATACATTTAAACTTGATCTCTAGTTGGTGGCACTGTTTGGTGGAGGTTATGGAACCTTGAGGACATGGAACCTTGGAGGGAGGGCATGGAGGATGGACTTGGATGATTTATATATAGCCTTGCCTCACTCTCTGGTCACCCTCACTTCCTTTTCTCTCACTCCCTGTTCACCCTTGCTGCTTCCAGTGTGTGGTTAAAATATGAACAGTCACTTCTTGACCCATCTGCCTTTATCCATGCCTCCATACCATTATCAACCCCCACCCCCTGAATACATACAACAAAATAAACTCTTCTTGGGTTTGCTTTTGGTTGTGGTGTGTATCACAGCAACAGGAAATAACTAGCACACACACACACACACCCTACTGTCTTATATACTGACTTTTCCAAGGATCAAAGTCATCAGAAATATTTATTTAGTTTTGTATCCCTCATGATTTTTATTTTTCAATAACAATTTCTCTTGCCCTCTTGTCTATGCCTTCCCTCATCTCCCAGGAACTAACCAGTCAAACCATCCAAGCACACACCCTGGGCATGTGTCACTAAAGCTTTCTCCAGGACACTAATGTTTATGTATGGTTATGCTCAACTCTCTGTATACAGCAGGTGCTACAGAGAGGAACAAGGAGGGGAAAAGACCATATCGTAATTCAGTAAGATGATGTGCAGGAACACCACACTATGGATTAAAGAAAACAAATTAAAATACAGAAAAAAATTACAAAGAAACAAAGAAAAAACACAAGAATCTAATTCCATATCTGTGCTGGTCTGAAAGAACACATACCACAGGAAGTAAATCAGCTGCTTGAAGAAGTGTAGAAAACCTTTTATCCAATACACAGAAAGGCAAATGCCGAGCCATAAAAAGAGGAGGGGATGTGATGTGGCAGTTGGTGTATCATATAGACACGCATCTACAGCTATGCAGACAACTAAAAATACTAAACTGTAAATAAAGTCAGGTACACTTCCCCCATCCACACCAGGGGGAAATGTGGTTGATAGAAAAAAAAAGATTATCAGCACTTTTTATACCTTTAGTTTTGCACATGCTAAAACTAAAAGGGTGTATCATTATTCTATCTCCATTTGTGTGAGCGTATGTCTGTATGTGCAAACATGCATACAGCTGTGCATGTATGTAGGAGCCAGAGAACTTTAGGGTGTTTATCCTTAGTATTGATCACCTTTTCCTCCTCTTCCTTCTCCCTCAAATGCTCTTCCTTCCTCCTCCTCCCCTCTTCCTCCTCCTCCTTCTCCCTTCTTCATCCTCCTCCTCCCTCCTCCTTCTTCTCTTCTTGCCTTCTTTCTTTTTCTTGGGTCTGTTGTGAGCCAAACTAGGCAAGCACTGTACTGTCAAGCTAGCCAACTCCAGAGATCATCCAATCTCAACATCCCCAGCCCTGGGATGACAAGTGAATGCTACCTTACCTAATATATTTTTTGTATGGATTCTGGGAATGCATCTCGGGTCTTCTTACTCAGCCAGCAAGCACTTTACAGTCATCTGTTTATTTAAATAAAATATCACCACTAACTCTCACGTTGTTAATAAGGCAGACCACCCTCTTATTCTGTTTAAATGTTTCACTGTGTAAACAAATTCACATTGCAAACAGAGTTGAGGCCCTTGCAATCGAGAAAGTCAGTCAGCGGTTATAGGACTGGAAGTGAGAGATATCTCTGCACTGGCCACTTCATTAACTCAGACTTTTAGTCACCACCAATCAATCCTACAGAGACATGACCATCATAATTTTTGTGGGTGAGCAGAGGCATTGGAAGGAAAGGACACATACTTACCCCTCCCCTGCCTTGTGAATTGGTCACCTAAACCACAACAACACTCAAGACTATGACAGAAGGGGATGTCATTCATTGGGACCCATTCTGAAGTACCTCTCAATCCCTACAAGCATTGGAGTGCTTTTCTGGTAGCTCGTTTCACTCCTTTCTCCTCTTGCTGTGGAGTTACCCAAATTTTAATAGTCTCACCAGCATACTTGCCCTGGACCCCAGCACGCTGTCAGCATCCCTTTCCACACATTTCCCGGCACTTGAGCTTCCTTGCCCTTGCCCAGATGTGTTGGAGAGAGCATGGCAGACGGAGAGTGTGAGGGTGTCTTAGGTGGAGAAAGGAATTTTGCCAACTATGCTCAAAAGGTTTGATCTAGGAAATCAAGACTTTTTTTCCTGAGGTTTTGCTGAGACACAGGAAGCCAGCAAATGACTGGTAATGTCCAGGAAATTAACAGATTCTACATATGGTGCATACTCCAATCCCAGCCAAATGGTGTTTAGCTGCTGGGCTGTGGCTCTCATGGGGGCTGTTAGCACAGTATAATGGTGAGGGTTTGTTTAGCGGACTCAGGGCTAAGCTTCATGGTTCTCTAGTTGAAGAACTTAACCACCATACATATTGTAGTAGATCAGAAAAGTGAGATCTTAAAGACACCGAAGTTCTTTACTGCCAAAATATATTTGTATTTTTCACAATATTATGTTAGTGATCCTCTTTGTGCATGTTCGTTTGTGTGTATGTATGTATGTGTGTTTGTGCATGCATGTGTGTGTACCTGTGTGTCCAGAGTGAATGTAGAAGCCAGAGGTTGACACTGGATGTCCCCTCGTTTTCTACCTTATTATTATTTCTTTGAGGTAGGGTCCCTTAATGATCCTGTAGCTCACTGAATCATTTGGGCTTGCAGGACAACCAGTGTTAGCAATCCAACTGTCTCAGGCTCTCTGTTTCCCATATCTGGTGTTGCTGATGTGTGCTGCCACACATGGTACTGTTATCTCAATTTAGAATTATGCAAAGTGAATAATTAATACCTTTTACTTTTGATAAAGAAGTGTGATGTTATTTTTTTTCTACTGTCCAGTACCTGTCCATCAATGTGGTCAGTTAAGTTTGAGACTTTGTAAAAATAAATTTATTTAGTTATATTTTTTTAGACTTGTGTTTGTGTGTGGGTGTGTGAATGAGTGCAGTGCCTGCAGAAGTCAGAAGAGAGGGGTCATATCCTCTGGAGCTGAGTTAGTACAGGTGGAACCACCTAGCATGTCTGTGGCCACTGAACTTGGGTCCCCTGTAAAAGCAGTACAGACACCTAACCACTGAGCCATCTCTGCAGCCCCTTCCCGCTGCAGTTATTACCCATTGCTTCTGTCTGGTAGAGGACTGGGTCTGCCTTGGGCTGTGTGCTTTTAGACATTGACGTCCTTCCATGCCTCACCATCCCCTCGCAGGAGTTGTCTCTCTGTCCTCAGACTCCCCTTTCAGCAGCAGTCCCCATGGAAATCATACCGACAGCTCAGTCTGGGTCGTGCTTCCTCTCACCTGCACCCATTTAGGACTGTGTATGTTTTCCCAGAGTTCAGGATTTGCAGTTTAACTGTTGTGTGGAGATGACTAGATCAATGTTGCTCTCCCAGGTTAGAACACAGCTTCTTAAACTCTGGCCTCTCAGAGTTTAACTTATCTGAGAAAGTTTTATGTGACCCCATGTATCTAGGCCTGTAAAACAGGTATATAAAATGGATATACAAAACAAACATTTACTCATAGCATGTGCCAAAGAGGTGTATTCTGAATTCTTTGGCATGCATGTAATTTCACTGTTGTGCAAAAGCAAGAAGCAATTTTCACACTGGTGGGATCCCAAACTGGTCAGTTAGTTCAGAGGCTTGAGCATTGATGTCATTACTGGAGAAGGAGGAGGAGTAGGAAGAAGAGGAGGAGGAAGAGGAGGAGAAGGAGGAAGAGGAGGAGGAGGAGAAGAAGAAGAAGAAGAAGAAGAAGAAGAAGAAGAAGAAGAAGAAGAAGAAGAAGAAGAAGAAGACCATATGTTAAATTTTTGATCACTAAGAATTCCTTCAACTAGAATTCTGAAACCAGAAGTATTGATGTTTCTAGATAATTAACTATGGATGTTAGGTCTACCCACCCCAGGAATTAGCCCAGTTCCTTTACTCTTTAATGTGTCTCCTGGGTGGGTCCTAGCAGTTAATGGTCATTAGTGTTCTTTCACAGGTAGACCTCTAGAGAAGTGGAAATTGGATGGCTGTTATCTGTCAGTCATTTTTTTTTCAAGGTATAGGAAATGATGACAAATTAGCCTTAGGTGTTTTGAGATGTCCTTTCGTATATCTGCGGGGGCAGTATGTTCCAAGCTAAAGCTTCCTGTCCCCTCTGCATGCAGCACAGCTCTATGTCTCTGTGCCTTCTCTAACTATTTTAAGTACAGTGTTTATATATTTACTCTTATTTACTATCCCTTCCAAGAAGCAACCTGCCAGCAAGTTATGCATTAAACAGTGTGCCGTGTGGAGCATAAATGTTTACACTGAGGAACAAAATGAAAGTAGCATGGGTATTTTGTCCAACTTGGCATTGACGCAGAGGGTACGAAACAGTGTACAGTTGTATGGGAGTCCCATGAGTCCCACATGCTTCTCAGCGAGGCAAATCTGTCACCCTTTTTGTTTGTATGTTTTCATATTGAGACGCCTAGGGGACAGCAGCACAGGTAGGGAAAGGCCTCTGCACCTTGCACTTTGAGTCAGGACCTGTTGGACAAAGAAATGGTGTCGAGAGAGGGTGTAGAAAACCCAAGCCAAGAAGTGTTTAAAAAGGGTGGAAATGGAAGATGATTGCTCATGGCTTCCCAACAGATGAACCAGAGAAAATAAAACACAGGTGCCTGGTGGCATCCGGTTTTAGCAGTTCGATTCTGCAAGCAGGGAAGGCTGCAACATTTTGTGGAGCCTTTTTTCATGCCCTTAATTCAATTGATTGGGTGGATATGGTATGCCGTTTCTGGAGTGCCAGTTCCCGGTATCAAGGACTTATGTCCTCTCGTGTTAATACAGCTAAAATGCCCCTCCACCTCCAAAGGCGTCATGGTAACTACTGGGAGCTGAGTCAATGTAGACACTGGTTGCTACATGTTCCCCAGATGTTTTCTTTTCTTTCTGGCTTTGTGAAAACATGAGGCAGGCTAGGCTTGGTTCCTGTCACTTGCTGATGTCTAGGTGTTTGGGCCATTTATTTCAGGTCCCTGATGCATCCTGTCTCTCGTTCTGGCTTTGGTGATATTCGGTTTTCGTAGGCTTTGACCTTTCTTTGTGAGTATGTTATTGAGTCCCACGCCTCCGGGATGGAGTTACAGATTGTCTCTGATGCTTTGGTTCTGATGATGAATTAGATTAGCGTGACTGTCTTTCCCCACTCCTGCCTTTCACTCAACACACTTAATGGTGTTACGGCACTGCCTCTCCAAGCTCCTGTCACCGATAGTGACAAGCTTCTTGTTTGTTGGCTCATTCACACCAAAACTTGCAAAAATGGGAGTGTGTCATTGCTGTGGTTAGAATATGGAAGTCCCTCTTCAAGCTCACATGTCTGAACATTTGGCGTCAGGTGTGTGGCATTTTAGGAAGTGGATCTCCTCTGGGTGGAGCTGGCCATAGGCGTGGACTTAGAGGTATTGTGCAATCCCCACTTCCTGTCTATTTTCTGCTTCCTGATTGTGAGAGCAATATAACCAGTCGCCTCACACTCCTGCCCTCATGGCTTCTCCAATGCCACGAACTGTCTCTCCTTAACCCATAAGCTAAAACCAACCCTTCCTCTACTATATTGTTTCTCGTAAGAATTTGGACACAAGAAAAAGTAAATTAATATTACCATGATTTGTCTTAAAGGGTAATCAATGCTTGGGCTCAATCCCTTGCACACTAATAGATTCGTTCTCATGCATTTTTACACATTGGGCTTAAGAGGAGTTGGGGAAGGGAGCCAGCATTGGACATAGTATACCATATGAGTCTCTCCTTAGATTCTCTGAAGCATTCAAGCTGTCAAGGATAATTTCTTATAATAGGCAGGGGCAACTTTATAAGCAAAACACGTGACTGCGTTTTATTTCTGCGGTGTAAAATCACACGCAGGCATAAGTGGGCATGAGAAAAGCCTGCAGCCAGGTAAAAAGCTGCCATCTCCTCCAGGTTCCTCTGCAGAGCTTCTCCCCTGCTCATTTCTTCATGCTTTCTCCTCCTGCAGATGATATTGCCACTGCCAGGGTTGGGAAAAGCAAACTGTGTAAGGAAACAGAGAAAAAGATTTTATCCATACTCCTGTTTCTTTCAATTAGAAAAACATTTCAACACATGGAAACTAATAGACAAAGTAGCCGGAAAAAGAGAAAGATGCCATGTGTGTATTCCAACTTGATTCAACATACATATTCTATTGACACCAGTAAGTTAGATACATTGGCAAACACCTAATGCCTCCCTGGGATTCCCCAATTGCAGTGTTTGGTAATTCCCAAATTGTAAAATGATCACATCAGTCAATTACAGTTGATATCTGTGAGTCAAAAGATGTGAATGGCAGCCTGCTCATGGGAATTTGGTTTTCTAAACATCTCTCCATTGGCTGAGGCTCTGTTACCTTTGAGTGGCTGTAACAAAGTACAGCGGGTAGGTGGCTTGTGGATGGCAGACATCTGCTTACTGCTGAGAATGGCAGCCTCCTGGCCCCTAACAGCCTTCTACACGTTCTTCCTCAGTGGAGCTAACAAGCCCCTGTGGGCTAACAAGCCCACAGCAGTACCTCTGCTAGTGACCCTGTTGCCCTCACACCCTCCCAAAAGTCCCCACCCCCTAATACTATCACATTGGCCTCCTGGGTTTGGAAATGTGAATTTGAGTAAAAGCGGCACACTGCGGGTGGCAATGGATCAGTTTATGAAGAAAACAGACTATGGCTTTGATTTCTTTGGTGGATTTTTAACATTTCTTTCCTATCCTACCCCTTTACTAAAAAGAAACTTTAAAGCATTTTTTGTTCTGATTTCTGTCTGGAAAACTAATTTCTTATTGTTGTCTTCTTAATAATGCTATTTGCCAAGATTTTCCTATCACATCTAATTAAAACTGGAGTTTGTTGGGCAGGCAAGATGGCTCAGAAGGTAGAGGAGCCTGCTGCCAAGCCTCAAGACCTGAGTTCAGTCTCCAGGATCCACACTGTAGAAGATGAGAACTCACCCCAGCAAGTTGCCCTCTGACCTCAATGTGCATACTATAGGAAGTACATACTCACACAAATATATATATGCATATATATATATATATATATATATATTTACCCCTCAAACAAATAAGTAAGTGCAGAAAAATCAAATTGAAGTTTATAACAACTAACATTTCAAGATCTGAGCATGGTAACAAATTCTGGGAACCCCATAGGTAGGCTTGAGGCAAGAGAATCACCTGGGTTTAAGGCCAGCCTGGGCTACACAGAGTGCCAGGGCAGCATGATCTGAAGAGTGAGACCCTGGCTCAATCAATCAATCAATCAATCAATCACTAAATAAATAAATAAGTAAATAAATAAAAGGAAAGATAAAAGTTGTATCTAGTGGTATATATTTGCAATTCCAGTGGACTAGAAGCTGAGGCAGGAGGGTTGCTACAAATTCAAGACCATCCTTTGCTACAGTTTGAGACTCTGTCTTATAAAAATAGTGTTTTCGAATATGTTGCTCTTGAGTGTTAGTCTTTTATTCACTAGTGATAGTGATGGATTCATTGCTACTGGTTTTAAGAAGAAAAAAGTAAGCTATATGGAGCAAATCGTGTGTATTTACATGTGTGTATTTCATGTATATTGTTTGTGTTATGCATTATGTGTGTATATTTGTGTGTGTTGTTTGCATGTGTGCATGCATGTTTATTTACGTATGACTTGTCCAAGGCAATGATCCTTGTTATGTGTCATGTATGTACAGCATCCTCAGAGGCCAGGAAGGGCATTGGACCCACTGGAGCTGGAGTTATAGGCACTTGTGAGCCACCTGCCGTGGGCACTGGGATCTAAACCTGGGACCTCTGCAAGAGCAGCAAGCCAAGTGCTCCTAACCACTGGGCTACCTCTCCATCCCTTCTTGATTTTGAAACAAGGTTTCACCCTGCAGCCCAGAGTGGAGCTCACTGCACACCTGTGCAAATGCAGGGAAAACACAATGCAGAACCAGGAACCTGAACCCCTTCTTCACTGGGTTCTGTTTTTCACTTTCTGGTGCATTATTTCCTCTCTACTCACTGTTCTACTGCTGTGAAGAGACACGATGACCAAGGAGACTTACAGAGGGAAACTGTTAATTGTGGGCTTGCCTGCAGTTTCAGAGGATAGCCCACGATCATGGCAGGAAGCATGGCAGCCGGCAGCCAGGCGCTCATGGTGCTGAACCGGTAGCTGAGAGCTCACATCTAATCTCCAAGCTGCAGACACAGAGAAGTCTAGACTTGGCCTGGCACAGGCTTTTGAAACTTCAAAGCCCACCCTGGTGTCAGATTCCTCCAACAAGACTACGCCTCTTCCAACAAGGCCACACCTCCTCCAACAAGGCCACACCCCCTAATCCTTCCTAGTCTACCATCCGGTTATTCAACAGTCAAATATATGAGCCTATGGGGGCTGTTTTCTTCAAACCACCACGCCATCTGAGCCTTCTCTCAGTCTGTCCATGTTAGTGACCCTTTCATTTCTGTCTATAAATACATCATCATTTACTTTGTCGCTTAAAGATGTGTCTGTCCTCATGCCACCATGACTCGAATCCAAGTTGATTTTTGTGACAAGATTTTTAACAAACTATATTAATCAAAATATAAAAACATCCTATCAAATAATTACAATTATAATTTGTTCACTGTAAAGTGCAGGGAGCTGTTGAATGATGAGACCCAGTGTGTTCCTGCTTATGTGGTTCACCTATTCTAAGTTATTTCTTGATAAAAAAGCAGGACTACCCAATTTTGCAGAGAAATGTCTGGTGATTCCATGGTATGTCTGTGTGTGTGTGTGTGTGTGTGTGTGTGTGTGTGTGTGTGTGTGTGTCTGTGTCTGTGTCTGTGTCTGAGTGTGTCTATGTGTCTTTAAACTCCCTGAGTTAGGGGGAATAGTACCAAATAAAGAGCTTTCTTCTTTGATGCTAGTGTACCTTGCTGTGTTTTCTTCCTATTTCATTCGCATCTTCCCTTGATAATTAGTTGTAATTATCAACTTGACACATCTAGCTAGATTCACCTGGGAAAAGAGCATGAATGAGGGGTAATCTAAACCAGTTGGACCTGTGGGTGATGGTCTTGAATACCTTAACTGACCATGGAAGACTCTGCCCAGATTGGGTAGCACCATTCCCTAGGGCTGTGTCCCCTATGATGTAAGAAGAGACAAGGAATCCTGGGTTGGAGACGCACATTCATTTATCCATTGTTACCTGTTATTGTGTGTGGCTGTGATGTGACTAGCTGTTCCAAGTCCTTGCTGCCCTGAATTCTTGCTGTGATGGGAGCTGTGCCCTGGAATTGTCAGTGAAGACAAACCCTTTCTCCCCCAAGTTGAGTTCATCAGGGGATTTTATCCCAGCAGCAGGAAGGAAACTAGGACAGTTCCCATGCAACACTCCCTGCAGCGTCTGAGTTCTCAGACTTAGTGCTACACGATTTGGGTTTTATTTCCAATCTGTCACGGACCAGTGCTTCTGAGAAATACCATAAAAATGAATGATCAGAAAAATGAAATAAAGGTAAACAGACACATAAAATGCAAGCCTCGCTTTTATTATTAGTTTTAAGAGACCAAGTCAAATTCATCAAGTTGCTGTAAGCGATTCGGAATGGTGCCTCTCAGAAGGCACAATTCCCATCTCCTGTCACCCACATGAGTGCTTTGGGGCGGGGCCTTCATCTTCAGCTCACACACAGAGTAGTAACACCCCACCCTTGATCTGTACAGTCAGGGGAGAGCCACAGTGATGAGTCAATTGCTGCTGTGGCAGTGTTCCGGATAGAGCCCAAATGCTCCCCTACGTAGGTGACTGGATGGCCACACGATTCAAAGACTCCTGGAGTCAAAACACCTAGAGTCTGAAGATATGTTGGAGGAAGGTAACATCTCACCCTATCTTCCAGAAGATTGCATGTCAATTTATTAACCAGTGCAACCATACACAGGCCAACGGGCACCTTGGGTACAAAGGCTGCACAGTGTTCCCTGGACACTAGAAAGCAGAGAGCTCATCTTTATATCTGTGACACAGTACACATGTAGCGAGCACTTGTTTTCAGTAAATGTGGTGTGTAATATTGGTTCTCAACCTGACACGATCTCAAATGACCTAGGAGGCAAAGCTCTGAGCATGTTTGCAAGGCTGTATTTAGCTGGATTAATTAAAAGTTGGAGGAATGTGGGTGACAGCACTCATGGGCTGGGATCCTAGACTGAATAAAGAGGATCAAACAAATCCAGTTCATCACTAGTGTCCCCCTGTCTCTGTTTCCTGATGACATGCAGCGTGACCATCCACCTCACTTTCCTGCTGTGCCTTCCTCACCATAATGGACTGTGTCCCTTAGACCAGGAGCCAAGAATCAGTCCCTTTTCCCTTAAGTTGCTTTGTCACCAGTGAGGTAGGTACAGAACACAGTGTTTACAGGAATGAAGCTGGCTTAATGTTCCCTAAATGTCTGGGGATTCAGATAGTGAACTGATAAGTCATTTACAAGGAGTGTCTATGGTAGAGACAGAACACCTATTTCAACCTAATACAAGAGGACCTAAGCGCAAAGGTGGGAGAGTTGTAGAATATAGAAAATAGAGTACTGTTTTTTGCGGCTTACTTTGAGATATGTAGAGAGCTTTGTATTAGGCCCATTTATTTTATTTCTCTTCATGTGACCTGTTCCTACAGGCATGGTTTGCAAACCACAAAAGAAAAAAAATGGCTTTTTCTCACTACTAGAAATGTTAATGTAAAAAATATAAATTTGAGCTGGCAAGCCAGTGGTTAAGAGCACTGGCTGTTCTTCCTGAGGACCTGGATTCAGTTCTCAGCACCCATATGGCAGCTCACAACTGTCTATAACTCCAGTTCCAAGGGACCCAAATGTCCTCTTCTGGCTTCTGAAGCTACCAGTCACACATGTGACATATATTCTTACAAAATATCCATACAAATAAAACAAATAAATATATAATTTTTTAAAAGATGGGCCCATGCACAAATGTGCCTTCTCCAAGCCTGATGACGTGAGTCTAGTTCCGGGAACCCACAAGATAGATGCTCAGAGTTGATTCTCATAAAAGCTGTTCTCACACATGAACTATGGCGTGTGAGCATGCACACACATGCACTCATACAGTCTAAATAAATGTAAAAGCAAAGAATTTAGGGTTTCATCGTGTTAAAAATAAATAGATAATGGAAAGGGGACATGAGTTGGGAGAGAGGGGTGATAGATGGTACTGGGTAGAACTGGAGTTGGGGAAATGGGGAGTTGATGCAGTCAAGATACATTGTATACATGTATGAGAAAATCAACAGTAAATAAAAATTAAAGGGAAGAAGCTAATTTCACTGTAGATCAGTAGCAATTTCATAAGGATTTATTTTTCAATCTCTATCCTAGATATCCTAAATATCCCTCGGTGACTGGTTTTCATTATCTGAAAACAAAAGTCCAGGTTTGGGCTGTAGAGTGCTGCTGATAGGGTTTAGAGATAAATGGGGACCCTGTCATGAATACGTGTGCAGTCTGGGGGTATGACAGTCTCATGCATAAACATCAGATAGAAAACAGGGTGAGATAATGGAAGGCTAAACGCCCATGGGAAATGAACTGAACACAGCGGTCTGTAATCCGTCATGATTTTCTCAAGTCCAAGCTTATACACAGGAGCGGTCCTGACCACCCACCTTTACCCCCCAACAGAGTGACATAAGGTCATTTTTTTTTTCAGATTTGTGGTACTTGATTCAGGGCCACTTTGAGGGACAATGCCACACTCAGGGTGCCTTCTGTGAGCCTTCCTAGCCTGCTACAACTTTTCTATCATGCGGTTTAAGATGTGGTGACATTGTCTCTTTACTTTGTATCTTCTACATGCTTTCTGAAATAACACATACCACCTTGATAAAATAAAGACAGATAGGCTATCATGTGGAGGATAAGATCATAATTTGGGAAAAAAAGAAAGGACTTTTGAGTTAGGTGTGATTCTGCATTTTTCGTTTTAGTATGTGTCTCTGCATTGGTGTGATGTGTAGGCTATGTATCTGTGTTCATGTGCTTGCTCATGGATGCAGGTAAATGCATGCCCCAGTGCATGTGACAGTCAGAGGACAGCCTCAAGGTTTTACCTTGTTTGAGGTAACAGTCTCTGGTTTTCCATTGCATATGGCATGCTTGCTGGCCCAAGACTTCCGGAAATTCTCTCTCTGTGCCTCCCATATTGCTATATATTATAGAACTGTGCTACCTACCATGCCTGGATTGACATGGGTTCTGAGGATTCAAATTCAGGTACTCATGCTTGTGTGGCAAGTCCTTTATCCACTGAGACATGCCCCAAACATGAATGTATACTTTTACACATTTACAATTAGTAATGTAAATACCCACGTTTTCCTATTTGACCTCTGTGTCTGTCTGTCCTTGTTTCATCTTTTGGTGGGTTTAAAGGAATTTGTTTGATGTATCTTTGGTGCAGAAGCATTTTATTTCCTGAGTGATGAGGTCCTTCCATTTGT
This sequence comes from Mesocricetus auratus, assembly GCF_017639785.1. NCBI lineage: Eukaryota > Metazoa > Chordata > Mammalia > Rodentia > Cricetidae > Mesocricetus > Mesocricetus auratus. Next base: position 53,743,827 of record NW_024429267.1, on the reverse strand, counting down.
GGCAGGGCATCTTATCCTGACCTGAAAGGAGCTATGCCAAGCCCAACATGAATGGAAATGTTTGGCCTTCTAGTATATGCCTCTGTGTATGTGCATTTGTGTGTGTGTGCGTGTGTGTGTGTATGTGTGTGTATGTGTGTGTGTGTGTGGGAGTGTGATATCATCTATTTATAGAAACCCAAATGCAGTAAAATGGCTAATTTTACTGTTTGTGAACTTTAACTTCTGTTAATATGATTGAAGAAACTGGAGATGGAAATCATCAGGGCCATTTAACAACAGCAAAGCCCTGTAAAACTGATTATACTCCAGGTAGCTAAGGACTAATTTCGAAGGCACGTTCTTCAAACCTGAGTTTTCTTTTGGAAACATTCTTTCTGGGAACAGTTCTGGAGTCATCCAGAGACCCCTGTGTTAAGTTGTCCCCAGCAGGCTGTCGGAGCTCCTCTGTGCTTTCCGTGGAGTTCTGTGATGCAATGAAGATGTGGACTGGAGAGTTGTGTGTTGGCTGTCTGTAGATGAGCCTGGTGTGCACTCTGTGTGAGGATTTGTGCAATGCAATAAAAAGTTAATCTTACTCACTAGAAGCACTAAAAGCATGAGTGAATCAGAGAACCTTCACAAATGTGGAATTCACATTCATCAGAATGAGAAAAAACACAGAGCAGGACGCCCTGTAGTCATAAGAAACTTTAAGATTTGGTGGTTGACCGCGTATGCTAGCACACGACTTTAATTGTAGTACTTGGGAGGCTGAAGAAGTCAATTTCTGTGAGTTCAAGGCCAGCTTTGGTCTTCATGTAAAGTTCCAGGACAGGCAGGGCTACATAAAGAGATTCTGTCTTTGTCTCTGTCTCTGTCTCTGTCTCTCTCTCTCTCTCTCTCTCACACACACACACACACACACAGAGTGGGGGGAGGGAGAAGGAGAGAGAAAGAGAGAGAGAGAGAGAGAAAGAGAGAGAAGAGAGAGATTTGAAGGTTGATATTTCAGAGTAGACACCCAGAATTGCTGCATACTTTATACATTAAGACATATTTCAGAGCGTGTGTTTCTCTGTACAAATATGAAAGCATCTAGGCGGGTAGAGTTCTAACCTAGCTTGTTCAATGGCCTGGGTTTGATCTCTTGTCAACATTGGTAGGTGTCTCAGTTTCACCATCGGCTGTGTGGACCGAACTGAATTGCATTTTAGAGCTTATCCCCTTCTCAACTTCCCCATTCCCTCCATTAAGAAGTAGAGATAACTATAGTACTATGTCACAGGGATGCTGTGAGGACATAGTCTAGAAGTCCGATCTTATCAAAGAAGCAAGAAAAAGTTTGAGAGGAAATCCCCATAAGCTCATATGTATATAAACTATCTGGTCGCCAGTGGGTGTGGCCTTGTTAGAGGAGGCGTGTCTCTTGGGGATGCATTTTGAGGTCTCAAAAGCCCATGTCATTTCTAGTTAGCTTTCCCAGCCTCGTGCTTGTGGAGCGAGCTGTGAGCTCTCAGCTGCTGCACCAGAGCAATGCCTGTGAGCCTGCCTGCTCTCCCACCCCCCACGTCTGTGGGTTATTAATGTACTCTCACCATCTGGAGCTGATGCCAAAATAAAGGCTCTCTTTTATAAGATGCCTTGGTCCTGTTGATTTATCACAACAGTAGGAAAGTGACTCAGACATTGTAGTTAGGAGCTAGAGAGATGCTGGTTAAAAACATCATTTACTGCTTTTTGAGGATCTGAGTTCTGTTTCCAGCACCCATATAAACCAGCTTACAACCTCCTATAATTCTAGCACCAAAGAGTGCATAGCCCTCCTCTGGCCTCCACAGGAACTGCACCCCTGCACATGCACGTGAGTGTGTGTGCCCCCATACTCATTAATAATAATATCTTTAAAAATGAAGCAGTTAACTGTTGAATGTTTTTATTATGGTAATGTTTACTTAAACCAAGAGACTAAGGTATGTATACTATATAGTAACTTCATGTCCATATTTATTTCATATTCATGCAAATGGTACCAGGGCCTTCTACTATGAACTGAAGTTTGATACACATCTTGGTTACACCATCATGTGTGTGCACTTAATTGGGTTTCTTTAAAATCACTCTATAGGGATGCCAGAGAGATGGCCCTGGGGTTAAAAGCACTGGCTGCTCTTACAGAAGACATGAGTTCAATTCCCAGAACCAGTATGGTGGTTTACAGCCATCTGTGTAGCTCCAGGTCCATGGGATCTGATGCCTTTGTCTAGCCGTCAGGGGCACCACACACACACACACACACACACACACACACACACACACACACACACACACACACACACAGGTGAAAAAATAAAGGGAAAAAGGAGGAGGCAGACAGGGGAGAGGAAAGGAGGGAGGGAGAGAGGGGAGGGGAAGATAAGGGGAGGAGGGAGGAGACTGGAGAAGGGGCAGAGGCCACAGCAGGCTGCCTTTACTCCTCCCTCTGGATCCCCTCTTTTATTTCCTTTGCTTAATGGACTCTTCTGACTGTCATATCCCCATCCCAAGGCTGTTGTCTTGCTCCATAGTCACGAGCCATAAACCGAGGCTGAAATGGAGAACTGCATCCCAAGCACACAGCTTCACTGACATCTGGAAAACACACCTCTGACAACCTTTATAACCTTAATATATTACTTTAACTTGTATAATTAAGGGAAAAATTAGTTGTGTAACATAATTATAATCAGTGCTTATGGGCATAAATAATGAATTTGCCTGAGTCAATTTCATGTTCTCCAGTGCCTTCCTGGCCTCAAGGACTCTGGGTCCACTGCCTGGGTGAGTCCCTTCACTATGACTAATCTGCAGAGCCCCATGCTCACGAGGTTAGCACTCTAGGACTTCTAATGAAGGTCCTAACAGGTTCCTAACAAGGAGACCCCATGTGCACTTTGCAAAGGGCCTCGTAATTTCCCCATTGTCTGTCTTAATTATCATGATTAAGCCTTCTAGCCCGTTTTGTTAGTAACACAGCTAATACTTGCTTGGTTACCTTTTTATGAAATGCCTGGGTATTAAAACATGCCTAGTTCTGAGACAATGCCCTGATCTTAGTGCATATTGCAGCGGTATCCAGCCTATAACATTGTGGATGCAATCAACTTGACAAAAGAAGATGTCATAGTGTTTTTAGTCAATTTACATTTGTTTTGGGCCACACATGTAGCTCTTCCTTGGCTACAAGTTGGACATGCCTGCAGGATACAAGCAAGAAGTATTAGCTGCTCCAATATCTACATAAAAAAATATAAACCTCAATAGCATGGCAGTAAATAGTCCAGGTTAAAAACGGGCAGTAAATGGGCTGCATACTTGGCTCGGTGTTAAGAACACTTGCTCTTCTGGAGGTTCCTAGTTAAGTTCCCAGCCCTATTGTCCCATGGCTCACAACCACCTAGAACTCTGGCTTCAGGGCATCCAAACGTATCTTCTGGCTCTGCAGGCTCTGCTCCTGAACTTACATGTTATATGGTCACAAAGGCACACCCATACACATTAGTAAAAACAACTCTTTTTTAAAAATATGGCCAATGAAGATGGACAGTAAGTATGTATATATGTAATGATATCCCAGTCTCATACGTGAAGTGTGGCTCAAAAGCTGAAGGCCAGTCTAATGACTCCACATGGTGGAGAGAGAAACAACCTGTGTCAGTTCTCTGAGTTGGCATCTGACCTCCGCAAGTGTGTGACCACACAGTAAAGTGTGTCACACATGGTAAAAGATTTTTAGAAGCTCAACCTCACTTAATCATTACATAGATGAAAACTGAGCCAGATGCCCACATTAGGATGGGGCCCACTCTTGGTGAAGTGATTACATTGGGAAAAAAAAGGATTAAGGCAGCAAGTGTTGGTGAGTTTGTGTCACAAAGCCTTGCACACTGGTGGTTGGCGTGTCAGTTGCTACAGCCCTCCTGGAAAACAGTAAGTGGATCCCTCGCCACTGTTGTGTGATGCTATAGGCCCTCTTCTGGGTTTATATACAAAAAAATGAAGCCAGTATTATTAAACAGAAATTTTTCCATTGAAGTACTGTCCATAGTAGCCAAGGCAGGTAATAGATAGAATTCAGTGTCTGCTAACAGATGCACAAAATAAAATTGTGGTATGTGTATGTAGTGGGATACTATGCAGCCCTAAAAAAGATGGAAATTCTGTTACTTGCAAAACCATTTTAAAACCTGAAGAATACTACTTTCAGTGAAATGAACCAGAAATAAAATATGAACTTATATGTGAAATCTTAAAAGTTGCATTTATAGAAGCAGAGAGTTTGAATATTGGTTACTGGAGACACTGTGAATTTGGGGGCTGTGACACCAATAAGGTTTAGACTGGTGTGCCTCTTGTTAGCAACAAAAAAAAACATAGGCTTCAACAATACTGAGATTTTTAAGTGCACTTGTCATAAATAAGTATATGAGGATATGTATACACTAATTAGGTTGATTTGGCCTTCCTAAAATGGAACAGGTGAAGCTATGAGATGTTAGAATCAGAAGCCAATGTGAACTGATGTTTGGACTCAAGAAATACCCCAGGAAAAGGCATACACAAATTCACTTTATTTTGAATTTCAGTGATTTGTTTACGTGTTCATGTGGGGTGGAGGAGAGATATTCACATACCACAGTGTGTGTATGTGCAAGTCAGAGGACAACACTTACATGGAGTCAAGTCTCTTCTTCTGTCTTCATCTGGGTTCCAAGGATTGAATTCAGACCATATGGATTTTGTGGCAAATGCTTTTACCATCTGAGCCTTCACACCAGCCCCTAACTTCCCTTTTAGCTTCTCTTGTCTCTTAGCATCCATTCCATATGCTTCAAGGACAGTATGAGATCTCCAGAAATAATGACATCATAAATTTCATCAGCTGAGTAATACAGAACCACTTGGGCATATTGTATATGAGACTGATGAAAGTCTGTTTCAAAGGGACCTTATTTTCATGTCCTTAGAAGCCCTTGCTTGGTGATTTTGCTATAGGTTTTGGGAGGACGTCATTCAAAATTTGTTAACCTAGTTGCCAACCAGAGTGAGTATGTATAAGGAAGCAGCTCACGGTGTTCTGATGATGCCCAACTTCAGAAAGAAAGCCGAAGCGAAGGTCCTTTGATGAACTGTGCATGAACGCTAATCACTCACTTCCAAGTTGCTTCACCAACTTTGCCTTCTCTCGCTGTCCAGATTTACCTACCATGTTTTGATAATTGGTCCTAATTGGCGGCCACTATCACGGCCATATCCCATGACTCAAATAGAAATCAAAGGCAATTAAAGATCTTACCAATGAGAGAGAGTGATGAGAGCTGCTGACGGCTGGAAATTAAACCACTTGGCTTCAGGCCTGATGCACATTACTGTAAGTCTTAATGGCCTCCCTGAGATTAGCTTTCTGAATTTTAAAAGGAGGACAGTAATAAAAATCTACGTCCGATTTTTTAATAAGAATATCTGTATGGAGGATATGAATAGCAGTTAGTTTAAAAGTGGAAAATGGCTGTTTAGCACAAACTGAAACAAAACATTTCTTGCAACTATATTTTATAATCTCCTGTAGATCTCAGGTAGCAGGGTGAGGTATCAGTTATTTTCCTCATGACAGACAACTTAAGGAAGAGGTTAATTCTGGCTCTAAATCTGAGGGTGTAGTCTAACATGGCAGGGAAGCCTTGGCAGTGGTCACATGAGGCAGTTGGTCACGGGGTATGTAGGAAGCACAGAGAGATGAATAATGGTAATCAGCTCACTTCCCCTATCTAATTCTGACTTGGACCCCAGTTCATGGAATGGTGCTCCCCACAGTTGGAGTGGGTCTTCCCACCTCAACTAACAGAATCTAGAAGCTCCTTCATGGAGAAACTCTGAGGAGCTTTCTGTATGTAATTTTATGTCCCATCGAGAGACAGTGGTTACCTTTCCTAGGAGGTTTTTGTTTCTGTCAGTTTCTATAATCCAAGTCCTATGTATTGATGCTAATCCCAGAGCATACTCAGTATACACACATTTGGACTGAAAATACTTGCGTAGCACAAAGTATATAATGAGGCATATTTAAATGAGCATTTTGGGCGCTTTCAGAATAGTATGCTATGTTAACTTTCCTAAAGTAAATGCCGTGTTGGGGAAACAGACTTTAGCTCCTATGACAGTGTCATTTTCTGAATGGGGAGCTGTGCTGGGATGGGACTGTCTTCACCTTTCTTGTAGAATCTTTTGGTTTTGTTTTCATTATAGCAAAAGACATGCAGATCATTGATTCCAGAAACTTCCTTTATTAGTAAGGAAAAGCTGAGGCTCAGAGTCATGGCTAGTTGTTTAATGTTGGGTCAGAAATCAAAATAATGATAGTTTTTGTTTGAAATTTGGGGCACTGCAGTGAATTTCAAATATGGACTGCATGTTGCCACTTCATGCTTTAGAAATTACTATAGATTTCTGTCATTTTGGCTTCCATTTCATGAGTGCCTGGGAGAAATACCCAGCAGGAAACAACAAAGCTCACCAGGAATGAATGAAACTTCTGATTTTCCTTAACCGACAACCCATTTAAATGCAAGGTCTCCCTTATATTTCTATTATTGGTATGCATTAATTTTTAAATCTATAAAATGATTGAAGAAAAATGAAGAGTGAAAGCAGTCTAGTTTGCTTTCTGTTCCTGTGATGAAGTAGTCTGAACAAAAGCAACCTGGGGAAGAAAGGGCTTATGTCAGCTTGTACCTCTAGGTCATGGTCCATTCTTGATGGAAATCAGGGCAGGAGAAACCCTGTTTGCTTCCTCTCTTACAGGTTCATGCTTAGCTAACTTTCTTGTACAGCCCAGGATAACCCACAAGTGGACCAGGCTCTCCCTTCAGTTACCGGTCAAGGCAGTCCTGTACTGACATGCACATGGGCCAGTCTTATCTGGGCAATGTATCAAGTGAAAGTCCCCTCATGCAACTCTAGGCTGTGTCAAGGTGACAGTTAAGGGACAGAACATCTCTGCTTTGTGGCTTTTGAAGATTTAGAATTTGAGAAGTATCAGTTTGTGATTTAGAATTTGAGAAGTATCAGTTTGTGATTTATTTAAAGAAGCCTTGTGTTCAAAGTCACACACATACAAGAGACTCAGTTCTACAAGGAAGGGAGAGATGCTAACAGGAGCAGGGGAGGAGGACAGGGGAGAGGGGATGGGGGGACCCTGGGCCACCTTGTTCTCCATTGTCCCTCATTAAAAAGGTCAAGTAGTTGAGTCAAACCAGCTGCATACATTGGCAATGAACAGTCAACGTGACTCAGCAGATATGACAACTGTGTCACTACCAGACAAGACACGGGCCCTGCTGTTACTTCAAAGCGGCTCCTGGTCCTCTGTGGTAGACAGTTAGCCCTTTTATCAGGTCCAGAATCTTCACATTGAGGGTTGGGCCTTGCAACTTGAGAATTGCACAACTTTGCATGTCACCAAATAAGCTTGACTCCCCAGGGCATCCTGATAATGAGTCTGTTTGATTTGCATGTTCCTGGGAACACGGATACACCAGGCTTCATAGTTACTTAATCAACTTTATTTAATACTTAGGAGAAATCCTACAGAGGAAATAATATTTTGCATGTAAAGTGTGCAGTATTAAAGACAAAGACATAGGCTCCTTATCCCAAATCCAATACAGGGCAAATATGCAAGGGGAATTCTGGAAAGAGAAAAGTCCCTGCAGGCCAGCCAGCAATGAGAGGCATCTGTGTTCTCGCAGAAACCTCAGGGAGAGTACATAAATGGATGGAAGAGGATGGTTGCACCTGCCATGTAACTGTTCAGAATTCTGGAAAATGAGACAGAGGCCGAGGAAGCACACCAGGTTTAAAGAGGACATTGTCTGGTGTGTAGGAAGCAAGGACGGACACCAAAAAGAGTCGTGTTTTATTAACAGCTAAGAGGCTGGGCAGAGCCGCTCAGTGGGTAGAGTGCTTGCCACACAAGCATGAGGACTTGAGTTTGGGTCCCTGATATCCACATAAAGCATAGGCATATGTCTATAATCCAAGTGCTGGGGAGTGGAGACTGGATTTCCAACTAAACTGCCCTGGTCACATTGGAAAGTTCCAGGTTCAGTGAATTGAATGAGTCTGTCTCAAGAAATAATAGAGAAGGCACGTGAGAAATCACACCTGCAGTTGGATTCTGGCCTCCACACATGTCTATGCACACATGCCAGAACACTTGTACACACACATGAGCAGAACATATGAAACGCACACTGTACCAAAACAAGCAAACCAGGAAAGAACTCAGAATCAGATGCAGTCAAGGCTGTCTGGCAGGCATGCTCCAATCATTGCCACAGCTTATAACAGAGAGGTTGGAAGATCGATTCAAAGTCAATTTAAGGGTTAAACCAGATCATGAGTGCCGAGAAATGAGCACAAGTCTGTGTACACAAGGAAAGTCATGACATGTAGTCCATTCATGTAACACACCAAACAGTGGAAATTAAGCTAGAATGGCCAGAGTTTGTGCTACCTTTGGGCAGAGGTAATAACTGGGGAGAATCTGGAGAAGTCTTTGAGGTTATTGGGTCTGCTGTTTTAGCAGGGGGCAACAGAGAGACAGGCAAACAAAAATGCAGGTGTTTGCGTGCTATGTCATGCATGTAGAGGTAAGAAGACAACTCCGGCTGAAACCTTGCCTTCCGCCTTAATTGAGGCACTATCTCTGCTGTTTCTCCACTGTCTGTGTCAGCCCAGCCGTCTCGTACATTTCTCCTTCCCATCTCTCTGAAAGAATGCTGAGGTTTTAGATGTCCACACTGCATGTCAGGACTTTAGGTGTGTTTGGGGGACTTGAACTCAGGTAGTCACTCACTTTCAGGAAGTGTTGTTGTTTTTTATGTTTGTTTGTTTTCTGGTTTTTTTTTTTTAGCTCAGTGATTTATTGCCTGAGATAAAGGGTTATGTTTCTGTCATCCATAATGTTACCACAAGTACTCTGTTTTCCAGGGAAGGTCAAGTGACCTGACAACCATTTCTATTTACAATGGCTTTAGCAAAGGCTTGCCATCCCAGCTTCCAGCAGGCACACAGCACTGCTTTTCCCTGGCCTGGCTCCCTTTACTCAGTCCCAGAAAGGACAACAGTGAGCAACAGCCATTAGCATAGTGAAGCATCTTCTGGAAGCAGTGTGGTGATTTCCAAACCTACACAAATCGGGTAGGGGCAGGATTGTGGGGGAAAAACACTTAAGGGAAGTTTCAGTTAAAGTGTGCAGGTGTGGGAAGAAAATGTACACAGGTAAGCTACTTTATTCTAGTTAGAGACGGCAGGGAAGCAAGGTCTGCAAACACAGGTTCAGGCAAAGTGAAATGACTCAGTGTGTAAGGATTCTTGGAGCTATGCCTGATGACCTGTGTTCCCTTCCTGGGACCCATGGGTGGAAGAAGAGAACTCATTCCTGTAAGCTGTTTTTTCTCCACCCTTGCACTCACTATGGCACAAATACCCAAACATACACACACACACACACACACACACACACACACACATACGCATGCACGTGCGCACACATACAATAAAAATGTAAAAAGTGGGTCTCTGTAAATATGATGTAAGAATTTAAAGAGATAATCTATTTTAAATTATTATTCATATCCAGTTTTAACTTACCTAATTTCAATAGGATTATGTCATAATTAGAACAATACCACTGCATTGCCTTGTATGCAACATGAATTCATGAGAAGAAAATGTCACTTTTTTTGTTTCATCTTTTTTTTCCCACCAAGGATCTTACCTGTGACACAGATGGCCCATTCTTTAAAACACTATTGTAAGCATATGACTTGAGCTGAGAAAGCCGGGGAAATATCACCTGGAGGAAAAATAACCTAAACGTCTTTTATCACCTTATTGAAAAATGGAACGCTGTCTTGCTGATAGATGTCAATAGGGTAATGGCTGGGGATGGATGATGGCTGACTGCAAAAGGAGCCCCGGCTTTACAAGGTGTTACTGAAACCAACAGATGTTTTTATATGATATGTCTGGCAAATTAATTTTCTGGACTACAGTTTATTTTGTTATGAAAAAATAACAGACAAGTGATATGGGTATTATATGGAGCTATTTTACTTTATTTAACCTAATACCTCGGAATTTGTATCCATATCTGACCCACTATGAGCTCATATTTTTAAAAGGCATCCGAAGCGTACCCCAAGCTTTTTAAGAATATGACACAAATGTGCACAAGCTACAACGTGCACAGTAACAGTTCCAGACTGAGGTTTTGTGATAGAATCTCCAAATTGCTTTCAGGTAGGATGACTAACAGAGGGCGTTTTAGTCAGGGTTCTTTAAAGGACAGAGTAGGCACGTGCACATGCACTCACATGATGGGGATGTCCTTCTGTATACATTTCTCTTATTGGTTGATGGATGAAACACTGATCCAGGCAGGAGGCATAGGTGGGGAGACTAGATGAAGAGAATGCTGGGGAAAGGACTCAGAGAGAAGCTGCCAGGGAGACACCATGCAGAGATCAAAAGGAGAAACATGCTGGAGCATTATGGGTAAACCACAGCCTCTTGACGATACATAGTTTAATAGAAATGGGTTCATCATTAAGAGAGAGCTAGCCAGTTTCTAATTAACTATGTGCACGCACGCACACACACACACACACACACACACACACACACACACACACACACAGCCAATAGGGTTTACTAGAATGTCATGCAGGCTATGGTCTGAGTAGTCCAACAATGAGCATCTCCTGACAGTTCACAAGTTTGGATGTCTCAGCAGTCCCTATCTAGCACTGGAAGCCTAGCCAAATCCTAGAGAGCTGGCAGTTTTCAGTCTATGTTGGAATTCCAAAGAGGTAGGTTTTAACACCAGTAAAGTGATGCTTCAGCTGCATGGTGGATGTACTTGCCAGCAAGAGTGAAGGCTAAAAGCAAAAACTTCCTTCTCTATGTCCTTTTATGTGGGCTGCCACCCAGGGTGTGGCCCAGATTTAGGGTGGGCCTTCACACCTCAAATTAACTAATCAAGAAAAATTCCTCATAACTGCGTCCAGCATCTTGGGTTTAGGTTAATTCCAGATGTAGTCAAGTTGGCACCAAGATTAGCCATCCCAGAGAAGCTGTTCACACTTGATTCCTAGTTGGTGGCACTATTTCAGGAGGCAAAGGGGTTTGACCTTACCAGAGGGTAAGTTCATAGAGAAGTCAAAGTTTTTTAAATTAAACCAAACCTGAGCTTATAAAACAATAAACTTGGGATACTTTCCTGATAGTTGTGTAGCCTTGAAGACTTAGAGCTAAAGGTATCGCCAGTCTTCATGTTCAGTTGGTAGAACCTGGGAATGCACCTGGGAGTACCGTGGGAACAGGCACCGCACACATGTACCGGCCTCCGATCATCCGCATCCCTCCTCTTAGCTCCCATATCATCCCCTCAATTCATTCTCCCAGGTTCTTGGAAGAGGGAAAAATGTGAGATGGGAGAACCAGGTGAGAAATGGACTCGGCCCATTTTTCTTCCCAGTAATTATACATCTTGTCATAAAGAAAAAACAACAACAACAACAACAAAAAGATCACCAGTCATGACGATGCATGCTTGCCAGTTATGAAATGGAGGAAGGAAGATTATTACAAACCCAAGGCCACCATGGACTACATAAAGAAATCCTGCACCCAATACAAGAGGGAAGATGGAGACATGGTTCCACCAATAAGCTACCTGTCTTGCTTACAGGAGGACTTGAATTCAGATCCCCAGGACCCACATTAAAATCTGGGCCTGTTGCTGGTCTCTTGTACCCCAGCAGGAGGGACAGGGAGATCTCTAGGGCTTTCTGGCCAGCCAGCCTCACCAGTAAATGAGCCCCAGGCTACTGAAAGGCACTGTCCAAAAACTAAGTGTACCAAATCTGAGAAAAAAATACTGGAGACAGACAGGAACAAACAAACAAGGTAGAAAAGAGAAAGGCTGGAAACATGTGCAGGATTGTGGATAAGTATGAACAATCCCTTGCTCCCCAGAATGTTGACTGTTTCTCTTGGTGACATTAAGGTTTCTCTTGACTTCTTGACTTGAAATATTGATGGCAGATTATTTAAATGTCTCAACACTTAAGGCACACTGTGCCATTCTTGAACACGGTTGTTGGTTGTTTGGATGCTATCGTTTACTTTTCTGTGGCATTTGTGTAACCGTCCCCATGGAACCGGCTTCATCAAGAGTCTACCAAACCTTTGATCTGGAGGAAACAGGATCATGGGAGGTGTCTCCTCTTTGTGGGCCCCCCAGGACCAGGGGTGTGTCTTTACTGGAAGAAGTGTGTTATTGGGGCCAGCCTTTAATTTTTTTCAAAGCCACCCATAGGCCATTCTCAATGTACTCTCTCTGCTTCCTACTTGTGTTTTAAGATTTGGACTCTCTGCTTCTCCAGCCTGTATGCTTACCTGATGCCATACTTCCCTGTCATCAAGGGCAAATGACTCCCTTATGTAAGTTGCCTTGTTCTTGGTGTTTTATCACAGCAACAGAAAAGTAATGAACACACCAATTTAGGTGGCAGTCACCGGCTGAAAGCCCTATAGACCCCAGGGCTGTGTGCTAACCACCTACACAAGCCTGTACGTGGCCACGGCACCACTTAGCTCTGGAGGAAGGTAGGCCACAGTGACTTCTTTCCTGATTTAGAGGGTTCAAACCAGGCCTGTCAGCTTGATGGTTGCTGGTTGGTTTAGGAAGTCATCTAAACTCTCCAGAAACCATAGGCCTAAAACATTTGGCCTGTTACCTCCCAAGATTTCATATGAGATTTGAAGGAGAAAGAATTTAAACAACAACAAAAGTCACAGGAGACTAACATAAAGGCAGGTATTTCTACATGCTATTAAACATCCACTGTATGATAGATTGTCTGTAATCCCAGAATTCATCAGGCAGAGTGGAGGATCAGAAAAGAAGTGTGAGGTCATTCTTGGCAACATCCTTGGCCTATGAATCTGGGTAAAATGGAACCAAGATCCTTTGAATACATTTTTAAAATTACATATTTGTGTGTGTGTGTGTGTGTGTGTGTGTGTTTCCACATACCTTGGTGTGCATGTGGAAATCTGTTCACTCCTATGATGTGGATTCTGAGAATTGAATGTCTGTGGGTTTGATGGCAAGTTCCTTGACCCACAGAGCCTCTCACTGCCCCTGTTTTGTTTCAGAACTATCATTCTTTAAAAAAAAACTTTATGTTGATGTATGAGTGTCTTTCCTGTGTGTATGTCTGTGTTCCATATGAGCTCAATGCCTGTGAAATCCAGAAAAGGAAAGTTATAAATGACTGTGAGCTACTGTATGGATACTGGGAATTGAACCTGGGTCCTCTGCAAGAACAGCAAATGCTCTTAACTGCTGGGCCATCTTTCCAGCCCTAAGTTGTTTTTTTTTCTTTCTTTCTTTACAATCATTCCTGTGCATAAAGCAAAGTATTGAGTAGGACTGAGGAGACAGCCCTATGAGTGATGTGTTTGCCTTACAAACACGTGGACCTGAACTCAGTCCCCAGAGCCCACATACACAAAAAAACTGCTGCTGCTGGCACAGGCATACAAGCAATCCCAGTGCTGGGGAGGCAGGGACAGGGGAGCCCTGAGGCCCACGGACCTCATAACCTAGGCTACTGGGCAAGCACCTCACCAAAGAAAGATCTTGTCTCAACTAAAAGGTTGATGGCACCTGAGGAATGACAGTTGATGGTGTCCTCTTGCCTCTGCACGTATGACCCCCTCATCCATGCTAACACAGACATACACAAGTACAAAGGAAAGTTTCAGTAAATCAAGGCTTTGCTAGCAGCTTTTCATACAGGATTCTGAACCATTTCATGATGGAGAGCTGCTGTGCCCGTGTGGTCTTCCCCACACCTGTGGTCAAGAGCCTGCTGCTGTTCAGAGGTCATTCTGCTGGTGTTTCTGGGATCTCCTCTCCTGACACTGATGGCTGTGTCATGCTGACACCACGCAGTCAGCCACTTTATAAAGCAACCTAATTTCAGGGGCCATTAAAATGGGGAAGAAAACACACTTTAGAGCTGATAAAGTCGTCCACATGCTTGATGATTGGAACGTTCTACTCTAATGGCATGCAGTAGTCCAGAATGTCAAGTCCAGACATATCCAGTAATAGACGGAGCACACTTGTGTTCTTCAGTCATCTAGTAGCTATTTTAAGGAGGAAAAACTCCCTGGTGCTTCTGTAGGTCATCTGTAAAATCTATATTAGAAGATTATAGATTGGATATCACAGATAAAAATATTCCTCCCCAACCCAAGTCATTGTACAAAAACACATTCTCATCTCCTTTGCTTATGTGTTCTCTGCATGTGAATATTTTATGTGTACTGTATAGACTGTTAACTTGTTACATCTTATTACTGAACTGGGTAACCTGAAAGATAGGTGCATTTAAATATCTCAGTTTTAAAATATATATTTCATCTACAAGGAACTCATGGACAGCTTAGCTGTTTTTGGACTGTTTTCCCTACCTCTCACTGCAAATGTAAATTTGAATTTCATTTTTCCTCATTGTGTTCATGAATGTGTGTTTTGGGTAGGGCCGTGAACTACATCAGCAGCTACTGACAATCTGATTTTAGTTCCTTGTCGTGCAGTCCTTTCCAGTCAAAATTTCAAGCCACAGAAACCACACCACAGCCTAAAATACAGTTGTTCTGGCAAGACGGCTGTCTCAGTGTCCGTGTAAGCATTGGTGAGCTCCACCACAGGGCTGGATAATTAAACTGGAGGATTAGCATCCTAATACCTGGTGTTAATTCTCCATTAAATTTCTAGCAGGTCACAGGAAATCAGGTTCTCACTGTCTGAAACAGAAGGGAAGAGAGAGCCTGAGTGAGAGCCAAGATAAGGCTCCTTGCCAGGAAGAAGATGCAACAAGTCGGCACTGTTGCTTGTGTGTTGTGTTGTGTTGTGTTTTTCTGTTGCTTTCTTTCTTAACTACTCTTGAAGATTGTGTTGTTTTAAAAGCACGTCATTGCTGATGGTAAGAAATGGGCTCTATAGTCCCTTTAAAAAGTATTTGTGTGTGCTTGTGTGCAGCTGCAGTACATTTGGGCAAGTCAGGGAACAACATGCAAGCGTTGGTTCTCTCCTTCTGACGTGTAGGATTCTGTTCTCTTATTCCACTATTTGGGTTCCAGGCATTGAATTCTGGCTATCTGGCCTAGCAGCAAACAACTTACCCATTAGGCTATCTCGCTGTCACTGTATAATTCCTTTCTTTCCCAGAGTGTAGCAAGTGCCTTCACACATACACCATATCCCTTGTGTTTTCTCATCCCACAAGAGTCTGTTAAGGTCGGAGGACTTAGAGAAATGGATGCCGTCCCTATTCATCACCATGTTTTCTATGTTTTTTATTATTATTCTAGTATCAGGCAGTGATCAAGCTGGAAACAAAAGTTGAGGACTAACTTAACATCAGCTGCTCCTGGTATCTATTCAGTGCCCATCATAGAGAATTTTGTCCATTTGGGTTCCCTGACAAGAAAATCAGTCAGCATGCATAATGCATGAGAAAGAAAGTTAGACAAATGGAGTCAAGCAGCTGCCTTGACCATATGAATCACTGACAGCATCATGATTGGAAACCAAGTTCCAAAGACCTGAGTCCAGTTCCTCAAATCCACAGAGGTAGAAGAGAGAGCCAAATCCTAAAAGTTGTCCTCAGACCTCCCCACATCATACACACACACACACACACACACACACACACACACACACACACACCACCACCACCACCACCACCACCACCACCACCACTACCACCACCACCATCACCCAAAATAATAATTTTTAAATTTGGAAAAGGAAACAACATACTGGCCCACATCCCTGTTATTTGGTGATTCTTATCCCAAGCAAATTTTTAAACCACTGGAGAACAAAAGAGCTTTGTTTCAACAATGGAAAAGGTCGTTGGTGATAAAAACCAGCCAGGATTCATTTCAGACCAATTTAGCGATGAGTGCATTGAGTGTGGTTGTGAGCAGCAAACAAACTGGAAGGGGGACCTTCTTATTTTGGGCCTGTGTCCAAAACGACTGCTCTCCTCTTCTCCTAGAACCTGCCTATCGCTTCTCACTGGGTAGCAGAAACTCTCGCTTTCATTCTTGTTTCTAACCCTGATATCTCTCAGTGCTCAGAACCCTTAAGGTTTTTTTTAAAGAATGTTAAACTGGTATTAATAACATGAATGAACAATTTGAGACTTCAGCAAGATGTCTGTCTCTGTTTGTGTGCCCCTTCCCAGAAGAATAACCAACAAAAACTATTTTAGGTAGCATAAATATGCAAGATTTTTAGCATGTGGGGAGCATAGCTGAAGGTGGCACAGCTCTGCCTTGTCACTTGCAGCATGAGGGAATTTCCTGGTGTTGGGGACATTGAGTCCCATCCAGTAGTCCTAGCCTTGAGGCAGGAAAGGGTTTCAGGCCAGCCAGGTTATGAGGCAGAGCTGGGGACTGAGTGGGGGTATGAGATGGCCTGAGCATCCCAGGAGTAGTGAGATACTTCACAGGAAAAGACATCTGATACCAAGTGATGACCTGAGCATCCCAGAGACTCTTGTGAGGACAATGCCTCTAAATTGTCTTCTGATCTCCACATGTAGGCCATGGCATGATCATGAACATCTCCCACCCATTAAATCCCACAACACACACACACAATAAAAAATTATGTAAATTTTCATTTAAAGGAGAAATCTAGATTGCTTTTGGCAGGATTGCCATTTTTGCTACATCAATCCTACCTATCTAAGAGCATGGGAGATCTTTCCATTTTCTGAGGGCTTCTATAATTTCTTTCTTTAAAGACTCAAAGTTCTTGTGATACAGGTCTTTCACTTGTTTGGTTAGCATTACCCCCAAAGTATTTTATGCTGTTTGTGGCAATTGTAAAGAGTGATGTTTCTCTGATTTCTTTCTCAGCCCTTTTATCATCTGTACATAGTAGGGCGACTGATTTTCTTGAGTTGATCTTGTAGCCTGCCACTTTGCTGAAGGTGTTAATTGGCTGTAAGAGTTCCCTGGTATATTCAATTCAATCCCCATTAAAATACCAGCACAATTCTTCACAGACCTTGAAAGAACAATAATCAATTTTGTATGGAAAAACAAAAGACCCAGGGTAGCCAAAACAACCCTATACAATAAAGGAACTTCAGGAGGCATCACCATATCTGACCTCAAGCTCTATTATAGAGCTATAGTCCTGAAAACAGCTTGGTATTGGCACAAAAATAGACAGGTAGACCAATGGAACCAAATTGAAAACCCTGATTTTAACCCACACACCTACTTGATTTTTTACAAACAAGTTAAAACTATACAATGGAAAAAAGAAAGCATCTTCAACAAATGGTGCTGGCATAATTGGATGCTGGCATGTAGAAGACTGCAGATAGATCCATGTCTATTGCCTTATACAAAACTTAAGTCCAAATGAATCAAAGAGCTCAACATAAATCCAACCACACTGAAACTCTTAGAATAGAAAGTGGGGGATACTCTTCAACGAGTTGGTACAGGAGACCACTTCCTGAACATATCACCAGTGGCACAGACACTGAGATCGACAATTAACAAATGGGACTTCCTGAAACTAAGAAGCTTCTGTAAGGCAAAGGACACAGTCAACAAGACAAAAAGGCAGTCCACAGAATGGGAAAATATATTCACTAACCCCACTTCTGACAGAGGCTAATCTCCAAAATTTACAAAGGACTCAAGAAGGAAGTCTCCAAACACCAAACGATCCAATTAAAAGGTGTGGTACAGAACTAAATAGAGAATTTTCAATAGAGGAGGCTAAAATGGCCAAGAGACACTTAAGAAAGTGCTCAACATCCTTAGCCATCAGGGAAATGCAAATCAAAACAACTTTGAGATGCCATCTCACTCCTGTCAGAATGGCTAAAATCAAAAACACCAACGACAATTTATGCTGAAGAGGATGCGGAGAGAGGGGAACACTCCTCCACTGCTGGTGGGAGTGCCAACTGGTTCGGCCACTTTGGAAATCAGTATGGAGTATGGAGATTCCTCAGAAAAATGGGAATAAACCTACCACAAGACCCAGCAACTCCACTCTTAGGCATATATCCAAAAGATGCCCATACAACAAGGATGTCTGTTCCACTATGTTCACAGCAGCATTATTTGTAATAGCCAGAACTTGGAAGCAACCTAGATGCCCCTCAACTGAAGAGTGGATAGAGAAAATGTGGTACATCTACACAATGGAGTACTATTCAGCAGAAAAAAAGCAATGGAATCCTGAAATTTGCAGGCAAATGGATGGCAATAGAAGAAACCATCCTGAGCAAGGTAACCCAGTCACAAAAAGAGAAACATGGCATGTACTCTCTCATATATGGATTTTAGACATAGATCTGAGGAGTGCCAGCCTACAATCCCATGGCCAGAGAGTCTGGGAAACAGAACATTCATTCAGTGGCTGATGGAAGCAGAGGCAGACTCCCATAGATAAACACTGAGTTGAACTCAAGAAATCCAGTGACAGAGAGGGAGGACTGATGACCAAAGGGGTTAAGACTGGGCTGGTTTAACCCCCAGAAACAGCTGACCTGACAAGGGTTAGCTCTTGAATACCAGACTGATGCCTGGGAATCCAGCGTGGGACTGATCAAGACCCCCTGAATGTGGGTGTCAGTGAGGAGGCCTAGGTAATCTATTGAGCCTTCGGTAGTAGATCAGTATTTATCCCAGGTATACAAATAGACTTTGGGCTCCCATCCAACAATGAGAGATGCACTCATACCCTGGACTCTTGGGGGAGGGTCTAGGCCCTGCCCTAGATGAAATGACAGACTATGGACACCCCCATGGAGGGCCTCACCCTCCCTGGGGAAATGAGGGGATATTGCTGAGGGCTTGGGGGGAGGGCGCAGGAGGGAGGGAGAGGGAGCTGGAATTGACATGTGAAGCAACCTTGTTTCTAATTTAAATTTAAATTTAAAAATAAAAAAAAGAAGAAAGCTATTCGTGCCCAAGTGTGGTTGTGGGCTCCTCAAGAGAGAGTCACTAAGCATAAAGGGGCTGTCTTATCACAGGGTATTTCCTGTGTGTGTGTGTGTGTGTGTGTGTGTGTGTGTGTGTGTGTGTGTGTTTATTGGATCTTTACCCTAAAGAAAGTCAAGTTTTGTTAGTGCGTCTCCAGCTACATTGGAAGAAATATGTGAGGCTGTCCCAAAGGTCACATGTATTCAGGCCTTGAGTCTGGGTCATAGCTACTTTGATACAAAATATCTATGCATATAAAGAGTATTAGTTCTGTGTAGCAGCCTTCATAGCAAATGGAGTGGAGTGTGTTTAAATCGTGCTTGTTAGCTGTGGAGAGGCTCCAGCCGGACTCCTCTCCCTCCTCATGCCTGGTGTCTCTCTGTCTTTCCATCCCACCCCAAAACCACAGAAAAGCAAGAACATTCCTTTAAATTCTTTTTCGCGATTTTCGCATTGCAGTGTGGTAGAGAGATGCATGATAAGCATTCCAGGGCTCCATTCACATTTTTGGCCTCCGGACATGCACAAGTTGGGTACCATTATTTCATCTCTAACTGCTACTCCATTTCTATCACTATGGCTTGAGTCAGATAAATCATTATAAATGATCAATATCGACTGACATGCTCGCTCACTCCTGGAGGAAGTAAAAGGTTGAAATTTGTAAGCAAGACTTTTATTCTTTTTTTTTTTTTACCCCTCTATGGAAAGAATTTTCCCCACCAGGTTTCGAGTGTCAGCGCCTTCCTTTAGGAAGACATGTTGATACACCGCACAAGTCAGAGAGGAGGATGCCATTAGGATGAAAGCTGACGACCGCCACCATGCTCACACTCGTCCTACGTCAACGGTGCCTGCTGACCGCCTTCTGCGAGCTTTGCTGCAGTCCATAACCTTGCTCAGGCACAAGATTCTCCTCTTTGTGGCTCAGGGTTTGTCTGTGTGAAAACCCATTTTGTTCTGTTTGTAGAGCACCTTTCATTTGCTAATGATCTGTACAAATTAAACAGAATGGGGCTGGGGATGGGGGAGGAGGAGAGGCAAGGTTAACTTTTCCAAAATGTCTTTGCTCCCAGTGAATGGCATGCCTCTGCGTTCAGCCCCTTCTGCCTCCTGCTCCCAAGAAGACGCGTGCCAGACACAAAGAGCCAGGGACGCTGCCACAGGCGTGCACGCGCCACCCAGACATGCAAACCTGTGGGAGGGAAGGTCTATTCACAGACTTCCTCGCAAATCGGGAGCAATTAGAATAGACTAGATGGTTCCTTTATCCCTGTGGGTTGGTGTCTGCCTGGCACATTGCTCTGCGGAGTTGAGAGCCAGAATCTAGGCTGGGAAGAGACTTCCCCTATTGTGATTCTCCCTGAATAGCACAAAATTCCACGCTGACCAAGTTGTGCAGACTTGCAGGCAGACATGCACGGAGGAGCTGGCAAGTTTGCAGCTGGGCGTCAAGAATTCTGAGTTGTTTAGGATCTGTTTTCTGCATCGCCTCTCGTTTGCCATCCAAACTGCTGTGAAGAGAACAGGAAAGGACTTCGGGCTTGCCACTGAACACATGTGTGGTTACTCAACAGTGATTGTCTTGTCTGTGTGTAGACATGTGTGCATTTGCGTGTGTGTGTGTGTGTGTGTGTGTGTGTGTGTGTGTGTGCGCGCGCACTTATGTGGAGGCTGCAGAGCAGCTTGGGCTGTTGTTTATCAGGCACAATTCACCATGCTTTTCTGAACTGGAGTGTCACTGGTGGAAAATTCACTGAATATGGGGAGCCTTAGGGAACACTATGCCTGGCTTTTAATTAGTTTATTTTTTAGTGTGGATTTTGGAGGCTGGACTGAGGTCTTCAGGCTTGGGTGACAGAACTTTACTGGACTGAATCGCATCCTCAGCCCTAATGTGTTGAATTCACCGTTCCATTCCAAAGCAGAAGTCCTGAATACTGGGCACTTGAGCATCTTATGACCTGAGACTCCTATTCCCACCTTGTTTGTGTGTGGGGAGGCCTTTTGATGATAATTTTAAAGAGGATTTCATGGTGGCTCAGTGTTAGAAATAGCATTTTCCAACCCAAAGCCAGAGGAAATGACTAAAGAGACATGTGTGACTTAGAAGAAGCGGTGACTTCTATGAAATGAGATTTAGGACTGTGGAGCATCATGAACAGAGGGGGGATCTGTGCTTTGTTCCCGAACCCACTTTCAGGGTTTTTCTCACCTCCTCTCGGGGATGAGGCCTGCAGACCTTCCC
Organism: Mesocricetus auratus; assembly: GCF_017639785.1. NCBI lineage: Eukaryota > Metazoa > Chordata > Mammalia > Rodentia > Cricetidae > Mesocricetus > Mesocricetus auratus. Next base: position 53,722,451 of record NW_024429267.1, on the reverse strand, counting down.
CAGATCCTTCCCTGACACTCTGTGCAGTTCCTAATGGAACTGCCCCCGTCCCTTGAAGTAACTGGCTCAGCCAGAGCTTTTCATATTTATTCTCATGAGGCTTGTGACATGCTCAAGCAGTCTCCTAAAGGACTCCAAGCAAACCTTCATCTGCGTTTCCATAAATCATGGCTAAGCATGCTCCAGAGAAGTCAGTTCTAGGCTGGTAACCCCTTCTCCTTACTTCCGTTTGGTCCCCTAAATCCATAATGCCTGTTTGCTCATAGCTACTCTCACTCCTGCATGTTTTTACACGGTGGGTAAAGATGCTTGCAGCTAAGTCTGAAGACCTGAGTTCGATTCCCAGGACTCACATAGTGACAGAAGAGAGTAAATTCCCTCAGGCTTTCCTCTGACTTCCACATGAGTGCTATGCCATGTGTGTGTCATGTGTGTGCGTGTGTGTGTGTGTTTATGTGTGTGCGTATTCCACACACTTTTTTAAATGTTGGAAAAACTAATTTGTATATGAGTTTCTGAAAGTTACAGTATTTTATAATTATGAAATATGGAAAAGCCAACTTTCTGCTTGAAGCTTGTAATAAAATATGGACAATTCATCTCCATTCTATCTTCTGCTTACTCTATGGTTCCCTTTCTTAAGAGAAAGTGGGAATAGTAGAAAGGATTCTTTTGGACAGAACAGCAGTGTCCTGTTGTAAGGGAACTGTCTTCACCTCTTTAGGTAATAGCATTAGTATATGTTGATAGAATCATTTTGGAGTTCCTTCAGTCTAAACTGTACCATTTATCATACAGGTTTTAAAAATTCATTTTCATGCATGTACATCCGCTTGTCCTCATGTGTACCATGTGAGTGTAGTGCCAGCAGCAACCAGAAGAGGGGGTTGGATCCCTGGAGTTACAACAGAGAGCAGTTAGTGCTCCTAACTGCCGAGTTATCTCTCTAGCCCCTGGAGTACGTTTTAAAGTTAAAAACCCCAAGTAGCATTAGCATCAGTAGCCCAAGGAGGACTGTGATATACCAAAACAGTTTTGTGTAGTATAACAGTATGTCCGCTCTGCAGTCTCCAAGTAGGTTCTAAGGGCTCCATGACTAGTTTTTCTGTTCAATTGCCAAGAATTGAAAGGCCCTTATTAACCTCTAAATACCAAGTTCTTAGTCTTGACCAATGACAAGAGCCTGCCTTTTAAATGGCCCTGAGCCAAAAACCTGGGCCCAGAGAAATGGAAGGAAAAGTCTTGATTTTGCCACATTCCTCGGAGGCCCATGAATAAGAGGATCTGCACAAACTCCAGGCATACTGCTGGCATCACAAAAGGCCCAGCTTGTTGTTCCTCATAGTGTCCTATATGGGTCAATATTGAACACGTAGTTTCTGACTCCCATTTAATCTCCTGAATATTAGCAGTTCTGAATGTGCAAAGACGTTGTGTGAATAATCCCACTCCACTATTGTACCTGTTATAAAAGAGCCTTTGTCCAAGCAGAGACAGCAAACTTGCTAATGACTCATAAAGAAATCTCAGTCCCATGTGGTGGGGTGGATCATGCTCATAATCCCAGGATTTGGGAGACTGAGGTAGGAGAATTGTGACTTTGAAGGTAGTCTGGGCTGCACAGTGAGTTCTGGGCCAGTCTGAGTGAGAGGGTGGCGGGGCTCATTGTCTGAGGGGTTGTATACTGATCTTGTAGATCTGAGTTCAAATCCCAGCACTGACAATAGTTCTTAATCTGTAGCTCCAGCACTATCCTTTCTTAATCTAAAAGAGAAAAAGTGGAAAGATGAAGAAATTCCATAGATAAGACCTCTAATACCTACTATACTGATGATCATTCCAGACCAAAGACAACGTTGATATTTCCATAATAACTAAGGATCTAATGGGCATTTATGGAATACTCATGGTGTTCTAGCAAAGTGACAGGCATTGTGGGACCCAAAGGAAGTAGAGCTGTGCGGTTTGCTATATCTTGAGGTGGCTTTTACTCTCAGCATGTGGTTAGCATAGCTTTCATTTAGCTATTAGAATTACTTCAAGATGCAGGCAATTTCTTATGCAGATGCCCATGTTAATGTGAACCCATTTCCATTATGGAGACAGAGCAGGGGACCAAATTTACTTTATTCTCATACAGTGAAAGGGATTCAGCAGACACCATGGGAAGCAATTTATTTCTGCGTGCAAAAAAATCAGCTTGCTTATACCACCGGGTACTACCTACCTGGGGACTTTCTTTTTCTTTTGGAAACAAGAGTTGGAAAGTCTCTCACAAACAGTGAGGAGGTCAATGCCTCCCCTTCCCGGAAGTAACTATGAGACATCACCTGTGTTTTGGTGGTCCCCAACTGCTGACAGTGGCAACTTATTGTTCACTTTGTTCCTGACTTATTCAGATAATCTAGTGTAAGAAATCGTAGCCTTAGCATCTATTTCTGGGGTGGTGAAGCCCTACCCAAGATAATATCCTTTCCTAATGTCTCCTTGAAGCAGTTTGAATGAAAAATATTTCGAATAGTCTCAGGTACTTGAACACTTGATCCCCAGTAAGTGGCACTGTTTGGGAAGACTTAGGAGGTGCAGCCTCCCTAGAAGTACATTGACACCTTTGCCTCCTGGTAGGTTGACACCTGAACTTCAGTTGCCACCTGGAGCTCCTCTGACATGGCCACTGTCTGTACATCACCGAGGACAGACAGACTTTGAGTTTTAAAAGCCCCTGCCTGTTGGGGCTAAGTCTTTCTGTGTATATGTTTGTCTTATTGGTTGATAAATAAAGCACTGTTGGCCAATAGGGAAGCAAGATAGGTGGGACTAAGAGTAGAGGAGAAGTCTGGGAAATGTAGTCAAGAGAAGGAGTTGCCGTGTGATCCCAGGAAGAAAGGATGCATGAGGCTGGCATTCTAGGTTAGATAAGTCCTTGTAAAAATATATAGACTAGTGGTTATGAATTAATAATTAAGTCAGAGCTAGCCAATAAGAAACAATAGCAAACAGCCAACAGCTTCATAATTAATATGGCTCCCTACGTGTTCATTTGGGACTGATGGGGCTCTGGGACCAGGCTGGCAAAAAGAGTGCCACTTTCAAGTCTACCTTCTGCTTCCTGTTTGTGGCCCAGGTTGTATTTTCTCAGTATCCTCTTCCAGGCACCATGCCTCTATGCCTCCATCATGGGTTCTTATTCTTCTGTAACTGTAAACCCAAATAAACATTTCTTCCTTAAGTTGCCTTTGGTCATGGTATTTTATCCCAGCTTCAGCAAAGGGACCACTTCACCCTTACTCATTGATATTTGAAAATGAGTCTCTTCCACGAAATCACCATTCCCTTCCCTGTGCTTAAGAGTCAATTCATCTGTCTTCCTTGTGCATCAAGCTCATCTTTCTATAAAAAGCCAGTTAACACCCATTCACCACTCAGGGTTGACTTATATCCATGGTGTTCAAACCAGTGTCTTGGTTGCTAACTTTATATGATTCAGGAAATTTTGTTTGTTTGTTTGTTTGAGGCAGACTCTCCCTATGTCACTCTGGCCTCAAGCTCATGGCAATCCTCTGCCCTCAGCCTCTCAAGTGTTGAGATTACACATGAGTGTCACCACACCCAGCATTCTGTCATACGAATTTGTTAACCACTGCCAGATAAAACTTGCCAATAACCTATTGGTTCCATAATTCCAGCCTTTAAAAGCTTCAGACATTCATTCCTTTACTGATGTCACCTAAGTTCGTGTCTTTAAGTATTTTTCTATAGGCCCCCCAGTCTCCCAGTAATTAAATTTCCTTCCTAGGCTTCATTCTCAACCTCTGACTTCCTTGTAATAGCCAAGGGTGACTTCTAATCCTTCCTCTACCTCTGGAGTGCCAAGATTAAAAGTATGAACCACTATTTGACTTTTGTAAGATGCTATGGATGGAACTCAGGGCTTTGTGTATGCTAGGCAAGCAGGTTAGGCAACCAAAGGAGCTATTTATGTATGGAAGACAAAAGGTACACTGTTCTACTCAGACACTCTATCCATCACCTTTCCGACAAGGCCTTCCCTGGTCTGGGACTTACTAATTCAGCTAGACTGGCTGGTAGTAAGAGCCATGGACCCTCCTGCCCGTGCCTCCCTAGCACTGGGTTACAAGCATGCACCTTACACCTGGCATTCTCATGGGCTCTGGGGATCGAACTCAGGTCTTCATGCTTACAAGGCAGGCACTTTTCCAACTTAGCCATTGTCCATCCCTCATAGTGGTGCTCTTACTATATTCTGTGCTGTTTGACCTCTGACTTCCTTTACAGTCATTTTAGCCAATCATTGTGTTCATTGCTCAACAGATCTACTTGTCATATGCTGTGTCAATTGTGTGCCTGGCATTAGAGATTCATCTATTTCCTATATCTTCTAGTTTGAGTTCCAGGAGCCTTAAAAATACAGTTTCTTTTTATTATTCTTTATTGTATAGTTTACTATAAAGGGCTCTTTATATTACTGAATTTTTTCTCTTAAGTTTTGTGTCTTGACTCTTCCATCTGTGTGCCAATTATCAAACAGAAAAGGAAGGGAGGGAGAAGGGAGGGAGGGGAGATGAAAGGGGGACAGTAAAGAAGGATGGAAGGAAGTCAGGTGGTACTGATAGCTGAAAAACACATTTTACTGTGACTTAGTCCTTATTGGTCCAACAGGGGCACTGAGCTGCAAGAGATTCTAGGAAATAAGTGTTTAGAAAGGATGGTTGCTGCCATATAAAAAATAAGGGCTGTTTTGTTACTGCTTCTCTTTTGCTTGCTTGTCAGGAAGAAAAGTAGGGTGTCACAGTATAGAAAAAATAACATTTTGACCACAGAAGGTATGAAACAGTTACCCATGGTCCAGAGAGAGCCTACTTCTTGCCCACTGTGGAGCATTTTTAATCAGAAAAGCATTACTATCCTACCTTGCCTTTTATATTATTAGAGTAAGTTTTATTTATTGCTACTGGCTCAGGAAATGACCCAATGTGGCCTCGTAAGACAGAATTAATTTGCAGTGACTCCAGCTGAAAACTTGGCTGCCTTTTAACTTAATAACTTGAGAGTTGTCAGTCTCCTTTGAAGTTAATGATAGTTGTAAGGTGCAAATAAAAATTTTCCTAAAGGGAATCAAACACTGTAAGGCTAATAAATGAATACCCTGTCGCTAGAACTATTAATGTATGTGTTAGGAGAGGGTGGAGGGTGGTGTGTGATTTGAATTTCATTGTGATGTTCTTGCTTCTTGTTTTGGTTTTGCATTACAGACTGTCCAACAATTTCCTCCCTCAGAAATTAAATTTAAAGCACTTAATAGGTTTTTAGAAGCAGGTCACTTATTAGAAGCAAAGATCTTTTTGTGAAGGCCTGTGTTAGAAATACTTAGGATGCAAGCACCACCTCTGGGGGGTCTGTGTATTTGCACAGCAGGATGTCACACAGCACATGAGAGCTCAGTTACATGCCCTGGTCTTTGTGACATGGGATGTGATTTTTCCAAATAGGAGTATGAAACTATTTTAAGTGTGTTTTATTTTCTTTAATGGGTGAACTGAATGACCAAAGAGAAACGAAAACAAAAAGCAATCAGAAAACTGTATCAATATAGAAGGAGCAACCCTGTTTTTCTGTGCTATGCAAAGTAGCGAATTGTGTCAAGTCCAGGCAGCAGGCCCTGTCTCTAATTCATTCTCAGGCGATCCATGCCTGAGAGGGTCCTGGCTAGGCTTCTGCACTGGAGAAAGCCTGTATTTTCACTACCAAGATGTCTAAACTGGCACGAAGGAATTTATTTTTCTCTCTTTCTTCTCGTCCATTTGTGGGTTTATTTCTCCTTAACGTCCTGATCAGAAGACAGCAGATTGACATCCCGGGGGTGGCTGCTTCCTGTTGGTGCCTGTGCAGATGAAGGCAGCAGTAGGGAGGGGTGCTGATGGCTGGGTGGGTTTCCTCTCCAAGGGCAGGAAAAACTTTCAGGAAAGCCTGAGGGATCTGCTCCACCCACCACCACCCTCCACCCTGGAGTGCTCCATTCCCTTTCATCTCAATGCCTTGTGATGCATTTGAAGTCTGCAGAGACTACCAAAGATGGGAGGGGCCAGCAAAATCCAACAGTTTCTCCTCTAGCATTTCATCATTAATGAAACTTGGCAGCAGGAACCTAATGATTCAGATAAAATTAGAGGATTCTTCCTCATTATTCCTTTCTCAAAAACAACCTTTCCAGAGCTCTAGTATTTGCTGAAATTTAGTGTTTTAATGCACCCTGTTCCAAGAGATGCATGCTTTGTTTGGTTGTTTGGTTTTTGTTTTTCAAGACAGGGTTTTTCTGAGTAGCCCTGGCTGTCCTGGAACTCTCTATGTAGACCAGGCTCACGTGCTTTTTGAAATCATATATCTTATAGTTTTTTTTCCTTTGAAGACAGTGGCCTGGGCAAGATGCAGGTGTTTATATTTTTGGACTGTTTGTCTTTGCTGTGTTGCAGATTTTACTTGGGATGCTGCCAGGTGAGGAGTTCTCCTGGGTTCTTGTCTTTTTGAAGAAAAGAATTCAGTCAAGACACAAGGACACTTTAAGCGGTTTATTTTTTCAGAGGAAAGACTGCAGTGGGCTTTGTGGAGGAAGGGGTTAGCAGTGCAGTGTAGGCAGAATTATGGATTTGTAAATACATTTTAATGAGTGTTTGTGAGTGGTACACTTATGGGGTGAAGTAATACTTTCCATCCTAGATCATGGTGATCACTATAAAGTCTCACAAAGGAGTGTCACAGCCACATATAAATGATAACAAAGGCAAGGTCTTTTGAAGATGTTAACCTTTTGTTACGGTATGGGGAAATGCCAATATATGTAGTTTGTCTCTTAGCCAGCAACAACTTATCTGCAACTTCAAGGATATTTAAACACAGAGTCATTCCAAATAGAGATGTTGTTTCCTTTTATTATCTCCTATCTAGATTCTTATATAACCTGGGCAAACATTCTACCAGTCCCCAGTTTATGAGTTTTTTTTAAATATTTATTTACGTAGTTTTTGTGTTGCATGTGGTTGCATGTGCCCATGTGTGTGGTATGCATGTAGTACACATTGAGGCCAGCAGAGGGTGTTGGAGCTCCTGGAACTCGGGTTACAGAAGGTTATGAACTATCTTGTGGGTGTTGAGACTCAAACCCTGGACCTCTGCAAGGGCAGCCAGTGATCTTAACTCCTGGGCCATATTTCCAATCTCCTTCTGACTTTTTTTTTAAACAAGTGTCTCAAGTTGTTCAAGAGTAAGATTCAAGAAGCAGTCCTGTGTAGGCACAGACAGAATGATGGATCAGGAACTAAAAGCATTACATTTAGTATTATCTTTCCAAGTCCCCTGTTCCCTCGTTGTGGGGTATTTACTGTCAGACTGTATTTGTAAAGCATTTAGTGCCCATAATAACACGGGCATTGGAATAAACTACTTCTCTTTCCATAGAATGGGAGAAATGGCTTAAGGAGCAGTAAAGAATGGTGCCTTCCCAGTGCTGGAAGCTTTTAAAGGCTCCTGAGATGTAGGTGGTAATTAGATCTCCTCTTCTTTTTCTCTGTCATTGGGGAAAGATACAGTGAATCTTTTTGTGAACATCTGTTCTATTTGGGCAAATAATGGTTTCAGAAAGTGCAGTTTTTCTTGTGTGTGTGTGTGTCTGTGTGTGTGTGTGTGTGTGTGTGTGTGTGTGTGTGGAGGGCCTGCATATGCACATGCCAGTATGTGTGTTGGAGACCAGAAGGCAACCTTGAGTATCATTCCTCAGGTTCCATCATTTGTTTTCAAGACAGGACCTTTCAGTGGCCTAGAACCTGCCTAGTAGGTAATGCCGGGTAGTTGCTGAGCCCTAGGATCTGCCTTCCTCTGCCTCCCCAGTGCTAGGACCATAAACATGTGCCACTGTGATTGGGCATTTTCCACTTGGGTTCTGGGAATGAAACTCAGATCTTTATGTACACTAACCATTAGGCAACCTCCCCAGGCCCAGTTTTCTAAAAGAACTGCATTTCAGCAGAACAGAGGACAATGTGTATGCAAATGTGGGAAGAAGCCTGGGAATTACACAGGAAAGATATAGTCACACACCCCCATTCCTATCAAAGGAAAAGGTTTTGGAACCCGAAACACAAGTTCAATATGAATGAGAAAACATAGGTTGATGAAATTCAATCCAGTAATTTCCCTCCATGTCAAATCTCTCTACAAAAGCATCCAGAACAGATAATGAGTTGTATGATACTTCTGAGTAAAGACAAGCATTAAAACTAAACCCGAGTCAACAACAGATTATGAATCTAGCATTATTAACAGATAGATATGTATTTAAAATCATTAGCCTACTAAGTCTTCAACTCAGAACTTCTGATGCTCTTATAATATCCTAAGAATTGCATCTTAATCTTCTGGATCATGCAGCTTACAAGCTTTTCACTTCACAGTTACAGAATTGCTTGGTGACTTCTTAGTCACCATCTTCTGTTGTGCAGAACATCTCCAGAGTTGTTGATGGGTGTCTCACGGTCACTATTGGGAGGATAATTCCAAATTATTACCTCATTCTGGAAGTACAGAAAAAGATAGCCTCAATCCTGAAGTATACCATTGCCTTTCAAGGGGATGATTTGTGAAGCCTTTATGGTGTCTGCAAAAATCTCCAAAGAAGAGACAAGCCAACAGATTCTATAATTCTCTCTTGTAGCATTTCATCAGCATTGCTCCTTCACTTGCAATATAACGGGAAGACAGAAAACAATGTTATTCTACAGATATTGCCAATTTGGAGAAATTTTAAGATCTCTCTCTCTCTCTCTCTCTCTCTCTCTCTCTCTCTCTCTCTCTCTCTCTCTCTCTCCCCCTCTGTGTGTGTGTGTTTTATGTCAAGCATTCAAATTCCCAAATCAGCTGAAAACTTGAATTAGAACAATTCTATCCACAAAGGTAAAACTTTTTCCCTGTCTTTTAGTGTGGATCTTGCAGATGTCCAGTTATCCCACTGTGATGACAAAGGCATGGGAATGACCAGAAGGGGCCTAGAAGGAACTTGGCCTTGGCTTAGTGATTGAATGTGGCTGAATTCCTGAATGATTTAATGGATTTCAACACAAAATGCCCCAGAATCCAGTTGAATTTCTCTGGTGGTAAAAGATTGGAAATCCTTCACATCTAAGAGAAAACCCGTAGGCTTGTTCCAGAGAGATAATTTATAAGCATTTCTTACAGAATAAGGATTCCCTGGTACTATTCCCAGATTTAGAACTTAAAATATCCATGAGGAAAGTTCTAGAAATAATATATTTTAGAAACACCTCAAGGTTATTTATTATTCTACTGACTTGGGGGCACTTTATTATGTGAGTGAGGTTGAGTTTTACTTGTCAGTTGTATTCTATTTCCATGGAATTTGTACTAAGGTGGAAAAAAGTCAACAGTGATACACTTAGTAAAAAACAAAAACAACGCTGATAGCTCAGATTTTACTCTGTTCCATTGAGTTTGTTTTTAATTTTATACTCTTCAATTTTTAAATATTTTTTGTGTGTTTGCATGTTTTGCCTGTGTATATAAGTGTGTACCATGCATGTACAGTGCCTGTGGAGGACAGAAAAGGGCATCAGCCCATATGGAACTGGAAGTATAGATGGCTGTGCGCTGCTGTGTGTGTACCGGGAATGGAACCCTGGTCCTCTGGAAGACCAACCAGGGCTCTTAACTGCCGAGCCATCTCTCCTGGTCACATTCATCTCTCCGTCATCACCTGCCCTTTATTCCGTTGACTTTAAAAAGTGCTGCCTGCTTTCTTCTTATTCTTCAATATGACTTGAATATTTGAGCTATTTAAAGACTTTTTATTACTTATTTTCTTCTTGCTTGTTGCTGGAGATTGATCCAGGGTCTCATCCTGATCAAGCAAGTGCACTGCTCCCCAGACCCTCATTGCTTCTTCAGTGGACCTGTGTTCTGAGATAGCATCAGTTGAGCTCAAGGTACTCACCTTGCCTAGAGGAGGGTTGAATCAGAAAACCCATGGGACATCAGTGGCATCTTAAACTGTAGAGGCAATGAGTCCTAAAATTTAGAAGCCAAGGCTTTCTCTCCAGAATTGTCTCCCTAAGAGAGTAAGAACTAAAAGGCAAGCATTTGACAGGTACAGATCTCACCCTCTAGAACTGACATCTCTTGAGCATTTCATGAAGAGTTTTTAAAAGCCTTTGGTTTCACCTGTTCAAAACAATAACTTCTTTCATTTCTTGAGCATGCAGACAGTGATGGGCTCTCTGCCAATACCTGCTGTCAGCCTGTGATCAGAAACTATGCAGCTTTGTATACCTGCTGATGAAGTGATTGTTGAGCCTGTGTGTGATGATAAAAAATGGAGGGAAGCCTTTATTTGGGGAGCTTTATTGCCTGTGTGTATATAAGCATGTGTATGTGTGTGTGTGTGTGTGTGTGTGTGTGTGTGTGTCTGTATTTATGTGTGCATGCATGCATCTTTCTCTTTCTCTCTCAGTGTGTGTGTGTGTGTGTGTGTGTGTGTGTGTTACACATCCAGCAGATATCAGAGTTTGATGTCAGCTGTTGGTCTCCACCTTTTTCTGTGTGTAGGAAGACAGGCAGGGTCTTTCCCTGAAATTAGAGCTGTCCATTTTAGTCAGACTAGCTGACCAGTGAATCCTGGACATGCTCCTGCCTCTGCTTTCCCAGTGCTGGGATTACAGGGTTGCATGACCATGTAAAGCTTTGGCTGAGCCAGGGTATTGAACCCTTGTCCTTATGAAGGTATGGCAAATATTTACTAATTAAAACATTTCCCCACCCCAAGAGCTCTATTTTTGAAAACTAATTTTTAAAATGAACTTATTCTTTAATTTTAATCTTAAGACATATCTGTGTATGTGTGTATATATATATACACTCATTTATATATATACACACACACATACACAAATGCATGCATACACATATATGCTGTCCATTTTCTTCTCTCTCCCATCTCCCATGGTCCACTTTGTGTCCCTTGACTGTTTATCTGCTGCTTTTATAATTTACTATTATTTGGTAACAATAAATGAAAAAAACCATATATTTGTTTTTCTTCTTTAAATAGATTAATAAAACAAAAAGTTGTATTGACTTTTATTTGTATGGATGCTTTGTTTACATGTATGTGCATCCACGACATGCATGGAGTGCCCACAGAGGCCAGAAGGGGACATAAGATCCCATGGAGCTAGAGGTATGGACAATTGTGAGCTGCCATGTAGGTTAGGTGCTGGGGACTAAACTTGGGTTCTTAGTCACTGAGCCACCTCTCCAGCCCTGATATTTGTCTTCCTGTTATTGGTCTACTTAATTCAATATGATTCTCTCCAGCCTCATCCATTTTACCAGCATGATTTTGTTCTTCTCTATAGATGAAGCAGATTCCACTGGGTATGTGTACATCTTCTGCATCCATTCTTCTGATGTTGGGCACTTAGACTGGTTCCGTAAACAAACAACATTCTTGTCTCTAGCATAAATAGAAAATCAGGACTATTTACCACATATGAATAAAATAATCTGTCCTGGAAGTATCTGCTTGCATACACCCCCACCCCCATTTCCTGCAGAGCTCAGGGCCCACCTCTAAGAATTGGAGAGTGACTGGAATGCCTCCTAGCAAAAATGTAGCCAAGAGAAAATCAACCCATAGGAGCTATGGGTAACATCCTTAAGCCAAAGATTACTATGAAGGTGACCCAACACACAATTTTAAACCCTGCTTAGAACAGTATGAAAACTTTTTGGTGAATTTCTTTATTTTTGTGACTGGATCACACAGTTCCCTAGTATGAACTTTGTACATGACATCATGTCATAATGGAAAAACGTAGGTACTCCACAGGACCTGTAGTCGTCTTTGCTTTGTTTTTTGCTCTCTTGGGTGGTTCATGGAGGCTTGCGAGGGGAGGTGTCTTCTACTGTGCAAAGGGAATATGCCTTTGTTCTACAAGAGAAAGAGGTAGAGGTCGAGCTGGTGTCAGGAGACAGATCTGTGTGTGTAATTGAACTTGGTCTTTGCTGTAAAAGGTTGGAGGCCCATGGCTTTCAAGCAGAGTCTCTGCCCCTCCTTCCTTCTCAGGGTTTCCCATCCACCTGCAGGCACAGAGATGTTGCAGTCTTCCTGTTAGGCTTTTCACTCACTTGGAGTGAGTCCGTGTGCACAGGCTTGGTCTGGTAACATTTCTTAATCTGACACAATGGCGGTTTGAATACATTTCAATCCACTGAACATCGCTAGTGTTTTGTTATTAAGAAAACATGCAGGGGTTTTGAGTCTTTGAACACCTTTTTGCCCCTTCAATGCACCACAGTGCCACTGTCTGCCTGCTTCTGTGAGGCTTGACAGTTATCTGAACAGAAGCAGCCAGATTTAATCTGACAGCCACAGATGGGCATGAGTGCCACTGATCTAATTATCTAGTAATCTAGTCAGAAAGGGAGTGATTCTAGGCCTTTCTGGGATGGCTAATCACATTGTGTGTGCATTAGCAACAGCACATGAGGAGCTCTTAGGAACAGGGGTTTGGCCTTCGTGGGGATGCCACACTCCACGTGGGCACTTCCCCAGAGTGGGTCCTTCAGGCCTTGTCACCTCACCCACTTCGACCTTCATAGCTGACAGTGGGATAGTTCAGGTTCGTGCTTGCAGCCAGCCAGGTTTCTGTCCTCTGAGAAGGTTCTTTTGAGGAGGAACAGTGTCTTGGGAAACCCGCTTTCCTGTCAACGTTTGCAGGACTGAGTTATGTATCCTGGGGCAACCCAGAGGGGTAACAACAAAAATAATACTTTCCACAAGGAAAACACTTTATGAACTATTTTTCCAGGTCATTCCCCATGCATTTGGAGGGATGGAGGGAGAAATTTACTAGAGAAACAAGAGATAGGAGAGTCTGTGCATGATAGTTGGTTGGTGTCTGTGGTTTCAATATGGAATGTGGGAATTCATACACATATGCAGAGAGAGACAGAGATAGAGACAGAGAGACAGATGACAAATAGATGATAGATAGATAGATAGATAGATAGATAGATAGATAGATAGACAGATAAAAGATAGAGAACCAAGAAACTGGGGTGACTTGAAAATACCTTGCCATCTTCTTTCTGTAGCAACCTCCATTTAGAATAATGTCCTCTTTCTCCCTTAGATACAGATGCTTTGTGAATGCTTTGGTTCCCAGCGTGCTCCAATGCTGGTCCTCTGAAGGATGCTCACATCAGCAGCCAACCTCCTTCTTTCCACTTTTGTGTTTTGGACATGTCCCCATTCTTATATAATCCTTCTTTGGTTAGCATGAATCTTAGCCCTGGAGCTTAACAGGGTAGAATTCACTCACTAATAGGTTTATAATGTAGCAATTTTACCCCAAAGTTATCCTTAATAAATGGACTTCCCAAAGAGCCTCCAGAAATCACAACATAAAACTCTACAAAGGGTGACTGTGGGGAATGCCATGTTAACTTTTTCTCTTGTAATCTTCAACAAGTTTCAGTCACGGCTTACATCTTATTAGCTGATCTATTATTAGACCAGGCCTTACTATGTATTCCAGACTATACTGAATTTACTCTGTAGCTCAGGCTGACACAAAACCCTCTCCCATCCTCCTGCCTTACCAGCTGAGAACTGAGATTTAAGGCATGAGCCACTATACTCATCTTCAGCTGAAAATTCTTATGAGCTTAAAATTGCTTCTGTTCCTATCATAAGGGTGCATATGGCCCTGTAGACTATACTGTTCCTATCATAAGAGAGTCATCTTCTCCTGTGGACTCCTGTCATAAGGGAGGCATGCAGCTCCATGGACTATTATTCTGTTTGTCTGTGTGTCTGTGGCCATACAATGATATTGTTGAATAAGCAGATCGACACCAGGAGTTGTAAAATGTTTTGAAAGCAGAAGTTCATGAGTCTGAATGCCAAGGTTAGGAGGGAGAGGTCCCCTCTGAAGGGCTGGTCCTCATAGGAGCCTCTGTCAATATTCTCATCAGGCTGAGTGTGTGCCTATCCACCAGGGTCAATGACTAAACATTCTACTAAGTAGAAATGATATCTGAAGGCAGGGGAGTTGACTGTTCCCATAAAGTGCTTGCCTTCAGCCCAAGGATTTGAGTTTGCTCCCCAGAACCCACATTAAAAAATAGGGGTTTGGTTGTATGGGTTTGCAGTCTCCACAGTACTGAGACAGGTCCCTGAAGCTCACTGACCAGCTAGTCTAGCCTACTTGGAGAGCTACAGTCCAAGTGAGAGACTACCCCAAAACAAACTAAGTCACCTAAAGCAAAGCCAGAGACAAGGCGGCTAGCATCCAAGAGTGATGCCTGCCATTGGCCTATGACCTTCATATCCATGCATACAGATGTTCACTCCCCTCCCGAATAAAAACCCTATTTGAACATGCCAATCCTGAATTACTTTATACAAAGTGTTTCCATCTGAGAATGTGACTCTCTGAAGGAAATTAATGCCGTGTTGGCTAATCCCCACAGAAATGGCGCTTAACCATGCGTGGCTCAGATCTTCCAGAGTCAAAATGAGAATGAGACAGTCTGTTATGCCTGAGACTTGTAACGATTCCAGATCTCTTAATATAGCTGGCACGAATGAAAAGAGCATCGGTGCTTACATTTTTTGAATGCTGTGTCTCAATAGAAGTCCAGGTAACTCAGGAGTGTGGAGCACGCAAAGGCTGCATGTGGGGCCGTGGCCCTTCTGAGAGTTCCCAGACGTGTCTCTCTTCGGAACCTTAAACCGCCAATCTCGAACCACTCGTGTGATTGGGATCAGCAAACCAGGACATGTCGCCAGTCCCAATGCTCAAATTAATATCTGCTGAGTGAGTTGAGCCTTCTAGAGGTTTAGCTTTCTGTCTTATTCATTCTTTGCCAATATGTCTGGTACTATCCAAGGAATGTCCCAGGACAGAAGCGTCTTTGTATGGAAAACAAGAGTAAATTCTGAGGCTGCCGTATATGAATGAGTAACCTGTGCTTGACCAGTTTCTATATGAGGAGTACTATCAACTTTGTACGTAGTTAAACTGCAATGAGGCGATGGTGTCAAGTTTTGACCCAATGATTAAAAAAAAAAACAGCCTCTCCTTTTGATTCTTAATGCCATTTATTTCCTGGCATCTCTAAATGGTGATTTCTTGATCTTTTTAGAAAGTTCTTTGTGGGTACCCCTCTGAAGTTTACACACAGAGTCCATTGTAGGTGTCTGACTGTGCTATGGTAGACAACTAGACCTTCTTATGAGCTGAAGGGAGGCTCAGTGGTTAAAGTCACTGACTGCTCTTACATGAGTTCATTTCTGAGCACCTATATCTGGCAGTTCATAACTATGACTCTGGGGGACCTGACTCCCTCATATGGCCCCCCAATCCTGTGTGATATCCTCATGTGTATAAACCCATACACAGACACACACCACATAATTTAAAATAATATTTTAAAATCTAAAAATAAAGATGAACCTTTTGAAAAAATTCTATGGAGATACTGGCGCTTTGGAATACAAAGGACATACCGTGCACATATTGGCATTGCTCAAAGTTTTTGGTCAGTTTGTGGGCTCCGTTTTTACTTTACTGACACTTTGTAGACCACACTGGCCTTGAATTCAGCAGAGGACCTTTCTGCCTCAGTCTCCTGAGTGCTGGGTTTGTAGGCTCACACCACCACACTCAGATACCGTTCATTGCTTTGACTCTGGGGGACTTCGTGGTTGAACTGATATGGGCACAAATGTTTACTGTTGTCACAGTCCACATTTGGGGATTCCTACAGATCCCTGGCTCACCTCTGATCTGTTTAGGCAACCTTGGTCACACCTCAGTAGTTCACATCGGTACACGTGAACCCTGATTGCCTTCCTGATTTTCCCATTGTTGCATCTCAAACTTGGGACAGGTCTCACCTCTGGCTCTTCCCAGCACTCCCCATCCCTATATAACTCAGCCATTTGGGCTACACCAGTCTCTTGGGCTACACCAGTCTCTTGGGCTGGGTTGCCTCTCTTAGTTGGCAAACCCTCTCTGGCTCTCCCTCCCCTCTCCTCTCATGGTCTACTTTAGTTTGGCAGTCATGTTCAGCCTGGACTTTTCCCTCTGCCTGATTTCTCCCTTATATGTACAATTAAAAATCTCCATACTTTAGGAGTAGTCATGTCCTCCTCCTTTTAATTCCTTTTTATCATTCTCCCATGAATTTGTGTCATCCCATAAGAGTAAATATTTGGCTGTATGCCCACTAGAAATGAAGCTTAAATTAATTTCAGCTAAATAAAATTAAAAATTTAGTTCCTTTTGTAATTACACAAATCACAGTTCAGGTAATTCTGCTCCATGCAGCATGGACCGTTTGGATGCAGAGTATCTCTGAATCCCAGTGGACCACACTCCCTGGCATGCCAGCTCCATTTGCTGATGGGGGTTTCTGCATTGACTAAGAAGTAGAGAGCAGTTGCTGTTGCGACCACACAATTCTAGGTTCAATATCACAAGCAGCAAAGTCAATAACAGTGGCTGAGACTCTCAGGAGGTGTGCATGTGTAATTACACTTCATCGGGAGTTCCTGTAGCAATTAAGTGAAATCATTCAGATATTGGTTTTATTAATGCTTTAAAAAGAACAGGGCCGACAGTGACTTGACAGTTTGGTCTTTTTATTTCACTGAAGTTAACATGTCGTATAATGACTTTTACAAATACTCTCACCTTTAAATACTGCTTAAGTCTCTGATTACAGCTGTCTCTCTCTCTCTCTCTATGTGTGTGTGTCTCTCACTCTCTCTATCTGTCTCTATCTCTCTCTGTCTCAGTGTGTGTGTGTGTGTGGGTGTGTGCGCGCGCGCGCGCGCGCGCCCGCGCGCACGCGCACACACGCACACATGCTAATACATACCTGCATGTGCCTACGTGTTGGCCAGGGGCAGATGTTGGCTGGCTTTACTGTTATCCACACTGAGGCAGGTCTCTCACCTGAAGCCAGAGCTCACTTATTAATCCAATCTAGCTAGGCAGTTTGCTCTGCAGATCGCTGTCTTCAGTTCCTAAACACTGGGATTAAAAGGCTGGCTTCCATGCCCACCCACCATCCACTTATGCAAGTGCTGGAGATCAGCACTGAAGTCCTCATACTTCACCTGCAACGTTGTCTCCCCAGGTACCCCCTCCATCCCTTCCTTTCCGTCCCTGTCAGATCATTCCTAGAGCATCCTTAGTGACTGCCCACTGAGAGCCCCTTACCCTCATCTCAGGGATCCCCCACTCTTCTTTCGGCCATCCTTCACTTTCTCCAGTTCCAGTAAGCTCGAAGGTTAGTGTCAGAGGGAGGGAAAGGAGGAAGCATCCACTTTTTTTTAAAGCTCCCCATGATTTGGGGTGAGCGGGATAGCCTTTGAAACTACAGTGCTACCACACATTTATCTCCTGCATGCTGTAAGGTTACATATATGACTAAGCCTGTGTGGAGGAATCCCCCTGGCTTTTCCTCTTCACTACTGCATACTGGGACCTGAATGTTCGTGGGGACTGAGATGGATGCCTTTTACTAGACAGTGCTGTCATCCTCCAAGGGGGGCGGTGTATACTCTCTTTGAAAGCTGGGACTCATTAAGATCTAAAAACTTTTATTTTTCAGAGTTTGGCAATGAGAGAAATACATGACAGAAGTCTTGATGTCCCATTGTCAACTTGTAGATGGAGGGAGAAATTCAGTAATGACTAACTGCGCTAGGGTAATTCGATGTGGAAATCAATTGAGAAAGAAGGAGTGAAGTTTCTCCCATGAGTCTTTATTAGGACATTAAGTGATCAGTGTTATTGTTCTCCCAGGCTGTCCACTCAGAATAGTAGGTAACCAATTTCGATTTCAAACCAGTGTTTAGAAAGATGTCTAAGATCGGATGATTTCCTAACACCAACAGACATGAACCTTATCATGACCATTTTGTTAACATTTACACATATTTATTATAAAATATCAGTAAAGTTATTAAGTGATCTTTTTAAAAAATGAGGTTTGGTGGCATATGCCTTTGATCCTAGCACTTTGGAGAAAAAGTCAGGCCAATCTCTGTAAAGTTGAGGTTACCCTTCTACACAGCAAGTCAGGGCTACAGGCAGGGCTACAGAGTAAGACCCTGTCTCAAAAACAAATGTGTAAACCCACAAGAAAGCCCCTCAAATCTTTGTGACCCTTGTACTGATTACCTATGCTGCTGTATCTCATCCTGGAGGCATCTTAGCAGTACTGCTCACGGCACTTCCTGATACAGGCTGCACACATGCCTTTAACCGCCATTGGAATGAACATGTCTACCCTTCAGCTGATCTCAATTGAGGTCCTGCCTGGGATCTTGCTCAGCTCTGCAGTTTGCAACGAGGTACCACCATGCAGCATTAGACAACCACTGCTAAGTAATAAATTGTCTCAGTAACTAGTAACTCTGCCGTATTTATTATTACCTCCTGTGGGTTAGGAAGCTGGCACTGGGTGAGCTGTGATCTGAGGCTCTTGGTTTCTAATCATGGGGCTCTCAAGGTGTTGCCCAGAGAAGCACAGACAGAGTGGAGGATCTGTTTCCAATGCCAATCATCTGCTGGAAGCAGGATCCACTTCTCACAGAACAGTGAACTGAGGCTTCAGTTGGTTAACACAGAGCTTCTCCTCAGGCAATTTGCTTTACCAGTGCCAGTGCAAGCAAGAGGGGACTCAGAGCACTCAAAGAAGGTGGGAGTTGTGGTCTTTTATAACTTACTCTTGGCAATGATACTGTTTGCTGCATTTTGATAGAAGTAAATTTGGAGTCAGCCCACATCCATCAGGAGAGGACAGAGGGGACTATACAATTGTGTGAATACAAGTGGTACAGGACCTTGGGGAACAAACATCTCATCTTAATTTTTCTCCAGCTACACCAGAAGAACCAAAATCGGGCCCTGCAGCTCATCCTTCTTAAACATCCCCTGTCTTATTTACTGCTGTGGCCTCAGCATGGTTACCACGGTGGTTGAAGGATCAAATGAGTGTGTTAGTTTCCTTAGGAAGGATTTGCAAAGGGATAGCAGAGGGTCCTTGGATCTGCTGAAGGCAGATGTGATGGTGGTGACACCATGCCTAATTCCTGAAAGTCTGCATTTTCTGCAAATGCCTGGACTACAAATAATGAGACGAAACAAGAGCTGTGGAATCTCATAATCTAGACACTTGCCTATATACTGGTAATAAAAGCTAGCACCCTGGTTTTATTTTGCTCACTCTGTGTGTTGGTGGTCATTCAACTCTGAGGACTCTTAGATGTCCAAATGCCACATTCAGGGTGCTCTTCACTAACTTGTTTTTTAGTGTCAGGGAAATGGTTTTTCAGTTTTATCAGCTTAATAGGCATAGTGGCAACCAGGGAATTCCTACAGTCTTCTAAATCATCTCATACCAGTATGAGGCAATATTGGAGAGTTCTGAGGTCCTTTTGAAAACACCTTAATAAACTATTCCATGAGAGTAGATCCATTGCATATACTTTTCATATATTCATAGATAATATTTGCTGTTATTGTAAAAGTTGTATGTAAGATATTAAGAAAAGCTGTTTTCCCATCTTGCAATTAGGGAAAGAAATGTCCAGAAAAGTAAAGTAGTATATTTTGAGTTATTTCCTTGAGAAATGTCATAAGCAATTTAAAGACAGGAAAGGACAGTCCCATGATGGTGGAAGGAGTGTCAGTCATGTGCTGTGTCTTAGCAGTTCTTGCCCAGTGGCCAGATGAATAGAATTACAGAAGACAATTTGATTACTGGGTAGAAACCACTTAAGTTATTATAAAAAATACCACAAAAATTGTCCTTCATGTGCATTGACTAAAAGTGTCCAATTGATTAAAGCCGGACTTTCCCAAGGATTTTGTCATAATCCACCTGTCTATTTCTTAAGAAAATCTAGTAGCCTCAATAACGTTATAGGAATTTATTAAATACCATGTTGTATTGGGGATGTTGGTTTATTCACCAGAGTAAAAATGAATTTATTTTACTGCCCTGAGGTCTGGATCTGTTTCAATGCCCCAGGATAAATATCAACTACTCATTTGCTGTTTTCTTTGGGGATCACCTTTAAAAAATAATCAAAAAATATATTATTAGTGTGTCAGACTCATGACCATCAAGCTGTCTCATGGAACAGCCCAGGCCCCAGTCACAGTTTCCCCTGATTCATGCTTGCCTCCTGCTCCTGAAGCTCTGATTTCAGAGCACAGATTTCGAATAGAGGCCTTACTCAGGCATTGACCTTGAGTAAGGTGACGCATGCACAAGAACCATCCCGATGGTGCTGGCTTACATAGGAGTAGCAGGTATATCCAATAAATGGCAAATTGTGTGAGTTTCAGTTGGAGACTATATGGGTTGCATTTCTGTTGCCTTGAGAAGACACCCCAGCAGACAGTAAATTTCGGCTTACATTTCTAGATTACAGTCCATCATTGTAGGGAAGTGAAGGTGGGACTTCAGACAACCAACAACTGGTTACAAACCATCCACAGCCGAGAGTACAGAGAAGTGAATGCATGCATGCTCACTTGCTTATTTGTGTTCACTGTGACTCCTGGGCACTCAGATAGCTCAGGACCGGTTGCCTAGAGAATGATGCCGCCCACAGTGGGCTGGGACTTCTTGCTTCAGTTAACCCATTGAGACTGTCCTGCACAGACATGCTCACAGGGCCATACAATGTAGATCATTGCTTACTGAGTCTCTCCTCCCAGGTAATTCTAGATGTCAGGCTGAGAAAGCTCATCATCACAAAGGAAACTCTGAGTAATGCCTTACTAATTGTGGGTTCAACACTAGGGTGGTGACTGTGACTATATGCTTTTAGACAAATCAAAATGGTACATTTACACACAAAAGGATAAAGCTTTCTGAGTCTCCTGTCACAATAAGTTTTAATTAAAAGGTTGCCCATGTTTTGCACAGGTGTATTCAGAAATTAGGTAAAAAAAAGTCATTTTGATATCTTTCTGCATGAAGAACACAAACATATATAATGCAGTTTTCAATTGATTTTTTTCATTTTTATGTACTGTGAGACATGAAATAGTAACCTTTTGCCCAATTTTAAAGAGGGGCATCTTCTTTCATATTTCCCACCCAATTCTAGAGCAGTGTTGGTTGTGTTGTGGTCGCTTAGTATCACTGGGCAGTTGACAACTCAGTAGCATCTGATTTACCTAGCCCCAAGTATGTCATTCTGCCTCTATCAAAAGATTGAACACACAAGAAATAAGGGACTGCCTCTGAGAGTGCAGCTTCTTCACAAGGGACTGCTTTAAAATCTCTATGTCATCCAGGCTGAAGTCAGACTTGGAGCAGTCTCCTACTAAGAGCTGGGATTAGAAGGGTACATCATCACCATGATGATGCTGGTGGAGAGAGGATAAACTTGATTCCAAATATTTTTAAATATACTAAAGCCCACACATTTGAGTAAATTCCAACTCTTATTGAACTTTTAGAAAAATGAATAGGGTCAAAACTTCACCCTATTTAGAATTTATTAATTTTCATGTAAATTAAAGAGTTCAACCCAAGGCTCTGAATATTCCCCAAACATTTGTAATTGTGCAGGGAGATGGAAAATGAAATAAAATGAACGTCTGGAACTCATAAAAACAGCAGTTATAAGTATCAACACGATGTTATCCAGAATGAAAACCCAGAATCACACAGAAGATTCGATAAGAAAAATCAATATATTATTTACTATTTCTGTGTCTATCTTTAGAAATTTAATATTTACCACAAACCATTTCTACACACGCTCCTGATGCTGACTTCATAAGTGGCTGGCTGCAATGGATCCTGGGAAGGGCTGGTTCAGAGGCTGTTGCAGATTCTTATTGTTTCCATTAACACTATGAGACAAAAGTAAAATCCTCACAAGAAAGTTCTTTTTGGAAGTGTTTAAATCGGCTAACAGCAAATAGAAAATAAGTAAAAAGTTTCTTTGAGCAGGCAAAACCTTAGATTTTTTCCTCAGATGTCTAACATTTCTGGAGCGTTCATGCTTTTCAGTAGATGCCAAAACTCAAAGGAAATGAAAACCTCACCAATATTTGTTTTGTACTCTCAGAGATGTAAGGCAGACCTCTAAAGCCCAAAGTTTGTTTCTGTCTCTTTGACCCAATACATACAAGATTAGGAAAGAGCCCTTGTAGTAAGGAAGGGAGAAGATGACAATAGGTTTTCTGCCCAAGAGGATATAGAATAGAAACCACACAGTGTCATCAGATTTCACATAAAGGACTGGATTAAGAAGATGGCACGTGTCTGGGCTGTTGCTTCAAAATGGGTCATTATTGGGAAAATAAAGTGAAAAGCTTTCATAAAGAATGACTTAAGTTGTTGAGGTTTGCTTAGAAGTCTTTGAGATGGGGCAGCATGACAGAGCCTTAGATCAATATCACTCAGTTTAATTTGAGATCTGCTGTCCATCCTGGAGAGATTTCCCATAAACTCCTTAAAACTCTCATGGTGTCATTCCCTCTTCTGAAAAATCAGGATAAGTGTATTAACATCACGTCTTGAGTCTGTGAACTAGAAGCCTTGAATAGGAACTTTTATCCAGGTACCTGCTGAAGTAAAGCTATAGTTTCATCAGTTATTCTTCTATATCATCATCATCATCATCACCACCACCAGCATCATCATCACCACCACCAGCATCATCATCACTGAAGATGGGGATAAGGCGCTGTTTAAAGTCAAAGATTGGGACCAGCAAGATGACTTATTCATTAAGGGTGTTTGCTGCCAAACCTTAATACCTGAATTTGATCTCTGGGGACCACACAGTAAAAGGAGAAAATCAACTCTTTGGAATTCTTCTCTAACCTCAAGGCTTCACTTAGCACAGCACAGCACACACACACACACACACACACACACACACAGAGTAAAAATCTATATGATGAATGTAAACATCTCTAAAACCTGACTAGCTACCCAACACTAGATACACTGTCATTTCAGGTATAATATTCTTTACTTCTGACTGAAGTCTTCTAAACAAGGCAAGGTAAAGGCATGTCTCTGAATTCAAGGTAATAGTAGACCTTGTGTTGAACCTTAGTTAACATAATCACCTCCCCTTGCCAATACCATGTACATTGTAGTATTAGCTAATCTTACAAGGGACATTTCCCTCACCAAATAAAACCTCCAGCTGTCTCTCAACCATTATTAATGTTATAGATTTTATAGTAACATCTCTAAATATCATCTTATAACCATATTATCTCTCCTGATTGGCCACACTATCATGCTTGGAAAAATCAAATACTTTGCATGAAATAAAATTCATTTCTCTTCACATCCAAGGTCTGCTTCCTCGGGCCCTCTTTTCTACATTTCTCTAAACTTGATCCTGTTTTCATTTATTCAGACACTTCACAGTGACTTGGTTTACAGAAACCACAGATCTGCCACCTCTGTTCCACCCACTTTGTTACTATAGACACAAGGTTGAAACAATAGGGTGTGCACAGGTCTCCAAGCCCGATCACCAAGACACCAGCACCTATATGCTGATTGCTGCATTATTCACAATAATTAAGTCATGGAAATAACCTGAATGTTTACCAGAAGATTATTGGATAAGGAAAATATGATACACAAACACAATAGTTTCATATTTAGATGCACAAAAGAGTAAAGAAAATAAAAGCTGACATTTGCAACAAAAATGTTAGAACTGAAAATTATTGTATTAAGTGAAGTATCCCAGACCTAGAAAAGCAAATATAATGGTTTCTCTAATATATGAATTTTATATATACATACATATATATATATATATTTGTATGGAACCATGGAGAGGAAATACGGTGTGTGTGTATACATGTACATCTAAATAATTTATGTATATGTCTGTCAGTGACAAAGGATGCAGAAGAGAGAGTTGGGTTCCCTGGCGTCAAAGATAGAGGTGGTTGTGCACTACCTGATGTGATGCTGGGAACCAAACTCAGTTCCTCCAGAAGAACAAGTCCTCCCTACTGCTGAGCCATGTCTCCATGTCCAGAATAGAAGTCTTGAAGAATGTTCGGGGTGGGGAACAGAATGCTTGTGACATGTAAACAGAAGAGGAACTGGTGGGGAAAGGAAGAGGTAGCGACCTAAGGGGTGGGAGGAGAAAAAGTGACCGGAAAGGACAAGCTGTGCATGAAGACACTGTCATGAAACACACTGTTTCCTATGCTCATTCTCACAAGGGGGTGGGAAAGGTTGCCAGAAATGGTGGCTTGTAACCATAGTTTTCATTTCCAGTGCATTTTACAAATGATAAAATCATTGTGCGGTAAGAGAGGAGTTTGATGATTAAAGAATAGATTTCTTGCCTCTTTAGTGGTACTCAGAAAGGACAGAGCCACAGTCCCCTACATCAACAGTAGCATCTGGTCACAAAGTAGGAAGGTGAGCATTACATCAGCTCAGAGACCATGGACCCAAGGGGACGGAACGTAGCTCTTTGTTTACAATCCCAAGGTGTCCTGGATCCCAGGAGGATAGTCTGGGACTTTTCTCATGAGGTTTTCCAAAAGAACCTTAAGTGTCATGGATGAGGCTGGTGTGTGTCCATATGTATGCTGTGCAAGTCTACTTTTAACCCTGCTCACTCTTCCAACTTCACCTGATTTTTATTACGTTTCATTTATTTTATTTGTCTTTGTGCATGTATGTGAGTGCGCATACACATGCCATGACACATTGGGAGGTAAGAGGACAATTGGCAGGAATCAGTTCTCTCCTTCCTTCAGTCTCATGGCTTGCGGGTGTTGAACTCAGGTCATCACATTTGGTGGCAAGCTCCTTTACCCACTGAGCCATCACACAGGCCAGGCCCATTGACAGCTATTTTCTTACGGTTACTAGCCCAAGACGCCTGGCCACACTGAGCCACAGATCGGTGGCTTTAGGGGATTAGAGGTTTGCCTTTGAAGGAAGTCAGCCGTTTTTGTGAATGCCCTTTTGTAGTGTTTGCATTTTTCTCCCTTAGTGTCTTGATCTATGAAATAGGAGGAGCAGCATCTGTGGTTGTTTTGCATCCAAAAAAAAAAAATCAAGGCTCATGGCCCCCGTGAAGATGAATGAGGTCATTTGGTTGAGTGTGTCTTGCTGGGTGCAGGAAGGATGGCCCGTGAATACTAAGTAGCATGTGAGTCATGTGTGCTTTCATGGAGACAGAGCTGGGTCGTTTAGCTTCCCCTCTGTGGGGAGTTATAAAAGGAGGAGGTAGGGAGAAGGACGTTGAAAATATTTCTTCATGCCTGACTCCTGTGGTGACCTGTGGAGTGGCCACAGGGGATTCTGAGAGGCCATCTGCATGAGACTATCGGCTCCGTATGTAATGTCAGCTGAAGACAACAGCATCTTCGAGACGTGTTAGTGCGTTTGGTTATGGTGCAGAGTGAGCAGATATGGGATGGAGGTGGAGTAAGATGGGACGCTAAGGCACTAGTCTATGATCCCGGTCATGCTCGAATCAGGAATGTCAATCATGGGCTGTCCTCTCCTTGGTACATCACCTCAGCTGGGCTACTAAATCACATCCCAGTATCTCACAGCGTCACCCGGTCAAAGACCTCTTTTCTCAGATATTCCCGGTCAGTGACAGATTCAGGAAACTTCCCCATGCTGTGGGTCTCTCCTTGGGGCTTTGACAGTGGCTGGGAAATAGGATCCAAATGCATCCTTATTTGTGAGAAGTCGTTGTATTCATTTATTTCCTCAGTGTGTTGACAAACTATTTGACAAGAGCCACTTAAGGAGGGAAAAACTGGTTTATTTTGGCTGACAGTTCAAGGGTACAGTCCATCATGTCAGTCAACAGCAGGAGCTCCGGACAGCTGGGTACACTCAGGAAACAGAGAGATGGATGCTACAACTCAGCCTAATGACTTCTGTTTTATTCAGGCTGGGCCCCAAACCTGTAGGATGATAAAGCCTCACTCAGGGGGAGCTTTCCACCTCAGTTAGCACAGTCTACAGAGTTCCCCCCTACTTGCTCACATTTGTCTTCTGTGTGATTCTATATACCCTGTCAAGTTGGCAGAGTTAACCATCAGAGTCATTATGAGCAAAGCTTGAACATGGGGTTTCTGACTTAATATTCCCTTGGTGAGATAGCAGTCTGATTGCCACAAGGGATGCTGGGAAGCATAGCTGGAAATGGCCCCATGTCATTGCCGTGCTGGAAAAGTCTTGTTATTTTCATTTTGTCAACTCAGTGGCAAGAGGGAAGGCCAAGAAGCAAATGACAAATAATTTTCCTCCCTCCATGCCCTTTTTAAAAATCAGGGCTGCTATCAAAGGTGCTATCCACATTTTGGTGTGTCTTCCCTCATTAATTAAGACAAAAAAGCCAAGTTCTCAATGGAGGCTTCCTGCTCGGTGGATTCTACATTCTGGCATGCTGACATTTAAAACCAACTTCATACCAGCATTTATCAGGATACAGGTCCCACGATCTAGAGGATAAAGTCTATCTTGTAAACTCTAACTCTTTCTATGTGTCAGATGTGAAGATTGTTCCAGAAAACTACTGAGCTGCCATATGAGGTTTAAAGATGAGGATGGTCACTGCTGAAAGCTGAGCTTAACAGAAATTGACCACATGTCATCATCTAAGACTTTTCCATTGGAAATAGCAAGCCTTCAGTAGACACTGGGGTTTGGGGTCTGGATGGGAGGTAGAGCCCTGGTCCTTCCTTCTCTACCATCTTTCTAGAATCTTCTCTGTGTTAACTTTATATATGACTTCTGTGAGCTGTTGGCTGCCATTGGTTAGTCTGGTCTATGATGAAGAAAAGACAAAGCCAGGTATTTAAATAGTAGATTATAAATATTGGAATGATGCTGTTATTAATATTATCATTATTATTTTGCTTCCCATTTCTGTTGCAACTTATCATGACCTTTGTTTAGATAAGTATCGTTGAGATTTCTGTCAGATTACTTAATTTTAGAACATAGTATTTCTGTTAATTGCCTTTATCTTTCTCTCTAAGTTATCCACTTAGCAGTATGTAACCCTGCTTAAATTATGCCATGGCTAGAAGCTTTACTATTCAAAATTTAACTCTTTTTGCCCTTTGGACAATTTTACCCTTGCTCCTTCCAAAGTAAGACTCTGTTTATTTCTGTGGCATCCTGAAGAGGACGCAAGACCACACCTTAGTCAAAACTGCTGACCAGGGTGCCTTGAGAATCTGGGGAAAGTTGCATTCCTACATTTATCTTCATTCCCCTGCATCCATCATGATTCTACATTGCCATAGTGAATGGTAGCAGAGAGGTAGATGGTGAGGTCATCAAAGCCTGGGACCCCACAGAGCCTGCCTGACGACGACCTCAGTTTGTACTTCCCATCACAATGTAAATCTTCTGTCTACAACCTCAGTGCTTACACATATTTCTCAGTTTCTTGCAACTTATTGTGGCACTTATTCTTATAGGGAATTTTTCCAAATCTAAGACATCATGGGTGCTGGAAAGATTCCTCAGTGGTTAAAATCACAGACTGCTCTTGCAGAGGGTCCAGGTTCTACTGTCAGCCCCCATATCGGGCAGCTTACAATCATCACCCACACCTCCAGAGGATGACTAGTCGCCCAAGGTTCCTCTGCAACATTGGAACATCCCTATTTTGGCCTACAGGCCTAGAATATTTGATAGATCTTTCTGTGAAGCAGGAATTTTAAAGGACTGTCCTACATTATCTTGGGAAAGTTTGGCAGTTACTTTCTTATGTGCCCTGTTGGTCCAATTTGAACAGCATACTGTCAGCAGTCGACACAGGAGCAGTTTCTTGCCCAGGGACTGGCTTTGTCACATTGAAAGCAAACTCCATGTGTAGGTTCTGCAACACCCATCATCCTTTTTTGGAGTAAATTGGTGCTTCCAGGTGCAGTTGTCTATCACTGTCGTGAAAAGCTTTATGTTATTAAAACATCCTAAGTGTCATATTCTGTAGATCTGTGAAGTGTTTGAAGGCCACTTATCTATCTAAAATATTTGTTTAACCATTAAAACATACCTAACATGACTTCAAGTTTGAAGTATCTACTAACCTGAATTTCTAAGTTATCCTAAACAGTTTGTAATAATAGCCTTCCAGGACTAGAAATTTGCATTTTAAGTGAACTGCCTAGGGACAATACCTTAAACAAGAGTAGAGACGTATATGCAATATGTTATACCATGAATAACCTTAAGTTTGTATCATTATACAAATGTAAAATATTTGAGGCTACTAATTTCTTTTTAGTAGATTCAATAAATTATATTTTATCCTATTATTCATATACCTCCATTTTCTTTATTTTCATCTGTCATCCCCATTTTTTTCAACACTAGATAGAAGAGATTTTGGATTTCCTTTAAAAGCATGCATGAGTTTAGAGGGGAGAGCCACACTGCAACTCCAAAGTCAGCTTTGATTTTTAATTGCTTTGGGACCACAAAAAGTTCATTTGACTTTTATGTTTGCGTAGAATAGTAAAAACAAGCATTTGGAAAGATTCAAGACATTCTAACCTGTTGGAGATGTGCTATATCATTAGGCCAATTTATTTCTTTTTTCTTGGCACATTTTCTCTTGATAATTCATCCTTCTTCTTTAGACATCTCATTGTTTCAGTAGTCTCTGGATTCCTTTAGTTGAATGCTTTTATTCTTCTGAAATAACAAAAACAAAATTTTGTTTGTTTGATACCTGATAAAATGAAAGACATTTCTTAGTCTTACACTTTAGTTTGGATTGAATGGACATGCTGTCTGATGAAATATTGCCTCTCTAATAATCAGGAAGTTTCTCCTATTTGAATCTAATCTTTATCAGTTTTGATGATATCCATGCTTTTTCTTTTTCTGTGGATATAAAAGCAACGCCTCTTCCCTAACATAACCCATCCTGGTTTTCATTCTGAGATCAAGATGTCTTTAAAATATGTAGGGTGAGCGGGGCATTGGTGGCGCACCCCTTTAATCCCAGCACTCAGGAGGCAGAGGCAGGCAGATCTCTGTGAGTTCGAGGCCAGCCTGGTCTACAGAGTGAGTTCCAGGACAGCCTCCAAAACAATACAGAGAAACCCTGTCTTGAAAAACCAATATATATATATATATATATATATATATATATATATATATTGTGATTTAATTCAGCAGTTTTTTCTACTGTCTAATGTTTCTGAACCCATTGTTCCTTTTTCATTGGCATTTAAAAAATTAAAGTTAATAAAGCAATGTGTACTGTATCTCTGGGAATCTTTATTTCCCCTTTCTGTTTATTAAACATATCTTTCAAAGTGTTATTATATCTTTCTCCAACTGCTTGTCCTGTGTGTGATATACCTGTATAATGCTTTATGGTATTTTATGCAAAAAACTGTTTCATTTTACTAGAAACATATGCTGGAGACTTGTCAGTGTTAATTCTTGCAGGTATACCCATAATGGCCATAACTTCTAACAATATGTGATTACAGAATCAGCTTTTTTTCAGAACCTAAACCAGTTGCCCATTTAAATCCTGAGTATGTATATATTTTAATTTTCTAAGCTGCAAAATGAAACACATTCATTGGCAAAATTTCATTTCTTTGAGAACCTTTTAGGTTATTTACTATGGAAAATGGAACAAAGAACAAGTAGGACATTTCTTTATAATTTCCTTGGCTTGCTGTCAAGTGATGCAAAAATCTTTTTTCAAACCTTTGCTTTTAACATAAATTTTGTGAAATCCTGAGGCTTTTTAGCACGTTTCCTGTTAATAGTTGTTCCAGTTCATCATTGCCTTGTGCCAGAAGACCTGGTAGGCCCATATGGGATCTGATATATGTTACATACAGGGGATGATTTTTGTTTCTGGCTATTTCTTGTTATTTAACAATTATCAAAGTTAATTATGATTCATCTTGAATAAGTCCATCAGTTTCAATATGTAAAACAACTCTTTCTGTATATTTAGAGTCAGTAACTATACTAAAAGTTTCTGGATAATCTAATAATACATGAGAATAGCTTGGAATTCCTATTTTTGAACTGAATCAAAAGGACTTTGAGCCACTTTACTTATTTTTTTCTGACTTATTGCATGCCTTTCCTGATTTATTTGCATCAGTATAGAATGTACTCCAGAAATTGGTGTTACTTTTATTATATGAGGGAGAATCTAATTATTTATGTTTATGAATTGACGTCTCTTGCCTTTGGGATATTTGTTGCTAATCTCTCCCAATAATTTATTGAAAGCTCCTTGTCAGTATGCGTTTTCTACCCATAATGAGGAAATTTGAACATTAGTAAATTTTACCAAAATTTCTGCTGGATCTATTCCTGCTAATTGACCAAGTCTCAATTTTCCTCTCAGGATCAGTTCAGATTCCTTTTCAACATAGGTATTTTTTACTGGTTGTGGTAAAAATATCTATTCTAGGATATTATCTTATTTCTGCATAAGAATCCCTGTAGGAGTGTGGAAGGTAGTATGACCAGGATACAATCAAGCTGTGGATCCAAGCAATCCACATGTGAATCCTGTAATTTCTTTTCTACAAGAGATAACTCTCTCTCAGTCTCAGCTGGTAATTTTCTTGGACCATTTAAGTTCTCAACACCTTGTAAGGTTTTAAATAAATTCCTTAGCGCTTGAGTAGTTAATCCAATTGTCGGCCATAGCCAGTCAATGTCTCCTAGCAATTTTGAAAATCATTAAGCATTAGTAGTTGATCTCACCTGATTTGTGCTTTCTGTAGTTGAATTTTCTATAAACCTATCTTATATCCTGAATAATTAATAGAATTTCCTCTTTGTATTTTTAGAGCAATTTGTATTCCCCAACAAGGCAAAATTCTTATTACTTCATTAAATATTTTCTAATATATCTGCATCTGAATCAGCTAGTAAAGATATCATTCATATAATGCTAAATTATAGGCTGAGGAAACTGTTTATGAGTTATTTCTGATGGCTGTTGTACAAACTATTGGCAAAAGATGGGGGTGTTTAACATTCCCTGTAGAAGAATTTTCCAGTGGTGCCTTTTAACAGGTTGGAGGTTATTAAAAGACACCATGAAGGCAAATCTTACTATTCTTGTAAAGGAATAGCAAAAAAGCAGTCTTTAAATTAATCACTATAGCAGATCATCCTTCAAGCAAGGGAATTCCAGGATGTAAAGAGCCCATTGCCCAAATCAACTTACTTATAGCTCTCAGATCTGTTACCAGTATCCATTTTTCATATTTCTTTTTGATAACAAATATAGGAGAAGTCAAAGGACTGGCTGAGTCTTCAATATTTTGAGCACCTAGCCTTTTTCTGATGTCAAAGGCCGTTATTCTACCCAAAATGTTTGTCAGTTAACCATTTTAAAGGTAAAGTTCTTGGTACCTTTAAAAGACCAATGGCTGTTGTATCCTGCTTATGTACAACCTGAATGGTCTGTGACTGTTCCTGATAATTCCTTTTAATATTTTTCTCAATCTGATCCAAGGTTGATTTTATTAGTAACGTCTCAGGTTTAGCAATGTAATCAAATATACCACATCAAGTCTGTGACTTTTCTGAGTTCTTTTCCTGAGACAACAAATATGATATCCTCTTTTCTCTGGCTCCTTAGATCTGGGATTGCAAACATGTGCCACCATGCCCTGATTTATCTCCTATGGATTCTGGAGATCAAACCAAAGTCTTCATATTTTCACAGCAAGCATCTTATAAACTGATCTATCTTCCTAGACCTTCTGTGGTTCATTTTTAATGTTATGTTTTACATAAAATGTGTCATGGACCAGGTGTGGTATAGCATACCTTTAACCCCAACACTCAGAAAGCAGAGGCAGGCAGATGTCTGTGAGTTGAAAGCCAGCATTGTCTATATAGAATAGCCAGGGCTATGCAGAGAAACTCTGTGTCAAAAAAGGTGTCATGATTTTGATAAGCTTGAGTGCCCCACACAAAAAAGGGCACTCTCTGTCTACTCACAGCTGTGTCTTCAGCGGCTAGAACTATGATGCTGGAGAATGAGGAGCCTTAGGAATAGTTTTAGTAAATATATGAATGAGTGAATGGATGAATTAATGAATGTTCTAATTGTTCATTTGTAAAGCATTTGTAGCTTCAACTTCTTGATTTAAAAACAACTATGCTCACTTTGGCAGCACATATACTAATTTAAAAGCAACATTTAGGAAAGAAAATGTTAAAATCACTTACTACAAAATTCTGTACTTGGAATCATGTATGAACCACTCATTTGACAATGATGACATTTTTGTGTTCATTTTATGAATTTCACCATTTATCAGCTATAAAAAGATAATGTCTGAATTTGGATCCACAGATTTGAAGAAGTGTGAACTTGAAGACTGGAGGTCACTGCACTTGTTGCTCAAAATCACACTTTATAATTAGGGTTTGGCATTATTTTCTCAAAGTTAAGGCAATGATTCTATTGTAAATGGGATTATGAACCAGCTCAGGGAAATTAGTATGACACAGACACAGCATTATTCAGTAATAGTGAATTAATCCTTTAAACAGTCTCTCACAAACAGAAGTTTAATAGCATCAGATAAACAGAGAGTGCTTTGTGTTTCTTAGAAGCAATAGACAATACAAAAAGAGAGTAGGGAAGATACCCAAACCTTTTGGATAGAACCTCAGTTACTTTTCCTGTTGCTCTGACAAAAACATATTGTCAAACATACTGAAGGGATAAAAGTTTATCTTGGCTCACAGTTCAAAGGTTTTGTACATTCTAGTAGAGAAGTCAAGGGATTTGGCATTTGGGCTCATTGGTCATGGCACATCTAAAGTCAGGAAGCAGAGAGGGGTGAACACTTGTGTTTGCCTCAGTTTCCCCTTTGTATATCATCCATGCCTAAGTAATGGTGCCACCCACATTGGGCAAGTCTTCCTACCTCTGTTAATCTCATCAAAATAATCCCACAGAGGGATACACAGCAGCCCTTCTCCCAGACAATGCTAGAGTTCAAATTAACAGTTGAGCCTAATCGTCGCATACAGTACCCCAATGAGTGGAAACCTACTCCTACATGTGTAGTGAAGCAGAGTTCAAACTATTCCTACATTCAAAGAGTTTATTTGTAAACATCCAAAGGGAATGGGTTTAGAGGTGATACTCAATTGCGGATAATTGTATAAAACAAAAACATGTTGGGAAGAATTTTTTTAAATCACTCATTTGAGTTGTCTCTAGGGAAAGTTTCTCGAAAACAAATATAGGAGATGAAACAGTAGAACATATTTCAAAAATAGTCTAATAAAAATAATATTCCATATGCTAAATTAATGATACCAGCAGAAGAATTCTATATGGTAAATGATGAGGATAATAGTAAGAACACAGTTCTTATTGGATTCCTGGCACATAGAGATTCAGACTTTTATCTGTTCTGCATGTAGGTAGGACTTCCTCTTCCTTAGGTTTTTGATTGGTATTTTATGAACATGAAGCTACCAAAGAATAAAATATTATCCCTTGCCCATGGGAAATGCATTCAATTGTCTATCAGTAACTGAGTGAATTCTGTCATTTTTTCGCATGCAAAATGTCAGTCTACCTTCAAAATAAATACTCCCTACAAGGGAACTTTAATTGGATTTAATGGTTCTATATTTTCCACCAAAGAAATATTTCACTAATTTAGGTTTCTTTCTTCCCCTTCTTACATCTTCTTCCTGTTTACACTTCTCATTGTGAATGAGTTTATTTACCAGGCTGGGATTGATACTATGAATCTAAGCATCCCGTGATTGCCCTTCCTCTTTATACACAGCACCATTTGTACTATACACAGCACTATACTATACTATACTATACTATACTATACTATACTATACTATATTATCTCTATGTAAGTAAGCACTTACATTGGCCAACATTTCTCTTCTGGTCTTTAGAACTTTGTCAAAACACGGTTCATTTTGAGAGCTGCTTTCTGGTAACAAGTTAAAAGCAGTTTGATCTTTTTCATTTCAACTGTTTTGTATGCTCCAAGAACAAAAAAATATTAATTATCATTTCTATCTGGCACTGCATAGGGCATCTGTATGAGCTTTCCCACTGAGCACTTCTGTTTCTAATCTTAATTAAATACCAGTGCTATTATCAGAAAGTACCAGTTCATATCTAATATTTAATAAAAAGTTGTCTCCATTGGCTCCTTCTATCTCTCAGAGTAAAAGCCAGGCCTTTGAATAATGTCAAAGTTAAAGCACAGCTCACACTCTGGCCAGGTTTCCTAACTGGGTTTCCTCTACTGTTGCATTAACTAGAGTATCTGCTGTCTCAGACGCCAGAGGCTGTGCTACCTGGGCACATGGTACTTCTCCTGGTCCAGAATTCCCCAAATATCCAGCTTTTCCTGTATGGATGATTTGAATGGTAGTTGCAATGAGAATATCCCTCACAGATATATTTATTTGAATGTTTATCCCCAGAGGATTACGATGACTTTCAGGAATTTATTCAAAAATACCCCTGGTTAAATAGACAGCCTTAGTCCCATGGAAAGCAAGGTTTTTTTTAAGCCCTTCTTATCCTCATTCCAACTTTATTTTCTCCAGAGATTATGTGCCTAAACTGTTTACTTTTCTGTTGTTCCATTCACTAGGAGGCTGTCTTGGTAAGAGTGATCTTTGCTCATACTTAACACTGAAGCCCACGCAGGGCAGAAAACAGCACTGGGTACCCCAAGGGGTATGCAATATATCTTCAGCCATTAGATTAACAATTGAATAAATGAATATTGGTGGGATTTTAGATCTCCATGAGGCTTTTAAACTTTTTTTGCCATGTTAATAGACAGGTACATTTGGGGTTCCAAAATTCTACAGGGTAGATGGATGGGACAGAAGGAAGGAGACTTCTTTTTACAAGTGAATGGAAGACATGGCACAGAACCAAGCACATGATTATATAAAATGAATTTTATCTTCAAATCATTCCATTAGCTGACTATTAACATAATTGACAATAGTGTATCATATTCATTGTTCACATTTTCATAACTTTTTTGTGAATAGCTATATGAATCTGCCAGGAGAACATATTTTATTTCTATGGAGCTGATTACATTGTATAGAAACTATTTTAATACTTAGCATACTTATGGAAATAAGAACAAGTTCACCATAATTATTAATCACTAGCTCCCAATTCATTCCTCTTGAAGTTTAGTTCTTCACCAAAGCCCTACCAACCTGTCCAGTTTAATGATCTACTGGGTTGGGAATTGTTCTGATATCACTCAATGTGGCAAAACAAACCTTAAATATAGAAACAGGGAGCTGAGAAGATGATATGGTGGGTGAGGGTCCTCATGACTGATTGTTTTGCATGCATAAGACCTGAGTTTAAATTCCCACAGCCTATTTTTAAAAGCTAGAATGTCTACATGTGCCAGTAACTCCAGAAACTAGAGGATCCTGGGTGAGCCAGCTCAACAGTAATGGTGAACCTCAGGTTCATTGAGCGTCCCTCTCTCAAAACAGTAAGGTAGAGAGCAATAGCAGAAGACAACTTTGCCTCTGGATTTTTTGTGCACAGGCATGCATATGTGCACACCTACATACGTGAGCCACAAAAAAACCAACAGTGCACACACTTTTTAAAAAAAGATTTCCACTGTTTTTCTTTAATAAGAGACCACTGTTGAAATTATCTGAAAACATGAATTAATGTTTCGTGTGGGGTCAGATTCATCTGCTAACTCAGGTAAACACAGAATACGGCAAACTGGCCCTCTTCCCACAGAGAAATTGAAAAGATAACAAGGGGGAAGCACTGGTGATAACTGGATGAGCCCCAGCTATCAGAATGCGGTGGAATTCAACTTTGGTAACTAAAACCCTCTTCCTGCTGTCAGGTCAGTCCTGATATCGGCTGGAATGTAAGCTCCTTCCGTAGTAATTCGTCATCTGGCTCCACTTAACTCTCTGAGGGATTGTGTATTCTAATCAATGGGTTCTTCATGTGAAGCTTCCAACAACAGGAAATGTACATTGGGAACTGATGAGATGTACGTTTGGGGTTTTCAACTTGTACATCTTGACCAGAAACTCTGAGAGTTGGGCACAATGATTGATTTTTTAAACATTCCCTGATAATTCTGATAGAGATGCTATGCATTGCTATTAATTCACTCCATATGTGTGGAGTTTCTATTGTGTATAAGATACTATGACTTTCAAAGAACTCAAAGACACAGCGTGCGCGCGCGCGCGCGCACACACACACACACACACACACACACACACACGTATGTATTCTTATAAAGATAAAATACTGAGGGCAATAAGCTGCCATAATTTTGAATGCAGGTTTCTGAAGTGACCCTCTACTGTATGTGTCAAGTTGATTTGTTTAGCTACACATCAATCTTTCTTTAGCTTTTGATGTACTTTTGATGTGCCTAAATCCCTCAATCCATATTTGAAACAATGAATTTATAAGGTAAAGGCATAAAGAGTATAAATTTAATAAATGAATTGTTAATCCTCAAATAGCAGGTAGTTGTATTCTTGTGAAATATTATTACTAGCCAAATGAGAGATATTTTTTGTTGTTCCTTTCAAATAACATCTGTTCACTTTAACATTGGAAGAAAAGCAAGAAGTGGCCTCTCAGAACAAAGAAAGCACAGAGCTCAATGGTTAAGAGCCTTGCTGCTCTTGTAGAGGACTCCAAGTTCAGTTCCCAAGACCCATAATAGATGATTCATAACATGTCTGTAAATACATCTCCAGGGACTCTGACACCCTCTTCTGGACTCTAAAGGTACATGCCCAAATGTTCACACACACACACACACACACACACACACTCTAAATAAAAATGCCAACATAAATATTTTTCAGAAGATTGAGGAGAAGGAGGGACCTTCCCAACACCTTCTCTGCTACTTTGGATCTATGCAATTAGCTGCAAGGTCAATCACTTTGGTGTAGTTCCTATCACAAATCATATTAACTTCTTGGGGAATGCATACTTGATAGTATATATATTTAGTCAGTCATCCAGTTGAAAATACAAACCCATCCAGGCATTTCAGCCAAACTGTCTCTAATTCAGGAATCATCTATAAAGATGCCAAAACTAGGTGAGGGGGCCTAGAAGATATAGTGACTCAGAATGATCAAAATAAACTGTTGCCTCCAATATGAGAGTTGCCAGCCACTACTGCTGGCCCAGTCTGGCCCTACAATAGTAGATAGGAGTGCCAGGGTGAGCTGACAACAGAGCTGGAGAAATCCAAAATTCTAGCTGAGTACTGCTGCCCTGGCAGCTCCAGAAGACAGGAACAATTACATTTCCTTTTCTGCATGCTTCCTAGTTTCCCAGTTGTACCTACCAAGGTCTCAGCTGACAATGGGCAAGCTGGAAGGAATGGGAAATGCAGTTGACAGGCTCCCAGCCTCTGTAGTACAGAATCTTGTAGAGAAAAATGGAATGGCGTTTAAACAAAGGAGGAAAAATCAATCTCATCGCGGAAGCTGTGGTGTGACACAGCGAGTCACATGGTCTATCCTTCTGTCCATGGATCTTTACTTGTAGATGTTCATGGCAAAGAGTCATTGTCTGGTTCAAGGCTTCTGGTTTCTGCTACACTGTCGATGCTGCCGTCTCACTGGGACTCCCCTTGTGTATCCTGCTGTTGCCTTGTGTCCTGGAAATTTTGTAGGACTGGTCCCTTCACCACGTACTTTAGCAGATCTCAGATGGATGTTGGGCTGGGCCAATGCATAACCCTGTCTGTGGACCTGGGTAGTTGCAGGGTTGGTCAGCCTACCAGCTCTCCCTTGTCATCACCACCAGGGTGAGCTCTCTGGCAATGCCCTGGCTAGTTCACCCCTTGCAGTGATGAGCAAGGGGAGGGGGCATTTCTGCTTTTACCTCCTCAGGGTCTGTTCTCCGGTACCTACATGATCAGGGCCAACTCTACTAGGATGCCCATCCAAAACAGGGATGCAACTGAATAAGGACAAGGACAACTTTCTCATTCTTATGACCTCAAGGCCAACTCTCCTACCTGCCTCAGGCATTGATGGGCAGGAGTGGGCATAAGAGAGGGTATCTCTCCCCTGCCCAGGCTGCTACTTGGCAGATGGGTACTGGGGACACCTCTTCCATGCTCACAACTTCAGGACTGGCTCACTCACACCTCCACAAACAGGATTGGCTCTGTTGTGCTGCCTAGGTAAGGGGCAGGGCCTGCTCTCCAGAGTATAACAGATGGTGGGGGACAGGGTCAATTCTCCTGCTCTTATGACCTCAGGGCAGACTCTCCCACCTGCCCCAGGTATTGATGGTTGGGTAGGGGGCATCTCGCCCCTTCCATGCTCTTTCTTTTCATTACTCCCTGTTAGCCTCATCCAGTAACCATTGGCCAGTTGACAACAACAAGTCACAGAAATTCATCTACATATTTATATTGTCTATGATTATGCTGCTTGCTGGGAATGAACCCCAAGTGTCAGCCCTGGAGTCACTGTATAACATAGTGTTATTACCACTCTCAGTATCATAAAACAACCCCAGCACCACATTTACTACTTGGATAATTTCCCTTAAGACCCCTTACAGTAGAGGCCAGAGCTGGCAGATGAAATTAACAATTTTATGCGAAAGTTTTCCTTTGGGTATTTGGGAATGTGGCTGATTTTGGTAAGTCTTTACCCAACTGTAGATTCTCTCTTTAATTCCTGTTTATTCATTTTTATAATTTCCTTCCCATGATTAATGTTGTTTTTGTTTTTGTTTGTTTGTTTCTGTTTCTTAAGTCACCAGTGGAAAAAGCATAGATGGCTTCTTCCTGGCCTGTTGAAACTGGTCGGTGTCCACCAGCCCAGCAGTTGCTTTTCACAGATTCATGCCTCCTTAACTTTCTGAAGAAGTCTTATGTCTGTGTCCTTAGTCAAGATACAAACTCTCAAAACAAGGCCTTGCACCTGGAACTTACCAGTTGGGATTCTGTTTTACTATCACTCTCTAATCTGTCCTCACAAAGATGAGCACCCAGCCCTTCCTCGTAGTGTACCTCTGGTGACAGTCAAACACTGTCATGCAAGTTAGTATTTAGTATATTTCTACCTGTGTGCAAATCTGAAAGGAACCTTGTTGTAGTCTGAATTGTGACCTCTGAGAAGTTGTAACCAACATATTCCATGTATGTCTACTCTCCTCTAAATGCAAATAGAAACTGAAGGTTTACGTGTGAGGCCACTCAAGAAATAATTTGTTTCTTTCCATTGCCTCTTTCAAATGCAACTGCTTAGTTTTTATTGCTTTGCAATCAGTTTTGTGATATTTACATTTTACTACATAGTCATAACCAGAATTATTCAGTTTTGGTTTTTATATGTAAACAAATTCAGTATAAACTGTCAATCATTTTATATGATGATTATTCAGTATTTTATATCACACATGTAGATATATAGGCACACACACACACACACACACACACACACACACTAATACTCCACAGCAAACATGTCAGAAGACAACTTGCAGGAGTTCTCTCAGTCCACCATGTATGTCCCAGGGCTCAGTTCAGGTTCTTAGGCATGATGCTAAGCTCCCCTACTACCTGAGATGTCTTGCTACTCCGTGTGTATGCAGTTCTCTAATAGTTACTTGTGTCATAATTGTCTAAAATTCATCAACAAGTGCTCATTAAAAGAACCTAAGGAACCTTAAGCCAATGTTTGTAAGATGTGGGGTCTTTTTGATTGTTTGTATTTTCCTAGAAGTGATAGCATTGCTAGGTATAAAATCCATAAACTAGTCTTTGATTTTGAAATTTAGTGCGTTTTAAGGCTTCTCAGGACTTTACCGTGTGGTGCCTTGGCATGACCACTCTGCCAAAGCAATCTCAGCTTTGTACTCATTGGCCCAATTCCTCTTTAGTATGGATTCCTAAGGAATTGCCTCTCTAATCTTGAAGTCTCACCAGTTTCATATTTTTCTTAAAGGGTGATTCACAGTTTTTAATCAGTGGGTTTATGGACATCTTTGGATTTATTTTTAGAAATGTTTGATATACCACACCACTGCTTTGTTTGGCTAGGAGCAGATACCTACTCTTCTCACCCATGTCTCTCTGTATTTGGTGTATATGCCTCTGGAGCTGTGGCCTTCCCCAAATCTTACTGAAAACAGCTTTGGTTATCAATAGTTATATTCTTTTTTCTCTTGGATTTTCTGGAAAACAGCTTCCCCTTTCCCTGTAGTCTGCCTATGGTATTTTTCCAGAAAAATTAGATATAATGAGAAATAATCTAATCAGTGTTTTAATACTCTTGGGGTTGGTATGGTGTAATGGGAAAACCCTGAGTCAGACAAACCGAGTGTGACCCTGGCCTCTGCCTGTCCCATATCAGCAATGTGGCTTTGGTTGGTTTTATCCCCCAATTTCACAGAGTCTCCGTTTCCTTTGTAAAGCTGTTATATAAATTAATGCAATAACCTGGGAGTAAATCACACATGAACTTATAATAAGCCCAAGTGTTAGCTATTATCATTTTACTCATTTTAAAGGAGCCACGGAGCCACGGTGTTAAAAGAAGTAAGATTAGTGTATGTGGGTCCTGGTAGCACACCCTGGAGTGTTCATCTCTGCTTAATCTGGGCTGAGGTTCTGTCAATATCCTTCAACTTTTCTGAATACATGATCCAAGGAAACTGATCAATAAAATATTCCTTGGATTGCAGGAGATGGGAGAAACATAAAGGCAGCCTGGAATTTAAGAAGAGCAGAGTACAGCTTGTGTTCAGGTATTCATGTGGAGGGCCACTTGAATTTTCAGTGTAGAGAGAGTTCAGACTTGTGATTAAAGGCTAAAATGCAGGCCTTGGATGACAGGCTCAAGGACCTGACAAGTGTTACTTGGGGAGAAGAGAGTGCATGGGCTATAGGTCTCTGTCTGCTACTTGTGATGTAGATAAGATGTGTATCCTGCCTAGAGTCATGCCTGCAGTCATGTCATCATCATCCAGATTTTATGCTTGCCTCCTCCCCCCAACTCCACATCATTGTGAACTCCATGGAAACAGTTCATGAGAGCCCCACATTGTGTACTGTAGAAAACAGAGTATATGGTGGATCAAATGAAAGGATGAGGATACACAGAGACCAAAGTGACCATTGCTGAGCAGAACCCTCTCATAGGGGAGGGGGTGGATGGTGGCCTGAGGGTCAGTATACCTGTTTACATTTTAGGGAGTCTTTAGATCTCTGGAACAGACAGTTTTCTTGGGTGGGGGAAGGGATGCTTTTCTGTCCCAGTGATTGACAGGCTTTGTTTGATTCACTCTTACAGGAGGGGGGCGATGGGATATTCTGGTTCTTCATCAGAAAGTCTCCTGCTATTGAGAGATCTCATAAGGTCTTGGGCCCCTGGAACCAGCTTTAGGAAGGTATCTACTAAAGACCTTCCAAGTGATTCATAACATCACATTTCCTCCCAAGGGCAGACAACACACGAGCCCCATTCCTCTGACTAGTAATTAGGGCCCTAGTGTTCTAGTTTGGGCTTTATGAGTTGCTGATTATGAAGGAAAAATCCAGCTCTCGTGTACTCTAATCCTCTAATCTGACTAGCTGCCTAAAATAAGGCCAAGGGAAATTGGTTTTTAATGCATCAGTAGATTCACACCACAATTTCCATGTTAAAATGAAATTCCTAGGTGGGCAAGATGACTTGGTGGATAGAAATGCTTGCCACTTAGCTTCATGACCTGAGTTCAGTTCTTCCAACAACTCACGTTGTAGAAGGAAGAAATGACTTTTGCAAGTTGTCCTCTGAATTTTAGACACAAACACTCACAAGCACACACACACACACACACAAACAGAGACAGAGAGACAGAGACAGAAACAGACAGAGAAACAGAGACATAGAGAAAGTGAGACAGAGAGAGAGAAAATAAGCACAATATTTTTATTTAAAATCCTTATTACTTGGCACCAGAAGAGTTTAATACTCTATGAGGAGGCATTTTGACCACATAGAGACACACACAATAACCAACATCTTAGAGGAGTTCCCAGAAAGATCCTCAAGCTCGCTGGACAGGACCGTGGAAAAGACAACAGAACACTAGTTTCTCAAAGAGGGAAAACACCCACACCACCTAGGGAGCAGCACATGTAGAGTATAGTGTCTGGGGACCCATTGCCTTCTCTGTCTTACTGCGTTCTATTCCCCAGTGTCAGCCACTTCCCACTAATACCCTGCTGAGTGCAGTGACACAGTTATTAGCTATCTGTGTATCACTATTTCTGAAGTTTTTGTTGCCTTTTTATTCACAGAAATATTTAATCTATGAATGTAAAGTTGATTAAAATTTCTATAGCAAGTGTTTTTAAAAATCACCACAGAATATCAAACTATAACATACTATAAAATATGCTATATAAAATCAATTGTATTTTTAAAATTTAGATTAGAAACAATCTTATTTTACATATCAATCCCAGTTCCATTTCTCTCCCATCCTTCCATGCCCTCCACTGACCCCCTATCCTATCCCCTTTCTGTTCCCCATGGAGGATGAGGATGAGGCCTTCTAGGGGGATCATCAAAGTCTGTCACATCACTTGGGGGAGGGCCTAGGTCCTCCACTGTCCTCCACTGCCTGTCTAGGCTGAGAGAGTATCCCTCTGTGGGGAAGGGGCTCCCAAAGTTCATTTGTACAGTAGGGATAAATACTGATCCATTGCCAGAGACCCCATAGACTATCTAGACCTCCTAACTGACACCCACGAGCAGAAGGTCTGGTTTGGTCATATGCTAGTTTCACAACTGTCAGTCTGGGGTCCATGAGCTCCCCCTTGTTCAGGTCAACTATTTCTGGGGGTTTCCCCAGCCTGGTCTTGACCCCTTTGCTCATCACTCCTCCCTCTCTGCAACTGGATTCCAGGAGTTCAACTCATAGCTTAGCTGTGGGTGTCTGCTTCTGCTTCAGTCAGCTACTGAATGAAGGCTCTAGAATGGCATATAAGGTAGTCATCAATCTCATTATAGGGGAAGGACATTTAAGGTAGCTTATCCATTATTGCTTAGATTCTTAGTTGGGGTCATCCTTGTATATCTCTGGACATTTCCCTAGTGCCAGATTTCTCTTAACCTATAATGGCTCCTTCTATTATGGTATCTCTTCTCTTGCTCTCCTCTATTCTCCCCCCTCCCTGACTCAATCTTCCTGCTCCCTCATGTCCTCCTCCCCCAACATCTTCTCCCCTTCTCTTTCTCTTAACTCCCCCTCCCCCTCATGTTCCCAATTTGTTCAAGAGATCTTGTTCCTTTGCCTTTCTCCTTGGGACCATGTATGTCTCTCTTAGGGTCCTCCTTGTTTCCTAGCTTCTTTGGTGGTGTGGATTGTAGGCTAGCAATCCTTTATTCTATCTAATATTCATATATGAGTGAGTACATACCATGATTGTCCCTTTGTGACCGGGTTACCTCACTCAGGATGGTTTCTTCTAGTTCCATCCTTTTGCCTGTGAATTTCAAGATTCTATTGCTTTTTTTCCCTCTGAGTAGTACTCCATTGTGTAAATGTACTAAATTTTCTTTATCCATTTTTCAGCTACAGGGCATCTAGGTTGCTTCCAGACTATGGCTATTACAAATAATTCTGCTATGAGTATAGTTGAACAGATGTCCTTGTTGTATGAATGTGTGTTCTTTAGGTAGATGCCTAAGAGTGAAATTTCTGGATCTTGAGGTAGACTGATTCCCATTTTCCTTAGGAACTGCCATAATGATTTCCATTTAATGTGACTGTTTCCTTGGAAACAATGTGAATAGCACTATCCCTTGTGGTCTCAGACACCAGTATCACCCAGGAGTCTGTAAGAAATGAAGATCTATGTGCCCCACCCAGGCCTACCAAATTAGTTTCTCTGGTAATGGAGCCCCATGAGTATGGGTTTCAACAAGCCCCTCACCTGATTTTTGTGCATAAAAAAGTTAAAAGGCCACTGTGGTTTAACTTCTATTTAGTCATTAAGGACATTAAGGTTCTTGTATTAATTTTATTTTTTGATTGATATTTATTTT
This sequence comes from Mesocricetus auratus, assembly GCF_017639785.1. Taxonomy (NCBI): domain Eukaryota; kingdom Metazoa; phylum Chordata; class Mammalia; order Rodentia; family Cricetidae; genus Mesocricetus; species Mesocricetus auratus. The sequence goes on along the minus strand of NW_024429267.1, from coordinate 53,678,228 downwards.
ATTTTTAGTTATGTGTGTGGAGGGCACTGTGTGTGCATACAAGTGCAAGTGCTCTCAGAGGCCAGCAGAGGGAATAGGATCCCTGGAGCTTGAATTACATGGGGTTGTAAGCCTCCCTCCATGGATACTGGTGATGGAACTCTGGGCCTCCACAGGAACTGTATGCCTGTGTGCACTCCTCACTGCTGAGCCATCTCTCCAGAACCTAGTGTTTATTTTTTAACTTTTGCCTACATAGACCCACTTATAAACAACTGAAAGTCATAGTAAAACATTTTCTTACAAGATCCTTCAGTTCGTCTATTTGTCAGCCAACCTCTTTATAGTATTTATTAGATCATTTTTTTACAATACAGTACATTGCCAAGATCATGATTAAGAAGCTTATTCAAATGAATTTAAAATGCTGAAATGGAAACGACCTGGGGATGTAATTGCCAAATTTTAATCAAGGATTTAATTTGCAGCTTGGACCAGCCAAATGGATTTTCCCATTCTCTAGTTCACTGTTTATACAAGGAAATTAAAAAGTATGGAATCATAGGCTGAGCAGTGAACCTTTGAAACATTCTGTACTGGGCTCACTTATTCTCATTAGCCATGTTATGTCATCTTGGTCTTTGGGAACTTTACTTCCTAAAGCCAGACTATGGCAAATAAAGAAACTAAATTGTGTGTGTGTGTGTGTGTGTGTGTGTGTTCATAAATTATTGCTGCAATACTTTAACATACACATTGCTCTGCACAGTAATAAGACAGGTTCCAAACACCATTCTCAATTCTACTTGTTCAAAGATGTCCTTTGTTTAATGTTTATTAAATTTCCGTGTGTGTTTGTGTGTGTGTCTTATAGATGTGAATGTGCCAAGGACGCAGGAGCTGGAACTAAGACTTTCAGCCTTGATGACAAGTTCAGCCATCTCAGTGTCATGGAATTACCCTTGCTTTAGCATGGCATGATCATCTACCTTCAAACTGCCAGGCATAGAGACATTGGAAGTATGTTTTCAAGTGAGAACACACATCATATTACTGCTAACGGCTACTGCTGGTGCAGTCCCATCTCATTGCATCCTCCATCTGCCAATCATCATAGATTTTCAGTCAGTTGTTTCTACTTGTTTCTTAAAAACCCAGACAGTGTCCCACTGTCTCTCTCCATCATTTACACCCTGAAAGCCCCTTGTGTGTGTTCAACAGAGTAATAGTTTTCAATCTCAGTTTGTTAGTTCAGTGTTAATGACTGTGAGCTCTGAGTCAAATGTAGAGATTGACAAATCAGGTCAGTAATGGTCTAATCATGCTGGGGTCAACATGATTTTATCCTTGCATCTATGTGAGGTGTAATCATCAAATTGCTGGGTTTACAAACAACAGCATTGTCTGTTTGGACACCTAGAAATTTCTGGAATATTCCAACGGTTCTTGTGGAAAAGAAACACAAGTCCTTCCTATAACAGGTGATTCTGTCCAGTCAACTAGTGGTAGAGACTTTGACTGATACAGTTTTTGTTTCAAATTCAGGGAAGAGCAAAATCACAAGGTTTTCACGATGGGGAAGGTACATGTTGTGGTTTGTCCTCCAATATTTTATGGCAATGTCTACAAACAAACAGGAAAAATGTGACTACCATGTCTGGATCCTAAACTGATTCTGATGGCATCTTCTTTAGTGGACACCCATGCCTCCTGCCATCACTCCATATGATTTTTTACTGTAAAATACCAGTTGCAGGTATGAGCAAACCTACCTCATCTCTATACAGCCAACATGCATACTATTAACTAGAGCTCAATATCTGGCTTTATCTTTTTTTGTGGTTCCAATTTTCATACAATACAATGGAAATGGCATTCTGCTTAGTCTAATTGTCAAACTGTACGCAAACCCTGACTTATCATATGATTTTATGCATTTTATTCATCAAATGTTTCATCAGAATTAGTAACAGGATGTGAAAATGCTTGAAGAGAAAGTTGGGTAACCTCTTCCATCCACCAGCATCGCCGACTAGAGGAACTCATGGTGATCCCTCTGAGCCATGAATGGCTGGATCAGTGAAGACTTAGCACCTGACTTTCAATCCAGCCCTGGTGGAGTGTTGACTGCCTGCACTTCGGTGTTGGTGTTCAAGACTCCCAGGCTACGAGTGTACTTAGTGGAATGTGCTCCAAGGTCATGTGATGATGCCTGCCTCGGGTGGGACCTGAGCTGGGAAACAGTTCCATCTTCCCTGGAGATTTGGGAGTGAATCAGAGAGTCCACAGCAGGAAAGACCAAAATGGTGTCAAGACTGAAACATTCTTCTCCTAGCTCCTACTTATATCCTATTTACATACCCGATATTTTCCCTCCATCTATCCTAGTCACAAAAGGCATGTCTAAATCATTAGAAAAGAAGTGGTGGGTGGGCTCAGGAAAGGGGCTAGCACAAAACCTCTCTTCAGGAGTGAGTTTTACTGAGAGGAGAAAACATTGAGACCATGGCAGCCATGAGTTGGCCTTGAGGTGGGAGGCCATAAAAGACTCCATATATCATATCAGAGAAAGTGTAATAGGGTGTTAAAGTGGAAAAGAGACTTCTCTTTAGAGCTTGCAGTGAGAGTCTGGGGAGGTGGTCAGTAGTTAAGGGAACTTACTGCTCAACAAAGAGCATGGATTTGACTCTCAGCATCCACATGTAACTCCAGTTCCAGGGGATGTCTTCTGTTCTCTATAGGCATGCAGCATATGCATAAGTTCACATGCATTCATGCAATCAAAATACTCCTACATTAAAAAAACAGATGACAGAGATGAGAGATAACACGAAGTAAGGTTGAGACTGTCATTGTAGACAGGACAATGGGAGAGGTCCACAGGTGATCCTTTAGATAATCAGTACAGAAGTTACTGATTATCTAAAGGATAAGGAAAGTTTTATACCAAGAAGTTTAGTCTGGGATACCCTACATGGCAGTGTGCTTGAAGGAGCTAGGCATTCTGTAGGACCATAACAGTCACAGCATAGCTTCTTAGTTGAGAGAAAGGGAAGGGGGGAGAGAGGGAGAGAGAGAATAAGGGAGAAAGGGAGAGAGAGAGGTGGGAGGAGAGGGATGGGGACAGAGGGAGAGAGGGAAAGAGAGGAGAAAGGAGAGAGAGAGGTGGGGAGAGATCAGAAGGATGTGCTGCAGGAGGGCGTGGCCCCACATTCTCTAGACTGTGGGAGAATCTGGCCTCTTCGAGTAACCAGCTTTTTCAAGGAGCAGGTCCGTGACATACTGTAACATACATGGAACATGAATGTTCAGGGCGGGGAAGAAAGAGATGATGAGGAAGCAACTGGCATGGTCTGCTGTTTGAAACTAAACACAACACATGGTGCAATTTGCCTTAAGACTTAGAAGCTCTAAGGATGAATCTCCTCCCTCAGGAAAGTATAAAATTTTAGACGGTTAAGTATTTGGATCACAGTTAACTTTCTTACTTTTCTTTAAGAGGCAAAAAGGCGTGGGGTCAGTCAGGATTATCCTTGGCTTGTGGCTGTTGGACAGTGGGGTGAGGAGCCCAGCTCTGCTTTCATCTTTTACTGCTCTGCTTCCTTCCTTTATAGCCCTTCAGCAGATGTCAAGATGATTTGTCTGGTTCTTTGTCGCTTCTTGTGATCTCTGCCTTCATGCAGTGTTCCCTAAGTGTGAGCTGGCTGTCTCCAGGTCATGTTCAAAGGCTCAACTTTCAAAGCAAATATACACACGGGTCATGAATATTTCTGAAAACAAAGGTTATCGTGTTTTCCCAAGGGGGATAGAAGAGCAAAGGGAGGATTCTGAGAATAGAGTGTGAGTTTAGTTCACCTGGCAGGATCTCTTAAAGATTGCGTCCTGGAAATGTATGGCCAAATTGAACAGCAGCAGAGGGGAATAAGCGGGGTGGAGACAGGGGAATGAATTCAGATGAAAGCAGAGAGAGAGAGAGAGAGAGAGAGAGAGAGAGAGAGAGAGAGAGAGAGAGAGAGAGAGCAGATTCAGCAAAGACTCAAGTTGCAAGGGATGTATTGACGTAGAAGACTGCTAACTGCCACCTGGACCCAGACATGTGCAGCAATGCGAGCTACTCACAGACATGCACTCGTAGATGCACACCCAGACCTTGAAGGGACAGAACATCTTATTTCATCTGCTTGCCGAGGAATGTGGCTGCTGATAAGATGGCAGAAAATATTTCTGAGAACAGAGACAGCCTGTCTGAACCCAGCTCAACTTCTCCTTCTTATCGCTTTGTGGAAACACGCTATCTTCAAGAGCCAAATTAGCTTTTCATGATATGGATTCTTGGCAGCTCACAGTGAGGCATCGCAGGGCTGAATGGGAGTGACTAAGCTGTTTTGTGAGCAGACCTCTTTCCAGCTCTTTCCACAGCTGCTGCCTCAATGGGTTTCCTGTCAACCAGACATGTGGGATCTTTGCTCTTCCAGAGACTTAGGGATGTCTGGAAACATTAAGTTTCTTCTAGGAAAGACATGGTCAGTGTAACTATCAAAAGGAGACACAGGGTATTTTTTTGTGAGAAACCAATTAACTGTGCACACTGATGTCTTATAGGTATTGTTTAATTTCTATTTAGAAGATTCCATATTTGGATATACTCAGTGCAAGCAGGAGATATATTTGTGATCCACTGGACAGAGCCTTTAGCAGTTAATGGTGTTATGCTGGGAAGGTTATCAACTAGCAGTCAGGCATTAGATGAAGTATATATAGGGTCAGATATTAAATTTTTGTTTCTCATGTTTTTCTCTACTATTTTTGAATTTTTAACCTCTGTTTCTCTGTCTCTGTGTCTCTGTCTCTGTGTGTCTGTATGTGTATGCATGCACAAACACGTGTGTGTGGCATGTGTGGAGTTCAAAAGACAATTGTTGTAAAAGGAAGCTTTTCCTTGTGAGAAGCATTCCCGCCAGCCTGGTTCCAGAGCCGCATCAGTCCCAAATAAACACACAGGAGGCTATATTAATTATGAAGCTGTTGGCCTTGCTTGTTTCTTACTGGATAGCTCTGACTTAAGTAATTACCCCACAATTGTTAATCTAAGTATTTCTCTTACCGGAGAATAGTTCTGGGCTTCCTACCCCATGGCGTTACATCTCGACTCTCTCGTGTTTCTCCTTCCCAGAGTCTTCCTGGACTCCTAGTCCCACCTATCTAGATTCCTATTGGCTCAACAGTGCTTTATTGACATAAGACTTCCCCAACAAATTGGCACCATCCAACTGTCTCCTTGTACCACATGGGTCTCAGGTCAAGTTCTGGGCTTGGCAGCAAGAGCCTTTGCCGGCTGAGCCATCTCACTGGCCTTTCCTCTGGGTTTTTCTAGCTGGGTGTGAAGTTGTCTCCACAGAGTTATGAAATGGCTATTTTTCATGGAAGTTTTGTTTCGTTCATCAATAAAAAAGTTTCAGATATCACAATCAGAATACAAACTACCCTAATCTAATGTTGTGATACACATTGTGAATGAAGAAGCTTGTCCTTCTGGGCTCTGTAGAGTCTAAAACTGGTTTTCTTGCTGTTGATGTAACCCTACTCTCTTATTTTCTTGCCATTTTAATTCATGCTATTGTGTATGTGTTGTTGTGTGTATGTGTACAAACAACTTTCTATCTTCCAGTGGTAGTTTTTAATAGATATTTTTATACATGTAACATTGCTGCTTCCAATATGTCATACCCCCTTATTATATATTCAAGGTGAAGTTCAGGTGCTGCCTAACCTCTATTCCATGTCCATCTTTATTGCCAATGAGCCAGTTTTACTTTCTAAAAAGAGAAAGAGTCTTGGTCCCTGTCGTTATTCAGTGGATAGAGAAGTCTGTACAGACTGAGAAAGATATTGCAACAGGCCCAAGACCTGAGACTTGACCTTGAACATATATACAATATGGCTAGAAAATGTGTGTGTATTCAGTGAGTTTTCTTGAAGAGCTTGCATGCATTGTTTTAGGAGTTATCTGGGACTTCTCTGCAACCTCATTTTGTTAGGAGAATTAGCCCCCTTCCCATCATACCTTCTGTACATGTTACATCAATCAAATCCTGCTGTCTATGCCTCATCCCCACCCAATCCTCCATTCTACTCTGTAGTTGGGAGAGACAGGATAGCATCTCGTGTTGGTCCTATGGCATTTCCCTATATTCCTTCCTAAGCAGTACCAGCTTTGAATTTTATGACATTCTTTTTCTTATTGGGCTTCTCTGTTGGAGAAGGAGGGAAACTTTTTTGCCATGGCAAGAACTTTTGGCCTGACACAGGTGTTTTAGTTCTTTCTGTTGTTGTGATGGAAAAAAAAAGCCCTGACAAGAACAACTTAATGGAGGATGGGTTTATTTATGCTTACAGTCAAAGGATGTCATCAATCAAGGCAGGGAAATCAAGGTGACAGAAGATGGAAGCAGGGGCTCACATCCCAGGGGCCAGCAGGAAGCAGACAGTGATGTGTGTTGCTGCTCAGCTCCTTTCCTCCAATTGCAGTCCAGGATCCCAGCCAGGGGGATGGTGCCACCCACAGTGGATGGGATCCTAAGTTAGTACAATCAAGATAACACTGACTACTGTAAAGAGATGCCTTTTTTCTTGTCTGCGTTTTGATTTGTCCCCCACCAGTCACCTGGGCTCTGGCGCGTTGTAGTCCCCAAATAACACACAAGACGCTGTATTAATTATGAAGCTGTTGGCCTTGCTTGTTTCTTACTGGCTAGCTCTGACTTAAGTATTTATCCCATAATTATTAATCTAAGTATTTCTCTTACTGGAGAAGTTTCCGGGCTTCTAATCCCTATGGCGGTTACATCTTGACTTCCTGTGTTTCTCCTACCCAGAGTCCGCCTGGACTCCTAGTCCCACCTATCTTGCTTCCCTATTGGCCAACAGTACTTTATTGACATATACACAGGACTTCCCCAACAGACTACCACAGTAGGCAATGTAAGTGGAGCTCCTTCCTGCCAGCGAGTATGTGTTCAGGAGACATCAGCGCAGCCCAGGCTTCCCTCCAGCTAATCTAGGTGCACACAGACATTGCTCCTTTGACCTCTTTCTGGCTCCATCTTGACCACAGTGGTATGGTTTCCTATCTTTTGGGATCACTGCTTTCATGTCTCCCAATGAAAATAAACTCTCATTTAGTCCCTCTGTAAAAAAAGAAAAATTATATATATATATATATATATTCCAAAACCTTAATTTCATCTTCTCAAGCCCAGGTGTCTGTGAAGGGACGATACAGAGTTACTGTTAGAAAAAAAAAGTGTCCTGGGAAGTTTCTATTAAAAATCATTACGGAGGGCTGGAGAGATGCCTCAGTAATCAAGAGCATGAGCTGCTCTGATGGAGGATCTGAGTTCTGTTCCCAGCACCCATGTCGGGTCACTTGCCACTGTCTACCACTCCAGCTCCAGGGAATTGCCACACTCTTCTGACTTTTGTGGCAGCCCTCATCATGTGCACATAACCACACAAACACACACATATCAACTTGACTTTTAAAAAAAACTAAGTTTGAAAAAAATCACATAAAAGGACATAAAGTAAGTTAAACATAAGAAATAATTTAGTATTTTACAGAAAGCTCTTTATGTCTCACATCTTACTGAATACACACTCTAAAATAATAGGGTATATTGTCTAATGGTTTGCTCTATTATTCACAGTTTGTGTTTCTTAAATTTTCATGTGTTCAGAGCAACACTGGGTTTAAGCCCTGAAGTCACTATTTCTTGTGGTGAACATAATGTGTACATTTCCCAGGGATGTAATAAAAGGTCCAAATTTGCTGTTTTACTCTTCAAAGTTCATATTACTGATTTCATTTTGTGCCCATCCTGATAAGAAGAAAAACTGTGTACATTTTTGATATGCAGCATCTTTTGTGGGGCTTTTATTTTTTAAGTCAGATGAGATTTTGATTTCCTTTGCAGCCTTCCTTAACCCTTTATATGCAATCTTATGCATAATTTGGAGAAAAAGACACCCTCAAGACATTGCTGTGCAAGGTAAAAGTGGTCTTTAAAAGGCACCAAACACATTTTTTTTTTGCCTGAGTCCCCAGAACAGCCAGGTTCTGATGGTTTAATCCTGAACCTTCAGAATGCACCTCAGGCTCCTGATCTCTCAAGCTGTGTGATCAGCTTCTAAAAATCCAAAGGAGCGAATCCTCAATGGACCCAGTCCATAGACCCCACACATTATGTTTTTTAGTTAGTTTAGACAGACACATTATAGTGCCTGTGTGTAGGGAATGGATATGTGTGTAGGTATGTAGCATGTATGTGAGGACACACATGCTACAGTGTAAACGGGGAGGTCAAAGGATAGCTTTCTGGAGTCAGTTGTCTCATTTGGCGTGTTTTAAGACAAGGTCTCTCTTGGCGTTTATGCTGCTTGGCTGCATATGCCAGGCTTCCTGGCAGGCAAGCTTCCTGCTCATTCTCCGGTCTCTGCCTCCCATCTCACTGTAGGATCACTAGGATAACAAATGCATGCTACCGCATCTGGCTCTCTGCATGGGGCCCTGGGATCTGAACTCAAGACTGTCAGCCTTGCAGGGCAAGGAGTTTACTACCTAAGCCATCTCTCTGGACCATAACACTTTCAGCTGTGGTATTTCTTTTCCTCCCAACATAAAGACATTTATTTCAGATTTATCCAATAAAAACTATTTGTTTTGAATTTGACAAGCCTCAACTTCATCCCAGTTTCCTCTTACTCGGAGGGCCTGAATTAGCTGTTTTTGAGAACTAAATGACAAATAGCATTTGGCTAGATACAAAGGGTTTTTGAATGTGCTGAGTTCACACATTTAACATAGAACATACTATAGCATAAAAAATCAATCATTTAAAACAAAAACCTAGACACATGTAGATTTGCAGTTCTCTTTTCTAACCTTCTAAGATGGACAATAGTTTGATGGCCAGAAATAAGTTCCAACAGATAATAAAACTATTGTCTGTCTCATAACTGTCTTGATGTCTTCTTTGAAAGGGATTGTTAACGCCATGAGTTGAATGAAGTCTAGTATACAGAACATAGACTATAATTACACACAGTATGATATATGATATATATGATGTAATATGTTATAACACAACATACATGTGGGCTGCAGGTTTTTAGTTATTTGTCTGCCACAAAAGAAGACAATGTTACATTCTTATTTAGAGATGCATTACGAGGGCTAGAGAGGCGGATGAGTCTTGAGAGCACTTGCTGTTCTTGCCAAAGATACAGGTTCAGTTCCCCGCACCCACATGGTGGCTCACAATTGCGAGTAACACCAGTACCAGGACTTCTGATGCCCTCTTCTGGCCTCCTGGTTGCACTGTACGCGTGTGATGTATATAAACTCACCCAGGCAAGCACACATACACTTAAATAAAATAAATACATCTGTCTTTTAAGAGTACTTGAAGAAATAAATGGAACAGGACAAATAGATCTTTGCAGACAGTATCATGGAAAGTTGTAGTTCATGTATTCACACAGTATGGCTCGCCTGCACAAAACTTTCAGAGTGTGAGGAATGACATGTCACTTTCTGCTTGATTGGTTTGATTGTTTACTCTTCAATAGTTTTTTTCCCTCTCTCCCCTCCTCTTATGCGGGGGAAATATCATATCCTAAAACATCGTATTACATCTCAGTGGACCCGTTTCCCTGAGAGACCACTCCCATCTTCAGGCAGCTCCCGCAAATTCCTATTGCAGGGTGAAGGGCTGTGATAAATGCCTGCTTGCTGGTAGAAGCCTTTGTTCGGTTTGGAAGAGAACCAAGAAGACACTTCTCTGTCCATAAATTGTGAGAGTCTTGTGGGTCTCATGCCCTCCTTGCCAATTTCTATGGCAATACAGCTTCTTAAGTAGGAAACGTAAACTAATCTTGGTGTATTAAAATTTTAGGGATTTTTGCATGTGAGTAAAATTCATATTCATTGAAATGAACATCTGTCTTATGTCCCATGCCAAAAAATGAATATATTGTTTTAATTTTATAATTAGCATATACTTAAACGTTCTCATATTCTCTATGTGCAACATTTAGTCACAGTTATTATGAATGTATAGAGGATTAACTTTGCTTAGAAAATAGAGTCTAAGGGAGAGTTCTATTATCTTGTGGTTTGAAAGACAAGTTTAGCTCTGCAGAACTGTCAGTGTATGCAGAGATATTCCATAAATATGTCAATCATATTTTGACAGCACAGTCTCATATTCACTCTGCCATCAAAATATCAGAGAATAAAGTCTCCCTCTGGAGGTGCACATTCTTGCTTCTTGTGCATTGCCAAGCAAAAGTTTCCTCTTGTGTTAAAGTTCCTCCTTTTGGACCACAAAACCCCCAAGATGAAATGGACTATAGTGTAAAGGAATCTGACCTCATGCCTGCCCTTAACATTAGGAGTGATCGCCTCTCTCATAAAATTGACTCAAGATACAGTCCCAAAGTGGCTCCTATCTCTGCATTTCTGTGAGAGAGTGGAATTGTGCTCTCTTTCTCTTTTCTTCTCTCAGTTTGCCTGGGAATGTCTCTGATGGTCAGTTGTCCCAGAAAGGAAGCCCCTGAATCCCACAGAAATACCTCACAGGAGAAAACAAAACCAAGTCTAATAGTTTAATTCTGAACACATGGGACTTACCAGGTCTTCTACCTTCCACCATGTAGGAAGTATAGTGCTAGGTTAAGTACTAGGTTAAATTCTTAGTTGTGGTTTGTTTCCTCTCACAGCAACTCATCCATTTGTCCTAGACTTAAATCTAATGAAAAATGCCTTAAAAACAAATAATGTATATTTGTCTCTAAGTACTGTCTGCAGTCTAACATGCAACACTGGATTTTTCTCCTAGTAGTTTCTGGGTATAAACATCTAATCCAACAATAGCAGCAATCAAGCAATTAAGAAAATAGCATACAGGAACGTGGTTAATTTCTAATTGTATATAACACATTAACATCTGTTAGTAAAGATAGATAAGTGTATACTTTTTTTTCCTATTGCTTGGGATTGCACCCAGGGCTTCCTGTTTGATAAGCCAGCTCTCTACCCAGCTTTCTCCATTATGCTCTTTAAAATGTCCTGTTTCCACTTTAGCCTGACCATGCCTGTGTAATCATTTAGCTATGCTTGCTAAGACTTGGACCAGCCTCTCTTGTAGCTGGTGTTGTCTAGCCCTGGTTATGGTAAGGTATAGAAATGTGTTCAGCAGCCTCACTAAGAAGAACCCGAATGTGGTTGGTGACCAGGCTTAATGACATTGATAATAAGCAACTTATTTGGGTGACAAAAAAATGGAGCAAAGGTGCAGGGAGAAAGTAAACATGGAGATGTCCTTGTAATTCCTACCTTGAGATAGACTAATCAAAGTTTGATTGCTGGATCCCTCTCCTCTCCAGCTGTTTCCCAGGTTCCCTTCTGTCATCTCTCTCCCATCATCCTTCAGCATGCTGCACTACTGCTTCTTCAGACCTCACTTCAGTATGGGACCAGGGAGGACAAAGGGTTTGATGGCATCGTTCTTTGATTTTCTATAAGACTACCTAATAACAAATACAGTGAAAATGCCAATGGCTCTGTTGTTGGCGAATGAAAGCAAGTGATATCCTATTCTGCCAAATGCATGGGAATAGGACATGAAGACGGGTCTTCTACAAACAGGCAATATATTATGACATTCAGAGTAAAACACTCTTTTTCATTTAGGGTAAGCGGCTAGCTCAAATTCAGGGCTTGCTGGCCAGGAAGTCTAGTCAAATAAGCAAGCTCCCAAAATAAAATGGAGAATAAATCAGGAACACATCCAAGATTGATCTCTAGTTTTTATATGCGCATATGAATGTGTGAATACACACACACACACACACACACACACACACACACACAATTTCTTCTTCTACCTGGTTCACCAGAACTGCCATGATACATTTTCCTCCAGATTCTACCATCTCCATCCCCTTTGTTAAGTGGTTGGTCATTGTTCCTGTGACATGTGACACATGTGTCCCATGCTCAACAGCAAAGGAGAAAACACAGTACAGGATTCTTTATACCTGGCGCTTCCTTTTTATGAAGGCTCCCTGGAGTGACAGGCCTATGGCTCTGCCCATGTTCCTGTGAAATTAGAGCTGCTTCTTTGGACTCCTGCTATTCTATTTATAGCCACAGGGCTTCAGTATTCAAAATGTCCAGAAAGTTGGATGTGCAGAAGTCTATGTGCATGGCAAATTCTACCTGGGCAAAGTATGATGGCCTATGAGAGAGGAAAACAGAAATTCAACGGTTCTTTCTTTAATTGGAATAGTAAAACCTGTAGCATTTTTTCATCTGGAAGTGCTGTAAGCCTGGGTTCTTTTTCTTGTTAATTCTATAGCCAGGTTGTCAGAAATGTGGCCGTGTATGTGGTAAATGGTGAAACAGAAGCTTTGAAGGGGCCAGACCTCTCAACAGACTTTGAAAGTTGGTAAATATGAGGAGTGAAATAGCATAACATTTTATGTTACAATGAACACAAAAGGGATATACCTACCATAACATTGGAGGCCAATCACGTATTCTTGTTGTCTTCCAAGTTATTGGCATTTGTTTTTGTTTTTCTGTTTATCTTTTGAGGTAGGGTCTCACTTACCGCAAAGTGGTCTCAAAAGTCACTGTGTAGCTGAGGTGGACCACAAATTTCTGATCCTCCAGGCTTTTACCCCTACCTAAGTACTGGGAGTACAGGTGTGAGCTGTCATGCCTGATTGATGTTTGCTGTGGTGGCAAAGGGACCTGGGCTTCATCCATGCAAAACAAGCTCTCTGCCGACTGAGCTGCAGCCCCAGCTCCTCATCTGATGTTTTAAATTATGGAGAAGCCTGGCAGGATGGCCCCACAGGCAAGGGTGCTTCCTGCCTGCCTGCCAGCCTGAGCTTTGTCCCCATGACCTGAATGATAGAAGGTCAGAGCCAATCCCTTCAAGTTGTCCTCTGACCTCCACATCTGCATGCACAGACGTGCGCACACACAGCATGATTAAATAATGAAATAGAAAGGATTAAAATGTTCCGGGAGAACCCTGTGCAGACTGTCTCTCCTTCCAGTCTTTCTTGATGTTATCTTTTTCAAAGGATGATGCGGTTCTGTCTGCTACGCTATGTTCTTTTTTTTTCCCTGAGTTCTGAGCATCATTGTGGCCTCAAGGCAAATGCTACTCTTGCTGTGCCTCAGATCATTTGCAGATACGTTTTCTGCTGATGTCTTGACACCCAGAAGGGGCGCATGAGCAGCGAGGTTGAGACCCCCCCCCCACACACACACGCTCGCACACACGCACTCACTCACGCACGCACCAGAATCCAGTCATGCCAGTCTCTTCCCTCCTTCAGCCTCCAGCACTGTCTACAGTATATCTTTGCTGGTTGACCCAGCCGATCACTTGAATTTACTAAGCAGCCCAAACATGAAGAGTGACTCCGAGATTGATCTGAAGAGACTCCTACTGACCTCAGCAAATGGGTCATTGAGCCATCAGCAGAAGACATAAGGCTGTCAGGATGCTAGGCTGGTTCTCAACCACAAAGTTCCGTGAGCAACCCTTAATGCCATGTGCTTGCATTGACTTTGGTCATCTTATGTTTACCTGTATTTTTCCTTAGGCCAAAATGTATACTGGTTAAGGCGGCCATTAATGTTGTGGCACCTACAGCGACTGCTAAAATGACAGCATGATCTAGCACCAGTAAAACGCAGAGAGTTTATGATGCTTCCATTGTCTTTTGTCTTTCTCAGCTGTATCTCAGTGGGGACTTACAGCCCAATTGCAATGCATGGAAATGATGACATGTGTTTCCTGTGAGATTCCACCAGCATCTCTTGTCTTCCCTTGGGTTTAGTTTTTGTCTTACTTTCAAGTGATTTACACTCCCCCATTTAGTTCAGTTTCATTAAAAGTATGTGAAATATTAAAGTGAATGCAAAAGTGAGATTTGTAAAACTCTATTCCAGCTGGTCCTCTTCTTCCACCATCTTTTTTTCTGGCACAAAAACAGTTGTTGTTGAACTAGAGTTCATCTTTGGCTTTGCTTATTATGATTCTAAAAATATTTAAATTCATTTTGCATGTATGTGTACATATGTGGAAGTACTTTCCAGGACACGTGTGTTCTGGTCAGAGGACAACTCGTGAAAGTCATTCTCGCCTTCCACTCTGTGGGTCCTGGGGATAGAATTCAGGTCACCAGACTTGGCATCAAGCCCCTTTGCCTACTGAGTCATCCCCTCAGACTCTGTTTTTAAATATAGGCACGTGCGCATGCACACGTGTGTGTGTGTGTGTGTGTGTGTGTGTGTATGTGCATGAGTGTTAGTGACCCTCTTCATTTTTCAGTTAATGGGAGCCTCGGGTTCACTCTCACACCTGGCTTTCTTCATATACTGATATTCTAGAACTGCTTTATAATATCATGTGTAAACAATTTTGATATATACACTCCATGTTTAATATCACTATTTAATAAATTAGGTCCAAGTGCTAGGTAGTTCATTTCCAAGTCCTTTCTTATGCAGGAGTGTACCAGTGAAGAACCGTTAGCAGATACGGAGACTCTCTCCGTAGGTAAAGACATTTCAAAAGCAATAAAACATGATCTCAAATTTTATTGTGTTTTATATGTAATGATGGGTTTCTTCATTACATATCCGCACATATGCCATTCTAAGTTCTCATATTCCCCTAGCATAACTTCTCTTGTCCCCAACACTGTCCCTTTTTTCACAATAGTCCCTGTTCTGATTTCATTATATTCATATTCAAGTATATGAATGTTTCCATAAACCATGTCCCAGAGTAGGTGATATGTGTCTTTCTTCCCAATCTCCCTCTCTTGTTTCACCTCTCTTCCCTTTTGATCTGTTTCTCATGTGAGAGAAGTCATGTTTTTCTGTATAGCTTATTTTGCTTAACAAGATGATCACAATTGTTTTCTATTGGCTAAAGGTAAGATAAAGACAATAGTGAAATTCACATAGCATCTCACCAACTGCAAATGCCCCTCTTGCTTCCAGAGTATACACATACCCATAACCTTCAAAGAGTACAAAGAAACTTGGTTTCTTTTATATTTCCCAGTTATAACACAGCTGAAGTATTAACTACATCTAACACCAGTTTCCATAACTACTATTTTAAAATACCTGCCTTGTTAGCCATCTTCTTATAATGTACGGATGCCTTGTAGCCTTTGATGTGTTTTGCTGTATTATAGAGTGAATTGTGTTTTAAAAGCAGTGTAGGGGCCTGTAGATATGGCTCAGCTGTTGAGAGTACTTGCTGGTCTTGCACAGCACTCAAGTTCTATTCCTAGTACCCACATCAGATAATGTGCAACTTATAACACCCTGTAACCCCAGCTCCAGGGAATCTGGTGTCCTCTTCATGCCACTTTGAACACGAGTACAAATATGCACATGCCCCCAAATACACACAGTTTTTAAGAAAAGGTGATACACTTAAAACCAAGAGGATATATCTATCAGAACTCTGTCTGAAATGGCAGTCTGCAGATATTAGGTGGGTCTGGATTCTGGATGCCAAGAGTGATGACCTTCAGGCAGTGAGTATCTCAAACAAAGACAGAAAGGAAAGATAGTATTTTGCTTCATCTGAGACTAAACAAGGCATGGGATGTATAGATGGTCAGGCATCCTTTGACCTCAGGGATGCATTTCTTTGTCAGTGTCTGCGCTTAGGTTTAATACTGGTGTTGGAGTCAAGCCCCAGAAGATGGAGGCTCTTTGCCGTGAATAGCCCAAATCAAGTTGTGTTTAAATCATTCTCAGGGAGGCAGGCTGTGGGGCACAAGCTGAGGAGGCTTCATAACTACCCTGGGATTATTCTTTTCTTCATATCTGGTTGGTTCCACTTTCCAAATTGTTCATTTTGCAAATGCCAGCCAGGTCAGTGCTGGAAACATGGCTATGAATAGTAAATTGCACCTGTACCCAAAGACCTTAGCGCTCAGAAGGTTAGACAGGCAAGGAAATCCGTAATTATAGGACACTAGGTTTGCTAAATGCTACAGTAAGATAAACGTAGGGACAGAAGAGGAAAGCCCGAGCTGATATTCTAGGAAATTTTTCCAGGAAAGTGAAGAGGCAGGATAATTAGAGACAATGGTTTACATGTGGAGTTCAGGGAGTGGCTTATGCTGGGGCGTGGGATGGGGGGGCGATACAAACGGGAGTGAGTGGGGGAAGAAGGAACCCTGGATGCTGCAAGCTGTTTGCAAAGGTGAACTTTATTCAACCATTTCACATGTGACTCATTTGCCCAAGAAATTTTTACAGGGATTCGTTGAGTATGGTAAATAGGTATATAAATATAACTTTTGCTAGTGAGAAATCATAAAGAAATTTATTTTTTAAAAAGTTCTTTGTTATATCTAATTTTTTCATTTTTTGAAAGTAAATGAGATGGGTGCACTATTTCTGCATAAAGAACTAAATCTTGGTAGGTATTTAATACTGCCCTACGTATAGCATCTGTGACGTTTCTCAACTTCATAATCACCAATGTTTAGAATGCCACGTCAAATAGTAAGCATTAAGTATAGGTATATTTATGTCCATTTTAGAAATGGTTGGTACTTCCGTTCATATCCCAACCCAAAACTTGTTTTATTGTTGTTATTGTTTTATAATCACTAACTGAAAACAGTAATTTTTAAAAATCAGGCATTCTAACGTAGTATAGTCCAAAGACATACTAATTTGATACTCATTACTTGTGTGCTGAAGGAAATGATGTTAGGAAAATATTAGATGTTTTTGTTTTCCATAATTAAACCACTGTGTTTCTGTAAGAGCAGGATCCATGTACAGTAATAGCACTGTAGTTCTTTTAGTGTTAACTGAGCTGTTTCAGGCTTCGTGTGATGCAACCGTATCCACCATAGAAAGTGTGCAGCTGTGCACTCAGAACAAATCCTGCAGTCAAATTGAGGTGTATTGTGGGAGCCCTTGCCAGAAACTCCATGGACACATTCCATGCTTGGTTTTGAATTAATTTTTGGTCATGGCTTGTTCAGAAACCATTTGCTACTGTCAATTTTTTATAAACCCCCACATTTAATGGTGCAACCCCACGTAGGGTTGCTGTATAAGAACTTAGAGCAAGAAGATACATGGAATAGTATATACATGTGTGTGTCTCTGTGTGTGTGTGTGTCTGTGTCTGTGTGTGTGTCTCTCTGTGTGTGTGTGTGTGTGTGTGTGTGTGTGTGTGTGTGTGGAAAAAGCACACATGTTATTGAGAAAATTGAGGCAGCTGGAATAGCTAGGAATGGCCAGATTGCGAAGGATTTTATTAACTTCCATATATGTTTTGGAATTAAATGCTGTTTGAATGTTTTAAGAATGTGAGAGTACTCCCCTTGAAATCAAACCAGCATCCGGAGCAGACTGGCTCACCACAACATTGAAGGACATCGGCAGCCCAATGCCCAGGGGAGGTGAACAAGACCCACTGTTTTTGCTTGTGTTAATAGTCGATGCTGACAGCTGCTTCTAATGCCGCCAGAGGCGCTATTTTAAATAACCACAGTGTAATCTGCGGTCTGCCAGCAGGCCTTTGTGTGGGAATGTTTCCACTGGCAATCCTTCTTATAATCAGGTAGCCAAGGCTAGAGCATGGCTGAGTCATGCTGTGAAGCCATGGAACCCAACATCTGGAGATAAATGGGAGCCAGGTTGGACTGTTTATATCTGTGTCCTGCTTCTGTCACTTCTGGGACATTCCTTCTTCTCATGGACACTGTGAGGAGTCACATGGTCATAGCATTTCTACTGGAGGTTGAGCAATGCAAGCATACACTATGTGTATAGACACATGTGAGCAACAGTTGCCAGACACTTAGTAGATGCTCTCTAAACGTGACATGTGACTATCAAGTGGGAAGTGCCATGGCTAAGAGCATAGTATCTTCATATAGATGTATGTACATTTGCTAACATTTCCACAAAGACTAAGATATCTCTAAAAGTGTTTGGCTTTAAGATCTCATGGTTCAACATTCTGACTGAGTACTCCTTCTTTTTTACCCATTGAGTTAATAATGCTCTATACTTCCAACTAGAATATTTAGATATTCAAAAAGCATTGGTGACATTTCCACAGCTTTGTTTTTTTATGAGAATGTGTGCAGGGTGTGTTTGTGTGTGCGCACATGCATGCACATGTGTGTATGGGGGGTATATGTGTTGTGTGTGTGGGTGTACGTGTGTGTGTATTGTGTATGTGTGTGTATATGTTTGGGGTGTGTGTGTGTATGTGTGTGAGGTGTGTGCATATGGAAGCTAGATGTTATCTTTTGAGCACTGGTTCTCTCCTCTTAGCATGTAGGTCCTGTGGATTCAAACTAAGGGCACCAGGCTTGATATGAAGTACTTTCACCTGCCGAGCCTTCCCAGTAGTTCTTCTATAGCTTTTCCAAATAATAAGTCACCTGTTCCATACCTGTTTATCTTATAAATAAAAGTCAACATTGGCATATTTTTCCCAAGCATGACAATGAGCTAGTTACCACTGCTTTTTTTTAACCATAGAAACAAAATAAATAGCTAACAACAAAAACAGTTATATAGCCTTTTAGTCAAGAGTAAGAATAGTCTAGCTGCTGACAGTTTCCTTGTGGATTTTTCTATAAGTAGAAGGAATGCCTTGGTTCTATTCTATTGTTGTTCTTTTTTTTCTGTCTATCCCTTCAGACTTACCTCAGGCCAAGCTACACACAATTCACATTTATAGAAATAAAGACACTTTTATGTTTTGGTCCCCTGCCATTTCTCTTCAACACAGGACAATTTCTTACTTTTTCTCTTGCCAAACAAGGGTAGAAAGGGAGAGACTGTCAAGGGCCTGGAAACCCATTTGAGAAAAGACAGGTCAGGGTTTTTCATTTTCCAAAGCCTACAAAATGGGAAGCAGCTTATAGTTATATGCCCGCATGCTTTCCACAGACATTTTTTATTGTGCTGTGTTTTATTGCTAAATTCCGCTGAACATCAAGCAATTGCCCTAGTCAGTGAGAAGGCCCTCCTGTGTGACAATGTCAAGTGTTCCTGATGGCAGGTACGACATGGGCTGATCGTGCCATGCATCTAGAGAACCATCTTGCCTTGTGAAACAAAAAACAAATTAAAGCCCCCTTGATTGACAGCTAGCCATGGCCCTTTTGTTTTTCGCTCTTTAACCCTCGATTTTCTCAAACATGACTTCAGACAAGAGGACCACTTTGCACCCAGACCTTCCTTTACAGTTCTCGGGCCAGAAAGTAGGCTTAGACCTAAGGCTGTGAACAAAGTAACTACTATGTCAGAGGCCGGGGGAATTTTGGCTTTTAAGGTTGGCAAGGAAATGAAAAATTATGTCATGCAGATGACCACAGCAGGTGTTTGAATTAAGCAAATAAAATAATAAATTGTGTAATCCTTAGAGATTTGGAATTGAATCTTTTCGGAAATTAGTTATTTTTCTTGCTGATGTGATAAAAAGTTTCGTAAATTTAGTTTCTTCTTCATTGTCCAGTCCTAAATTTAATACTTTCACCCAGATGATGGGCAATCTTAGGGGCTGAGATGGCCCTAGAAGTGGGTACTGCAGATGCTGGACAGTCTTAAGGGTTGGGATGACTCTGAAAGTGCGTACTGTTCATCCAGGGTGGAAAGGATGGATCCAAGCCAAGTCTCTTCTAATGAAACATAGACAGTGTTTTGGGCCCCACAATTATTTCTTGTAGGTCAATTAAACATCGTGGTAAGAGGCCATCTAACCAGGTAAGTGGGGGAAGGAATGGGTCATACCCCTCTTCAATGAACATCTGGCTGTTGGACCCAGCAAGTGGGAGACATAGTTGCAAATAACCTTCAGTCTCTAGAGAGATAATTTCAACCTCAGAAATCCAGTGTGCCCTGGTTTTTTTTTATAGCTTTTTAGTCACATGCATGGTCCTATGAAATTCTTCCTTTTAAAAGAACTCCTCCACTCTGATTTAGGATTTCAAAGAATTATTGCCTTCATTATCAGTAGCCAGTGAAGCTGCCAATTCAATTATCTTCCATGGAGGACAGTAGAGGCTGGTAGGAACTAAAACAATGAGTGATCCAGAATCATTTGTGTGTGTCCCCTCAGTACCTTGTTCTTGCATTTGAATACCAAAGCCTTAGAGCAGGTACATTAAAATATAACATTTCAACAAACTGCCTACAGGAGATAGGAAAGCAACTACATGAACATGCGACTCTTTCTCAAAGAAAGCTATGATTATATATCACCCTTAAGATAAAGCATTACCTTATGAAAGACTAATGCTTTAAAAAAATCTGTTCATCTCAGGACACATGAATAAGCGGTAAAGTGAAGCAGTGTCAAGAAAGTGAAAGGTTAGTTGAGAGGCAAGCCAGGGGTCTGGGGAGATTGCTCAGTGGCTAATAGTAGCTTCTTTTACAAAGGACCCTAGTTTTGTTGCTAGAGCGTAGATGGGGTGGCTGATAGGCATCTGTTAACTCCAGCTTCAAGGGATCCAGTGTGCCTGGCTTCCATGGGTATCTACACTCACAAGCACGTATCCTACTCACACACACACACACACACACACACACACACACACACATATACACACACTAAAAAATTAAAGCAAATAAAATCTGAATGAAACAAAAACAAGTTGGCACATTCCATATGTCTAGATTTTCTGTTTGTTGTACTTGTTTGCCTTTGAGCTTTGGTCGACCCCTCTGGGTACATTTTTATATTGTTTGAGACTTCCATACATGTATACAATCAAATATCATACCCATTCCCTACTGTCCCATCCAAACTTCACGTTTTCCTATTGATTTTGATAGCCTATTAAGTGCCCTTAACGCTGCTCATGTGTGCCTGGGGCAGGGGCATTCACAAGAGCATTGAAACCCACCAATGGAAACATCCCCCAAAGAAGAACAAGTCCCCTCCCCCAGCAGTTAACAGTCACCAGTAGCCCTTTCCTTGTAGATGGGTCCTGGAAAGCCCCACCCCATTAAATTGTAAATTTGGCTTGGTAGGAATTCTATCAGAAGTTCTCAACATAACAGAGATCAATCCAGGGGTAGAAAAGGAACTAAGACAGAAATCCCCCTACTTTATTATCATACAAATGAAAGTTTTCAATGAAGAGATCCTTTAACTCGCTCCTCCTCCTCCTCCTTTTGGTTCTTTGAGACAGGGTCTCTCTGTGTAACTCTGCTATCCTGGAACTCATTCTATAGACCAGGCTGTTCTTGGTCTCAGAGATCTCCCTGCCTCCTTTAGACCCTTTTGATCTTAAGAGTTTGCCCCTCTTATGGGAAGTTTTATTTAGTTTTCTTTTATAACTTGTGAGCAGAAAGGCCTTGGTCCCTATTTACCTATTCAATGTCCGCATTAGTTTTCTTGCCATCTTGGCACAAGCAAGAGTCGTCTGGGTAGAAGGACCCTTAATATAGAAAAGTCAATGGAAGTGAAAAAGACCACATGGCTGGGAGCAGTAGATGTAGCATGCGGCTGTAGTCAGTCTATCGCTGACTGCAGTATAATGAACAGAAGTGATGATAATCCCATGTCCCCAAAAGAAACAGGCTTGGTGTCACATGAAAACACAACATTGGGGCTGGAGAGATGACTCGGTGGGTAAGAGTATTTGCTGCTTTTGCGCTGGACAAGAGTTGAGCTCTCAGAACCCATGTTGTGGCTCACAACCACCTGTAACTTCAGCTCCAGTGGATTTGACAGCCTCTTGCAGACTCTGTACACGTTGTTCTCGTAAACACATGCACCCTCTACCCATTCACACACATATTTAAAAATAAGGCAAAATCTTTTTAAAGATGAAGAAAGAAAGCACAACCCTGAGATGGGAAACAGAGTCCAATTTCCTCATAATTGTAATTACCCAGTCACGCTTCTCACTATTAAAAACAACTGAAACAAGCAGCAAAGCCAACTAAGACTGAGTTTCAAAATTCTCATTCTTTATTAAAACTTCCAGAAGCTTCCTTTCCCTTTATTTTGTTGTATCTGTGGAAATGGTCAATTTTCATTTTTTTCCCTTAAGAGCATGCTGTATTAGCATGCACCGAGGAAATTCATTCACTCATCAGACTTTACTTGAGGACCTACTATGTGTTAAGCATTGCGGTAGGCGTTCAGTCTGAGCTAGAAAAGAAAGTGGAAGCTGTGTTTGTTTTCATTGTGTTTATTTTCCTGTGGTGAAAGAGGCAAGCAGTATGAATACTGTGAGACAGATCTTCCATCTTAATCTGTTTACTAGAATTCATGCGTGAGCTCTAAACATTCTTAGCCTGATGACATTACAGAACATGAGGTGTACCCTGCTTCTTGTGAACATGGTTCTTCTGTTAATGCCATGTACACTTTAAGATGCTCTCGTAAGTCAATATACAGAGCAAAGTTGGAGACATGCATCTGCTACGTAACATGACCTAAAACTTTCCATGTTCATAAAAGACAGTGACTGCCATCTGTTTGTGAGGCTGACAGATATTTAAAGTGTCCTTTTCTCTTCCCTTCTTAATCATTTTCTCTAAACCGGATTATCTCACCTTCTGTAACCCTGTTAACACAATGTTTTTCTATAACTTTCCCTAAGTCTTAGGTGATTCTCTTCAGTGCAGTAGGGGCGATGACAGCCATCTCTGTCCTCAGCAAACCTGGGATACTCCCCTGCCCAGAGCTTAGCGTCAGTCTGTTTATTGGAGCAGGGTTAGATTCATGACCCATGTCTATAGATTTGACGTGTGCTTTTGGAACACTGTTGAGTGCAGCCCTTCTTCTGGTTCTGGAGAGAATCTTTTCCTCATTTGTTGGCTCTTTGAACTCTACTGCCTAAGTTCGTAAGGAGAATTTCAGTGTTTTGGTTCTGTGTGCTTGGCTAGAGTATGGACAATTTGGTTGTGGTCCTAGCCTCTGAGGAACTTGGAACATGTATACATTCATAATAACTTGGAGCTGGAAGGAACTGCAGAGGCCACCTACACCCTGCACCAACCTCTCAAACAGATGCAGAAACTCCAGAGCCAAGGAGGGGTCAAACAACTAACCCAGGATCTTAGAACAAACTTATGGCAATGGCTGGGCCAGAATCCAGGTCTCTTCCCCGGGTCACTCTCTTCCCATGACCACAGCCTCTCTCTAATCTTTGGCACACCCTCATCTTAACCTAATAAATAGGATGGATGGTCTTACACTTTGGACAGGGTCAGGACCAAGGGGATTAACTAATAATGATTGCCTTTTGTGGTAGAGCAAACATCTGGCCCAAGACTAATGTCTAAGGAAAGCCAAAAGAAAAAGAAACAAAGAAGGACATTACTGACCAACACAGAAGTTAATATTAGCAAAATCACTAAATGGATTAAAAACCCAACTAACATAACTGATCTTATATCTTTGGGTGGCTTGTAAGCAACTCAAGTGGTCTCTTAGGCAAGCATTTTTGCAGTTGCTTCATAATTTTTTGCATGTCTGATCTTGATGGAAATGTGTGGTTTTGTTTCTTTGTTTTGTTTTCCTGAGAAAGAAGATTACAGCTTAAACAGCCAGAAACCCTTGCCTTCATTTGTTTTCTATTTATTATCTAGGGAAAAGGCACATTTTGGGGGGTTTTGGAGGAGGAGATTTCATGTCATCCTTACACATGATGACAAAACTTAGATGCTGACTTGCCTGGGCTAGAGGATGCTCAGGTGGTTGGCGAAGCATCCTTGATGTGTTTCTATCTGAGGCTGCTTCTCAAAGATGCTCACCCTGGTATCCGCAGATGGAGTCAGGAAGCTGCACCCTCCCTGACACTGGCAGGTCTCATCAATATGCTAAGGGACTGAAGAGAACAAAAAGTAGAGCATGGAGTCATTGGCTTCTTGCCTGGAGCTGGGATATTTATCGTCTCCCAATCCTGGACATGAAGGGCTCCGGTTTCAGAGCCTGGTAGTTAAACCAGGAATTCCTGTATCTCTGGCCTTTATCCTAAGACAGGATTATTCCAGGGCTCTCCTGGGTCTCCAGATTGCAGACAACATATACTGAGGTGCTTCCTGCCCAATTTCAAGAGTTTGATCCTATAGGATACCCAGTTATGCATCTGTATCTCTCTAGATATAATCTCTGTATCAATCTAGCCATCACTGTGTATCTGCACATGTTCTCTTGGTGCTGTTTCTCTGCAAAACCCTGGCCAGTTAACCCTGTGACTCTGTTCCCCTTAATACTTCATGGTTTTGGTAGTGATAGACTTCTGGGATAGATATCTAGGGCTCGGGATATGGCCCATCCGTAGAGTGCCTGTGAGGTTCAATCCCCAGCACTGCATCAATGGGCATGATGGCACATTCTGTAATCCTAGAACTTGGGAGGTAAAGATAGAGGAATTAATAATTTAAGAGCATCCTCAGCTATATAATGGCTTTGAGGCCAGGAGGACTACATGGGACCTGAGTCAAAACCTAAAATATCAAGAACAACTCTGTGTGTGTGTGTATGTGTGTGTGTATGTGTGTGTGCATGCTCGCACATGTGCACCTATGAGTTCTGTTTGTCTTCTTCACAAAGGAATCACATACACACATAAGTTTATTTCCATCTCTCCCCATTTGCCCTCATAATATCATCATTTTCTACTTACTAAAATTTTTGTTTTGAATCATTTTAATAACATCAAAACTCATTTTATGGAAGCATTAAATTAAAATTTCTTCTTGTGTGAGATATTTAATCTCAATTTTATGTCAAATATTCTGATATTGGCAGACCAAAAAGTATGTGAGATTTATTAATATATATCCTGAAGACACTGGGTTTTCTACAGCTTAGCTTAGAGTCCCTGTGTTGGTATGTTCTTATTTGTTTCTGTACTGGAAAATTGAATTTAGGGCTACTGTAGTAAATTAAGAAGTTATAATCATTATATATGACACATACATATAGTCATGTAGGTATTTCATGTACATATTACATTTTTTAAATGTTAGCCATAGCGTTTAATTTTATGATAAATGTTGTTGGAATGGCACTGTTGGAATGGATAAACACTGTTGGTATGGTCTGCTATGTTTAAAAGTCATGCATCCTAGGGTTTGAATCTTGACTTTGATAAGTAATTTTGGATCTATCCTTTATGTAGTAAAGTAGTGGATACAGAATATCTGCATTGTATGCTTTATGAGATATTTATATTGAAAACTAGATTACATGTCTATGTTGAAGGTTAGTATTAGCAGGAATGTGGAGTTCGGTGCTCAAGACTTCACATGTCCAGTAAAAAGGTTTCCACCACTACTCTGTGTTCACAGACCACTCTCCACAGGGCTCTTTTTCCAAACAATTTGTGATGTAAACTTTATTCATTTATATGTAAAAATATTAGAAATGGCGAAAAAGTTCACAACCATTTTCCCAGTTAACAGTAGGCCATAGTTAATGCACCCAGCCTTCTTTGTTTACTTTTGAGAGAAGATCTTGCTCTGCAGGCCATGCTGGCCTAGAAAATGCTGTGATCCCTGTGCTTCAATGTCCCAGAGCTGTGTGAGAGACTGTCTAAAATCAACCATGGAACATTCTGTATTGCTTTTTCTTGCTCACGAGCCTGTGACATGACTCAGAGGGTGAAGCTCTTTCTGTGCCAGCTGATGACTGGAGTCTGGTCCTGGAACTCATGTAAAGGTGAAAGGAGAGAGCTGATGCTACAGGAATAATAAAAGAACCAGAGGCAGAGCCTGGGGCTCAGACTTCAGGCTGAAGATCAGAGAAGCAAAGCATCTGTCCACGGCTCTTACCCCTTCCTCAGGCTGAAAGGCTGTCTGTAGAGTGTAGTCTTCCTTGTCAGTCACCTGGGCTCTGCTGTGCTGTCTGAACCCCCAAATAACACACAGGACACTATATTAATTATAAGGCTGTTGGCCATTTGCTTGGTTCCTTACTGGCTAGCTCTGACTTAAGAATTTAACCCATAATTGCTAATCTAAGTATTTCTCTTACCAGAGAAAAGTATCTGGACCTCTTACTCTGGTGGTCTACATAGTGTCTGACTCTGCCTGTCTTTCCCAGTATCCTCCTTGACTCCTAGTCCTACCTATTTTGCTTCCCTATTAGCCAACAGTACTTTATTCAACAACCAATAAGAGAGACAGATTTACAGAAATACATCTCCCATCATCTCCTCTTTTCTGTCTAAATAAAAAGAAACGTTTTAACTTTAATATAGTCAAATTATATATAACAGAACAGTTATCAAGTAATAACTACAGTTACAATATTTAGTCCATTAACATTTAGTAAGATTTAAAGAAAATATCATCTATCCTATCTTTGTGAGTTTAAAGTGACTTATCTTTTATCATAACTATGATTATAACTATCTGCCTTCAACTCCATCAAAGACCACAGAAGAATAATATATAAACACTAGAATTGACAGAGACATCTCGCTACCTGTACAGTCATCCAAAGTTCTTCTGTAACGTTGGAGCCACAGTGTGTCTGGAAGACTTCTCAGCAAAGCAGAAAATTTCAAGCTGTACATCTGCATTGGCAGTCTTCAGTCATTTTGCTGTGTCCTGCGGAAAGCCTGGCAGACTCTTCCATGAAACAGGAACCCTTTAAGACTGTCTAAATTCAGTAGTGACTTTTCTGTGAGTCCTGCATGTCCAGATTATACAGCAAAGTTAAACAGTCTAGGCAAGAGCAGTTTCTTACCCAAATGGCTAACGTCATGTTGAAAGCAAACTCCATAAAGAGTTTCTTCAATGCCCATTTTCCTCTCAGATGTAATTGATGCTGCCAGGAGCAGACATTTCTCATTGTCAAGAAAAACCCTAAACCATTTTAGATGCCATTTTCTGAAGGTCTTTGAAATGTTTGAAGACTATCACAAATATATCTATATATCTAGAAAAACTAACCTAAATATAAATTCTACTATAAGTAATTATCTATAATCTGTATTTAATTATGCATTACGTTTTAAGAGATCACTATAAGCACAATACTTAATCAAGAGGAGAAATATGCACATCACAAAATTGACCTTGAATTTGTATCAATAAATGAAAAACCATACCAATACAAAGCATTCATTTCCATACCTTATCCCCTTTTACCTGTAAAAAGAGATTGGTTGTGATCATTAACTAATTATAAGCAACCCCATTCAAGTGAAAACAAAGACTTTACTGTAAATATTTATGTTTTTCTGGCCACGTGTCTTATCTGTTAAAACTGTGGCTGTTTAAACTGTAGTTTTTCCAAGATGGCGGGCATAAGTTTACCACACTGGTCATGGAAGTCTGTTTGTCTCTAGCCAAACAGTGCCAACCTGACAAAAATGCTGCTAACAAGAAGCCCTGCTTCTCTCTGTTCTTTTGTTTCTAAAATCCCTTTAAAGCTTTTGTCATTCTATATGGAAATTCAATCCCACTCCTGACAACCATATGTAGATGTAGTCTTCCTTGCCAGTCTCCAGGGCCCTGAGGCACTGTCTAAACCTCCAAATAACACACAGGATACTATATTAACTATAAAGCTATTGGCCGTTTGCTTGGTTTCTTACTGGTTATCTCTGGCTTAAGTATTTAACCCATAATTGTTAATCTAAGTATTTCTCTTACCAGAGAAAAGGTTCTGGACCTCTTACTCTGGCAGTCCACATGCTGTCTGACTCTGCCTCTCTTTCCCAGAATTCTCCTTGACTCCTAGTCCCACCTATCTTGCTTCCCTATTAGCCAAGAGTGCTTTATTCAACAACCAATAAGAGACAGATTTACAGAAGGACATCTCCCATCAGATGTCCTGTCCTCAGTGTGGCTGGAGAATAAATCTCACAAGAGACCCTTTGTGTCTTCCTTTTATAACTCGCAAATCCTGGGACTAAAAGCATGGTATACAAAGTGCTGAGATCCCCTTTGTGTGAGCTGTCTCTCTTTTAGACTGGATCAATTTCGTGTAGCTCAGTGTGGTCTTGAACTAACAGAGATCCATCTGCCTATCTGCCGATTCCTGGGATTAACAATGTGTACCACCACCACCTAACTTCTACAACTAACTAGTGTAGCTGGCTTTGTATTCTGATACTTCAGGCAATCTTTAATAAATCATAAAGAATGTATCACTACCAACTGATGCTATAGATTTATCCTTTGACCTCCAAAAGTGTGTTGTGTCACAAGTGCCCACACAGACACTATATACACAGAGACACACGGTAATAATAATAGCAACAACAATTATTTTCTAAAACAGCATAGGAATTTGAGGCTATGCCATTGCATGCACATGCCTCCACACACGTGACATGCAAGCATGACTAAAGAAAATTAGGTAGAATTTATAAATTTTGGGGCTTTCTAATGCTACAATAAAGCTTTAACAAATGAGGAGAGCTTATTTCAGATGTCATCAACTTCTATCAGTGTCTTGGTACTTACAACTATAATTGTCTATGGTCTTCTCTCAGGGCCTGGATCTCATGAGGAAAAAATCAGAAAAAAATGACTAAGTACGTTTGAGGCTGGGCTGGACCGATAGCCTCCAAAACAATACAGAGAAACCCTGTCTCGAAAAACCAAAAAAAAAAATGACTAAGTACGTAAGTGATCATTGGAAGGCAAATGAAAGCCATTATTCTGGCAAGTCACCTGGAAGCGAAGGTTCATAGTGCGCAGCAGCAAAACATAGCAGTCCCAAAGGCACTCCATGTCCCAGTATTTAGCACCATAGTTGTATTGCAAGAGAAACATTGGGTTCTGCTAAACCTTCGCTGCTCTGATGTTAAATTTATGTTTTAATTGAATTCTGTTGGATAAACGAGTTTCCTCTTATGTAACATGGAAATGCATCTTGCTTAATAATTGCTCTAAAGCTATAAATAAAAGTATTTATACTTCATGATACATTTACATGCACTACAGTATTCTTTTATAAAAATGCACAAATCAATACTGGGGTTACTGTACACTTATATATGCTATGTAACACATGGTTATAGTGAGATTATAAATACTATATATAATATGCTTGCATATATCTACCCTCACAGACATAAAAACACACACACAATACAATACTGTTCTGCATCTGTTTTTCTTTTACTTTTTCATAAAGGTATTCACACTAGGGCCCCTCAACTTGAAATCACAGATAACTTCTTTTGCAGATAGTTATTTGTTATAGATTATCCTATGCATAAAGAACTACAGTCACAGCCCCTTAACTACTGTTGGGGAAAATGAAAAGGTCTCCAGGTATTGCCAGATGTCCCATGGGAGTCTATTTGTCAGTCAAATACAACACCACTGCACTCCCTTACTACATGTGTGAGGGAAATAGCCTCGTCTGTAGATGAGGAGATGATACAGGTGGCCCATGGATTGGCTGTATCATGAGGAGCAGATCTTGCACAGCTGGATGAGTGCTATCATGGTAGAAAGTAATTATATCTGCATTTAAAATGCTTTTATCAGGCTCCTGGCTTGTGCACTAATTCTCATTGATAACTGGATTCGAGTTTGAATCCTCATATTTATGCATTCTATCCATACATCTAAGTAGATGTGTTGCCCACTTCCTTCAGAGAAGCCCAAGAACCAATAATATGCAAATGAGGTGACCAATGGTCACTGGCAAGTTGTGTCGCACATGACACACATGTCATATCTGGGGAAGCAGACGCGGAATCCCATATTTTTAGTGATGGGGAGATGCAATTTAAATGCAAAGCACAAATGTTCAACCCTTCTGTTTCTAAGATGAAGTACTTATGATGAATGCTTTAGTTTTGTGGACTTTTTATTATCACTGATAATAGCTTGTTTCTTTCATTTTGCAGCTGCTCTGTTATTTTTGAATAATTTCAAACATTTTACAAAACATTGCAAAAATAGCACAATGCTTTTCTCACAGATTTTCCACAGTTATCATCTCCTACATTTGCTTCATTGATTTTTTTGTACAAATATACACATAGAGTTATGATACCAAGAAGTTTGAGAGTAATAGTGTATATATGTGTGTGTGTGTGTGTGTGCGTGTAAATTCAAACATGGGTACTTCTGTTATATGTGTCAAAAACAAGGAGGAACATTCACATAATCCCAGTAAAATAAGTGACAAAAAAATTGGACATCAATACAGTAGAAACATCTACACCAAGATAGTCAGACGTTTGCCCCATTTCATTTATTTTTCTTTATAATAAATGAACAGCAATTGGCAGAGGAAGGCCTGAGAACAGTCTCAGAAGCTAGGAGCATATACTGCTCTTGTAGAAAACTGGAGATAAGTTGTGAAGATGTCTACTTCTACCAAAAAGTAGTATTAATAATTGTAATTTAGGACAGTCCTGACAGATTCTGCTCATTATCTTGTTCTCAAACTTCTTCATTTAGAACCTTTTTAGATTTATTTATTTGATGTGTTTGTGTTTTATCTACATGCATGTATTGCACCACATGTGTATAGTACCTGTGGGAGTCAGAAAGAGGCTGTGGGTCCCTTTGAACTATGAGTACACTTAACTACTGAACAGTCTTTCCTACATCCTTAGTTTTCTTTGTTAAAAATCCTATGTCTCTGTTTGTCACTCTCTCATGTGTGTGCTCATTCTCATGTGCATGTGTGTGTGTGTGTTATTTACATGTGCGTATGCAAATAATTACATGTATGTGCACTAAGAAGTCAGTAAAATACTGGGTGTCCTACTCTTTCACTTTCCCTGGTGTTGCCCTGAGACAGGGTCTCATGTATTTCCGGTTGACCTATAACTTACCATATAGGCAAGGATGACATCCACGTCCTCTTGTTGCTGACTCTCAAGTTCTGCAGTGACAGGTGTGCACCGCCTCGCCTTCCTAGCTGTCCTCAAACTTTTTCCTGCTGATAATTGTCACTCAAGTCCATTGACAGCCATGGATGCCAAACAGTGATTCTGTAACTCCAACAATCCATCCACTTCTATTATTTTTCCTTCTAGAAAGGGTGGCTTCTCTTCTACAGCTTTTATCTCATAATTTGTTAATGAAAGCAGGGACTCAGATTCTTATTTCATTTTGTGGGTTAAAAATAAAAAAGCATCACTAACATTAAGATTAGTGATGCTCTGAGTGCAACTCCAAGAATGTGAAGTTGGTGGCCAACATGAAGTAATTGCCTTGCTCGTTCTCCCTGTGGCTCGTTGGTGTCTTTTTCAGCCACATTCAGGGTTGGTTTCTTCTGAAGATGCTCTCACTCACAAGCTGGGTACAACTTTTGCCTCAGTGAGGCGCTGCAGTGGAGCCAGAAAGCAGAAGTTCTGTCTCTGGAATCTAGGAACTTTCTATCTTTTTCCACTGTGCTAATCACACCAATGGCTCAGTCGTTGGGTAGGGGAGGATCTTAATGAGTCCCAGCATTTAATGTATTGGAGGGAAGGATCCTAATGAGCCCAGCATCTAATGTATTGGGGGGAGGATATTAATGAGTCCCAGCATTTAATGTACTGCAGGTCCCCAGCTGCATGAATGGAAGAAACTTAGCAATTCAGTATCTTCTGAATAATAGCACTTATTTTATACTCTAAATAGTCCCTGGGAAGTCTGAATAACATTGCAGATTCTTGGTGTAATAACTTCACTGGGCTAATTGACTCGGATAGCGAAATTGCTCCTTTTAAAAAAAAGTCACACAGTTTTGATTAATGAGCCCAGTAATAAATCATTAATCTTTTCAGCTCAGAAATGATAGGAGCAGTGTTATGTTTTGTACCCAGTAATATACTTCTAGATTTTTGTGCCGATACAGTGGCCACTTTTTAAAGATATCATCACCAATTTAATGTGCCCAACTCTGCATAATTTAATACAAAGTCTAGCAACTTTGCAGTAGAAGAATGTCATGGGTCAAATCCTAAGTAGTGGAAATTGTTCTGTTATGAACATGGCTTGTGTTCTGTTAGTAGTGGTTCTAAGTTTTCTGAGTAATTATAATTACAGGAATATTAATGAGCTACTGGTGTTCCCTTGTGTACCTGGCTCTCTGCTAAAGTTTCAGTACACCATGCATTGATTTCCACGTTAAGCCTCAGAAGTTATAAACATTGCTTCCATTTTTATGGTTCCAGAAGTTTTCTGAGAAGTGGTAATAATGAACTAGCAGCCTAGAACTGGCTAATGCCAATTACCATGTGTGTCCACCTGCCATGCTCCCCCTTTCTGGGAGGTGACGTATGGGCAGATCACTTTGGGGGAGTCAAGGCTCCATGCAGCTACATAGACAACTGGACTGATGTGTGCAGCTGTCTTAAGCCTTTATGCCTCTGAGGGGTTTATATTTCAAGGATCAATTTCCATGCTCATGGTGGAGCCAAGACATGATTTATGCATTGTCTCAGGCTGCCTAATCACCAAGGAAAATAGAATTCCAAATTATGAGCTATAAAAGTCTGAGGTCAAATGTCTACATTCTGGGCTTGGCTGTTGTGTTAGCTGGTATAAAATAGCACCCTATTATTACAATTCTGTCATAAACTTCCCACTGGACTGAGATATCTGTGGAAAGCATGGATCATCACCAATTGGGTTTGTCTAGAAGCCAGCATTTGCTAAAACATAAGAGAGCTACTGAGTGATGGCCAATAACACCTATGGCAAGAAAAAGTCCATTTAGTGAAGTGGCCTAAGTCCCAAGAGGTAAAGCAACACCTACTTAGTGTGGAGACCTCAAGTGTCTCCACTTGTCTCCAGTGGGGTACTCTCCTCAGCCACAGAATTCCTTCACAGTCAAAGCTGAGAAGATGCATGGGCTGTGTGCCTGTCCTCTGCAGTGACCCCAGGTGCCGCTGTTGAAGCCATCTTTTCCATCCCAGAGTCACATTAAGAGCTGGACTTACCTTGCTCCCACTGGCACATTTTAAGGAAATTAACAGTGACACAAGTGCCAGATACAAAGAAGCAATGATGATGGAAAACATTCCTTTATAAGTCCAATAGTTCACCTCACTTGAACCCGGCAACCCTTGTCGTCCCCTTCCTTTCGCTGTTCTCAGCCAAGGTCCTTCTGTTAGTTTGAGACAGGGAAGCAAGACAGGAGGAACCTAGGGTCCTCAGTGTACAGTGCCTGTTGATAAAACAGTTTTCATTGTGAGAGGCACAACCCCTTACACCTATTCACACAAACGCTCACACACACACACACACACACGTGCGCGCGCACACACGCACACACATACACCACTTACTACACTCGCAGAATGCTTTCTCCAGGCTTATGTTAAAGGTTATAGGGTGCCAGATCTTTGCAACCTGTTAAGGTTCTCCTTGGAGACACTAGGATTGCCTCAGTCTGGAGTATATTATCATCCTCATAGACTGGCTGAATTTTAATGCAGGACTGCATTAGCTTTTACGTACCAGCCTAGAGCTGACTGTTTCCTCTACTGTGTGGCATGTACATGGCCCCACAGAGTCAATTTCCTGTGAACCTGGCAGGGCTAGTTTAGAAGGAAAAGCAGGTTCAAGCAAAACAGCAAGGCAGCAGCACATCTGTATACAGAGTTGTGGTTCCTCATTTTCCACATGCTGATGGTAGCTTTCATTGGTATAATCCTCTTGAAGTAGACGATAGAAGAAAGTTAGTTTTATTTTTCTCAGTATTGGGAAAATGTCACAGCTCTAATCTTACTAATAAGGCTTAACCTTGGTTCCTCTTTGCTCACATATTTCCCCAGTATCATTAAGATGTTTATTCTTCAGAAGGTGAAGTATTTTGCTAAGTAGTTTATGCCTCAAGGGAAACTATGTAGGAAGCCAGCCAGCAATACATTCCCCATCTTAATCTCTTAAAAAGTTGTGATTCAGATATCAAACACAGTGTGTCTACAGCATCTGTCTTGGATTGGTTGGATTTGCTTCTGGCTGGACTTCTCAACAGCTGTGTGAGCCTGGGCCGTTGCAGTACTCCAAATAGCATGGGCTTTCTCTCATGTAAAATGGAGATATGAATAGACTCTACCTCCAGGGTTTTTTGAAGCCATAAAAATATAATGAATTTAAATGGCTTTAAGTATAGTTCTTGGCACATTGCTAGATAACACTCCTGAAAAGATTATAACACTAAAAACAAATAATTTATGTAAAATGATGTTAGAATTAATCCCACATGGCAATGAACGTTCTCAGTGCCTTTCTCATAGAATAATTGGGATGAAATTATATGATAAAGTTGTTCATTCATACTTAGTTGTTCATTTACTTTATTGATGTATAGCCACTGAACTTGGTACTAGGTTATGTAAGGACATTGTATATAATATATTTTCGGTATATCCCTCTACCCCTTACTCATTGTATAATACAAACTCAAATTTCCTGAAAAGTCTCTTGTTTTGTCAAATGACCATAATTTTGCAGACTTTTGTGATTACATCATCATTTATGCTGTGTTCTGTGACCTTTGTCTGCATAGACTAGAGGGAGAAGGGTAATTTCATGTCCTGACCAGGATTGTACCTCAGTAACACATTTCTTGTTGTATTCTAAATATAAAGTTGAGCCTTAGCCTTATGCCAGTTTATTCTAGGTAGAAGATTTTGCGTGTTTATTGGTTTTTTGAGACAGGATTTCTCTGTATAGCCCTGGCTATCCTGGAACTTGCTCTGCAGACTGGAGTGGCCTGTCTCTGCCTCCTGAGTGCTGGCATTAAAGGTATGCATCACTCAGCCCAGCTAAATGCATATTCTCTCTTCTTCTCCTCCTTCTCCCTCTTTGTCTCCCACTCCTCCTTTTCTCCTCCTCCCCCTTCATTCTCTTCCTCCTCCTTCTTCTTCTTGATGGACTCAAGGACAGAATGCCATAATGACTTAGAGCAGCGCGTGCACAGAGAATCAAGTCATCCTTAACAACTCAGGTGACTCCTTTCTGTCCCGGGATACGCAGCAGCTGGAAGATGCAGACACCCTAGAGCCCTTCAGAGTGGAAAAAAAAGACCAAGAAAATTTGGACTCAGTTCACAGTATTGGCTTGCTCTCTGTAGCTTTCTACCCTATTTTCATGTGTGGCCAGCAGAATTGTCAGGATAAAACCATCCATGGGTCTTTGTGTCATGGTGGTATGTTACAAGGAAACTATCAGGAAACTACAGTATTTTACAGTCGAGCATGTTCTCACAGAGCAAGGCATCTTCCAGACAGGGTGTGAGGTGGGGTGAGGGAGACTGATGGTTCTGAACTGAGTCCAGTGTGGCATGTGGAAGGAGTCCAGGAAAATCCCGAAGGAACCCAACCATCTGCCTGCTGTGGGCATCACACGCAGACTCCGACTTGCTTGCTCAGTCACATGCGTCTGAACTCACAACTGCCTAAACGATGCAAAACGGAAACCACACAGGTTTCCAGGAATCCATTCCACTCCAAGTCTTGGGAATTAAGCCTTCTGACTGGACCTGATTCTGTCCCCTCCATTCACCAATACTATGCTTGCGTTAAATCTGAAATAATTCAAACCTCCATATGACCTGTCTTTCTTAGAGAACTGTATCTATTCATTTTTACTTTGGGGAAGTTGTTCTTAGAGGAGTCTCATCCATATGCTGAGTTCTTTTGTGCCACATAAGCATTGTCCAACACTAGGATCACATTAAACGTATTCTTCTCTGCAAATATTTACGTCAATGAGGAGGACTGTCAAAATCTCCTAGCCTTTTGAAATGTGCAATACATTCTTGATATCTGTAGTTGCCATCCTGGGCCAAATGCCAGCAGAACTTCTTGCTCACATACAACTGTACTGTGTGGTACCTGCAAATCAGTCTTCCTCCATTCCACTGCTCTTCTCAGACCCCCGTTTTACTCTCAACTTCTTTAAAAAAATTTTTAACACACCCTTGCCTGTGTGTGTGCGTGTGTATGTCTGTGTGTGTGTCTGTGTGTGTGTGAATGCAGCCAAGACAAATCACCCTTGTGTGAGTCAGAGAACATCCCTAAGGCATCTGTTGTCTCTTTGGACTGTGTGTGTGGGGGGGGGGGGTCAAACTTGGTCGTCTGGAATCAAACTTGGTCATCAGGAATCAAACTTGGTCATCAGGATGGGCTGCAAACATGGTTACCAGCTGAGCTGTCTCACTGGCTCTCTGCTCTCAGCTTCAGTGGAACCTACTATTGCACATTCCCTGTATGAATGAGCTTGTGTGGCTGGCTTGTTTCACTTGACATAATGATCTCCAAGTTGTCTCCAATGAAAAACTTCCACTCTTGGCCTGACTGTTACACCGCGGTGGATAAATCCATTGGCTTTAATCATTGTCAGTTCCTGAAAGTTTTTGTGGGTTCCCAGGCTCGGCATTTTGAATAGTGCTGCAGTGACCAGGGACCTACAGGGGACTCTTCTGTATGCTAAGCTCATTTGCTCCCCTCTACTTGCTAAAAGGACAATGTCTGATGAAAACAGTCTCCAGAGCAGACCACTGTGTAACCTTGCTTCAGGCATGCCTCCCAATGTTTCTTTTTTTTTTAATTTATTTATTTACTTATTTTTCAGTTTAAATTTAGATAAGAAACAAGGTTGCTTCACAAGTCAGTTCCAGGTCCCTCTCCCTTTCCCTCCTCTCCTCCCGTGCCCTCCTCCCAACCCCCCCATTATCCCCTCATTCCCCCAGGAAGGGTGAGGCCCTCCATGGGGGTGTCCATAGTCTGTCATTTCATATAGGGCATGGCCTAGACCCTTCCCCAAGAGTTCGGGGTGAGAGTGCACCTCACATTGTTTGATGGGAGTCCAAAGTCCCTGTGTATACTCAGGATGGGTACTGATCTGCTGCCCAAGGCTCAATAGATTAAAGTCTCTAAAACTGAACAGTTTTCCTAGTGGGTGTTTCCTTCTCCAGTGATTGACAGGCCCAGTTTAGATTAGCTCTTGAGGGCTGAGGAAGTAGGATGTCTTTGTTCTTTACCAGAAAGCCTCTGGCTATATCATAATCTTATGACCTTCTGGGAAGTCCAGAGTGTTCTGTCTCCACTGGAGACATGACTCAGATCTTATTCTCTTAACCGATGATTACAAACCTGAAGCTTCCATCTCCAGCTTTACAAGGTCCTATTATGAGAGAATGGTCCATCCGTAGTGGCCTCCAAGCCTGCTAGCACCCAACTACGTCCCTAGAAGTTTGACCTAGATGTGGGATATCTCTTTGCATTAGTGTCCACTTTGCTTTTTTTTTTTTTTTTTTTTTTTGGTTTTTCGAGGAAGGGTTTCTCTGTATTGTTTTGGAGGCTGTCCTGGAACTCACTCTGTAGACCAGGCTGGCCTTTAACTAACAGAGACTTGCCTGCCTCTGTCTCCCGAGTATTGGGATTAAAGGCATGCACCACCAACACCTGGCCCCCTTTGCTTATTTAAATGCTTCTGTGTTCTGACGCTGTACTAACTACAAAGAAAGCAAATTTGAAATGAAATAATGCCATTCTGGCCTTTTATATACATGGGAACCTTGAGGGGAAGAAAAAGGGAGACTACTATTTCAGGGGGAATATGCATGCTTGGGTAAAATGACACATTGCTATTCACATTAACAACAAAGAAACTACTTTTCTAAATTCTCTATGAGAAAGATTA
Source organism: Mesocricetus auratus (assembly GCF_017639785.1). Taxonomy (NCBI): domain Eukaryota; kingdom Metazoa; phylum Chordata; class Mammalia; order Rodentia; family Cricetidae; genus Mesocricetus; species Mesocricetus auratus. Next base: position 53,640,562 of record NW_024429267.1, on the reverse strand, counting down.
ATACAACTAAGTGATGTGTCAAGAAGTCCCTATACAGGTTAAGAAATGGATCAACAGCCCAGAATGGAGGAGTTACTGATGGTGACACAGTCAGTTAAATAGACGGTAAATAATTAAATATTTACCAAGTCAAATATTCAACACAGTGTTCATTCAGTGACTGTGTGGATGAGAGAAGGGATGCTAGCCAAGTCTGAGGACTCTATAACTCAAGCAAAAATGAATCAAACATTTCAAGTATACTAATTGTTGTATTGCTAGCCCTCCATAGAGCATAATGTGCCATTTTCTGGCCATCAAATTTTAAAAGTAAACTCAACATTGTAAGTTGATAATGTCATTGGAGCAAGTTTAAAAGGACTTTACCTGCTTTATTTCTAGCCCATTTCAAATCCACTGAATAGCCCTAATCTTCATTTTCTGTGTGTGAAATGACAAAATCAGAAGAATTTGTTCTCCCTTGTGTCCATTCTGAAGCTAACTCTTCTTAAAGAATTAAGTCAAAGATTAAGGAAGTAATTTGGTTGATAGACTGCTTGCCAAGCATGCATGGGGTCTTCAGTTCCCTAGCACTGCAAAGGGCCAGTGTGCAGACACATGCCTTGATCCTGGTACTCAGGACCCAACGCAGCAGGACCAGCTTCAGACTAGCCGGGGACACGTAAGACCCTATCTCAAAATAAAGACATAACATAAACCGATTAAATAATTGAAAAAAATTCCATGTTCTTTCAGATTGTGGCTGTCACAGGTGAAATTCTTCTCAACAGTTAAAAGTACCCACTTGCTTTATAACACCAACCAACCTTCCCCAAATGACTACCTATTTCAGATAAGTCTGATTTGTAAATAACACTGTAAGTAGAAATACAGGGTATGTAGTATTTTAAAGTTCATTCCACAAAGAACTTAAACTCTATTGTCAGCCAATATATTCAAGACTAACACTGAATTTCAAGAGATGGAATTATTTAATGAATATCACTGCCCAAAGCCGTATTCTCTCTGTGAATACAAATTAAGGAATGACCCCATCAAATGCTATGTTGTCTCTGTGAATACCAATTAAGGAACTGGCCTTGCTGTTTGAATTAAATTTAGAAAATAGCTTACTAGGCAATCCCTGTGGACTGTGTGCTGCCTGTTCACAGTACATTGCTGAGTGGCTGCAGCATTCTCAACTCTTAGAGAGTCTGGACATGGATTTGAATTGGGATTAACTAGTCTACAGAAAATGACCCTCTAAAAAATGTCCCAGAAGCTACATCTGGGACAATGATGTGGGTATTTTGGGTTATTCAATTTCACCAAGGGCAAAGAAACATAGGGGACAGGGTCAGCTTCAACCACATCGTGAGCCTGCCATGGGCTGTGGCCCCATCCACTAGTGAGGTCTGGCTGAGTACAGAGGTTCCTAAGTGGTTGAGTATGTATTCTTCACTGTCTGTCTTATAGAAAACCATGGTGTTCCTAGTGAGGGAGAGATAGCTCTGTTGCTAAAGTGCTTGCCATGCAAGTGTAATAGTCTTTGGGTTTGATCTCCAGGTCATAGTTATGTTTCTATGGCCATGACAATACATCATCACCTAGACAACCTATAAAAAAAAGCATTTACTTGGAGCTTATGGTTTCAGAGGGTTACAGTCCATGACCATCATGGTACAGTGCATGGCAGCAGGCAGGTAGGCATGGTTCTAGAACAATAGCTGAGAACTTACATCTTGAGACAATAATCACAAGGCATAGAAAGTGCTAACTGGGGATGGTGCAAGCCTTTTAAAGCCTGCCCCTAGTTGTATACCTTCTCCAGCTTGGCCACAACTCCTAATGCCTCCCAAAAAGTGCTACCAACTGGGGACCAAGTAGTCCAACATAAGAGCAACATTCTCATTCAAACCACCCCACCAAATGAACATGAAAGATCAGTGTTTGACGCTTTGCCCTGAGCGGGAGCAAGTGTGTATCTGGGGCTCTCTGACTAGCAAGTCTATCATAATGGATGAGCCCTAAGCCAACCAAAGACTCAAGGGAGGTGGATGCAGTTCCTAAGGGAATACCTGAAGTTGCCCTCTGGCCTCTGGTTTTGCACCCACCCCTCCCCCAGTGCATTAAAATAAAGTGTTTCTTTTTTAGTTCTTTGTTGGAACTGTTTCTTCCCAGATTAAAATGAGCATTCTAATGGGCCTCTCACCTCTCTCCATTGAGAATCCCCTTTGCATCAGAGTCAACTAGAAATGTCAAAGGCATCCACAAACAAATACTGTTAATTCCTTAATCTGCTCTCTGCTGTGAGTAGCATTCTATTTATGGCAGGAGACACTAGCCCTTCTGTTATAGTCATAGCATAAAGTTGTGATTTTAAAATGAGTTTAAATCCTAAAGGCATGTTGGTTTTAGAGAAACCTTTTAAAATAAACAGTATTTGGCAGGCAAAAAAAATCTAAGAGCTGATATGCAAATGATTGAAACTTGGGGAACACTGAGCTGGTTGTAAGTGTAATTCTAACTCTGTCGCTAATTATCAGCTTGTCCTTGGGCAGGGTGATAAATCTTTCATGGCTCTATTTCCTAGTTATCCAATACGAACAATGATATTTGCCAAAATACCTTTACAGTTATGATGCGGATATTAAAATTGAGCGATGGATAGTAAAATACTGTAAAAGTTGAAGGTTTATATGCATGAGGCTCATTATTATGTATATGCAGCATCAGAGAGAGAGAGACCTTCAGCTGGTTAATGGAAACATAGTATCTCATTTTCTTATTATGATCATGACATTTGAAGTTTGTTGGTGATAGTATGTGTCACCAGGGGTGTGTGTGTGTGTGTGAGAGAGAGAGAGAGAGAGAGAGAGAGAGAGGAGAGGAAACAAAAAAAGGATTTCATTTGTATACTTCCCGTGTAAACACCATTCCCAAATGCTAAAGCTGTGGCCTTTTTCAGATAGATGCGTTCATTCTTAATATTTTCTAGTAGTAAAATAAAAGTGTTTAAAATATAAGTTATGTTTCAATAACAAGCCAGTGGTAGATTTTCTTTTTTGGTTTTATTTATTTTTATATTTTATGTGTATGAGTGTGTGTATGTGTACCACAAGTGTGCAAGCCCAGAAGAGGGAATTAGATTCTCCCAAAACTGGAGTTACAGATGATTGCAAGCTGCTGTGTCAGTGCTGAGAACTGAACCCAGGTCCTCTAAAAGAGCAGCAAATGCTCTTAGCCACTGGGTCATCTCTCTATGACAAAGTCTTATTCAGCTCAAGAATTAACAAAAATAATGTGACCTATTTGCATTAAGTTCTTAAGAATACTGCAATTTAGTTTTGTATCAAAACTATTTCTTGACCAAAAATAGTATTTGGAATTGCATTTTTATAGTCTCTAATTTAAAAAAAAACAAAAAACGAAAAAACTTACATTTACTTATTCCAGAAGATTTTTTGATTTCTTGTGCAAGTTTAATCTTTTGTTTATCCTTGAAGCTAAAGTTTTGCTTTGGCTAAATTATAATGGTTCAATTAAATGTGTGTCTTATTTTGATATTAGTGATTAGTCATGACATTCTGACACTGTTTTGTTTCTGACCATAAGACTGTTACAAAATGCATGCAATTACGTTTCCCTTTATTAATCCATATATGAATTATAGAATATTCACACATACAGATAATGCCAGCAGTTGTGCTTTTCTTTGCTATTAAGCAAAGTTTGTGCAAGCTTTGTCACCGCTGAATGCAATGTTAGACATAATGAGCTCATTTGCATATACGTTTTTCTGCTTAGTCTGAGATGGCAGCTCTCAAATTGATGCAATTATCAGAATCATTTGCAGGGCTTGTTAAAATAAGCCTGTATTTGGAGTTCACAATTCGGTATCTCAAGGTAGTCCTGAGTATTGGTATTTCTGACCAGTTTCAAATGACATTTTCAAATTTTTATTTATTTTTAATTTATTTCTCCTGAGAGAGATTCTCATGATGCCCAGATAATCTTCAGAATCACGGTGTAGCTGAGACTAGCCTTGAACCTCTAACTCTCATGCCTTCACCTCCCGAAGGCTGAGATTATAGGTGTACACCCTGTGCCTGGCTTCAGGTAATAATGACTCCAATGTTCCGGGTCCACAGCATGGTGCCCACTAGTCTAGTGGATGGCAGCATCAAAAAGCAATAGAAATTGTGGACTACCTGGAGGTCGAAGGCATATGCCCTGACTTTCACACTTGTGAATTGCGTCATATGGACAAGTTAGGGGGTTGCACGCGTCACCTGCAGAATAGGAATTACATTGTTAAGGAGCGATAGGTCGAAAAGTACATGGTGAGAGCCTAGAACGATGACCTGAGAAATGCAGTCTTTGTAGAGCAGTGGATTTAGACTGGAGACTGGCACTGTGAGAGCCGTGGCTGGGAGAAGCATCCCTCCAGTACTTCAGTTACGCACAGTAAGCCACAACCCGAAGCCAGCAAAGAGAAAATTCCAGAAGTTGAGTTCACAGTGATAATTGTGTGTTGACACTATCCTGAACACACAGTGAACGCTTTCACTGGCCTGCTGTGGTGGTAAATCGGTCCGTTGTCCAGGATGTCCATGTTGTATATGCTACCCACCTGTCAAACACTCAGGGGCTGCACCAGGCTTTTCCATCTAGGCCGTCAGTCAGTTCCCAAATCATGACACAAAGACTTATTAGCAGTCTTGAATGCTCAGCCTTATCTTAGCTCTGTTACATCTTGCTCTTTTAACTTAAGTTAACCTGTTACCTGTTTCTCTTCATCTTCATCTCCTTTTTGCCTCTGGGTTTTTTTTCTTTTCTTTTTCTTTTCTTTTTTTTTTTTTTTTTTACTTTTCTTTCTGTATATGTTACTTTCAGTACTTGTCTTGACTGGCTGGTTGACATCAGCTGCCTGGCTGCTGGCCCAGAGTGTCTCCCTCATCTTTTCCTCTTGTTCCTCTTGAGTCTAGACCCACCCATCCCTTCTCTGCTTAGCTATTGGCCATTCAGCTTTCTATTAGACCAATCAGGTGCTTTAGGCAGGCAAGGTAAAACAAATGCAACACATCTTTACATAACTAAACAAATGCAGCATAAACATGAATGTATTTGTATATAAATAACTACACGGTTAAGGTAACATTCCTCATCATAAACAAATATAATACATCTTGGCCTAGTTAAAATAATATTCTCCAAAGAGAAGCAATCTCAATTATCAGATATACTGTTGCACCTAGGTAGTGCCGGTTCAGGGACCATTGTTTCACTGACCAGTAACCTCAAAGAGCAAATGTAGCAATGCTGGCTGTATGAGCACTCCAAGAGAAGCTACGTTGTTTCTTTCAGATGACAGGGTGAATGCTCATGACTTTAGAAAAAAAATTTGTATTAATGGATGCCCAAAATCTATAGTGATAATGAGACTTCTACCCATGAAGTCATTAGGGGAGACAAATCCTGGGAGTTTTGCTGTCATCCCTCTACAAAAGCCATACATAGTACATAGGAAGCACTTAACAAAGATGGAATGAATGAAATTATAGGATTCATTGCCATCTGAGGTTTGAGGTGTCACTGGTGGTTGCCTCACAGTTAACGTATGATTTGTATCTGTGTTAACCTAAGCTGACCTGCAACACAAACTTGTATGCATTCTACAAAGAAGGGTGGACAAATAACCCGACTTTCATTGATAGAATTCTTTTTTATGAGAAATTTTCTGCATAGGAAGGGTGTGTAGCAAAAAGAGTTAGTGGCCAGATGTGGAAATGCACACCCATTATCTCAGCACTTGAGAGGTTGGGGCAGGAGTTCATGAGTTCTAAGTCACTGCAATGGCTGGTTTTATGTCAGTTTGACATAAGCAAGAGTCACATAGAAGAGTGAGCCTCATCTGAGAAAATTCCTCCATTAGATTGGACTGTAAGCAAGCACATAGGGCATTTAATTAATTAGTGATGGATGGGGGAAGACCCAACCCATTGTGGGTAGATCACCCCTGGGCAGGTGGTCCTGGGTTGTATAAGAAATCAGACTGAGCAAGCCATGAGGAGCAAGCCAGAAAGCAGCCTCCTCCATGGCCTCTGCATCAGCTCCTGCTTCCAGGATCATGCCTTGACTTCCTTTGGTCATGCACTGTGTTACCAGGAAGTGTAAACTGAAATAAACTCTTCCCTCCCCAAGTTGCTTTGGTCATGGTGTTTATCACAGCAACAATTATCATGACTGGGGCAGTCACCCTGGCTATCTAAGGCATTTGGAGTCATCCTAGAAGCAGTTGAAGGACTGTAGACTCTGGTTTGCAATTTAAGTGCAGTGCTTCTCAATAGACCTCATGGCATTTGTTTCTTTTTCTTCCCTTAGCAACAAGAACAAGACCCTACAAATCTATACATCTCCAATCTCCCCATCTCTATGGATGAGCAGGAGCTGGAGAACATGCTGAAGCCCTTTGGACACGTGATATCCACCAGAATCCTGAGGGATGCCAACGGAGTCAGCAGGGGCGTTGGCTTTGCCAGGTAACTCTTTTTCTGTAAGGAACCCATGTGGGATCTGTTTTTCCTTGTTGCTTCTTCTTAATCCCACTCATCAGTAGTATCTAGTGCCTAAAGCAATAAAGAATGCAAAATAAAATAAACTACACCTAGCTTATCAAATATTAAATCTTTCTGTAGCTTTACTTCAAGCCAAAGAAAACCCATGAAATTGTGAATACATTTTGCTTGCTAATACATGTATACAGACTGTCTGTATAGGTCTCTGATCATAATAATATGCACATTTAATATTCAATCCTGTCTATACTTGCAAAGCAACTAAGTCTGAGGGTGCCAGTTTCAGCTGGTATGTATCCTAAAGCAAAAGATTCTGCATAGTGGGGCTGGGGATGCAGGTCATTTAGTAGACAACTCGGCTAGCATGGAGGAAGCCTTGTGTAGAGCCTTGTGTAAACCAGACATGGTGTCCAGGGCTACGGAGATGGAGGCAGGAGAATCAGAAATTCAAGGTTATCATTGGCTACATAGCAAGTCCAAGACCAGCCTGGGTTACATGAGCTGCATTTCAGAAAAGCAAACGATGATGACAAAGTAAGTGGCAGAGCCAGGCTTCTTCGTGGTTTGCCTGTGGGTTCTCAGTGGAGAGAGATGACAGTGAGGAGCAGAGAGAAGAGAGGGGAGACTCGGAGGGTGGCTGCTGTCAGGAAGTCCCAGGGAGCATGTAAATAGAAGGGGAGGTCAGCAAGGTGTTTGCATTTAGGAGGCACTTACTGGCTGTGTGGTTTTGATATTTTAGGCAGAACAGGAAAAAATATGTATTTCTCTTTCTCTCATCGTTAGAAAAGAAAGAAGCAGTTTTCATTTTAACTTTAAGGGAAAGTTTGCAAGAGAGGGTCTCAGCTAGGAGTAAAGTTAGACAGCCAGGCCTGTCATGCTTTCTTGAGAAAACAAAGGCAAACAGGCGTCAAAGAGAAGGCCGCTGCTTAGTGACAAGAAAGAGGAATATTAAACTGAGGCCCACCTGACTGAGTGTGTGTGGAAAGAGGACATTAGGTCACACAGGTATCGGGACAGTGTAGAGTAGTGGTTAGCCCTGAGGTGATCAGGGGAACACACATGTATAAACCAGACATGGTGGCACAGACTCATCCCACCGCTGGGAAGACCATCAGATATTCAAGGTCATCACTGGCTACACAGTAAGTCCAAGACCAGGCTGTCTGTGTCCTCTTCCATCCCTCCCCCTGGCTTGCATGTCTGTTTTCTTTGTTCATTGCTGGAAAGATGGGTGGGTGGTAAGTGATCAGTTTCTTGATTTCTTTCCTGTGAAGTTCCAGAACAGCTCAGCTGAAGAGTTTTAGCACTCCAAGCTGAATTTGCTAAGGGCACTGGTCATTAGGGCCCTCTTTTGACATGATTACCTGTCTCCATCTACATTTAGCTTCTGAGATGTTATGGGTTAGGACTTCAAACGAACTGGAGATGGGGCTCCAGAGTAGCTAGAGGCACAGAGTCGGGGCTGCTCACTGTCTCCACGCCAATCCTCGCTGTATATTTGGGGCTTGCCTCAAGGGAAGGAAGTCCCAGTCTTCTACAGAGGGCATGTTTAAACCATCCTAGTCAGCAGATCAAAACTGCAGTCGTGGCAGATGGAATCATGAGAGAACAAAATGTAGGTATATCTCTGGAGGAACGGCGGGAGGCTGGGAACTTCAGTTGATTATTCCCCCTGTTCTAAATCCAGTCTCTTCCTCCTCTGGTGTGTTTCTCGTAGAGGAGTCATAGGGCACCCTTAAAAAATTCAAATCTGGGCACATCAGAGTCCTTCAGCATTGCCTGAGTGATTTCATTCGGCAACCGTCCCCAAGTGTCAACCCTGGCTTGGCTCACCTTCTAGGCCGTGGTTATCCTTGTCTTGTGACCTGGGCGAGGCTACAGTTCTTCATTGAACACCTTGTCTACAGCTTTTCTGATGCCTTCCCTTCTGCCTACTCAGCTCTTAGGTACTGACTGGGCCATTTTTCTTCAAAGAATTCTTCCCTGACCTCTAACTCCACACTGCTACCCAAGTCAAATGCTCTTGTTCATATTCCTATAAACATTTTTTTCTCAAATAAAATTTATCATAGTTGTGCCCAGTCCTGTACTTACTTCTGTATTCTCTCACTGGATTTCACTGGATTTCTTTATACCTATTTCTAGGGTCTAGAATGAAACTTTACACATAGTAAATCTTTAGCAATTGTGTGTGTGTGTGTGTGTATGTGCAGGTTCACTGCTACAGGTGTGTGTGTGTGTGTGTGTGTGTGTGTGTGTGTGTGTGTGTAAGTACCTTACCCTTATTCCCTGAATTATCTCCCCAGTGACTTGAGTAACTCTTGATGACTGGATCAAACATTTCAAGGTTTTGCTTTGCTCACCTGGATAGTAACAACATATAGGAAGATGGCATTTGCTAAAGACAGTAAGCCAATTCTAATACAAGTAGTGGTGCAGTGTCACAGAAAATCATAGCAGATTCTGCACAACTAAGGTCTTAGGCTGGTTTTTTGAGAAGCTTAGTTTTGCAGGCTCTACCAAAAGAAGACTCTGTGCCCTCTGGGGAGCCTCTGGTTTATATTTGTATCAAGTAAGCTGTAACATATGTCTTGAGAATGTGTGTATATATGTCATTGGGGCAAACCTGCATAGTGTGTCACATGGATATCACCCTGGTCACTCTTCCCCACCAGATGTGATCCTTAGTTCATGTTCAAGAGATCTGAAACTTCTTTGACTAGAAAGAAACATGCCACCATTATTATTTTACTTGCAAGCTATACATTAATCTTTCTTGATAACTGTCTCTTCAAAGTAAAAGGACTATCTTCATTTTATATTTAAAACAGTGAACTTCAAAGCTTTCATTTGAATGCTGGTAGGGTGCACAGGAAAAAAAAATCTCCAGTGCTCCAGAAACACTGGCAGAGTCTGAACTCGCACATGTTTCAGTCCTATGTTTTCGTTTCTGTTTTAAAAGTTCTCTTGTAACTTAAAACAGTTTGGTGGGATCCTCCACCCTGCAGGTGGCATTTTAGAGCTATGTCATAATCCTCTAAGGCAGAAGTTAATGGTGGGAATGTTGATCGTCAGGGGCTCCTAGGTAGTTATCCAGTGTGGCTGGCCTGTGAAAATGAGGATAAGCCCCCCAACATAAATCAGTGATTCTGAAGGCACATGATTGTGTGCCCAATCCCCATTCCCAGAAACCTGAGACCATTTGTCCAGGAAAATCACATGGAACTGTTGTGAGAGACCACTGAAGCCTGACGCAGTGTGGAGAAGTGATTTGGGGGTGGGGTGGGGTGGGTTGGCACATTCACCAAGCTCCAACATGTGGGAACACAGACCCTCTTTAAGAAGGCTTTTACTGTCCCCCGGTGGGCTAAGGAGCGTGAGAGAAGGCTGCAAACAGGAACCTTTGTGCCTGGTGTTTCCTGTCTTCTGTCATCTCAGTGCAGTTCTCCGGGAGGCTTCCGGTAGGTGATCTCTAACACATGGCTGCCCCACCCTTCCCTCTGGAATGAACAGACTTTTCTAAGAGCCATTGCCATTCTTCCTTTCTTTTCATCAATTAAAGGAAACCCACCTTTTAATGTGAGGTTTAGACGAATACTAGCCTAATTATTAGCAACTGATATGAATACCACTTAAAAAAAATAGCAATTGATATGAATATCAGTTAAAAAAATACTATAGGCTTTCATGCATTTTCTGGAAATGTCTTTGAATATCAACATTTAATTGCTTTATTGTCTAACCGGGCACTTGATGTTTGTCCTCTCCTACCTCTTGAAATACAATGAGAAAATAGATTTACAAAAAACACAATGGAGATGGCAAGTTTTAAAAAGAACAGTTATTAAGCAAGTGCTACTGTTTGTTTCATTGGCAAATGTTTGATTTTTAACATGCCCATCAAATCAATCAAACTCTGGTTGTTTTTACTGTTTTGGGTATGTTTCACTTATATCTACCTCGACTCCACTGGTATGTTAAGAAAGCAAAAACAAAAGCAGAGAAGCAGCCCTGCCTTGTACTTTTAGCAATACTTTTGGCATTAGCGTCTGAGGTACATGGAACCAGGAAATCAAATGTGACCAAGGAAAATCTCTCAAGGGTAAATTTAGTGATTAGTAATCTCCCTGCCACAGCTGTGTCTGCACTCAGACAGGTACAGTTGTGCTCGCTGACACTGGAAAAAGTGAGGCCATTTCTTCTGGTAATTGCAATTCCTCTTCCAGTTGCTAGGCAGATGTGAGCCATTGGGAAACGTGCTGCTGGAAACCCCCAGCTTTGCCCTCTGTGGGTACCCGTCCTTTTGCTGTCATCCACTGTTTTTGCTCCCTACTTGCTTTTTTTTTTAATCATCCAACACTCATGATTATGGATGGAGACGGCAGAACCATCTGTTTTCATATATTTGGAGCCTCAGTGCCATCAATCAACTAGTTGTTATCCCCAAAATACAACCCCTTTTTTAAACGTTATAAGAGATAGTTTATTCTGGAATCAAATATTAGTGACCATGAACTGGGGAAACAGACTCAGGTTACCTCAAATATCATGTTCCTATGTAGTAACTTCCCAGAAGTTCACAGTAATAGAACAGTGGAAGTCACAAATCAAGGCATTTTTTCTAATATCTTGGTGGAAACCGCAGGTAGAAACCTAGGTGGATTGCCTGAAGTCAGAGCAAACTTTGCTACAGGCCTCAGGTGCTTTCTGCAGGTGTTCCTGGCCTTCTGGTGGGTGGAATGAGGTGATCTGCTGCTGAGTGGATACATTCAAAAGTCTTCAGCCAATCACCGGTCATGACGTTAGGGCAGACACCGCCCCCAGCAAGGAGTAGCTACAGAGGCAGCTAAAGATGGCTCAGGGTGAATTGCAATGAATCTCTGAACTGGTAACATCCCAATCGCTCCAGAATGATTGACATTCTCACCAGTTCCTCATCCCTGTGGAAGATTCACAAAGTCAACCAACAGGACAGTAAATCAAATGGCATCACTCCATTTGTTAATCTGAAATATCCTAGACTCAAGTCTTCCTCTCCCTATATCCTTCTAAGAAGCCAGGGAAGGGAGAGCACGTTGATAGGTATATCATTAGAAAATGGCATGTCTTTACTTGGAAAAGAAAAAAAAAACCTCTTTGTTGGATTGAAAACAGGGTCCCAAAAAAAGTCCTTTACTCACATGGAACTGATTTGGTGAGCTGAATCCCCAGAGAAACTTAGATCTGTTAAGCCCTTTACCCACTTCCTGCCATAAACAGAAACCTGGAGAAGGTGAGGAGGCCTGTAAACTGTCCCTCAGGTTCTGGGACTTTGGGCTGGGTATTGGTGCAGTAAGTAGAGAAAGACACCGTTGGACACACATTCCCGTATTGCATGCATTTTGCATTGGAGTCACTCTTATTTTGTTCCATAAGTTTGTCTCACCCTTTCATTCTCTACATCTTTGTAGTGGTGACCATAGTTCTGTATGGGCTAGTAATCATTTGTTTGTATCTTTCCTCTGTACATCTTTATCTGTGTTCTTGTATACTTCAAAACTTTCAAGCCTCTTCCTGATATAGGGAATGTATATATTTATCCCCTATCTTAATTCATCTTATTAAAGTGTCTGTGGTTGCCCAGCAACTGTATCAATGCTGTATTATTGGGACAGCATATGAACAGAGCAACCCTGGTGTGGTAAGCTGGTGTGTCATTGGTTTATGGAGATGATTGGATGTGATAAGCTGTCAAATATCAAACAATATGAAATTGCTACAGTATCACAAAATCAACATAAAATATGGGACCGTGATTCAGAATATGCGGCCAGAGGTCAAGATGGAATAGCTCTTTGAATCTGGACTAGTTAAATATTGAAATATGCAAATGATAAGAAGAAATCTCTATGGACTTGGGAAGGATAAAAACAATCCTGTTAAGAAGAAAAGGAAGTAAGGGATCTAGGCTGGGGCAGATCTGACAAATTTGGGAAACAGAAGACTCAGTGGTTAGACCACAAAACAATAGAATGCCGTAACTGAATCTAAGACTAAGACGTGACTGGATCAAAGAAATTAAGTCTTTCCGAAAGTCTTAAACTTCAAAGTCTTGGCTTTCTACAGCATATGACAGCAGGACTTTTCTTAGCATTGTCCTCTGGCCTCACTGCATGCTGGGCAAGTTCTCGAACTCTTGCTATAAGCTTGCCCAGGGTTCACTAGTCATCGGAGTGGTCCTGGATTCACACTAGCAGTCAGGCAGGAAGTTTCAAATCAACCTGAGCCTCTTTAGTAGAGAGCATCATAGACAAACACTGCCAGATATGAATGTATTATTCTGTCTCACTGCATAGCTGAGGACCCTAGCTTGAAAAAAGCCCTGAGGTCCTGCCCTGTAGTTACCTGGACTACAGCCTGTGTCTCTTGTCTCTATACCCAGATGGCTTGTTTAAAAGAGGTCAAGACACTTTTGTTTTCTTTTTCTTTTTTTTTTTTTTTTTTTTTTTTGGTTTTTTGAGGCAGGGTTTCTCTGTGGCTTTGGAGGCTGTCCTGGAACTAGCTCTTGTAGACCAGGCTGGCCTCGAACTCACAGAGATCCACCTGCCTCTGCCTCCCAAGTGCTGGGATTAAAGGCGTGTGCCACCAACACCTGGCCTTGTTTTATTTTTCTAATTTCTGTAATCAAAACTCCTTCTGGAAACATTAATCTGGCCTAGATATAGAATTAGACTAGTATGCATCTAGACAAGAGTGTCACATACTCTTAGATGACACATCCTCGCTCAGGTAATCTGAGGGACAGAGGCACTTTCTGTCTTCAGTCAGAAGAAAAGCCATTTTTTTCATTGCCTGCTTCTTAAAATGTATAACCCCTGTGGTTATTGTTTATTTCTCTATCATTGATCAAGGTGATAAACACCTTGGATGGATAGGTTAAGCACACCATTCCTCCACAGAGGAGACCACACTGAAGGGTGATTTCAAGAATTGTGGGCAGAGTCATGGGAACGGACACAGTGATCTTGAGATGCCAAGAGAGCAGACCTCGGGAAGCTCTTGCCACCTGTAGGTCACAGGGAAGGTGGAGGAGTGTCCTCAGAATGGTGTAGGGTCTGGAGACAGAAGCAGGATGCCTCAACAGGGAAAAAAAATAAAGAAAAATCACTCAAATTTCTTCTCCTTTAAAAACTAATTACTGGGGGCAGGGAGGCTGTGAGCCATGGTGTGTGTGAAGGCCAGAAGACACCTTTCAGGAGCTGGTCCCCTCCTCCCCCTTGATAAGGTGGCCTCATTTGTTTTGCTGCTCTTCCTACACAGGTTAGATGGTCCATGAGCTTCAAGGTGATGCTCCTGTTTTATCAGTTCAAGGTCATCACTACTGGCATGATAAGTCTTAACAGACTTAAAGCCCAAGAAACAGACATTGGTGTCTTGTCAGTAACAGCTCCAGCCTCTCTTTGGGACCATATTCAGCCGTGTGTCGTATCTCTGTAGCCTGCTCGGGTCTGTGACATTTCCTCTGGCTTTCTTTGGTCTTCTGGGATCATCTTGATCCCAAGTCCTGGAAAGTATCTCTGCACCTGAAATGGCTGGATAAGATCTGCATCACCAGGGGACCAGGGGACCTTGGAACACAGTGTCCTTGAGATGAAGGGCCTTTCTTGTCATACCATATGAGGGTATAGCCATGTAACCATTTGAAAACATCTCTCTAGTTAGAAGGGGCTGTGTGGGGATGAAGACAGAGAGCCCGGATGAGATGAGATAAATCAACAGAAGAGCTCAGAAGGCTTGTTGTGATGGAAGGGTTAGCTGTAATCACCAATTTGACTCAACCTGGACTCACCCGGAAAGATCATCTCAATGAGATTATGTTCATCATGTTGACCCATGGCCATGTCTATGATGATTGTCTTAATTAAGCTGGTTGTCATGGACAGGCCCAGCCTGCTAAGGGTAGTGCCATTCCTTAGGCATGGGATCCTAAACTGCGTGATAGAAGGGACGCTGAGCCAAGCACAAGCAAGCAAGGAAGCATGCATGAATTCATTTCTCTCTGGTTGACCATGGAGGTGACATGTCGGTTTCCTGTTCCTGCCTTGACCTCCCACTTGTCCCCTGAATTGCTTTTTCATCAGGACATTTTATCACCACAACAGAAATGAACTAGGACAGTGGCAAGATTGGGGATGATGGTCCATCTCCTCTAAAATCCTCTGAATAGAGAGACATTAGGAACTGTTTCTGGTCCAGGCCATATGCTAGCTAGTCCTCAGGGAAGATACCTGTGGTGCTCCTCAAATCAAAAACTCGATTTTTTTAATTTATGCAATGGAAAATAATATCAGAGATGTTAAGAGAAGCTTTATCTTGCTAGCTGCTTTGGTATATCCCCTGCCAGCCACCTGGGCTCGGCCGCTTTCTAGTCCCCAGATAAACACACAAGACGCTGTATTAATTATGAAGCTGTTGGCCTTGCTTGTCTCTTTCTGGCTAGCTCTGCCTTAAGTAATTACCCCATAATTGTTAATCTAAGTATGTCTCTTACCGGAGAATGGTTCCCGGCTTCCTACCGCCATGGCGTCACATCTCGAACTCTCCTGTGTTTCTCCTTCCCAGAATCCTCCTGGACTCCTAGCCCCACCTATCTAGATTCCTATAGGCTCAACAGTACTTTATTGACAAATAACAGGCAAATAACAGGACTTCCCCAACACAGAGACAATTTCTAACTCAGTAATGTGATACCTTCTTATTTAATCTTTTCATTGTTGTATGAAAATCTGATACATACACGTAATGTGTTTTGATCAAATCCATGCCCAGTCCCTCCCCTGCAATTCCTCCCACACAACCCCTACATTTTCCTTCAAATTTCACATGCCCCCACCCCTAACCTTTAATCCTACTCAGTCCACGTATTGCTGCTTGTATGTACATGGCTGTAGGGCCATCTGATGGAGCATGGATATCCTCCCCAGGGCCACAGCCCTAAGGAAAACTGACTTAGTAGCGCCGTGATTCTAAGAAGTGGGTCTGGGAATATAGCTCACTGGTAAAACCTCTGCTTAGTGCGCCTGAGGCCCCAGGCTCCATTCCCAACACAGCAAAAAGGGGTGGCTTTCAGTGCCGAGCAGTCCCCACAGTCCCATTTCTAAGAGGAGTGAGTTATAGTACAGAATCACCAAGATGTGTGTGCAGAGAGAGACAGCAGAGAGGCCACTCTTCTGTACAGTTTGGTACTTATAACAGTTGTGTCGTAAGAATGGCAGAAAACTGCCCGAAAGAAAACCAATTGCCTGCCAGCCTAGCTGACTTGGTGCGTAGATTTCATCTCAAAGAATATGTAGATGGTGCCTGCCGAATGTTACTTGAGGTTGTCCTCTGCCCTCTCCGTGTTTGTGTGTGTGTGTGTGTGTGTGTGTGTGTGTGTGTCTAAGATAGAATACCACAATTTTTTATTTTTCTTTGTCCTAGGGACTCACAATTGTCCTCTATGTTACAATGGGTTAAGAGGCAAATGACATGATTTAGTTTTGAAATGCTAGAAAGGGCACACATTTTAGTCATTAAAATTCTTCTGATAGCATTGATGCTTTGTGTAAATCTTACCAGAAATGAGGATGTTTGGCTCACAAAGTTGGATGCTCCAAGTCACCAATAATTTATCCGGTGCCCGTGATTGCAAAACCCCAAACATTTCACAAGAGCGGAACACTCTAATTAAGCATAACACATGATGAAATGGATTTGTTTTTAAATCCGTGGCTTATAATACTTAGTGCGCTCAGATCATGAACTGTGAGCTCTCTGTTGAGGTGAGAGTTAAGCTGAACATGGGTTTCCACAAGACTTTTCTTCCTCTGTGTGTCAAGCCTGACCCAGAACATTCATTCTGCCAAGGCTAGATCAGATTCTCGTGTATTGCAGTTTGACTGTGGGAATTGTGTGAGCTGTGAAATCAGTTTCTCTGGGCAGAAACACTTGTTTTAGAAGAACAGGAGGAGGAGGGAGACAAATGAGGAGGAGGCAGCTGCTGAGGCAGCGATGGAGTTCCTTAGTGTGTTTCGAAGCCAGCAGTTTCAAGTCACGAAAGAAGAAAGAAAGAAACAGGACCCTGAAGTGTGTTTATATTTAAATGGCAGACCTAACAAAAACCCCAGAAGCTTTATGCAGTGACTGGAGTCTCCTAAGAGCCTGCTTAATGCATTGTCAGGCGGCTGGCCCCACCCGGGAGCTGGCTGCAGGGTGGGGGCAGGGGAGGCCTCAGGTGCCTCCTGGAAGAATAGAGGCACTGTAGTGAGCCAGGCTGGCTGAAAGGGGCTTGTAAAGACAGCTGCATCTGGTGCTGTCTTTTCAAACATACTTGAGAGTACTTGTGTCAGTTTCAACCCAGGCATCAGCCAGATTTCAGATAGCTTGAGCTGGCAGCCTCGCAGAGCACTTAATTGTGCAACTTGAGAAGAAAGTGGGCATGTTCTGGCTAACAACAGTATTCACCTACAGGTCTCACTTTTGTTCCCTGTCCAGAAAGTTGCCCCCGCCCCTTTGGCACTCCTAGAGGCCTGGGCCATCATTTACTGGGACAGTTTCGCCTTGTTCAGATGTGGCCCTGTGTATCCAAATGAAATTGTCACTGCTGGGTGGTACAACATAATGTGCTTTGACACTGGTGATGACAGCCACAGAAAACAGACTTTTATTGCTCTTATTCTCTCTGAGAAGTGTCTTTGGTGGCTCCCAGCAGACATCTACTTAGTTAGATCTGAATGGACCCAAAGTGAGCCGTCTACGCTGCCTGCTGTCTTTGTGTTCTTAGAAAGAGCCCCCAGCAGGCCCGCCAGGGCTGGAAAATGGTGTTAAGAAAAGATGATAGTACTTAGAACCCAGAAGGGATAACTTGAAACTTTCAGACCAGAGTAAAAATAGGGTAGGTGCCTGGAGTGGATAGCAGCCCGTTATCTTTTTAGCTTGTTCTGTATTCAGCAGTCCCACATTGTAACCTTCAGCTACTGTTTGGTCTTCGTTTTAAAGTAGGTGTCGTCTTAGGACAAAGAGAAAGAGCTTGGTTTGTGGGGCTTTGCAGGCAGCATTTAGTCCCCACTGTCTGTTATCTACATGAGCTCACAGAGAGAGGTTTAATAGAGAAGGGACTCGGGGCATGAGCCTTCTGTCTTTACCTCCTAGAATAAATTTCTAGTAATGTTCCACCTGTGGGCGTCCAGGGCTTCTGGCTCCTCTCTCATTCACACCCCTCCTAGGAGGAATCTTACCACAAAGAGGCCATAGAGAATAGATCCTGTGGGAAGATAGGGAGACACAATCACAATTCTCTTGTTCCTAGAAAAGGAAGTTTCCTACCTAAAAATAAAAACTTACAGAAATAGGCAGGTCTACTAAGTAGGAAATGTGAAGATGGTGAAAGCTGTATTTGCCTGTTCCTAAATATTTAGAATGGGGAAAATATATGTCTGGTTTTTCTTATCCTAATATCTTATGATCCTATGGTTCTTGTCAGTTAAGTAATGAATGAAATCACACACACACCTACACACACACACACACATTCATTTATGGAGTTTGAGAGATAGGTCTGTAATTAAGAGTATTTCCTGCTCTTCCAGAGTACATGAGTTCAGCTCCCAGCACCTACATACGATGGTTCACAGCCACTCCTAACTCTAGCTATAGGGATTCAGACAGACAGACAGACAGACAGACACACACACACACACACTTGTAGAAACAACAAAGTGAGGGCCACATACAATTTATTTTTTGGAGATTCTTGCAGATAAACCTGAGCCAGGGCAACCTTGCCAAGAGCAACATGATGCTGGCATGGCTAAAAGTGATGTCTCCTTCATTTTACACAAAATCTCATTTTATTAACCTTGGTGTTTAGTATTAAATATAAAAAAACTAATAGGAGAGTAGTCAAAATTCTAAAGTGAAGAAAGTATGGTTTTTAGGGGTTCTTTTAGCTTCCTCCTACATGTAGGGACCCCCAAGAATTCTCTCTATGTATCTTCCATACAGTGACTCTTCAATAAAAGTGCCACAGGACTTATAACTGTCCCACCATGTGACTACTATGACAGACAGCAAGCTATTCCAATACAGTGCATCATCTTCACAGTGTGGCTGAGTTGTCACAGCACAGGCTTTGATGATGGTTGAGGCTGGTCCAGATCCCAACTTTACTGAAGAGGTAGTTTATCTCTGATGATAGGGGATGTCCTTCTGTATGCTGTGAATATGTGTTTCTCTTATTGGTTGATGAATCAAGCCATTTTGGCCTATGGGCAGGCAGGACTTAGCCAGGCAGAAAATCCAAGCAGGGGTAGAGAAAGGTAGTAGGCAGAATCAAGAGGGCATCAATTAGCTACCAGGAAGGTGGGATGCCTGGTCATTCTCAGGTAAGCCAAGACCACATGGAGATACATAGACTAAGAGAAATGGGTTAATAACTAAGAGATAGCTAGCCAATAAGAAGCCTGATCCATTGGCCAAACAGTTTATAATTAATGTAAGCCTCTGCATGTTTATGTGGTACTAAATGGGTGCAGGACAAGGCAGTACAGAAATTTCTGTCCACAACCTGCCTCTCGGAGTTGGCTAATTCAGTCATTTGGTAAACTTCTATTGAATGTTTTCAACTGCCAAGCTGCCTTGTGTGGAAGGAAGAAAAGGCCTCAGGTTAGCTCTGTGACATCCACTTGGGCAGCCACATGGGGATGACACATTGAGCAATGATAACGTTGTCAAATCCCGGGAGCCTACCATGGTAGCTATGGCAGCAGATGGTAATTCATGTACGTTGTACACACATCAAGGTAAGTAAGCATCCCCACCCCTCCCTTATTGCCCTCTCTTGCTTTTTTCCATAAGCACAACTTGACAAAAATATATAATCTCATGCTCATTCTACCCATACTTTTTTCCTCCTAGAATGGAGTCTACAGAAAAATGTGAAGTGGTAATTCAGCATTTTAATGGAAAATATCTGAAAACACCACCAGGCATCCCAGGTAAGAAATGCCTTCAGAAGTCACTATTTTAAAGTGTCTAGGCTTCCGGCCATTGTTAAATCATTTACGTACTATCAGGGTGGGCTGTTGTAAAGATGCATTGGTTCATTTCTCTTTTCTTCAAATCTGTGTGTGTTGTGTAGTATGTGTGGGGTATGCCCATGTGTATGTGAACACACATGCCCCTACACTCACATGAGAGGGCTAAAGAGGAACACTGGATGTCTTCCCTGTCAATCTCCTGTTTATTCTTTGAGACATGGCCTCTCAATGAACTGGAAGCTGGCCATTTTGGTTACACTGCTGGCCAGTGAGCTCCAGAGATGTGCCAGCCTCCATCCCCCAGTGCACAGCCATGCCTAGCTTTTTACTTGGAAGTTGTGGGGGGGGGTTGAACTCGGGCCCTCATGCTTGTATAGCGAGCACGTAACCCATAGAGGCAACTCCCCAGTCCATATGTGTGTGTATTTAAACACTGTGTAATAGCTGGTTTCCCGACTGTCTCAGTGATTCTTCATTGTTCCGTGTTTGAATTTGTTCTGCTGATTCCCTGAAGTGGTTTAGAAGGAAAGCAGAGCAAAGTACAGGTGTCCTTGAGATGAGGGATGCTTGCGACACTCGACACGAGTGGTGAGTCTTCATCTGCTACATATTAAGTGGCTATGTGGTGAGAGAGTTAAGACAAGCAAGTATGGAAACTATGGCAATTTGACAGTCATGAGATCTGAGTGCAAAAATGTTATATTTTAAAGTAATGTAACTGACAGCTTGAGAAATTATTAAAAGCTCCAATCTATACTATCCCGTAGCATTCTATATTTTCTCAAGGCAGAAATCTTAAGAGTTTTATGTACATTGTAAAAGGATACCACTTTATGTTATTAAGAGTTACATTTACCATAAAAAATAAAATGTATCATGTCTATCAGAATTATGAATGCCTTAACTTGACTTAACCTGCTAGGAAACAAGGAAGGTATTTGATATTGGATGATTACATTGAAAAATAGCTCATGAAACCTGGGCATGGTGGCTCAGAGCTGTCATCGCAGCACTTGAGAGGTAGAGGCAGGAGGATCAGGAGTTCGAGGCCGTCTTCAGCAGCATAGAGACTTTAAGGACTACCTGGGTTACCTGAGATCCTATCTCCAAAAATAGTATTTCATATTAATATACAAAAAGATTAATATTGAATGAAGTGCTGAACTGAGAAAATTATAGCGTCTAAAGAACTTTTTAGTGTATGTTGGTTAATGTATGTCTCAGTGGGAATAGGTACATATATGTGTATATAAATGTGTATTTATTTATATCCTGGGTTTCAGAAATTGCTGCTATAGCACAACTGTCATTGAAATCCATCAGAAGGTTTGGAAATCAGGCTTCTCAATTCCTTAAAACAGATTGAAGTTATACATAAGAAAAATGTAACAAAAGGAGAGATTTTTTTTGGTAGCAAGGCGGGGCTTATGTACTGACTTGGGGAGGATGTTGGGAAAGCAGAAAGATCCTTCCTCAGGATATTTGCATGATGGAGAAGATGCGAAGGCAGGTTTGCTGGATAACCAGTGAGTGTACATGGAGCCAAGCCATGCCTTGATTTCATTCGCTTCCACATGGAACATCCCCCTGGGAACTGACTTCGTCATGATCCACTTTGGAGACATATGGTGTTGTTAAGAAAGGCTGTAACAGTTTTCTTCTCAGCATGGAAGCTGTCTTTGTGTTTTAGGAGACATACTGCAGGCTTTTTTCCCCGTTAGTATAAATAGACATCTCAAGGCATTCTGCTCGGAACTGGCATTGAATAGAGGGTGTATGTGTGTGTGTGTGTGTGTGTGTGTGTGTGTGTGTGTGTGTGTGTGTGTGTGTGTGTGTGTTATTTTTTGAGACAAAAATCTTCTCAGTAGTTTGGTCATAAGGGCTTGTCAATGTCTCCAGGGGGTTTGCCTGCCCACCCCTTGCTCAAGGTAGGATTACAAGCACACACCACCAAGCCTGGATTTTCTGTGTGGGCTGGGGATCTGAACTGAAGTCCTCATGCTTGTGTGGCAAGCTCTTTATTAACTGAGCCATCTCCCCAGATCCTGTAGTTACCTCATCTTAATCTCAGTTTACCAAACAAATGTCTGTATACACAGAAGGCATTGAACTAGGTTTGAATCACATAGTTACATTAAAAAGTTAAAGAAGCCCACTGTGGAAACAATCATTAATTACATTTGAGCACAGATTAATAGGTTTCTTCCCTTGTGTGTGTGTGGGTGGAGACATGCTGAAAACTATCTTGACCAGATGTTTGGAAATACTTTGTTTGGTTTCCCCCAAATGTATGGGTGATTAAAACAATTTAATGCTAAAGACAAAAGAAAGTCCCTAGAGATACCTAAGTGTCCCAGCGTCTTTCACGTGTACACAGGGAGATCTAGCACCTTTTTAATATCATAGCTACATCTAATGATAGCATGGTGCACAGCACGGATTTGCTTGTGGGTATTTAGTCCCATACTATTTTATGGAAACGAGAAAACCAGCAGCTTGACTCAGTTACAATATCTTAGAGGTGAAACTTTATACTTCCGAGGCCTTCCCTCACTGGAATAGAATTAAATATGCAATGCTGATCATCAGGAGTTCTCAAGTTTGCCTTTATTTATGCACAATTTTGGAAGTCAAATAGAGTTTAACAAAAGCTTCAGATGCTAACTGAAGATACTAAATCTTTCATGTGTAAATCTGGGGTGAAATAAAAGAGTGTGCCATAGGAAATAGGTATTTGGAAGGTACAATAGGAAAATATCCCCAGAGGATACAATGCAGATATCATGGCAGGTAGGATCAATTTGAGCATATGTTGCTTACTTGTATTGATGCTCACGGCTTCTGTGTGGGTGCATTTGAAATATTATCCCAGAACTTCCATTTTTTTAGAGTTTAGTGTGTTGTATAATTGTGTGTGTACATGCATGTGTGAGGACTGTTGTGTTCAGGCCATGATGCACATCGGGAGGTTAGCAAACAGCCTCTGTGGTTAGACCTTCCTTGCTTTCCATCTTATTTAAGGCAGGTTCTCTCTTGTTGTTTGTGGCTGTGTACTCAAAGCTAGCTGGTCTCTGAGGTTCTGGGTATTCTGTCTTCATCTCCCCTATCTTACTGTAGACATACTACAACCCCAGACACTCATGCTAATCTATTCTGTCTTTACATGAGTTCTGGAGGTTTGAACTTGGTCCTGATGCTAGTGTGATCAGCCTTTTATGCATGAGCTTCGATAACCCAGAAACTCATCTGTTAATCGGATTTACTCTTCCATTACAAACACAAAGAGTTCAAAGTTACTCGGAGTTACTCGGAGTTCTTTGTCACACAGAAGAGAGTCCTTAAAGTGGTTTTTTAAATAGATGTATTATTTTGATTCATGTGTGTGCTTGCTAATCTGTCTGTGCACTTGTGTGGGAATGTCCATGGCAGTAAGAGAAGTTGTTGAATCCCTTGGAGCTGGAGTCACAAGCAGTTGTGAACCAGTGTGAGTACTAGGATCTGAACTTACATCTTCTGGAAAAACAGTGAGTGTTCATAACCCCTGAGTCATCTCCAGCCTTGTTTCTTTCTTATTTTCCTTCTTTAAGTGACCAGTTTTCTAATTCTTTTCAGTAAAATACTTAAGAGAGCTTGCCCTTTCTGGTAGATGTACTAATAATTTTTAAAATGTCATTAATTAATATGACCTTCTTGAAACAAAAACAAAGGTGAATATGATCAAACACATTTTACAGAATTCTCAAACAACTAATTCAAGAAGGAGAGTTCAACAAATTGAGAAATCCAATCTCCTGCTTTAACATAGTTCAATGGATTTGGGGCCAGAAGTATGTGAATTTGTGGATGTGCACAAGGATACTTTCAATATAGTGATACTTAAAGCCATGTGTAACTGGAGTTTTCTTCCAGTCTAATTCTGCAGCCAATTCACCCCCAAATAAACACACAGAGGCTGTATTAATTATAAAACTGTTAGCCTATGGCTAGGGCTCCTTATTGACTAGCTCTGTCTTAATTATTAACCCATTTATATAAATCAGTGTATTTTCACATGATCTTGGCTTACCAGAGAATGGCCGGACCTATTACTCCTTTGGCGGCTACATGGCATCTCTCTGCCTACCTTTCCCAGAATTTTACTCGTCTCTTTGTCCCACCTATCTTCCTGCCTTTATTTGTCAAAGAGTGTTTTATTCATTAAATAATAAGAGAGGACATCCCCCACATGTGAAGAACCTACAGTCATATGCAATTACATGAGCCACTGTGTCCTGAAAAGGCTGTGGCTAGATCACATACTGAAACATTCCATCATCCTGTCTCACTGAGTCTGGAGTATAGAGCAGTTGATGCTAAGTTCATGTCACTTCCTTCTTTGCTCCAGGATGGTAGGAGGAGGCATGCACACATTGCAGAGCACGCTTCTGTCACCCTTGGCAATGATGGTGACACTTATAGGATCTGCAAGGCTAATTATTGTGTCCAGGTCATACTCTCTTTCATCTCTTGATCCTCCTGGTGCCATTTCTACAGCAGATCAAGAAAAAAATAATTACTTGAATACTAAGACTTGACATTGTTATAAATTGTAAATTCAAAACCATCACTGTTAAGCACATTTTCAAGGATATTATCTAACATTGATCTCATTTATGTAGGCAACACTATTTGTGTTTTGATTAGAGTATGAGTAATTTGATTATTAAATATTAGTTACATTGCTGTTAAGTTTCTCTTTATGACACATATCAATGCAATGTTGAAGGGAATGATGTCAATGACGCATTTTGGATCACCCCAGATCTGTCTATACAGCAAGCCTCTTCCCATTGATTCATAAGTGGCTTAGTGTTAATGAGGGCGTCATGAACCATATTAGAGCATCCCCAAATGGTTCAAATGATGATCAACTGGATAAGGAAGGAGGAAGGAGAACAAATCGGCAGATAGATTATAGCTATATAGAGATATATAAGTGTAGGTATAGATAAATGACAGATATGTATAGATAGATAGGTGGATATATATATAGATGATAGGTAGATAGGTGATTGGTAGATGACACATAGACACAAAAAGATAAATGATGTACAGGCAGATAGCTGACAGATATAAATCTAGGTAGTTGGATAGATAGATAGACTCCAGAATTAAACTATAGAGCATTAGGACACCTGGCTGAGGAAGCTAAAAGAGATCAAACATTACTGTTGCCACAAACAGATAGGAAGGTGAGGCCAGCCTCATGTATTAAATGGTGCCAGTCATTTGAGAATTATATCAGTACCATTAGCAGAAAGATATCCTGCAATATATGCTCCTTCCCCGACAGAGCCAAGACAACACCGTTTTCCATAAATAATACATGTCCTATGTATCAACCTTGATATTTCCTGGACAAAATGAAGGGCCATTAGTTGCTTGCCGGCCTCACGCCAGCCATTTCGGTACTCTGTAATGAATTACACAGCTATGTTGGGCAGCCCCAAAGCTTTTCATTTTCAACAAGTTGACAAAAGCAAAGGCTAAGTTCCCAGGTACTTCACAGCTCTGTAGGGCATGGACCAAAAGGATTGCTGCCCAAGAGTTCCTGATGCAGAGTGACCCACAGTCTGGGAGGACATTCGCATGTGAGGACGTCTATTGAAGAGCACACCCGACAGGCTGCATTGTAGGACAACAAATCATGTTCTGTTCTCAGAGGAGACTTCTGCCTGCGAGCGCACGTTTCTGTCAGAAAAGCTGTCTTTCCAGAAGAGAATGGAATAATCCATTTCTCTTCGTAAGATTTTCTTAGTCTTAGATAATTGCGCCTAATCCCAGCTGAACTCCAGGATATCCGGGAGGGATGAAAGATAGCTTATTATATTATAGAATGCTTTCCATTTTTAATAGACCTTGTTCACAACAGGAGTTTGGACCAGCTAGTAAGACCTAGAGAAATCCTATTTTCTGTGACAGAAACTTTGTTTATCATTTATTGTCTTGACATAGTAAATTCATTGTTTCTTTTTCTTGATATAAGTAACAATATGTAAATTATGAATGTATATGAACACTTCATGAGAATATCAGAAAATAATTTATAAGATTTCTTTTTTGGTTTTTATGAGACAGGGTTTCTCTGTATTGTTTTGGAGGCTGTCGGTCCAACCCGTCCTCAAACTCACAGAGATCCGCCTGCCTCTGCCTCCCGAGTGCTGGGATTAAAGGCATGCGCCACCACCGCCTGGCTGTTTTTTGTTTTTTGTTTTTTTTTCATCATAAGGAAATATGGGGATGGCTTAGTTGGCAAAGACATTTGCTGAAAAGCCTATGGATTTTATCATCAGAGCTTCACATGCACACACACACACACACACACACACAGTGCAGTCATAAATGAAAATAAAACTCATATGTAAAGCAGACTTTGTAAAAAATTAAACCTAGTTGGGTATAAGTTTTGACTTCACTTAGTGCGTTTTAACAATACTTAAGGGGGTTTGTTCTTTCTGTTCTTTCATTTTCTTTAATTTTTTTCTAGATTTTTAAAATTTAAATTAGAAGCAATCTTATTTTGCATATCAATCAAATATCCTGTTGAGATTATATGAACACAAGAAGGGTTGGAAACATACCTCATTTATTAGAGCCTTTTTCCTATAGGATAGGCTCTGGCTTCAATACCCAGGATGGGGGAGAAAGAGGAGAGATGACTGATCTCTGTCCCTTCAAATGGAAGAAGTGGTTTCTGATAGAGATGTCCATCTTCTGAATGACAGATCCATGCGTGAGGTCCTGGCTTGTTTGTCTTCTGGTGGGAACTTCTCTACTCCCCTTTCTCTTCTATTCTGGACAACCAAACTCTAGGAGAATTAGCTTCGTGATATACAGTTTATTGTTCTTTTTCCTTGGGTAGTGATTCTAACATTGGCACATTTGGAAATGCCACCTCTCTCCAGTGGACTGTGAGAGACATGCATGCTATCCCTATCCAAGCCTGCATTATGGCATTTAGCTGTTTTGCTTAAAATCCAAATATTTAAAGGGCAAAGGATAGTGACAGCATTCTTTTTTTATACAATTTTTTAATTTAAATTAGAAACAATCTTGTATTACATGTCAATCCCAGTTCCCTTTCCCTCCCCTCCTCCCCTGTTCCCCACTGGCCCCCTATATCATCCCTTTCTGCTTCCCAGGGAGGGTGAGGCCTTCAATGGGGGATCTTCAACGTCTGTCACATCATTTGGAACAGGGCCTAGGTCTTCCCCCATGTGTCTAGACAGAGAGAATACCCCTCCATGTGGAATGGGCTCCCAAAGTCCATTTGTACACTAGGGATAAATACTGATCCACTACCAGGGGCCCCATAGACTGCCCAGTCCTCCTAATATCCACATCCAGGGGGTCTGGGTCAGTCCTATGCTGGTTTCCCAGCTATCAGTCTGGAATCCATGAGCTTCCTCTTGCTCAGGTCAACTGTTTCTGTAGGTTTCTTCAGCTTGGTCTTGACCCTTTTGCTCATCTCTCTTTCCTTTCTGCAACTGGATTCCAGAAGTTCAGGTCAGTGTTTAGCTGTGGGTGTCTGCTTCTGCTTCCATCAGTGACTGGATGAAAGCTCATGGTTGTCTTTTTGTGACTGTGTTACTTCACTCAGGATGGTTTCTTCTAATTCCATCCATTTACCTGAGAATTTCAAGATTCCATTGTTTTGTTTTTTTCACTAAATAGTACTCCATTGTATAAATGTACCACATTTTCTTTATCCATTCTTCAGTTGAGGGGCATCTAGGTTACTTCCAGGTTCTGGCTATTACAAATAATGTTACTATGAATATAGTGGAATAGACATTCTTGTCTTATGTATGTGCATCTTTTGGGTATATGCCCAAGAGTGGTAGACTGATTCCCATGTTCCTAAAGTACTGCCACTATGATTTCCAAAGTGGATGGATGAGTTTTGATTTGCATTTCCCTGATGGCTAAGGATGTTGAGCAATTTCTTAAGTGTCTTTCAGCCATTTTAGATTCCTTTATTGAGAATTCTCTATTTAGTTCTGTACCCCACTTTTTAATTGGATTGTTTGGTGTTTTGGTGACTAGTTTCTTGAGTTCTTTTTATATTTTGGAAATCAACCCTCTGTCAGATGTGGTATTGGTGAAGATCTCCCATTCTGTGGGCTGCCATTTTGTCTTGTTGACTGTGTCCTTTGCTTTACAGAAGCTTCTCAGTTTCAGGAGGTCCCATTTATTGATTGTCAGTCTCAGTGTCTGTGCTACTGGTAGTATGTTAAGGAAGCAGTCTCCTATTGGAATTCATTCAAGGGTACCTCTCACTTTTTCTTCTAAGAGGTTCTGTGTGGCTGGATTTATGTCTTTGATCCAGTTGGACTTAAGTGTTGTGCATGGTGATAGACATGGATCTATCCGTAGTCTTCTACATGCCAGCATCCAGTTATGCCAGCACCATTTGTTGAAGATGCTTTCTTTTTTCCATTGTATAATTTTAGCTTCTTTGTCAAAAATCAGGTGTTCATAGGTAGACCAATGGAATCAAATTGAAAACACTGATATTAATCCACACACCTACAAACACCTGACTTTTGACATTTATTTTTTTTAAAAAGTCTATGAATATCTGTGCACCATGTGCAAGCAATGGCTATGGGGCTAGAAGAGGGTGCTTCCCTTGGAACTGGAGGTACAGATGGTTGTAGCTGCCACATGGGGGATAGGAATTGAAGCTGAGTTCTCTGCAAGAGCAGCCAGTGCTTGAAACCACTGGGCCATCTCTTCAGCTCCTTAACCCCTTTCTTTTTCTTCTTTTGAACTGAAGTCCTGTGTCTCTCCATCTGGCTGCTGGTCTGGAACTTACTGTGTAGTCATGAGCTTTTTTTCCTGCTGTTGTCACCTCCTGAATGCTGGGTTTACAAGTGTCTGCGGAGCTGGGACTGAAACTCAGGGCTTTATGCTCACTTGGAAAGCACTTAACTACATTTTCACAAAAAATCTAAATTATTATAATTAAATACATAGTAGGGTTGTAGAAAAGAAGTAGAGTTATTGTTGTTGTTGTTGTAAGATTGCTAACAAGCTTCAGAAAGCAACCAGAAAGTGCCATGGTCAGTGGTGTCATAAAATTCTTTGTGAATTGTTTGGCAATTGACTTGATATAATCCTATCATAGCCTTCTGACATATACACACTTAGTTTCTCCACCTTCCTACCTTGGAATAAAACTGACCAGGGCTCAACCAACCCAGGTCTTATGCAACCTTGGAGAACAGTCAACTCCTGGAATAACCCTACAATGATGGGGTTGACCCTAGAGCCTCACACATACTAGGCAGCTATTGTGATATTAAGTAATATCCCCTGACTTACTTTTTAAGTTTGAGACAACATCCCACAACGTCACCTAGGCTAACTGTTTACTTACTCTTTAGCCCAGGCTGGCCTTGAATTTATGTCTACCTTATCAAAAAACAAAACAAAACAAAAAACCGACCCTGACAAAAACAACTTAATGAATAATAGATGTGTTTCAACTGATAGTTCCAGGGCACAGTGAGTGGGAAGTAGAGGTGGCAGTAGCTTGAGGCAGCACCTCCCATCTTATCCACAGTCAGGAAACAGAGAATGGTGAATGTTGCTGCTCAGCTCCCTTCTTCACTTACAGAGTTCAGGATCCTAGCCAGGGGATGGCGCCACCCACAGTGGACCCGTCTTCCCATTTCAATCAACACACAGGCATGCCCAGAGGCTCCTATCCCAGGCCAGTCTAGATTCCACCACCAAAACCTGACCATCACAACTTCTGACCCCCACTCTTCCACCTTGTCTCAGCCTTCCAGTTAGCTGGAATTTCTGGCTTGTAACACTCGGCTCAGAAAAAAAAATGAGTATCTCAAGAATACACAGAAGTTCCCTGGTCCGTATTTTTGTGTCTTGACTCAATCTAATTGCTTTTCTTTGCCAGAAGAATGCTACAATGCTCTGTATCACTAAGTTCCAATATTATTTTGTAAATATTTTAGTTGTCACAATATCATCAAAACTCTAGTGGCCATATGTACATACACAACAAGAGAATGTATGTGAGTTCTGATGTTGAATGGGGTTGGGATGGGGAAGAAGGATATGAGGGTCTCATTTTCATCTCCATGATCATAACCACCTTCATCACCTATTTCTAAAACAGTAACCAGGTTTCAGCTTGTGCACATTTCTGAATGGAAGATTTGACAGGAAAACCTTCCCAAGTCAACAGTAAATTGTTAATTTTGTTTCTAAGGGAGTGTTGGGCTTTGCCTCCTGTCAGTGTCGCTAATGAGTAAGCTATTTAAGTGTCTGCCCAAGTACATCTGATTAGCAAGCAAAGAGAGTTGAGTGGCTTAAGACCAATTAAGGCACAAGCCAGGGAGAGCAAACTGAATAATTAAGTGCTTGGCACACTTCTAAATATACGAATTCATTTAGATTTCATTTAAAACAAATTCTAACCCATTCCTGGATAAATGGTTAGTATTCTGAATTAAATATATTCCAATCTCTCCCAGCAACTGTCAAGATGTCTGCCATATATCCAACTCATTACTTAAGATCTTATTTTTTTTTTAACAATGAAGTCTGCAAAGAAAATACTTTACAAAGACTGTGAATGAGAGCTCTCATTAGGCAGACTCATTTGTTTATCTTATTATCTACCTCCTCTGACTTCTCATGCCTTTAAGCCCATGATTGATAGATTAATTATTTCTCTATTATTTTAGCCTTTTCTAGTTAAAAATCAGAAATGTCCCATCAGAAATGAGGGTGCTCATGTCTGATTTTCTGATTTTCTGTCTTTCAAAAGCCCCCTTTGTCCCATGGTCTGTCAACTGTCTCTAAACAAAGCAACCACAAAAGAATATTGGCATTTATCTTTCCCCACCCTGCCTCTTTTGAAAGAGCTATTTTATTTTCTCCTGTGTGTGTGGCTGGGGGGGGGTTTGTACACACACATGTATGTGGATACCTACAAAGACCATAAGGGAGGCTCTTAATCAATGAGCCACCTCTCCAGACTCCCTTCCCCTTTTTTCTTTAAATAATTATTTCAAAAACTCTAGGAATACAGGTCCTACACTACTTGGTTCAGGCATCCAAACCAATGCTTAGAATTCAGTGATAATAGTAATTATTTGTTAATTGATAGGTAACTAATTTGTTAATATACAGATTCAGTGGGCAGGGCCCAAAGAACTCTTGATCCTACCTCCCAGAATTGTTAAGTATGTTGTTTA
Organism: Mesocricetus auratus; assembly: GCF_017639785.1. Taxonomy (NCBI): domain Eukaryota; kingdom Metazoa; phylum Chordata; class Mammalia; order Rodentia; family Cricetidae; genus Mesocricetus; species Mesocricetus auratus. Next base: position 53,609,683 of record NW_024429267.1, on the reverse strand, counting down.
CATATAAAAGTGGAATTCAGGAATTAAAGGAGACTCAATATAGAAGAACCATGTGGATTACTTGGTGAGCCTAATGAAGACACAGGCATTCTTAAAAGTTTAAGAGGCCAGAGTGAAGCAGGGTAGAGACTGGAGCCACCACCGTTGGCCTTGACTGTAGGGGAAGGTGGGTAATCCTTAGAAACTGAAACTTCAAGGACTTGGATTCTCCTCTCAAGGCTCCAGGATGTGCTGTGGGTGTGCTGAGGTTAGCTCATTGTGCCGGTGTTATCCTCAGACCCCTATGATGCGACTCTATGCTCCTGATGTGTTAAGACACAGGCAGATAGACGGCATGCACATGCTATTAGAAGAATAATCTTACATGATAGTTTGGGACTTCTTTTAGATACACTTCACCCAAGCAATGTTATGTTATTCAACAACTGTTCATATGTAAAACAGGACAAGAAACTCTCATTATCTTAGCTTAGTTTCTTTGTGCCTTTGCAGTAAGATGCGTGGGGGGAAGACTAGGGAACATTGAAAAGAAAGCCCTTACACAGAGAGGTCTCTGAGCCCCAGAACATGTTACTTTTTGTAATTATATATTTTAAATTAGCTTATAAAGCATGGCTTTTCACAAAGCATTTTCATACATTCGTAGTTTTGGTTAATCTACCTCCACTCCACACCCTCCCCAATCCCTATTCCCACTTAAACTTTTAACCCCATCATTCCCTACTCTGTCTGTCTTCTTTCATATAACAAGAACACATTAGATTTTACCCACTAAAATAACATATGAACAAAATAACAATCTAAAATATGCCAGGAGAAGTATTCCAATTAATTCATGCAAATATGTTTCTCATAGGTTTCAACTTTAATATCACCTTGGTAATTCTCAGTATGGAAAAAGCAGAGTGGCTGAGAAAGCAAAATGAAACTTAGAGCAGGTATCGTGTGCAAATTTTAAACGATGCTCCATCCCCGCTCACCTCCCACGAAATGCTGTGTCCTCTGGCTTTAAGTGGTTGTGTTCCCTATGGAAGTTTAAGCTTTAGACACAAATTCAAGTTTTCACGTGTGCTGGAACAGTAAATATAAACATATGTGATATGACAACAAAGAGGATTCCAAGTGATTTTTAAAACTCCCTTGGGGCCAGCAGAATGGCTTAGCAGGCAAAGGATCTTGCTTGACAAACGAGCCTGGCGACCCCAATGTAATCGTCAGGACCCACACAAGGTAGAAGGAGAGAAGTAACTCCACAGAGTTGCGCTATGGTATCCACACATGGCCCATGGACATGCCCACAAGCCAGTCTGATGGAGACTGGTCTTTAGTTGAGGTTTTTGTCTTTCCAAATATGTCAAGTTCACAACGAAGATACTTCTCATAAATGACTGGTGCCTTGGAAAAAAATGCTATTGCAGAGACCCCCCCCAGGGCTCCTTAAAATCCTTTCTGACAATCTGCAGGTATCTTCATCACCATAATAATAAATACACTGTTGCTTTTGCTCTTTGATTTTTCTCTCCACTGGATAATGGTGTCCCATTGACTACTCAGTTTCTGATACTGTGAAGGAATAGAGTGTAGGAAGCTGCCTGAGAAGCAGTCAGTGACTGTATGAGAAGCCAGCTGTAGGGCTGGAGAGATGGCTCAGCCGTTAAAGGCTAGGCTCACAACCAAAAATATAAGAGAAGCCAGCTGTCTTCTGCCAGCTACTCCAGAAATGGCAGAGATTTGCTGCTGATGGTGACATTTTTATTAGTTAAAGAAGGTTTTTTTGCTCTGTAGCCCAGGCAGGCCTCAGTTGGCCACCTTAATGTCTGTTTTGTAGATATAAGCCACTATGATACTTCACAAACTTTAACACAAGGCTACATTCACATTATTTTGATGTTGAAAATAACTTTAAAAAATAAAAGTTGTATTGACTTTCAACTTGTCTATCATTCCAATTTGAGAGTCAATTAAGTAGAAATCTAAAATTTGTGAGTTTTTTGTAAGTGTGACATATCAATAAATATGATATAGATACATCCTGTAAATGAGCATTCAATAACTCTTTAAGAGTTATTGTCCTGAGACAAAGAGAGAAGACATAACCAACCTTGATAACTCTTGGTATGATAACATTTAAATCTTTTATTTTTCTAAGAGTCAGCCAAGATAAAGCTGAGTTAGGATATCCTCTGATTTTTTAAAATATCATATTTTGATAGACTATGTTTAGAAAGATACTTTAATAGGAAGAATTAAGGATGAACACTCATTTCAACATGTCACAATACTGTTTTGTATAAACAAATGTGTATGAAACAGTCTTCAGTGTCTTATCGAATCATAGGCTACAGTGGTTTTTAAAAAAATTTGCATTACCATTTATATTAGTAGGTAACATAGTGCTTGACAGAATATGTGAGTGTTTCTTGAAGGGTTATAGAAACAATGGGCGGGGATTGTGGAGAGGGAGCTGACATTAATTTTCAGTGACCTGTGAGCCTGCCAGATGTGGAAATGGGTCTGAGACTAGTGTTAGAGGCAGAATTTAACAACAGATGTGGCGCAAGGGGCTGGACTGTCACACAGCCTGTAGTGCTTCTCTTAGGCAATTCTGACTTTTGAACTTTCCAGGTGGACTCCACCATTGCAGAATTTCCCGTGTAGAATGCACTGAGGACGAACTTCCTACTTACTAGGTTACTGGATGATAGGAAACACCATAGCAACGAGAATTTAAACCATAGTGTGTAATGAAACACTTTATGTGTGATGGCTAATCTTGTCTACTTGATTGGATTACAGTCACCATGGAAACAAGGCTCTAAGGGATGCTGGTGAGAGATTTTTCTGGATTAGGTTAATTGACTTGGGATGACCCCCTATAAATGACCCCATTAGCTGGAGGCCCAGACTGAATCCAAAGACGGCCAGCTGAGCCACAGCAACTGTGTCTCTCTGCTTCCTGACTGTGAGTGCCCATAACCCATTGCCTCATACTTCAGCCATCATGATTTCCCAGCTATGTGATCCGACTGTGATCCAACAGGAACCTTCCCTTCCTTGAGGGGCCCTAATCAGGTATTTTGTCATAGCAATAAGACAGATAACTAATACAATATGCTACTTGTGCTTGCATAATTTTTTATTTCCTCGAAACATTGAATCTTCCTTTCCAGAATCACATTATCATTAATTCTTTTAAGCTATTGCATTTTAAATTAGTTTGTAATATCTCTAAGGAAATTGTTGGCCTGGTCATTTATAGCAACTAATTATCATTTTAAATGGATAAATTGGTGCCATAGGCAATTTAATATCAATTTCCTCATTTAATTTTTTATATACAGATATGTTAATGTCTTGGATCCCATCTGATGGCGCATTTATTTCTTTCATTGTCACATAAGCATTTTACACTTTTGCTATACTTAATGTTATTGATGCAAAGAACAGCCCTACCCCTGCTTAAGATGTGCTTCCAATGAGAATCTTATGACTGAGGCCCTCTTCACCTGCTGTGGATTAGATGGGCAAGACAGTTAATACTATGGAGAGAGCCACTTGGCCTGTGGAAGAATGAATGCTTCAGCTTCTTCAAGATTTATTGTCAACTACGTGCCTGTGGGAGGTGACAGTAGGCATGGGTACTTGTGGAAGTAGGTGCTTGGAGAGTTAATAAGAACGAGTTATATCCCATGATGCTGCAGTTACAAGTGATTGTGAGCCACCTGGCATGGGTGCTAGGAACCAATCTCAGGTCCTCTGCAAGAGCAGGATACACTATTGACTACTGAGTCATTGCTCAAGCTCAAGGCTTGACTTTGATGCTGATCTGTGGCTCCTCACCAAGCTCCTGATGGAGCCTCTTGGTTCTGTCAGAGTCCAGCAGTATCCTTTTTATAAATGCATCCATGCATTTAACAGAGACTGTAAGCTTTGCAGAGTTCTGCGGGATACAGTGCTATTGGTAGCATTGTTGGTCTGCTAGCATTGTGAGAATATTGCCAGCAACATCTATCTTCCAAACTACGAGTACAATTTAGCACTAGAAGCCTTTGAACTGCAGCCACTGGTGGACATTTCCTTATACCCAGGCAGTTTAAGAGATGACTTTGAGGGACTGGAGGGATGGCTCACCTCTCACAGTTCTTCTAGAGGACCTGGGTTTATTTTCCAGCAGGAATATATCAGCTCAGAAGCATCTATAGCTCCAGTCTCAGGGAGATCTGATGCCCTCTTCTGGCCTCTGAGGGCAGTGCATGCACATGCTTCACAGGCATACATACAGGGAAAACACCCAAACCATTTACAAATAATTTTTGAAACTTAAAAATAAATAAATCCTTAAAAAATTAAAAGATGCCAGGGCTAAGCTTGATGTTTCCACATATTTAGTCTCAGCACCCAGGAGGCAGAGGCAAACAGATCCCTGTGAGTTTAAGACCAGCCTGGTCTACATAGTGAGTTTAGGCCAGATAGGGCTATAAGAGAAAAAAAAAATACCCTTAATAGCAAGATGAACGCTAGTTTTCATTTTGAGACACATACCCAGTTGACATATCTTGCTCTAGAGTGAGGTCAGATATTTATGTTTTCATCTATACACAGAAGGAAGGGTGAGGGGAAAAGGGGAGAGCGAGGGAGGGGGAGAGGAGAGGAGGAAGGGGAAGAGAGCAAGAAATAGAGAAAGGGAGAGGAGAGGAGGGTAAGCAGATGCGGGAGATGGAAAGAGGGAGGGGGGGAGGGGAGGGAAAGAGAGGACCAGAGCCCGGCCTCAGTGATGTACTTCCTCTAACTGCACCTCCTGAAGGTTCATTAACCTCAGACAGCACAGCATCGCCACTGGTAACCAAATGTTCAAACACGTGAGCGTGTGGAGTTCTCCCTCAACCCACAAGTGCACCGCTTGTTCACGTAAGTGTAGGCTGTCATTATGGTGGACAAAGCCACCACTAATCCTTATAGGAACTGAGATCTTTATAATCAGTCACTTTGACCCTGTAGGTACCAGGGCTCAGAATCATTAACCCCACCCTCGTTAACATAGAAACTCTTCTCAAATATAAAAACTACTCAGCTTGTGTGCAAATTTGTCTGGTGTCCATTTCTCTGTCCCTTAACTCTCTCACCATGTCACATTTTTATGGTTATCGTTAATTGCCAAATGGCAGACTCCAGAGTCACCTGGAGATGAGACACTGGGCATGCCTGTGGGATAGTTTATGAATTACGTTCATTGAAGTGAGAAGACCTGCCACTGTGGGTGGTACCATCCCCCAACCCCCCCGTTGGGATCCTGGATTGTGTCATATGGAGAAGTGAGCTGAGCAGCTGCGTGTATGTGTTGTTCCTGATTGTGGATGGGACGTGAGTAGCCGCTTCGAGCTGCTGCCATCTTTGTCTCCCCACCATGATGGATGGGTCATACCCCTGAACTATGAGCTGATATAAACCTCCCCCCCCCCCCCCGCCTTGGTTGCTCTCAGAATATTTTGTCACAGCAATAGGGAGAAATGCTAAAACACACGTTAAATTGCTTTCTCCTATCCTGGGTGTCCATTTGTGATAAAGATGACTTGATGAGTAATTGCTGCATAGTTAACTTGACCCATACTGGATGACAGAATCGTGCCTTCTGAAATCCCAGCATGTCCTCTGATACCTGGCATTTGCATATAGGACATTTAATACAGACACAGAACTGAACCAAAAGCAATTGAATACATTAGCAGGGTTCCTAATGCTCCCTCAATTCTCTCTAAATACTGCATTCAATTAGCAGATGTCTGCAAAGTGAACATGGAGGCCATCAACTATGATGACTCCACATGGAAACATTTTGCCTAGTGTGTTCTTATTTGTAGATTTTTAAATATTTGCATCCTGAAAGCTTTCTTTGGGGTGGATGATGGAGAAAACCCCCTTTTCTTTTGAAAGTGAGAGACCCCTCTTCATCCCCACAGAGGTCAAAGCTTCTCTTCATTGAGCTCCCACTTCATGTTTCTCCCTTCTCCAGATGCGAAGTTAAAACACAAAGTAATGGCCTATGGAAATTAAAAGAAGCCAGAGGAGTATAAAACAAATGTTCTGGGACACCACGCATGCTGTTGGTTGTTACCGTTAATTCTACAGCTAGTAATTAGATGTGTTTTTTCAAATGTATTTTAATATGCAGCTATTCCTCTCAGACATTCCCATTTTCCTAAAAATTTCCTGCAGGGAAGTCCTTGTACATGGGGCTGAATGCCCTATGCTCTATGCAAGACGCCTTTGGCTTTGACAGATGCTTTTTTTTTTTTTTTTTTTTTTTTTCGAGACAGGGTTTCTCTGTATTGTTTTGGAGGCTGTCGGTCCAGCCTGGCCTCGAACTCACAGAGATCCGCCTGCCTCTGCCTCCCGAGTGCTGGGATTAAAGGCGTGCGCCACCACCGCCCGGCAGATGCTGTTGTTTTGATAAATATGATTTTCCCATGATGGTCTAACAAAGTCCTTGGCCAACAGTGGATGGATCTTCTCCTATGGACCTTTGTCAGCAGCCCATTCAGAAAATTTTCATTGACCAGTTTTATTTACAGAGTGGAGCTCTGGCTGCCTGAGTCAGGTTCCGCAGAGAAACAAACTGGTCTTGGACTCAGGAGAATTACTTTTCTCTGTACTTGCTCTTCACGGGGAGGCATCATCTGTGAGTTCTGTCTTTCAATTTCAGAGTTTAAGTATTTGTCCTTTTCTGTACACCTGCCTGTCTTTTGTGTATCTATAGAGTCCCTCCTTCCCCTTCTCTCCCTTTACCTTTCTTTTACTTTTTATTTTCTCTGTGCTTTTTCATTCTCTTCTATGCTTGGGTTGTTCTGTCTTTTTGCTGGGAGTGTGAAGGAAGTCACTGTGTGCCCACTAGTGTCCTTGGTGCTTTATCTTGTTTCAGTTCGAGTCTCCAAACACCCCTGGATAACTAGGCCATGTTCCCTTTGGGAGATTAGGAGACTGAGGTTTGTAGGGAATACGTAAGTTGCCTGGGCTCAGATAGTATAGATGAACTAACTGAACTTGGTGTGTAGAGAATGTATTCTCTACATGGCTCCCGCAGAGACTGCACAGTGGGTAAACTGCTTGTCTCGCAAGCATGAGGACCTGAGTTCCGATCTCCAGAACTAAAGTAAAGGTCATTCATGGTAACATGTGCCTGTAATCCTAGTTATGGCTGGGGATGGTTGAGGCAGAGACAGGTAGATGGTTTGGGAGCCTCACTGGCCAGACAATCTAGACAAGTTGGAGAGCTCTGGGTTCAGTCAGAGTCCCTTGTCTCAGAAGATACGATGGAGAGAGGTTGAGGAAGACATCCAACTGGCTCCCACATGCATGCACACATGTGTACTTCTCCATTCATATATGAACACACAGAGAGAAGGATGAGCATATACATACAACACATACATAGACCAAACTAGATTTGGTAAAATTTCCATATGTGGTCAAAGTTTCCTTTCTTTAATTTCCCTGGGGCTTTTCTCCCAGGATTCCCTTTATTGCTTCAGGCTTGCAGAAGAGTGGGAGCACTGACTGTTGCTTTCTGAAAACCATGTGCTCTGTAGACGGTTTTAATGGGCTATTCTTTTGTTATAAAGGAAGCCAACTTGTTTTGGGACATTTCCTCTCCAGAAAGGGTATTTCCTTAGAAATTAAGCATTGGGGTCCTTCCCCTCACTGCTCTGAGTAGAATGTAAACTTTAAGAGTGAGTTACAGGAAAGAGGGTACAATATTGAAAAAAAGGTTCAATTAAAATTACAGACCCGTGTTTTCCCATCTGTTCACCATCTGTCTGGACTCTCTTCCTTGAATGGATGACAGGATCCACAGAAACCGAATGGGAACTGATCATGTTTTCTATTTTCTCCAATTCCTGAGGTTCCAGAAAGGAAAGGCCTTGCTACCAAACTCTGCTCTCAGTGTTGAAAAGTCCCATTTAGAAAATTGATTACCACTGCTACCTGATTCAAAAGGCCTAGATAGAGCCCCTTCTGTGGTTATCCAGGAGCTGTGAATCTCAGTTATAAAAGAAAGTAATATCTACTTTAATGAAAATAGTTCCTGCAATTTTAGATTAAGATAAAAATAAAATCTTTTTAATATATCCTGTACAGACATTGGATTTTTTAAAAAAATTCAAATGTTTTCTGTGTACAAGTGTTTTGCCTGCCTCAATATCTGTGTGCCATGTGAATAAAGAGTCTGCTAAGGCCAGAAGAGAGCATTAGATCCCATGGAACTAGAGTTACAGATAGTAATTCCTGTGTGTAAGTCACTTTGTAGATGCTGGCAATTGAATCCAGGTCCTCTGCAAGAGCAGTTGCTGTTCTTAATGGCTGAGACATGTTTCCAGCCCCCTAAAATAAAATCTTAATAACACAGTAGAAAGTCTAATAGGATCTTTTTGGGACCCATTTGTCCCATGGCAGTGTGATATCCTTAGTATTTATGGATATCTATATTTATTTCCTTCAGCTGTTCATTGTATTACTTTGAATGGAAGAGTGACATAAGAAATTGTATTTCAGCGTGAATGATGAACACCCACGAGTAAAGGAATAATAAAGAGACCAGGAATGGGAGCAAAGAGAGGAAATGGGGACTGTGAAGAAAGATCAGACGATAGTGTGCTTCCTGCAGAAGCATAAGAGTCCACGTTTGATTCACCCAGGACCCACATCAAAAGCCTAGTGTGCTGTCATACCCAAATGATCCCTCTCTGTGGGTTAGAGACAGTGCATCTCTGGTTGTTTCTGGGAAGCTCATCTAGCTGAATAAGTGAGTTCCAGGTTCAGTGAGAGACCCTATCTTAAAAACTAAGGTGGGGAGTGAATGATCAAGACCCTAATGTTGACCTTTGGCCACTGCAGGCATGTCCAAGACACACACACACACACACACACACACATACACACATACACACACACACACATTGACATGCACACACAAGGGAGGGCAAAGGTAAGTGAACTCCACCGAGATAGAAGAGGGGGAGAAATTGCATGGCATAGGGGATTGCATTTGTCCTTCCTTCAGTGATTCAAATACTCTGATTCCATTGTGAAAGCAAAAGAGGAAAGAAAACAATATATCAAGTCTAAAACATGACCATCGTATTAAAACACTGTTGAGTATGCAGTAAAGTTGCTCATGGTTTGTTTTCTGTTTTTAGACAGACTCTCTATGCAGCCCTGGCTGTCCTAGAATCCAATGCCTAGGCCTGGTTGGCCTGAAACTCACCAAGACCCTCCTGAGTGCTAGGATTAACAGCAGGCAGTCATGCCTGGCTTTAAAGTGTCTTTTGCTTGAAGAATGAAAGCACAGACCCGGGGATTGCTCAGTCCATTAAGGTGTCTGCTTAGCTAGCCTGAGGACCTGAGTTTGATCTCCAGCACCCATGTTAAAAGCCAGATGTGGGGGTTTCTGCTTGCAATTTCCCCACTGTAGTGGCACAGACAGGTGGCTACCCAGCCTAGCTTATGTGGGGAGTTCTGAGCCAATGAGAGACCCTGTCTCAAAACACAAGGTGGACAACTCATACGGAATGACATACGGCTTTCACAAGCCCTTGCATATGCATGCACACATGTACGCACATACCTATGCATGCGTATTCCAATGCATGCAGCATACGCAGCATGAAAACACTTTCAGTCACAATCCTTAATTGAGTGGTGTGTGTTTGAAGGGCACTGGACATTGTGAAGATTCCCTGTTTGATTTAGTGTGGGTGGTAAGTACTCCTGGACATTTTGTGGTTCAGATCTATGAATTTTCAAAGAGCGTGATTCAGTCATGAGAAATCCTGGCTCTTCCTATAGCCATTAGAAAACTCAGCCTTGGTTTCCTGTGCCTCTCAAAGCTCTCAGAAATGTGCTCTTGGGACCCTTTTCAGCGATCCGAGACTCTGGCACATCCCTTGCCGTGTACGTCCACCTTTCATTTTTCTGGCCTTGTGGATCGCCAAATGTTTTACAGGAGCACATTAAGAACTCTGGAGAACCAGTTAATTTTCAAAAAGACTGCGTTCTGTTCTGCACCACTTTTCCTGCATTTTGAGTCAGCTAGGAGGACTTTTTGAAGTTTGAAATAAGGAGATTTTACTCCCAAATGTAAAATATTTATACTTTAATATTGAATAAAATTCCTCAGTTAGCATGATCTTTGAAATACAAATGCAATTTCCATTTACTTTTCAAAGCTCTTAATTCTTTTTGCTCAGTGTCCCCTGACACTATGCTACACAGACCCAGTTTTATTTGCTTCTCTGTCTCTTCCCTGACTTCAATATTAGACGTGGATGAGACAAAGCAAGACCTGAATGTACCTCACCGCATGCGTTCCAGCCCTGTTAAAAGATACACTTATCTGTTTATGACTTTCTGCAAGAGACTACCTTGAGAAGTCCTGTTTTGAAGGAGCCTCTCATTCACAAATGGGGTGAAGAGGTGAACAGGATTGGTTTCTTTCTTTCTAAGAAGGGCTTTATGTAAATGCTGCCCGGTAAGAATGCATCCCCATTTCCCAAATTGATCCCATCTTAAAGCTTTGCACGCAATTCAGTGTTTTATGTATTGCTGTAGTAACAGAGGTTCCATGCTACAAAATGAAAAAGGCATGAGAAATGATATTGAAAAATACCTGAAAGCCTCTTATCTATCATTTTCAGCACTTTGTGGTGACAAAAAAATAGCAAATATAAAAAGAACAAATAATTGTATCCTGAGCTGGCATTATTCAAATAGCTTCATATGTGCTTGTATGTGTGCATGGGCGTGTGTGTGTGTGTGTGTGTGTGTGTGTGTGTGTGTGGTGTGTGTGTGTGTGTGTGTGTCCCATAGAGAGTGCAGTGTTTGGGGAATAGAGTAGGAAACCTGAATTACAATGGTGACTTTGTATGCACTTAATCATTACTATCAATTTATTTTTTCATGAAATACCTGATTCTTTGGCCTGAGAGGTTGCTGAGTTGTTGAGAACCCACATATTTCTCAGCACCGTGTCAGGAGGCTCCCATCAACCTGTAACTGAAGCTCTGACAGTCTCTTCTGGTCTCTGTGGTCACTGCATTGGTCTGCGTAGACACACACAGGCACACAAATATACGCACAAGTAAAACTAAATCTTAAAGAAGAACAAGATTCTACTTAAAAAAACAATGCTGATAAACTTTAATTTATAGCATTGATTTAAATCCTGTTGTTTATTACGTACATTTTTGTTTGACCAGAAACCTCCCTCATCACTACCACAGGCTAATGGATTAGCCTGTTGGCTACAGTAGTAGCACCTAACTCATTGGGTTGTTAAGAAACCTCCCTCATCACTACCACAGGCAAATGGATTAACCTGTTGGCAACAGTAGTAGCACCTAATTCATTGGGTTGTTAAGATAGATTATGTATGCAGAGCCCTTTGCAGAGCACCCCATACAAGGCCCCAGTTCGTACTTGCTGTAGCGTTTACATTTGTGTTCAGCATCATCTTCCGCAGAAGTTAGTGTCACTGACGGATGCCTACCTTCAGCACATCCCGAAGGCACAATTCAAGGCTTGTGGAGGTGCTACGGTGACTTGTGTCAGCGGCCATAATTTTTTTCTACCATGGCCAAGAATAAAAATGAAAACAAAACCGGAAGCCATTAAATTTTCTCATCTTGTCTTATACTTTTGCTTTAAAAGAATTTCTGTGTGTTCATTGTTCATACTAATGGGTTTCTTGACGATGTGCTCTTTTGTATATATCAAGAACAGTGACCATGCTCTGTTGCTGGAGTTTCCTTCTTGTCCCACCAGATCCTGCTGCTCTTCTCACCCCCAAATAAACACACAAAGACTTATATTAATTATTAAACTGTTGGCCAATAGCTAGGGCTTCTTATTGGCTAGCTCTCTCTTAATTTCTTCATTTTGAAAAGCACAGGAGACCTATTTCCTGAAATGGTGAATTTTGTTATTTTGTATTTTGTCTGGTCTTTGACATCATCTTCAGCATTCCCTATAGATACCATGGGCCACCTGATAGAAGCCCACTTTTTAACCTACTCCTGTGAGCATCATGCAGGGTTTCTCATACTTCTTTACTAGAAACCATTGATTACTGAAAAGGAATAGAAAAAAGAAGGGAACAAATTGAGCTAGTATTGATAAAACACCCATCATACCAAGTGTTTCCCCATGAGTCTGGGTTCTGTTTTAACCTACCAAACTCTCCAACTTATCCCATGTCATTTCCAATTTAATGCTGAGTATTATGCTATGGGAAATATTTTCCTTAAATCCCCAATAAGAAGTCAGACCAGGTTTTGTGCATGCATGCATGCATGCGTGCGTGCGCGCGCGCGCGTGTGTGTGTGTGTATGTGTGTGTGCGTGTATGTGTTCTGTTTTGACAAGAGAATGGAGACTAGAGGCTATCAGAAAGTAACAGGGAAAGACAGAGCACAAACACCATTAATTTTTCTCCTTGATCATTTGTTCCATAATTGAATTACCATGTATATCTCACTGACTTCCAGATTTAACAACAATATGTTCAAATTCACTTAGTCACAGATAATATAAAACACATGGGTAAATGGAAGTAACAAAAGTCCAGAAAGAGGAGCAGTCAAAGAAGGCATAATGTGGAAATGACCTTTAAGCTGAGACCTAAAATGAACTATAACTAGAGTTCCCAGCTGCAAACAGAAAAAGGAAAACTTGGGAAGCTAAATTGTTCAGTCTAGAATACTTCCTTTTGAGCCAGGGGTGATGAGAATCTTCCAGAAACAACAACTACTTCCTCACACCACCACCCCACATCTACTACTGTTATCGGCTTAAAGTTCATGTTCATTTAGTATTTATTATATGAATTATTTAAATCAACAAATTATTTTAATGTATCACTTTCTGTCTTGAAGAAACAGAATTGTGTAGAATAGAATGCTCACTTCTATCTTCTTTCACTACGTTGGATAGTGAGACTTTTCTTAAGAAATCTTTTCTATTTGGGAGCTGGGGATGTAACTGGGTTTGTAGAGTGCTTGCCTAGCATGCAAGGAATCCTGGCTCCATCCCCAGCAATAAATAAAACCAGGTGTGGTGGCACATACTCTGGTAGGTGGGGCAGGAGGACCAGAAACTCAAGGTTATTCTCAACCACATACTGAGTTTAAGTCAAGCCTAGGATACATGCGTTACATTTTCTTGATCTGACCAGGGCAGTGAGGGACCTAAGAAAGAACAATCATATGAGCACACACACAAAAGCTAGGATTTAGTAGCTTGGGTTCTGTGATGGAGAAACTATCACATACAAGTACATGCACACAGTTGAACAGGCAGGGTTATTGTATACAGCTGAACAATGAGGTGGAGTTACTAGATACAGATAAACAAAGGGGCAGGATTGTTTTATATGCCTCAACAAGGAGATGGGCTTATCTAATCTTGGTAGGAGCAGTCCCTGTAAGGGAGCAGTCTTTAAATCATGAACATCCAGGGGAAGAAAACTGCAGTGGGGATTTTTATGCACACACTGTCAAACATCTAAACAAGGACCACAGAGGAAGGTTTTGCTATCTCTCTCAGCCTCACTTGCCTCCGGGAACAGGGGAGGCTTTGCCATTTTTTCATGAATCTTAGGCTTTGGAGCCCTTGACATGGCCATGTCAACAGCACACATCCACTCAGGACTTTTCTCACTCAGGGCTTCCTCTACTCCTAAAATGAGCAAATATTTTCTATTTGGAAAAGTATGATTAAAATAATTTTGATAAGTTATAGATAAAATCATATGCAATTCTCTTCATCTACTTGTGTGGTCATATATGGTCCATCTATCAGCTTTAGCAACCTATTGACCCCTTAGTAGGCACCAGAAGTTGCTTCTACTGAGTCCTGTCACCCCATCCATTGCATGTGCATGCATGCATGCGCCTACATGTGTGTGTGTGTCTTTGTGTGTCTCTGTGTGTGTGTGTCTGTGTGTCTGTGTGTCTCTGTGTGTGTGTGTCTGTGTGTCTGTGTGTCTCTGTGTGTTGGGGGTGATTCATAAACCATGTGAAAGATTCAGGAATAAAACTTTGAAATAATTTGAAACCTTAAATTAATCATGGAGTCAGCAAGAGCTTGTCCATCTCAGAAAGATTCTGAAAACCTCATGTTTAAGGGAATCTAGGGAGAGAAGATGTACATGTGCCTAATGCACTGGCTATTAACAGTTGTTAATAACAGAGCACAGAGAAAAAATAAACAAAAAGTAGACAGGGTGGAAGGATATGTAAAATGCACCTTCTTTCTCCCAGACTCCCTTTAAGAAACATACAGCTTCAACTCACAAATACTTCTGGTTTGAAGGCACAGGGTGTTTGTTGATGCGTTTTATGCTTTATTGTTGGACTTTGAGTACTCCAAGCTGCAAGTGTGTGATTGCAGGAGTGTTTCTCTCCTTGCTTCTGCTATTTCTATTGGTATTTGATGAGGATTAGAAGGGACCAAAGAAGAGGTCAATAAAATGAATGGCTGAGTTTTTCTGTTTTGTTTGTTTGCCTTCTGCCTTGGTGTCAAGGTTTCCTTAGCAAATGTGTTGGTTGCTTTTCTCCTAGTTGTGACAAAATGCCAGAGAAAAGCTACTGGAGGGAGGAAGGGAGAGGGAGGGAGGAAGGGAGAGAAGGGAGAGAGAGGGAGGGGGGAGAGTATTTTGTCTCACAGCTTGAGGGTACAGTCCATTATGGTGATGAATCCATGGTAGAGGGAATGTGAGAGGTGGCTACTTATCATCCACACTCAAGAAGCAGAAATTGATGAATAATAGTGCCTGCTTCATTTCTGTCCTTTGCCTATGCTGTTAATTCCAAGGAACTCAGCCCATGAGAAGGTACTGTCCTCACTCAAGGTGGGAAACCCTTCCTCGTTTCAACCTCTCTGGAAATGCCTTCAAAGATACACACTATATCTCCTAGGTGATTCCAAATCTGGTTACACTGACAGTGAAAATTAACCATTACAGTCCTCCAGGGTCTCCTGGGAGATGACGAATAACCCGTGGGCACTCACAGGAAATGGAACCAATGTCTAATGTCCCAGCACAAATCCTTGTCAGTGTCAGACCTCACCCTGAAGCTCCATAGCTGTCACTCTCAAACCTGAGCACTTATTTAATCATGTGTGCTTTATGTGTGTGCACATGTGCGTGCGTGCATGTGCGTGCGTGCATGTGTGTGCGTGCATGTGTGTGTGTGTATGTGTGTGTGAGTGTGTGTGTGTGTGTGTGTGTATGTGTGATCTGTAGCGCTAACTTTTTTCACTACATACTGGGGTAGACAGGGAAGAGAAATGCCTGCATGACCTGTCAAGGCTCATTTAAGTTCTAGCACGCTGACCATCACTAGCTGGGAAGGGTGCTGTACTTATTGAACTGTTGCCTTGCTTCACTAGCTGACTCATAGAAAATTCTAGAATATCATGGAACAGAATTATATTTGGAACAGAATTAACTGGCATTTGCTACCTACTGTATGGTGGCCTTATTTAAATGTAGTTTCCATGCTGGTAGATGACTGACTGATGAGGGTAAGTGCATTGTGTTACTTTCATTTTCTGCCACTAAGATAAAATGCCTGGCAAAGGAACTTCAGGGATACAGAGTTTGTTTGACTAAGAACTCCAGGTTACTGTCATTGTTGCGGAGATTTCCAGACCTTGATAGCTGGCTGCATCACATCCACAGCCAAGAGCAGAGAGCAGGAAACTAATGCCTCCATTCCTGTGCTCAGTTTGTCTACCCTCTTCATTCAATTCAGGGCTCAGCCTAGGAAATTCTGCCACCCACATTCAGGGTATGTCTTCCCATCTCTGGTAATCCAATTAAGAAAATTCCTCACAGGCATACACACCCACAGGCCAACCTGATCTAGATAGTTCCCCACTGTGACTCCACTTCCAAGTGATTCCCGGTTGTTTCAGGATACAAACTGATCATCACAAGCATGAAGCCAGATGGCTTTGTTCTGGAGCTGTGTGAAGTAAGAGCAAAAGATGGTGAACTCCCCCTCCGTAGCTCATGACGTCGTTTGGTGTAAGTGGCCATAAGTTGGCTCTCTGAGATGATCGGGAAGTAGTAGAGGTTGGGGAAGAGGTTTTCTCAAGACAGAAAGAAGTACTGAAAAAGGGTATGAGTTTTGAGAGAGGGGGAGACTTAGCAAGCCGGAGCAGACTTCGTGTAGGACAATTAGAGAGGAAATTAGACAAGGTTGTGTCAGATATGACAAAGTACACACATTAAACGAAGGTGTTTAGATTTTATATACTCGGCCGTGACCCTCTAATATGAAACTGTCATTCTAAATGGCATCTGAGAGGTGTGACAAGGCCCACCTGCTGCTCTTCAGTGTTCACGACAGAGTCCAGTGGAAACCCTCTGACCTTGAGTGACTTATTCTCTCACATTCTGCTTCCAGCACTCCCCATGTGAGAAGCAACCTAAACATGACCCTAAATAACACTGTTAAGTGTCCGTGTTAGCCAAATGCTACTTAAGAATTTAGAGATAAGCTTTGTCTCTGAAAGGAGGTGAAGAGCAAGGTGTCCACAGCAGAGCAACACTGTTGCAGGCCAGGTTTGTCAAAAATACCCTGGTCATTTAGCCAGCAGTGTATGGAATGAGTTTTCTAATTTCCTCCCTCCCTCCCACTCTCTTTCTTCCTTCCTCCTTCCTCCTTCCTTCTTCCTCTCTTGCTCCCCTCCTCCCTCTCTCTCTACATCCTTTTAGATTTTTTAAGTCATAGCCTCACATTTCAGCTCAAGCTAAATGAGACCTCACAATATAATCCAGGCTGTCCTTAAATTCAGGACAGTCCTCATGCCTCTGCCTCCTGAGTGCTGGGATTGCAACACAGGTCACCACCACATGTGGCTCCTTTTATATATCATTGTAAATGTGTGATGTTGTTATGCACAATATTTAGCATTTGTCTTAGCTGTAAGCATTTGGAACTATAAGGACAAATGTCGTGGAGGGGGGAGAAGGAGGAAGGAAGGACAGTCAAAGTTGTTTAGAAATCAGTTGTCCTGTATTCACTTTGCAACAAGCCTTATGAAAAAAATGGAATCTGAGGTCTTTCCATGACATGTGGGGGTGTACTGTCCCTGAGGATGCTGTCTGTGCAGTACATTCCTCACCAAATCATTCCTAGAAAGATGAGAAAAGATTCACCTTTGCCTCTTAGAATCAGAGCCAACAAGGACAGCCAGACGTGGTTACAGTGGTGACCTTCAGCATAACTGGAGTATTCCATTACCTAGGTGTTTGAAATAGTTCCCCAAAGTTCTGGTAGCATCCTTCTTTATTATGTTATTTCTTTGTTTTCATTGTTTCTAATCATTACACAACCCCATCTTACAGCTGGGCAACATGTTGGCTTTATCTATGACTTCCTCAAACATGTGTAATCATTGGCTAGAATTTGTTCTAAAGGAATCTCATTGATGGATCAACATGGACAGTCAAAATTCACCAAGGAAATAATGGTGGGTGTCTCTCTATTAAACATAGATTGATTCGCCCTAACACAAGCATCAAGATTAGAACACATCTGGGATGTCATCAAATTCACACATTAGCTCACCTTCAACCTTCTTCCTCTCAGTCAAGTTTTTATTTGTTCTTTCTTTCCTTTTTCCCTGATTGATCTGAGCATTAGGCTATGGATAAAGCCCTCCATTTTCCAAAGCTCTTCCCTTTAATTTCTCTACACATGCAGAGTAATCACTCAGGTACACTTAATCAATATCCCTGCAATGCTCTTAGTGCATCAAGATGAGCTGTGGTCATAGATAGCATTCTACAAATCAAATAGGAAAACCAAATGGAAGGAAAGACTTTCCCCTCACGTCAATTTAAAACTTCCTTGTTCTTTTTAAATATTTCATTGCATTCATTTTTCAAAGCAACAAAGCAAACATTCATCAAGTGAAACTAAGCATGCCCCCCCCTCTGATGGGCACATCTGTTGCTTCCCCACTGTGTCCCTGAATAATTCATGTTAATACATTTAAAGTAACCTCTTCATTCAAATGAGCTTTGCTCCTTTCCATGCAAAGTTTACTTGGTTGGAAACAGAGGTAAAAGATTAGGAGCCTGACCCTGAATTTTGTTCATCCTTGCCTTTGCTAGTTAGCTGTTTCTTCTGGTCCACACAGGACGGAGAGGTGAATCCATAGCCCCCAGCCCATGGAAAGCCTTGGCAAACAAGAGATCCTGGGATCAGGTCTGCACATGGCCTCCCTTTCTTGGGAACACTGCAAAGGTGGTCACAGTTGCCTCTCTCCGCTTTGGCTCCCTCTGCTCATGCCATGACACAGAGGAGCTGGACTGCCAAGCGGCACCGGGCACTCAAAGGTGCTGCTGGGTGGTGCGTTACATATATGTCCTAGGATCTGCCTGTCTCTGCCCCCAAATGCTAGTTACAAGTTTTCTGGGGATTCCAACTCACATTCTCAGGCTTACCTATGGAGCCATCTCCCCAGCCCTATGGTAAGAATTCTAAGCAGTTTTAACTTCCTCAAAGTACATCCACGTGCACTCACTTGATACAGTACAGGAGAAAACGAAACAAAGCAGTTCTATTCGCTCTGTCTTTTGAATGCTGTTCACTGGAGGTGTGAGTGATTTTCATGAACACCTTAACACACGTGAGCATTGTAGCTCCCAGGACTCTACCTTAAAACTGAACCAACCTGACTTTTACACAGATAATTGGGATCCAAAATCACCCCCTCATGCTTGTCTATTTCCTAGCTGAGCCCTCTCCAAGTCCCTCAGCTCTACATCAGGAACATTTACTGAAATTCCAAACTTACGTGCAGATTTTTTTACATTTTATTTCTGAAGTTACTTGCTGCATGAAACCCTTTTGGTTTACATATGTCCTGTGACTGAATGACAAGGTATCAAAGTCTATTTAAACTTAGCAAATATAGACATGGCTGTTTCCTATAGGTATCCAAAGTTGGCTAAACCGTCTTTACACTTCATCGGCCATCTAAAAACCTGCTTTCAGCACTTATTTCTTGTCAAAAGTCTATGAAAAGTAGGGAAGATTATCAGAAATAGCCTGTTCTTTTTCATCCCTAAGTATACCAGGATTTAAAAAGCTTTTAATAGAGACCATATTTCTCTTCCCAGAGAACTAAAAATCACACAGATGGAGCCACAACCCCAGAAAACGAACACAGACACAGAGACAGCCTGGGCAGTTTGAAGCACTGGATCCAATTAGAGTCACTTGCTACTGTGTCACTATGATGATGTCACCACATTAAGGTGGATGTTTTGAACCATCTAAAGGATGGACTGTTTCAGCCACCAGCTGACGGCTTGCTGATGTAAGCCAATGAGGGAGCAGCACATAGTCACTACACTCCATTGTGACAAATGGTTTAGAATCACACAGAAATTTCATCTTAGAAGACGGAAGAGGCTTCAGCTGCTGAAGAGCCTGCCTTCAAGCACATGGACCTGAGGTCCATCTGCAGCCCCCATAGAAAAGCAAGCATGGTGGTTTGTGCCCGTGGTCCAGGGCTGTAGAGGCAGGTACTGGAGGATCTCCCAGCTCCCCTGCCAGTCTGGATTAATCAGTGAGTTTCTGTCCTGAGAGACCTGGCCTCAGAGGAGCCCAACCACATGCACAGTGTTTCATTATTCCAAACCTGAATTTGTTTCTTCCTCTTTCTCCTGAAGCTTTTAGTTTCAAATCTTCCCTTTGCTAAGTGAAACTGTACCCATCCATGCAAAGTCAAGTGCAGCTTTCTTCCTCATTAATATTACAGGGCTGGAGACAAATCTGTGAGGACCACATACACGTGGGTTGGGTAGGTGACTTTCTCTAGAACCAGGCTGACTCCAATGTGGGGAATGAATAGTTTAGGAAACCCAGCTCATCATTCCTGGAAAGCACAACTAATAGGCATCACCTCGTTATAAACGTTTTCAGATCTCATATCATTTGGAGTCTTTTTTATTGTGCGTTTCCTTTTGCGAGCTGCGTCAGCAGATAATATCCACATGTTAGCATCCCCACAACCGAGCATCAAAGGCCCCATGACTCCATCAGCCTTTTCCCTCCCTGCTATTTGCTCACTGACCTTTTACAAATTTAATTATTTATACGCAACTTGGTTCGTGTTTCTCCCTGTCCCTCTCCCCCTCCCTCCCTTCCTTCCTCCTCTCTAATATCAGATACAGAATTAAGGCTGTCAGCCAGGCACTGTAATGCCCTCCTCCAGGAAGTCTCTTGCTTTCTCAAGCCCAGTGATGAATGGGAAGGAAAATGTCAAAGGATTCTGCATTAAGAAACAGGGGGTGTTGCTACAGCGATGGTGTGGCCACTGACTTCCCCACATCTGGGAGAGTCTTGTAAGAGACTGAAAGATTCTGATCAGATCATAAGGTCTGCAACCAAGGCGATGTCATAGTAAGAGCAGACTAAGTCATTTAATGTCTTGATGTCCCTCCCCTTTTGCTATAAAATGTCAGAGGGGCCTCATCCTGCCACCTGCTAGGCTAGCCTTTAAAACCCACTCTTTTGTTTTAAGGAAGTGAGCAATGAAAAGAGAATAGAGTAAGGAGGGTCTTCTGTGGTTGGATTCCAACACTGGATAACTCGGTTTGAGATGTGTCGTCATGACAACAGCCATCCCGGTGTTTGCATGACAGAGAACCTTGCTTCTCCACAGCAGTAAGATGATCCAAAGATTTGGTCAGCGCTGACTTACTCTCATTTTCTAACAGACATTGGAGTACAGCTTGAGGTGTGTGTGTGTGTGTGTGTGTGTGTGTGTGTGTGTGTGTGTGTGTGTGTTTGCGTACAGGATTGCCATGATATACATGTGAAGGAGGTCAGAGGACAACCTTGTGTGTTATGTGTCCTTTGTGTGGTGTGTACTGTGTGGTGTGCATTACTGTGCCACTGTGTGCATATCTGCCATGCTGGCTGGCCCTTGATCTCCTGGGGATTCTCTGCCTCCCATCTTGTAGTGAAAGCACTGAGACTAAGACAGCACTGTGTGCAGCTTTACATGGGTTCTGAGGATTCAAACTCATGTCCTCACACTTATACGGCAGGCATTTTACCCACTGAGCCCTCTCCCAAGAACTGGGAGCTTTACATCTTGTTTTGTCTATATTGTAGGCATCAAATATTCATGAAATTATTTTGAAATATAAATTATGTTTTTAAGACTGTGTTCACCAGAAAAAGGACATCTTTTTCAAATGTCAAGGTGGGAGGCACGCATAGAGAGATGGTTCACCCATCAACAGCACTGGCTGCTCTTCCGGATGACTCAGGTTTGATTTCCAGAATCCACATGTCATCCAGTTCCAAGAAATCCAACGTCTACTTCTGGCTACCACGGACACCAGGCACACCCAGGATGCATATATACACATGGACAAAGCATCCATATGCATAAAATAAATATATTATGTAATTAAATAATACAGTTTCAAAGTATCCTGTGTTTTCTTTCATGTACATAGATGTATGCGTTGGCACATTACACTGGCTTAGCATTTGTGCATGCCATGAATGTAATTTTTCATTCTAGCTTGATAGAATAAATCACTGATTTATTGCTAGTAGTAAGGGTCCTAAACTGTGCAGGGACTTCCCACCAATGCCATTTTTACAACAGAGGTTATAAGTTTATCTTATATGTGATTGGCTAATTTTGGGCTTTCACGTTTTAGCAGCTGGCGAGCAGCTTTTTTTTTTTCTGATCACATGTACTGTTCTTGCTAGAGATCTGTTCTCTAGTGGACTGTCAGGCTGTTGGCTATTAGGAGATGCTACCTGCTTTTTGGAGGATCAGCTTTAAGATTTGATGACTGTGGTGAATACAATGGTTGACATCTTCTGTAAGATGACAGAGTTTGGCTGAAGGGCTGGGAAGGGGAGGGGAGGGGAAGGGGACAAGAGGGGAAGGAAGGGGAGAGGAGGGAAGGGAAGGGAGGGAGAGGAAGGAAAGGGAAGGGAAGGGAGGGGAAGGGAGGGGAGGGGAAGGGAGGAGAGAGGAGGGAAGGGTGGGGAGGGGAAGGGAAGAGAAGGGAAGGGAAGGGAAGGGAGGGAGGGGAAGGGAAGGGAAGGGGAGAGAAGGGAAGGAAAGGGAGGGAGGGGAAGGGAAGAGAAGGGAAGGGAAGGGAGGGGAAGGGAGGGGAAAGAAGGGAAGGGAAGGAAAGGGAGGGGAGGGGAAGGGAAGAGAATGGAGGGGAGAGGAAGGGAAGGGAGGGGAAGGAAGGGGAGGGGAAGGGAGGGGAGGGGAGGGGAGAAGAAGGGAAAGGAAGAAACTTTCATCTTAGCACTTCTGGAGGATGGTCCAGTTCTCTTTCTGTTGCTGTGATAAAACACTTACCAAAAGCAACTTGGGGAGGAAGGAGGAAGGGGTTTATTTGGCTTCAGGTCACAAGTGATATATCAATCCAGGGAAGCCAAGATGGAGACCTGGAGGCAGCAACTAAAGCTGATGCCACCAAAGAGTCATGCTTACAGGCTTGTTCCCTCTGGCTCATGCTCAGATAGATTCCTTATACAACCCAGATCCACCTGTCTAGAGATGGTACCACCTGCAGAGGGTCGACCTCTCCTGTGAGTTAGCAGTCAAGAAAATCCCTCCCATAGGTGACCACAGGCCAATCTGATGGCGGCAATTCCTCAGCGGTATTTCCTCTTCCCAGGTAAATAGTTCTTGCCTACTTGACAGCTGAGTTAACTATAAGAGGAGAGGAAAGTTCATGAGCAACTTCCCTTTAGAAGTAGCAATCTAAAAAAAATTAAAAAAAAGAAGTAGCAATCTATCACTGTCTCCACCCTACTTTGATTCTTAGAGTTTTCTCCTTTGGTTTATTGCAAAATCATGTGGCTGTGAGTGTGCCTTCTTGTGTGTATATGCTCATGTGTGGAGTTGCCTACATCATCCAGAAAAGGGTATCATATGCCATGGAGGTAGGATCACAAGTGACTGTGAGATTCCAGATGAGAGCACTGGGGACTGAAAGTGGGTTCCTTCGAAGAGCAGCAAACGCTTCCAACCACTGAGCCACCTGTCGGGGCCTGTGCTTGTGCTCTTCTTTTCCCTTCTTTTCCCTTCTCTTCTCTTCTCTTCTCTTCTCTTCTCTTCTCTTCTCTTCTCTTCTCTTCTCTTCTCTTCTCTTCTCTTCTCTTCTCTTCTCTTCCCTTCCCTTCCCTTCCCTTCCTTCCCCTTCCCTTCCCTCCCCTTCCCTCCTCTTTCCTCCCCTCCCCTCCCCTTCCTCTTCCTTCATTCCTTCCTTTCTTCCTTCCTTCTGTTATTTCATTCTTTCTTTCTAGAAGGTAACATGTAACTCAGGCTGGCATCAGATTTGCTCCATAACCAAGGGTGGCCTTAAGCTCCTGATCCTCTGGCTTCCTCCTCCCGAACACTGGGATTACAGGCATGCTCTGCGTAACTTAGCCTTCAGTTTCATGATCAGAGTCGAACAGATCATGAAGGAGGCAAGGAAACCACACAGTTCTGGGAGTCTCACATATTCCTAGACAATAGGAGCAATGCTTTCCATCTTGATGATAATTAAGATAACATTTCTTTAGAAGCGATGACAATCCTAGAAAGGCAATTTAACTAGAGGAGAGAGGTGATGAGACAATGGGAAACATTTACAGACAGGTGACCCCTTTGCTCCAACACTCTCTGCATCAGCAGCTGATTATCTTATTCAAAAGCCAAAAGGTATGCTGGGATTCTGAGCCTCGTTTTGTTGTTTGTGGGTCTTTTGTGCCATTGGCTGATTCATTCTCTTATGGGTCCTGAATATCTTCATTCAAACTATCTCAGAGGTGCTTTGCTCTTGACAGGTCTCCATCTGCTGCTTCAAACACACACACACACATACACACTCACACACACACACTCACACTCACTCTCACACACTCATTCACACTCACACTCACACTCACTCACACTCACTCACACACTCACTCTCACACACTCATTCACACACTCACACTCACACACACTCATTCACCCACTCACACTCACACTCACTCACACACTCACACTCACTCACACACACACACACTCACACACATGGGAAATCTTTACCCTCCCATCATCTCCATCCCCTCCATCTCTGTCCTTGAGAAGGCATGGAGCTCGACATTCTGAGCCACAGCTTCATGATCACGGGTTCCACATCTCCATGGGAATGCTGAAGTGTACCCTGACTACTAGAAGGATGAGCATACTGGAGACTAAAGGAATCTAAAACCAGCGAAGGAGTCATTCTCTCTGCCAAGTTCCCTGAATCCAGAAAGGAAAATAACATTTGAAATACTGCTTCAGTGGGAGGATCCAAGGGATGGCTGCTTAGGGGGTAGATTATAACTGACTTGCCTAAAACTTCAGCTAAAGCCATTCTTAATGGAAAGTTAAGTTAAAGAGTTTAATAGATATTTGGAATGATAATTTAATGTATTGAGAGGAAGGTAGCTCTTTTCCAGAGCTGATAAAACATTTATCTCCCCTAGTTAAGTGGTGAGTAGAATTAAAAAAAAAAAGCTGTTCTTGAACTTGATATGCAGTCATGGATGACTCTGAATTCTGATCTAGCCTCTACCTCCTGAGTGGTAGATTACAGGGGTGCACTCCTATGACCATCCTGTAAGAGCAAGTAGGAGGGTCTAAATCACAACCATGCTCTTGCTGTTCCCCAGACTCCATGGAGACTCCATGACTGCATTTTAAGGAACATAAACACAGCTGCATTTTCATTATTCCTGTGTCTCCAGTTCTCAGCTTTACAACATTATAGGTATTGGGTACAGGTGTAAGCATTCACATACATGTATATAAATTATGAAAGTTATTGCCATCGTATTACTGTTTCCATGTATATCATCAACTCCTTTGCATGCTAGCTCACCTCAACAATTTCACTTGACCCAATGGAGAACAAACCCACACTTTTTGGTTCTTTCTCTGTTTCTACATGAGAGCTCCCATATTTTTCACCATAAGGAGCAGAACCATCTTGCCCACACTCCTAGCAACATATTCACTTATGAACATCACTGCTTATGATAAATTGTTCAGAGTCATTCTTTCTTTTCATTGTTGTATGAGTCACCATACACTCCTAGGTCATAGCATGACGTTTTATAACCAACTCTTGGAAACTCTGTTCATATTAAAAATAGTCTCCTGTAAGATAGTTGACATAGTGACCTTTAACAGGCCTAAGTTAGTAGGCCTTCCTGTTTAGAAATATATTCATTCCTCCTAAAACCATGGCGTGCCATAGGATCATTCAAAGCTGACCTCTGGTTTTCTGGCTCTCCTTGTCCATCTTCAAATGAACCATAGGATCTGGAAAAGTCACTTGGGAAGAAGGATTCTTACCACCCCCTCCTCCTTGTAAAAGGCAAAGTTTTCGAATAAATCCTTGGAAAATCCAAGTCACGTGTCTCTGTTCCTCCAGCTTGCAGAGGACTTACAGCTAGGAAAATCAGTTTGAAGAAAGGTCACTATTTTGCTAATAAAACTAGATTGTTTTCAATAATCAGACACACACACACCCTACCCCAAATCATATAATTTGCTCTGCTTCCTGATGGAGCCATATTAAAAGCACATAACTTGCTAGGATTGAAAGATATTAACAATGAAAAGGAAAATGGCACAGCATCTTCTTAAACCATACAGTTTAAAATGACATCCAGTATATGTGTGCTGGGGACGGTTACATGTGAGGGGTTGGTGATCATTCCCAGTTGCCTACGTCTCCAGTGGGCCTCTGTGCTCTCGCCCCTGAGCCTTAGGCATCACTCACTTCACCTAACATTGGCAATTGTCATTGATTGCACTCTCCAAATGTAAACGTTAGGAACGCAGTCTCCCACATTGCTTCTTAGGGAAATGATAGGCATTTCAGGGTATTGTTAAACATTCTACTGTCAGGTGTTACATTACCTTTACCTGTATGCCATGGCCAAGTAGCTTGGATTGAGAACCATACTGGAAACACAGCTGCAGGTAGGTCTGCGAGGGTGTTTCTAGAGAGGTTGGACCTGAGGAAGGAAGGGAACACTGAAGCCAAGGACAGTGTTACCAGCTGCCTTCTGCTGCCACTGCCATGTCCTCCCCCATGATGGACTGCACTGTCCCATTTTGAGCCAAACCAAACCCTTCCTTCCCTACGTCGCTTTGGCCAGGTATGTTGTCACAGTATGAAGAAAATTAACTAACGTAATATGCTTCTGAGTGTTCCGATTTCTTAGAGAGAAGTTGAAGGTGATTTTCATAATCCCTGCAAACTTCAATTCGTCCTTCACTATACTAGAGTTAAAATTAGAAGCAGTCTTGTTAGAATTAATTGGGAAGATTGTTAGTTATTACTGTAGCAGCTGTTGGCTTTGTGGCCTAAGTGAATGTGAGTCACTCTTTTTTGTTACATGTATTTATTTACACTCACAAAGACACGCACACACACACACTACTACATACATGCAGAAGTAAGAGGACAATTTGGGGAAGTAGGTTCTCTCCTCACACTGTGTGAGTTCTGAGCATCAAACTCAGGCCATCAGGTTTTTGTAGCAAGTGCCTTTATCTGCTAAGCCACCTCACTGGCCTGTGAATTGCTCTTCAGTCATGGTGCAGTGCCACAATGTTGGTACCAGCTTGTGAAATCTATGTCACACGCAGCCCTCCTCACGCGCACTGAAGATATCTGGGGAGGGGCATGTTTAGTCCTCCATGAGGCTTTCTGTCTTCCAGATCACAGACAAAGAAACATAAAATACCAAGGATTCCCTGGTGGGTAATATCCCAAGCTATGAACCCTTCCCTCTAAATGCTACTGGACAAAGAGGTCCATCATCATCTGGCCCACCTGGCAGGCCTAGTGACTGCAGCCTGATGGCAGGCAGAAGAAGGAAGACACGGGTGATGAAGAGCCCTTCCACAGCCCTGTGTTGTGGTCACCATTTGGAGAGAGACCCACATTTTTATTTGTTAGCACAAGGCCTCAGCATCCCTTAGGTTCACTCTGTTCACCTCTGATGACCTGAGTTTCATTCCTCAGGACCCACACAGTGGAAGGAGAGAACGAGTTTCCACGAATTGTCCTCTGACTTCTGTGTGTGCACCACGGTATATACATGATTATGCCTATATGTGCACACAGTCTCTCACAGACCACACAAATGTAAAAGAAAAAATTAAATAGCTATTTGCATAGCTCCCTACAAAAAAAATGTTCTGTTAGCAGAGAGTACTTAAGACATGTTTGGCTCCAGTCTCAACTGCCGTCTAAATACTTAAAATGGGTAATAAAAATTAAACAGACACCAAATATCGCTCACTAATTATTTTCTATCCATCATTTAATCAAAATTACATGTGGAGCCAGATACTTGTCCCAGTAGTAAGTATACATGCTTCTCTCGCATGTTTGCTTCCCAGCACACACACAGTGACTCACAACCACCTGTAACTCCAATTCCAGAGGAGTGTGTGCCTTCTCTACAGGCATGAACTCAGACAGTGTGTATACATACATGCAGGCAAAACACTACTACACGCAATACAAAGTCTAAAGCATTTTCAAATCCAAGGACCACGCACTTTCAAGTTCTTAAAAGATACATTTAAAACCATATTCATTTGCTTTTATGTGGATAAGCATTGGCCTGACTTTTACTGCACGGTGTGCATGCAGAGTCCAGAAGAGGGTATTGAATTCCCTGGAGCTAGAGTTACGGATGGTTGTGAACTGTCATGTGAGTGCTGGGAGCTGAACCTAAGTCATCTATGATAGCAGTAAGCACTCCTAAACACAGAACCATCACTCCAACCCCAACTGACACATTTCTGAAGAAAGAAATTGAGTTTAACCACCCTACGTTCTCTTACAATGTATTACTTCTGACAGAACATGAAGGCAAAAGTCAGAGCATGTTTCTGAACCAAGCATCAAAAATATAAAATGCTTTTGGCCACTGCACTTAATATCAAAGAGTAGGCTTATTAGTATAATGTCATCTTTCATTTTGGAACATCATATTCCTGGCGGGGACTATTTCAAGGTGAGCTGACGTGGAAAATAAACTGCCTGAAGTAAGTTTTGAAGTGAAGTGAAGAATGGCAAACAGAAAGGCTGGCTGTGGAGCCAGTGGTTATCTGCATTCTGCACCTGGAGTCAAGGAATCACTGGTCCAGGAGTATAGCGTGCACCCATTTGACCATTAACCAAAGCTTATTGCACATTTCCTGTGACGTACCCCATGTTATGGCCCAACTCTCTGTAGGAACACAAGTTCAATACTTCAGAAAGCCTCTGGTTTGTATTTATACACACAGAAGCAGGCAGGTGAGGTTTTAAATATTGAATCAGTCTTAAAACTGATACTATTTATATTTAAGTAAGCTATTTAGTATTCAATTGTATTCTTTTCATTGACAATCTTAACGAAAAACTGCTGTATGGCTTCCATAGAAATTGTAGTATTTCTCCCACGTTCCTATTAGGATGTTGTCTTAGTATTTGTGTATGTGAGTGTGGTATATGCATGTGTGGCATATTTGTGTCACCTGTGCTTCTCTGTGTACACTTGTGGAAGGCAGAGACTGAGAACAAGTGTTGGATTATACTCCATACACATACAAACCACACACTACAGTTTTTGTTTTTAAAATTTGTTCCATCTTAATTTTAAAGACCGAGTCTTATTAACTCACCATTCTGCTAGACTGTCTGGCCTACCCTTAGGTCCTTGTCCACATATCCCCTAAGCTCTGGGGTTTACAGACATGTTTTGCTTTGCTCTGTGACTTTTACGTGGGGGCTAGAAACGAAAACTCAGGTCCTTGTGCCTGAAAAACAGTGTATTCACAATGGACCATGAGCCTAGCACCTCTCTTTTGGAGACAGATTCTCATATACCCTAATGACTTAATGATAATAATCACTATGTAGTCCAGGCTGTCTTTGAATTCCTGACTCTCCCTCTCTTACCTTCCAAGAGAGTACTTCCATGAATGGTTCAGTTTTCTCTTTTCAAGAACAATTTGACATGACACTCTATTTCATCAATTCTTTCATTTCTAACATTACTAGTTATAATGTTTCCATGTTAATAGAAACATGGAAAATAATTTCCTGAATTTAATTGATTATAACGATGGGCTAATGTTTTGTTTGTTTGTTTTGTTTCATGGTGTTTACTTACATGTATATATTTAAGTTCCCTGCTAGGAGTAACTGCTCATTTGACATTTATTGAGAATTATTAAAAGAATATTTCAATGATTCAGACTTGCATTTGAAATTAATAATGTTGACCTAGTTAGCTTCAGTTGTGAAATTGACACAGAGCAGTGGTTCTCAGCCTATGGGTCACAACCCTTTGGGGAGTCAAATGACCCTTGCACGGGTGTAGCCTAAGACCATCAAAAACACCAGATATTTACATTATGATTCATAACAGTATCAAAATTACAGTTATGAAATACTTGTACAATTGGGGCTCATCACAGCATGAGGAACTGTGTTAAATGGCCGCAGCATTAGGAAGGTTGAGGACCTCTGGCCTACAGATGGCCTGGATCAGGTTGGGCTGTGGGCATGTCTGTGGGGGATTGTCTTGGTTGCAAATTGATGTGAGGGAACTCAGCCCATGTGGGCAGAGCGGTTCCTAGGTAGGCATTCCTGGACCCTATAAGAAAGCTAATTGATATATCAATTGGAGTTTGGTGCTCTTCAGTCACTTGTCCTATGCATTGTAACAAGAGTGGCGTTCTGTAGTGGTCTCTGCTACAAAAAATAAGCTTGTATGATGAGGGCTAAAAGTTATACTTACCTGTGTGTGTGAGCACAAGTATTTGGAATTCAGTTAGAAAGGATACTGGTTTAGGAAGTTGGCAGCAGATGGTTTTTCTATAGGTCCATGACCTCACCAGCCATGTGAAGGTGCCTAGGTTTCTAGTACCAGGCATGAATTCTGTCCTGTTGATGAGGCCTGATGTACTGTGAGGCAGCTGTTGGTGACAGCCTGGTGCAAGTGCCAGCTTTACATTCTTAGGAGCGTCTCGCCATGCTGAGCCTTGTCAGGGTTCAGAAGCTTACAGATGGCCAGGACTACTGACTGCTTGTCTCTATGGCAGCTGTATAGCACCTTCAGATACTAAGGAGCGTGCCCTCAGGGAGGAGGAATGGGGGTTGGCTCTCAGGGAGGAGGCTTCCACATCATGTCTGTCTATTTTCCTGCAAGTCCTGTGCCCAGAGAATTCATTGTCTTCAGCAATAGGTTCTGACCTTTAAGTTCTGAGAGACAACAAAGAGCAACAGCAATAGCCCGCATTATTTTGGAATTCTTGGTTCTGCCCAAACAACAGCTCTAAGGTGTTTTGTTGGATGATCTATGACTCTTGGGTTTCAGTCATCTACTTGCAAAGATATTTAACTTAAATTTAGCAATTTGTAAACTCATAATATTAGTGTTTCTTTCTGGCCAAAGATATGTTTCAACTATTTAATTTAACCTGCAAGGTTAAAACTTAAATATAACTAAGTAGTCAAAAAGCACAAGCATCTAGAAATAATATTCTTTTTCTCCCATTTGTCTAAACTCTTGCTTGGGGTATAAAAGTCTCCTGATTTCTTTCCTGTCAGCTGCCTGCCTTTGTTTTGAGCTCTTGGGTTACTAATCGTGAACTTTTGTAGAATAAGCTCCTGAGGTTCCTGATTACTTCAGCCAATCCTTCAGGGTTTCTTCTCTGACTGATCTTCAGAGCTATTAGAAAGGAGCCTGGATGCTGAGACGCCTGGTGAGATCCTCGTGGTCGCAAAAGGCTTCGAGAGAGCATCACCTTTCCTACATCAGGGCTTCCCACATAAGCGCTGTCGGCAAAGTTCTGTGTGGCAGTGTGAAGGGAAGCTTGGGATGACAAGAACCTTCCAGAAGCCAGGGAGGCTGAACACTAAGCTTCTAGCTCACTTCAGAGCCACAGAAAGGAAGGACATTTTGTGTCATTAAATTCTTGACTTTGTGTCTTGCTAGCTGATTCTGTCTGTACTGGGTTTGTTGCAGACTCTATCCATCAATTTTGATATTAGAAGCTTGCATGGGTGTGGCCTGTAATCTCATCTGGGGAGAAACGAGGCAGGAGAATCACTAGTTTGAGAGTAGCCTGAGTATGTAGGAAGACCATCTTTCAAAAGAAAAATGGAAAAAATGGAGTAAGAAAGGGAGGAAGGAAGGGAAAAGAGAAGGGAAGGGAAGGAAGGGGGGAAGAAGGGATGAGGGAGAGAGGGAAGGAGGGAGGCAGAGAGGGAGACACATGTTTGGACTTTTTCCTCAATGCTGAACTCAGTCCCTCAACTCCTTGGAAGCAGTTTTGTCCAACAGTGTCCACCCCCTGGGGACATGTCCACCCCCGGGTCACTGCTTCCAACTCCAGTGGGTACTTTTCACTTTCAGACCACCCCATGTGACAGCCCTACAGAGAGGAATCTTGTGGTTCTTGCACAAATTCCCCATTGTACTCTTATGTGCCCCTTTCTTGGTCACACTTGCTTGGGCCCACTTCCTTCTGTGGGTCACTCTGCCATTTGCCTCTTCCTGGTCTTCCCGGTCACATGTCACCATAAGCATCTGAGAGTTTTATTCCTCCTTCAGTGCCCAGACTGCATCGTTTAAAATGGGCTCTTTCTGACTGTTTCCCGGTTTAATCCCTGTTGCTTTGATTAAGTAGTCTCAAACATTCTTCAATGGCGTCTGAGGGTTTGGAGTTTAAGAGTAAATTGCTTCTGGGAAAAACAAATCAAACTTGCATCGCAGACCCAAAGAATGCGCATTAAAACGTATTATGCTGCACTTTCTTGGTAGAATAAATCGAGAGTCATGGCCATGCTTCTCCCAGCAATGTCAGATTCTGAGACATTCCCATTAATTTCAGCCCTAGATTGAGTTTCTCTCCAAATACTCTACTCTCTGTTTGATGTGTCTACATTTTTCAATGTATCCAATGACAATGTATGCCATAAATTATTGCCTTGGGGGCAACAACCAGGAGAGGAAGACGCTGGAGGGAATGCCCCGGAAGAACATGGATTTGGTTTGTGTTTTCCGTTACTGATTTTTCTGGGTAACATTGGGCCAATGGTGCAAGGTTCACAGCTCTTCACCTCCCCTGCCTACCTGATGGTGGCATTGCTGTCATGTCTCAGCTGAGACATCTTTTCTAGAGGAGAGGGGTAGTGTTGGTAGTAAGGAGTACTGTTGAGCTCTCCAGTTAGACGTCATGTCTAATATGCCCCATTTGAAGGTAATAAAGGCAAACTTAGCAAATTGTTGTCACATTGTTTGGGGAGTTATGCAATGTACTTTTTCTTGAAATGAGTGGAGTGTCTTGGTTACTGTTCTGTTGCTATGGAGAGATATCAGGACTGCAGCAACTCATAAAGAAAGCATTTATTTGGGGGCTTGCTTACGGTTTCAGAGGATCAGTCCATGAACATCATGGAGGAGTACAGAGAAGCATGGTATCTGGAACAGTAGCTGAGAGCTTTACATTCTGACCCACAGGCATCAGGGGGAGGAGCTGAGAGGAGGGAAGGGGACAGGGGAGAGGTGGAATGGGAGGAGAGGGGAAGGGAGGGAAGGATAGAAGAAAGGAGAGGGATAGGGAGGGGGAGGGAGAGTAAGAGTGACTGACTGACTGACTGACTGACTGACTGACTGACTGACTGGGACTAGCCTGGACATTTGGTAACCTCAAAGCCCAACCTAGTGACATATCTCCTCCAATAAGGCCACATCCCCTAAAACTTCCAAATAGTTTCAACCCCTGATGACTAAGGATTCAAATATATGAGCCCATGGGGGCTATGTAAACCACAAGAGAATGAATATCTTTATATTAAAATCCACCTTTAACAACTGAAGCTTGTAGCTCCTTTGCAGAACATTTGACCAGTATACATTAGGTGCTGGGTTAGATCCCCATTTGTCGAAAAGTTTTATGTGTGTGTATATTTATGCACGCGCACACACACACACACACACATATATATATATATGCATATATATATGAATCCAATAACCATCAAATTCAGAGTACATTGGCAATACTTTAGGGCCAATAATAATACATCTCTGTAAATAAGGGCCTATGACCTATGTTTTAAGTCCATGAACTCATATAATGGAGAGAACTGACTCCCACAGACTCTTCTCTGACTTCTACATGTACACCATAGCACACATATACACATATATCCACATACAATAAATGTGAAAATCTAGCGTATAGCATAACCTATTTATAAGCTAAGCATAACCGTGTGACTCCCATCATGACCTCACGCGTGTTTTCTTGGTTATCTCCCTTTTTCCCTCCATGCATAGTATCTGCCTAACTTCTAGCAGTGGAAATGAGTCACACTTTATGTAACTGAGAGGAGTGTGCGTTCTTTAACATCTAGCATTTCTCTCAATTATGTGCCAGTGAGTGTCATTCCCCCATGTTTTCTGTATGTGTGAATCATTCAGTCTAATTTCTACACAGTGTTCATCTGATTGGTCCTCTTTAAGTTATCCCTAACTTCTGTCCATCACTATAATGCCACTATGAGTATTCTAGGATAGCACAGTAAATTATAACTTCCTACCATGGTAGAAATGTCCTAAAGCATGTTGCCAAAAATGGTGGCCACTAGACATGTTTGCCTCTGAGCCCGTGAACTGGTGCTGACATGTGACTGAGAAGATAAACTTACAAGTTTAATCAAAGCCCATAGCCTTGCATTGTGAGAAGTGGTGCTGGCTGTTTGTCCAGCATTTGTCCTCTGCACCGTCCCCCAGGCCCACTGCGTGCAGGAGCAGTCTCTAGTTCCAAAGTGTGTGAACCATCGCTCTTACCTTTTCAGTCATTTCTAGTGCCTAGAAAACTGCACCGCATCCCCTCTTCCAAGCTTTGCTTCACTTCACATGGGCATCAATCTTGTTCCCCAGCTCTAGGCTTAAACATCATCTCTTCAGTTGAATCATTCTGTCTGTCTGTCTTTCTACCATGTACCTATCTATCTGTCTGTCTGTCTATCTATCTATAGGTCTATTTATCATCTATCTTTTATGCTCTTCACCATCTAATGTTGATCATCTATTATCTACCATGGACATCTATGACCAATCTATATGACATCTATTTATTTGCCCTTTGTGTCGTCCATTTGCCATCCATCTTTATCATCTGTTTAATATCTATTATCCATCTGTCTAATTGCCTCTCATCTATGTATCTGTTGTTGATCTGTTTGTTTGCCTCTCTACATGCCATCTACATATCTGTGTACTCATTATATAATTTATCATCTGTCTATGTAGGATGTTATCTACTACCTTATTGTACATTGTATCATTTAGCTGTTTCTATGCATCTATCATCTATCTATCCGTCTGTCTATATATCATCTATGTAACTGTCTGTCTACATATCACTTATGCATGTCTCTTTCTCCTCTCCTTCGATTTCTTTCTTACCTGTTGTTACCACTTGAATAACTTGCTTATTCATTCACATTCTCTAACTTCACCGCCGTCTTGCCCCAGGGGATTGCTTCCTTTCAGTTATTATTTTAGGGGGGGCATAGTGTCAAATAGCAACAGTGTCCTTTTGGAGACAGCCCGTTAGCATCTGAAGACATTACATTACATTGTACAATGAAGGGGTTTTAAAATTGCGTGTAAGATTAAGGCTACTGACCTCCTGACTTTAACATAGGGAGCTTGTCCTGGGTTACCTGAGTCTGCCCAATGCAACCACATTGGTTCTGAAAAGTATGAGGGAGGGGTAGGTAGGAGTTACAAACTAATGTGACACAAGATGACCTTGACTGACCGATGCTGGCTTTGAAAATGAGGTAGAGCCATGAATAAGGGATGTGGACAACAGTGGTGAGAAGCTTCATGGAGAACTTGGGTGCTATCTTAGAAAGCCATGCCAGGCAGCTATACCGCAGACCTGTGCAGTGTTTGGGCGTGTTGCTATAAGTCACCAAGTGTGTGACAGCTTTTACCGACCAGGCATTCACACTGAAGATCCATGCAGTGTTCAACATGCTAGTATCAGTCACCAAGTGCTTGGTGGTTATTGCCCTGTAGAAAGATAATAGAGAAACTAACGAAAATATGTATAAGGTTAAAGGCGAAAAGTGCTGCCATTTGTACATAAAATGGGAGATAATTCATATCAGACAGTATGAATGGAGAAATCAGCAGAGGGGAAACTTGCTGTGGCATGGTTTCATCATCCAAAGGTTCATCACCATTGAATTTCTATGAAGAGTACAGTGGCTACAGAAAAATGAATTGTGGGAGGGCATTTCATGAATATTGTCTGCAAGAGATTCATGATCATATAACATGTAACGCTTTCATCATTGTTTTATGTTGTGTTATTTAAAATTGAGGTATCCTTAGAAATTATAAACCAAAACTCATTATTAAAACCATCAACTCATTGAGACTGAGACCATGGCAGACAGCACCGGCAAGCTGGTTTTGAGGTCTAGGTGACCCAATCAATTCTCACGAATGGAAAGCGTTTAACCTTCAAAATCATGCAAGCAAGTCATCTCTGTAATGACAAATATAAGAAGAAGAACATGTTGGGGGAGATAAGAAACTTCTGATATTTACTGTACACAGAGGACACAGCTATTACCACCCCCCTCTGCTATTTAATCCTCAGGCTTCTTTGTAATGGATATGGTTATTAATCCCATCTATAAGCTCATAATAGTACTTAATCTCTGGAGAGTTTCAGAGTGATGGGCATAGTGCTAGAGCTAAAATCAGTTCTCTGTGATGGTGGAAGGCAAGCTCTTACCCAGCTAATATCTCTTATGTCCAAAAAATAGAAGGAGAATGATGGATACAGCTTGCCTTCATTTTAAAAACAGCTTAAATATTCCAGGGCAATGAAAAATGCCTTCATTTATTCTCTTCCAATTGACTAAAATATTAATAAGAGATGTTTAGTTGGTATTTCTTTGTATTATGTTTTTAAAAAGCCTGGAAATATAAAAGACCAGCTTATTCAGCATAGTGTGAAAGACAAAACAGAGGAAAAGGACTGTGTTTCCCGGGTTTCTATACCAGAATGGCTCTCTGTCTGTGCAGATCTTACGTTAGACATGGAATCCTACAAGTGTGTTGCATGTTTCCAACTCTACCAAAATTCTCATGTCTCAAGAAAAAAACTTGTTTAAATGGGTATGATTATTAGTTGTAATTGTCAATTTGATATAAGGTAGTCTCAATGAGGAATTATCTAGATTCAGTTGGTCTTTGGACCTGTGTGGGGAGGGGCATTATCTTGATTAATTAATTAATTGAGGATGAAATACAACATCACTATAGGAACTCTATTCCTTATGCAGGGAATTTAGTGGCTGGAGAAAACAGGCTGAGAGCAAACATGTATGCCTTGATTTGTTCCTCTCTGCTCCTGACTATATATGTCATGTATGCCTTGATTTGTTCCTCTCTGCTCCTGACTATATATGTAATGTGAGCAGCTGCATGACTTCCCCTACGATGAAGGACTGTAACCTGGAGTTGTAAGCCAAACAGACCTTTATCCCTCTCAGGTTGCTTTTGTCAGAATTTTATGACATTAACAAAAGAAACCAAGACAGTGAGCAAATTAAAGGAAGCTTAGCAAAAGTGTTTCGCCTTAGAGATGAAAAGTAGCACCTGGGACATGAAATGATGGCCCACATGACCCAGGTTTCAGCTGAGACACCTTACTAACTTCATGATCCTGACACTGCTTACTTTGATCATCCTTTAAGAACAAGTTAGAGGACTGTAAAATCAGGCATTGAGTGCAGTTAAGTTTTCCCTGTGAGATCAGTCTTTGGCTGTAGGAGTTCTTGAGTGTTACACAGAGAGCTGCTAGAAATTCACATGACATCGTGGATGGAGATTATCAGTCTCCACTCTCAATTCCAGTCTGGGACCTTCCTAGCCTAACTCTGCAGGTGCCAGGTGCTCACATACACACTCTTTCAAGAAGAACTAGTTTTAGCAACTGAGAATTACCTGTCCAGAATCTCCAGAGGTGTTTTTCTTCCCTTGGCTGCCATCGACAGCCAGTGGCCCACAATACATGACACAAAAAGCCAGCCTGACTGCTACCCAGAGGGAGAAGGGAACGGTGCCATTCTTCCTTCTTCCCTCCCCATGGAGACAAACCCAGACCAGACTCTGACCTGAGCTGTCATCCCTGCTCAACTATTTCTCTGACTCAGTCCTCTTCCCAGGTTCCGTGTGAGAACCCTCCCTTCTGAGGCTTGCAGGAGACATGCCTGAATCATTGTCCATTTTCTGTACCTTTCCTACATGGCTTCCACATAAAATTGTTTAAAAGGACACAGGGTTTTTTCCTACTCTTTTGAAGAAGATGTAGTTGCCTTATTATTTTATTTTTTCTTCCCTAGACACAACACAACTCAAAGCAAGACAGGGCTTTAGAGAAAGAGCTGAAATTGGGTAGCCT
This sequence comes from Mesocricetus auratus, assembly GCF_017639785.1. Lineage (NCBI taxonomy): Eukaryota > Metazoa > Chordata > Mammalia > Rodentia > Cricetidae > Mesocricetus > Mesocricetus auratus. Next base: position 53,572,082 of record NW_024429267.1, on the reverse strand, counting down.
AGTAGACTCCACTGTGAACATCACAGTAGCAGCTCAGAGATTCAAGCCTTTTGTTAGATACCTTAGGTTGCCAGGGAGAAACTGCTCATTTGGTCTACTGGTTCCTGGTCCAATCCTCTGTGCCCAGCTCACCCACTAACTTGGTATGTTGGTGAAGATTTAGTGTAGAGCTTTGCACAGAGGGATTGGTGTTAAACAGTTCTCAGGTCCTTGGAACACTGATTAGAAACCCTCAAAGTCCAGTCATCCCAGCTCTGGGCCCCACCCATAAGACACTGAAAAAGTACAAAATTGAAGTTTCTTATAGCAACATGATATTTTGCCTATAGAGGTGCATTAAACAGAGCAAAAGAAACAATTACGAGGTCTTCTCTCTTTGAGTATCAGATGTATGAATAAGCAAGACATCATTGGTTAGTTGGAAGAATCAATGAATGAATCCCCAAGGGATGGAGCAGACTTGTGCAGTGTCCCCTGTCATTCTGTTTCCTGATAAGGAGGTATTAGAGTGATAAAGCACACCACTGTGGTAAAAATAAAGGCATGGTTAGCACATCTGTCAGACATAGAAGACAGGGGCCAACTGGAATTTGCCTCTCGTGTACTTTCTTTCTTTCTTACATCAATACAACATATGAATTGTCAGGGGAACTCATTGGGGTCATTAAGGACACTGTTACAGTGGGGTAATTTTCAACTGAGGGTGCTAATTAACTTCCAGGAAACGGGCCATTGCCAGTTACTTCAGAGTCAGTAGGCGGCACGGTGACCAGAAAGAGGAGCCAATGTGAGAAGTAACTTTTCCAACCTCCCTCAAATATTCACCAGAGCCAAGTTCTGCTTAGCAAGTGGTGGAAACAGTTAGTGCTTTGTAGATGTAGCCATGAGGCTGAAACACTGGTGTCTAGGGTGTCGAACCCTATCTGAAGTGCTCAGCTCAGCTAGGGTGTCAGGGATGGAAATGCCATTGCTTTCCCAAAAAAGGGAATCAACGATTATACTATGTGAAATTTGCATGAGTAGAAAACTTTGTTATAAATACTGGCATTCTTGTGCTTTAAACTTCATAGCAGTGAAGGTTTGTTGAGTTTTTCTTTGGAAAACTTATGTGAATAGGAGGAACGTCGATCATAGATTATTTTTATGCTCCCATCTCTACACCAAAATGACAGGGAAAATTTACTACTGCCTTTTTGTTTCTTGTCTGAGTTAGGGTTTCATGTATCCCAGGCTGGTCTCAAACTTGCTGAAAGTATGAGGATGACCTTGAACTTCTGAAACGGTTGATCCACCTCCCAAATGATAGGATTACAAACATATGCACCACCCCAGCACACTCACTTTGTTCTCAAATTCTTTGTTCACTTTCCTGTAGGATGGCATCAGGTTTTACCCTGTAATCATTGAGTTAATGATTTTAAAAGGTGAGAGAATTTGTGTTAGCCCCAAGTTACTTGGAAATAGTAGTACTCTAAGATGACTATTAAAGGTAATTAAAGTATACATATAAAATTTTAGAACAGGAAAGAAAACAGCTTCAACTAAAATACAGATTACATTATTAGCACTTCCTTGTAAACATACTTCCTGCGGTGAGTCTTGGAGAAATAGCCAAAGGTGATCGAAATAGACACAGTAATTCCTCCAATTTACTTTCATATGGGTTGTGCTTCAGAGGTGGACATAGACCGTTTCACATAGTAAAGACCGAAGAAAGAACTGGAACAGTTGCCTGGGGAGAGGGTTCAATGGGTATAGCGTGTGTGTGTGTGTGTGTGTGTGTGTGTGTGTGTGTGTGTGTGTGTGTGAGTGTGAGTGTGTGTGTGTATAAGTGTGTGTGTAAGTGCGGAGGACCTGAGTTCAGATCCTTAGAATTCACATAAAGTGAGGTTAAGTAGAAGGCATCTACATTCCCAGAGCTCCTACAGGAGGAGGAGACAGGAGAATGCCTGGAAGGGCTTTAGCCAGCTACTTTGGCATAGGTAGGAGCAGACTACAAGAGACTGTTTCAAACAAAGTCAAAGGTGAAGAGCAACATTGACCTTTGGTTGTCCTCTGACCTCCACAATCATTCCATGGCACCCCCACTCTCCCTCACACACATTTTTATAACAACAAGGGGAAGGGTGTCACATTTTTAGGTACAAAGGCACAGCAACCAGAACAAGCAAGGCTGCTAAGCCTTATCCGGGTATCTGGCAGGGAAAGGGCTTCAAAAGCTGTCATTTTGCTCCTTGAACTCAGAATAGACAACCTCAGAATGCGTTGACCTTGCTAACTGGTAACATTAAAAATGCTGTCTCACCTTGACCTTCATGTCTGTCTCAAGTTTGACGTTCTTGCATCATAAACCCAGACCTTTATATTTCTGACAACAAGAAAGGATAAGAAAGGACAGCCGGTCAATCAGTGCTTAAAGGGATAATATTAGCTTTGTCTCAAAATGTGTTCTACAGGAATAGCAGGCATGGACCATTATTAGTACAGGAGAGAGCTGAGTCAGGGAATAGGACAATGAAGTATGTCTGGTAGAAAATTATCATTAAATCTCAAAAACAGCAATGTCCATGTGGTCATAAAAAGGGGTCTGTGCAAAACTGATCACATTGTCCTTCATGTGAACGGTCAGATATTTCAGTTCATCAGTAACCAATAGACAGATCTATAAAAGCAAACTCAGTGTTCTTGCCTCTAGACAGGCTTTCTTTCATCTTGGGCAGTTTCTGAGCTAGATTGCTTTAGAATTTGTTATATAGGGTGATAATTATGAGCTGATTTTCAAGTTGTCCCACATATAGCTGCCTCTGTCAGTAGACACATCTCGGTATCCACCAGGGATAGGTTTTCTGAGGCTGAAATTGGTGTGAGATTATTATAATAAAACAATGATGGAGTTGGGATAGCTCTCCTTTGAACATCTCCATGTTTCCACTTAGATAGTTCATTTACACTTACTTTGAGACTGATCTGATTATGCAATCACTTTGTTTCTCTGCATATATTTTTTCAGCATGCAGTAGAAGCAATCATAAGCATCGGGTGTTTGTGATTTTTTTCAAAAGGGATAAATGATATTACCTAATGAATTAGTAAGCAGGTACATGGCTCTTTTCCAAGTTGCTCTGTCACAAAAAGAGTTACAAGAGAAAAGGATATGTTGAATGTCTAAGAATCAGGGCTTAAAATTAGAATGGATTTCCAGCAGCTTAGGAGTTGTATATATTCATGAGTGATTAAAAACCTGGCCACAGATGACCTTTTATTTTTTTCTATGTGATCATGGGGTCTATAGCCTAGCTCTGCGATTTCAGTTATTAGAGAGCTTTTCCCTACAGCCTCGGTGTCCTAAGGCTCCTTTACTTCCCACTGTAGACTGCTGTGCTTGAGAGCATGGTGATTTGAACTACCTTCAGACACATTCAGCAGGCACAGCTTGTACTGAAGGCATGAGAAAACTAAAGGAGTCATTTAGGGGGAGCCCTTCAGGACCTCATGCTTGCCATGGTGGCAGGCCCATCAACAGCTTTGTTCTGACAGTAATCTCCCTCTTCTCCCTCTCCCTCTCTCTCTCTCTCTCTCTCTCTCTCTCTCTCTCTCTCTCCCTCTCTCTCTCCTCTCGTTGAATTTGCGAGTCTTGAATATTCAGCCTTCCTCTGTGTTTAATGTACCTATCCCCTTTACTTTTATCACTACACATTACCCAAAACGCATTTTATAGATCACATTTGCTTTGTTAGCATCTGGGTCAGAGTAGGACACTCAGTTCTAACTTACATGCAGAGACTCTTTCTCAAGTCTGTTCTCTATTAGTGTAACCTGGGTAATTCCCTTAGAGCCTGACCACAGGGCACATATTAGGTACATATCACAGAGCGCTCTGCTCACAGTGAAACATTGATTACCTATAAAAAGCAATAAAAGGATCAGATACAGCATGCTCCTAGGAAACCTACAGAACTAGTAGTCAGAAGGATGGTATGTTCACAAGAACAGGCCAAAAACCCAGAGAAGAGGAATAGTGAAGATGTATTGCATCTTTGTTAAATCTTTCAGTAACTCAGCATCAGCAAAAGGAATCTTTCCTTTCCTTTGTCTTTATCCTTGACAGATCATGAGCTTTTGCTTCAGAAAAAAACATTCTCTTCCTCTCTCTCTCCTCCTCTCCTCCCCCTTCCATCTCTTGGGGGGCATTGTATAGACTTATTCAACTGACACCCTAAAACTATTAGCCATTTTCTTATCAAAATTACTTTCCAAACACACAAAATTGTGGTAGTCTTTTGTCCAAGAAGACTGGACTCACCAACATGAAGCATGTTAGTGTGTGTGTGTGTGTGTGTGTGTGTGCGCATGCGCGTGTGCATGTATTTGTGTGTGTGTATATCTGTGTATCTCTCTTGTGACAGTATTTGTATGTCTCTGTGTGTCTGTGTTAGTGTGTGTGTTTCTATGTGTGTCAGTGTGTGTGTCTGTGTGTCTGTAAGTGTGTGTCTGTATTTATCTGCATGTGTCTATGTGGGTGGATGTGTGGGCACACCATGTAACATTTGTGGAGGTCAGAGGACTTTTTGCCTTGTTTCAAAGAGGGTCTTTTCACCACAGCGTATGTCAAGCTAGCCGGCTTGTGAGCATTTCTTGTAGGAGGCTAGGACTGCAGAGGCTTGACTACTGTCTCTGGCTTTTACATGGATCCTGGGATCCAAATTGCAGGTTCAAGCAGAAAGAACTATATCTACTGAGCATCTCCCTAGCCAATAAAACCATTTGAAGGACTGATTTTATTTTGCTTCATTATAAACAGGACAATTGACAATGTCTGTCAAACTCATGTCTGTGGTGCTTAGCTGAACTGCACACTTATCGAAAATTACCAAAGAATAATGGAGAGCATGGAAAACAGTGCATTAAAACATTTTGGCTTCTGTTGTTTTTTTCTAATTCCTAGATAATAGAAGGGACACACATATCTTTGTTTAGAGTAGTATGCCCAACATGACCTAAGTCTTTTAATAAGAAAAATCCTTAAGGGGTAGAGAGAGGACAGGAACAGTACCTGGTGCTAAACCAGAGTTTGAATCTGTAGCACCCACATTCACATACACACACAGGACAGACGTGACAAATTGTGGTGGCATGTATCTATCATCTCCATACTGTGGAAGTGGGAGACAGGAGATCCCTGGAGCTCACTGGCCAGATGGCCTGGCCCAATTGGTGAACTCTGGGTTTACTAAGAGAGCCTATCTCAGAAAAATAGAAAACAGCTGATTAAGACCCAGTTGTCAACCTCCAAATGCACAAACACACACACACACACCATACAAAGAAATATATATTTTCAAAAGTCTTAAGAGTGTTCTAAGAGTTAATATTCCTGAATTTCACATTCCTCTAGACAGTCATTACAAAAAAAAGTCTGGCAGATCCCAATCTAACAAAGGTAACAGATGTGGGATGGGGGTAAGCGAAGTCTAGGAAAGGAAAGTCAGTCTGTGAGGAAGGAGTGAGGACTCCCCTGTGTGCTTTTCAATGGTCTTAGCAAAGCAGGGTCACAACACTGGCATTGTCTGCAGCTGATTTCCATGCTCCAGCAGGTGTTTCTCTCCCCGTTCTAAACACGGTCGGCTGTCTTGACCTCACCCACGTAACAGAAAACACAGTCCAGTGGCCCGGGTGCCTTTGGTCGCCAGCCTGCCATTGCCCACCAAGTTTGTCAACCTACAGTTGCATCCTTGGGCTTTGATTGCTCATCTCTCTATACATAATTTCTGAGAATCCTTCAGTAACATCTACATATACCCCTCGTGGAATTTTACCTTTCTCTCTCTTTCATCTCAGGTAAAGTAAAATGCGTGTGTGGGGGGGGTGGAACCAGTAAGGCAGTTCTGAAAACTATTTCATTCAAGGATGAAGCACATTCCCATTAAAACCATTTTAATTCATTTTTACTTTGTGCGTATGACCCTGCGTGAATATCTGTGTGCCATGTGAATGTCATGTTCATGTGGCACAGAAAACGACACAAGGTCCCCTGGAAGTGGAGTTACAGGTGGTTGTGAGTTGCCCTGTGGGTGCTCAGAAGTGACCCTGTCTTCAGCAAGAACACATGTTTTTTTAACCACTGAGCCATCTCTCCAGCCTCCAAGAGATTTTTAAAATTACTATTGTATTTTAATTATGTGTGAAAGGAAAAGTATTGACTCAAGACACCCCAAGACCAAGTTCTCAGCACACAGGGAATTTATTTGCCTCCGAGGAACAGAGGACGGGGAAAGAGACAAAGACAGAAGATAGAGGATGAGAAGAAGGGAAGGGGTGGGGAGTATTTGTCCCAGTGGGAAGACAAAGGACAGCCTCTGAATAGAGAGGAGACAGATGTGGCCCATAGGACAATTTGTGCCGGCACAACTGGTCTAACTTTTGTTCTTTCACTTTTATTTCTGGTGAATGAACCACACTACAAAGCTAGCTGTTTGACTCACAAATTGCAACTTAGACCCTTGGTCACACGTGTGTCCATTTACAGCAAAGTTCACGATGCTATTTGATCTTAAACATGCCATGGAAAATTGAAGTTGGAGCAACTCAAATATCACCTCCATAGGTGTGGACAAGCAAGAATTACAGTGACCTTCAGATTCAGACTTTTTGTCCTTCCTTGGGGACGGGATATACAAAGGTTGCTAAGTTGATTCATGTTAAGTGAAAGCCATTTTGATACAGCAATGACCTTGTAGCAATAAATGTTTAAGAGCCTAGTTCTTTGGGGGATCTGTGAAAAAATAACACTCCTGAAATAACATAGGTCTTCCGTGGGAGCTTGTGAGAATTTATGTGTTTGAGACACGTCCCTATAAGAGGGACCTAAACGTAACCATGACATGCTTTTGACTTTAGTTTTCACTGACGAATAGAAGGTACCTGCCAAGGGTGCATGAAGAAAATGAAATACTATAACATTGTTTAGAAATCTCTCTCCCCAGGGCAGAGTGGATAATTAAGAGGATGACCTCTAGTCTCACTTTTCCTTTCTGCCTTGTCCAATGTCCCGTGAGACTGCATTGCCCCACAGTGCCTTGGCTATAAAACCAAAGAAGTTACAATCATGGGTGAACTCTTCCTGAGCTTTAAACTTCCATCTCCAAAAAACTTACATGATTCACAATGGGAGATAGTATGCTGTGTGTGTGTGTGTGTGTGTGTGTGTGTGTGTCTGATAATATTATCTTTACAGGGAATCTAAAACCATAGAAAAGGAGTAATAGAGAAATGTGTATTATAAAGTATAGCATATGGTTACTGAGTTTATACAATTTATTCAAAATTTGCTGACATTGAAGGTAATAAAACTGTCAGAATTTTAATTGGCCGAGTTTGACTAGCAGAAGTAGGCATGCTGAGTGAGTCTGCTGAAGTTGTTTCCCTTCAGGAATTTTGTGTGTGCTCCCCCTTACCCAAACTGCTTGATTGGTTTCTCTTCTTGTCTTTTAATGTGTTAAATTCTATAGAGCAATTACCATTGACACTTCATGAGTCAAGAGAGAGCCCCTTACTCTGTGACCCAGGCTTGTTTGAAACTTGTGATCCTCCTGCCTCAGCCTCCCAGGTACTAGGATTATAAACGTGAACCACTAGCCCTTCTAATGCTAACACATTTTATAAGCACTAGTGATGGGGTTTTGCTAACATCTGTTGTTTAGTATAGGAAATAATGTCACTATGACATTTTCATAGACAGATTTATACATCATTATACTTTTCTCACAAGTGACTCTCACTATTCTTCTGTCCTGCTTAGTCTTCTTTTGTCAACTTGACACAAGCCAGAGTAATTCGAGAAGAGGGAGCCTCATCTGAGAAAAGCGGTCCCAGCAGATCGACTGAGAAACAAAAAGAGCAACAAAGTACACTGAGACTGCATGATCAGATGATCTCACTGCTTTCAACAAGTAGTGAAAATGGCTGCAGACTCTGGCATGTACAGATGCTGATTAGTAACACAAAAACGAAACTATACAGCTTACCTCTGCACAACACTGTGTATGAACGTCCAGTCAAACTCAGAGCACTTTGCTGTGCAGCGTTAAAGTACTTGGGAGCTTGCCTTGAATGTACAATGCCCTTGGTTCAACCCCCAGTGCCACAAAACTAGAAATGAAAACCAAGAAAGCAGCAAGCAACTGTATCAGCCATTCCATTAACAGCATCTATATTTGTGGTGGGGAGATGGCTAAATGGGTAAGAAGGTTTGCTGCTTTTGCAGAGGACCCAGGTTTGGTTTCCACCGCCCTTGTTGGCAGCTCACAACTGCCTGACATTCTAGCTCCAGTTGATAGTATGCCCTCTTCTGGTCTCCTTGGACATCTCCACCCATATGCCACACATACAGACCAGTGAGTACAGAGACAAACAGGCTCACACACATATACATAGTGACCATAACACTAAACATCAAGTGAACGTTTGGTTTTTTTTGTGTGTGTCTGTGAAGAATGACTTGGTGTATGTAGCTCATCATTTTCTTTGAAATGATTTATTATTATGCTGGTCCTGCTACTGATGTATCCCACATCATGGAACACAGCACTGCAGTCCTCTGGTACTGCTCTCTACAGTCCCCGTGATGGCTGAGAGGTGTTAACATATTTTTGGAAGTATCTGTCACTGTAGGTTTATTTCTTCTGAGTACTTAGTTATTAAATTATTCTGCTTTCTAAGCTTAAAGCCAGTGTTTTGATAGAAGTCTATCCATTGTCAATGAAGAGTACTCTGTGATAAGACTGTTTAAGTTTAGAATAGATTTTTGTGTTGCACTGATTTTGACCCACCTGAGTAACATTGAAAACAAAGTTATTAAAATTAAAACCTTAAGAGAAGTGCTACTGATAGCAGAAGGAAATATAGTTCATGGTGATTTGACCACTTTTTTTCAAGTGCTTAATTGTATCTCTAGGCATAAGCCACATGGTATGAGAGACATTGATTTGCATCTATACTACAAGTTGTTTCACATGTTTATTTTCTAAGTCTGATATAATCAATTAATTTTAGTTAAATTTAGCAATTTATTATTAATGCATTAATTTAGTCAATTAAGCAAAAAGACTGATTACATGTGCAGATCTCAATTAATGTCAAGTTTAGATCTCTTGTAATAGAATGTACTTAAGATATATTTTTATTAATTATGTGGAGGGCAGTGCGTGCATGGAGACTAGAAGAGGATGTTAAATCCCCTGGGACTGAAACTACAGAAGGTCGTGAACCATCTGAGGTAGAGGCTAGAGACTGAGCCAGCTCTGGAAGAGGAGCGGGTGCTCCTAACTGTGGAGCCATCTCTCCTACCCTTTGGAAGTTATCTTTAAAGCATGACACATTTGAAAGCCGTCTTGTAAATTCTATGACTTAGAGACAGCACTGATAGGTCTTGGAATGCAGGCATAATAGAAGACAGCCAACTTGAAGCGATTATGACTTTTTAAATTGTTTTAAGTTGTTAGCTATAAACAAAATATAGTTACATAATTTCTGCCCTCTCTTTACTCCTTCTCACCCCTCTCCTTTGCAAAAATGTGTGTTTTCCTCTTCTCTAACCATTGTTGTTACATATACATATGAGCAAATTAACATGTAATATATCCTGTTGAGTATGTTCAGTGTTGCCCACATGTAAATGTTTCTGCTGGTCACTTGACATTGGATAACCAATTAGGGATATCATCTTTTGGGAAGACTAATTCTCCTTTTCTCAGAAAATTGATAATTGCTTGAAGCTCTTCATCTAGGTGTGGGGCCCATGGGGTTTTGCCATCTGTGTTGGAATGTGGACCATTAGAATTATTAGGGCCTTCTTTGGGCAGCCATATTGCTGACATTTCACAGCGCAGCTTTCCTGGCATAGCTAGAAAATACAACCTCACAACAAACGTCCTGGTCCTCTGGCTCATACAGTCATCCTGGCCCTTCTTCTGCAATGTCCCTGAGCACTGGGTGTGTTGTTGATGTATCAGTTGGGGCTGGGCATTCATGGTCAGCTGTTCTTGGCATTTTAACTTACTGTGTTTTCTGCAATGCTCTCCTGCTCAAAAAGAAGCTTCTCCGATGAGAGTGAGATCCACACTTACCTGAAAACTTCACATTTCCATTACCCTCCACTCTCAGTGGACAGGTCCTCTTGCAAAGATGTAGAAGCAGCAGAGAGAGCTGGAGCCTGGCACTGGAGCTGGGTTTGTGGATGTGCAGATTGCTGAGGGAAGTGGGGGATGAGGAGGATATGTTTTTTTTAAATCAGAGGGAGGAGGAAGAAAGAGGAGGAGTAGGAGGATGTGGAGTGTGTGTGAGTTTGCCACAGTTCATGTGTGGAAGTCAGAGGACAGCCTTGGGTTCAGAGGTTCCTGTGCTTGGGAGCATACGCCTACCCACAGCCACTCATACTAACATATGGAATAAAAATAAAATAAATCTGTTTTAAAGATGTAATTGGAATGGCCTTGAAAGTGTTTTATAAATATAAGCTAAACTGTGATCAAAGTGAACTCATTTTACTCAATGAATAATTCAACTAAATTAGAAAATGCACAGAGGAGACACACTGGAAGAATAGCTTAGCCTGAGTTACCAACCTCTTCTTTGGGCATGGCAAACTTGAAATGCTCACTTATTGAAAAAAATAAGTCCAAGATTGTTGCTGAAGGTTTTCTGTCCCAGCCTGGTCCTGTACCTGTTAGCCCCAAATAAACATAGGGATGCTCTATTAATTATAAAGCTGTTGACCAATATCTAGGGCTTCTTATTGGCTAGCTCTGTCTTAATTATTAACCCATGTCTGTCAATCTTTGTATTGCCACAGACTGTGACTTACCCAGTAATGCCCTGCCATGTTTTTCCTCCTTCAGCAACATTACAACTCTGTGTGGCAGGCTCATACGCCTACCTTTTCCAGAATTCTCTTTGTCTCCTAGACCCACCTATCTTCCTACCTCATTGGCTGAGCAATGATTTATTCATTAACCAATAAGAGAAACACATACAGAAGGACAACTCCCATAACTAGATTATCATTTTATGTATAAATCCTAAACACAAAATAAAATATTGCAAAGAGCATTTTTAAAAATTCTTATGTTACAATATGATCTTTACTAATCTATCTAAAGCTTTATATGACAGCAACATTTTCCTGTAACGATTCTGTCTGTGGCATTACACCAATTATTTATTATTGCCCAATAGACTTTAAAACTCGCACAGGTTTTTTTTTTTTGGTCTGTTCTTGTGTGTGTGTGTGTGTGTGTGTGTGTGTGTGCATGTTTGTGCACATCTGTGAAAAGCTGATCCAGACACACATTTGTAGCATATATCCACCATGTACAAGATTGATTTGACATGATTCTATGAGTGGCTCAGCAGATCCTTGCCTAATGAATGGATAGCAATCGCTGTCCTGCCCACAGTCCTGTTTACTAGAAATTCCCTAAATAATACCTTCCCATGCGGAAATCTATTCAGAGCACTGTGTGCATTTTTAAAAGCTCATCAGGAAATGATGGTTTCTATAATTGGAGGAATCTATCAAAATAGATGAATTGCAAAATTATAAACACCCCTGAAATTGGCCAGAGGCGCAATTTGCCCTACTTTCCTAAGTGCCTCTGCTTTTCTCCTTAAGGAGAGGAAACACAACCTGAGCCTCCTGCCTAGTATTCTTCTGGGTTCCAGAGGAGACCTCAGCAGTTACTAGTCACCTTCATCCAAACACTTTCATCTGCATTCTAGCTTTGCCAGTGATCGCAAACCACGGAGATGCCCTCATGGAGAACACATTCTCCTGGCAGAGGCTGTGCTCAGACCCTCTGTCCCACTTTTCCTTGCCACACATTTCTTGCAGCATTTTGCATTCACTTCTCCCTCCCCCACCACACACACACACACACACACACACACACACAGAGAGAGAGAGAGAGAGAGAGAGAGAGAGAGAGAGAGAGAGAGAGAGAGAGAGAGAGAGAGAGAGAGAGAGAGAGAGTAAAGAATGTTCCTCAGTTAAAACCTCCTCCAGCTCATTATTTGGTAGTTACTATTTTCTGCATGCCATCCTATGGTTATCATAGCTACTTCCTAGTCCCAGTCTCATCATGTATGGGGAGGAAGGGGGGAGGACTAGGGTATTTTCTTGAGACATAGTCTTATTTATCCAAGGCTGGCCTCAAACTTACTATGTAGCAGAGATGGTCCAAATCTCCTAATTCTCTTACCTCTACCTCCCATGTTCTGGAACGATAGCCATAAAATGCTGGACTCTAATTCATTCTTTCCCCTTTCATTTTGGCGAAACTGAGTGGGGGTGCTTTTAAAGCTTGTCATTCAGGGCCAGTCATGGTGGCACATACCTTTTATCCCAGCACTCAGGAGGCAGAAGTAGGCAGATCTCTGTGAGTTTGAGGCCAGCCTGATCTACAGAGTGAGTTCCAGGATGCACAGAGAAACCCTGTCTCAAAACAAAACAAAACAAAACAAAAAAACAAAACCAAGAGGTAAGGCAGGGGGAGAGCTTGTCATTGAAATTAGGCTCAGACATTTTTTCCCAGTGTTTACTCTTGGACATGTAGCATGAACAGGTAATAACATTTGAAGGAATCGCCAGAGTTGTTAATTGGAAGAATGTCTATTTATAGCAGCCCTTAGCTGATAAGTTGATGTTGTCTTTATTAGTTTTCCTGTTGCTGTGATGAAATACTCTGGAAAAATCCACTCAAGAGAAGAGGAGGTATTCTAATTCACAGATTACAGGCTGCCATGGCAGGTATGCCAGGGTGGCAGGAGTTTGGGGTGGCTAGTCATATTACATCCTCAACCAAGAAAGAACATTGTGTTCCTCTGACCACTCTCCCATTTACTTAGTCTGGGGTACCCTGCGTATGGAATGTTCCTGCCCATGGTTAAGATGAGTCTTCCTACATCAATTAAAGAAGTAAAGATAATTCCTACCAGATATGCTTGGAGTCCCATCTCAGGTTGATTCTAGATTCATTTAAATTGATTGACCATCACGGATGTCTTCTCAGTAGATCTTTGATAAATTAGCAGATAACTATAATTCCTCTATGTAGGGAAATTCTGGTTATACAACATCTACTATCCCACTGATTACCAGGGTTCAGTTTGACGATCAGGCTGGCCAGGTAGATGTTCCTGTCCTCCTTGACCATGTAATGAATATTGTTGCAGAAGCTATGCATTGAAGATGATTAGTTTCCCATGTACAGAAGGAACTTTATTTGGTTCAGTGCTTTGGAGTATTCATGCTTCCCACCAGGACCCTCAGACAAGTTCCCCACACCCTTTTGTTTAGAATATAAGTAAGACCCCCAGACAAGTTCCCCACACCCTTTTGTTCAGAATATAAATAAGGCCCCCAGACAAGTTCCCCACACCCTTTTGTTCAGAATATAAGTAAGGTTCCCCAGACAAATTCTCCACGCCCATTTGTACAGAATCAAAGTAAGGTCATCAAGCTCCCAGGACTCCATCCAAAGGAGAAATTGGGTACATATTCTGCATTTCTCTCATTAAGAGAGACCAATAATTAAGCATTATTATCTTGGTCTCTTTTTCTCTCTCTTTCCTTTCCTTTCCTTCCCATAGCTAATATTTTCACCCTAGATACTCCAAATACTCCACACCCAAATACTCCATGGTCCTTGGAGCATTTGCTTATGCTGACTTTCTGTGTATAATTAAGTTAAAGATCCTGAGAGGAGAAGACTGCCGTGACTATTCAGATGTGCCCAGATGTGTCCACATAGGTGGTAAAGGCTAGAGTTAGGCCAGTGTTGACAAGGCTGGAATAGTGAAAAGGAACTGGGGGCCGAGGAATGCTGAGAGACAGTCTGGAGGCTGACAAGGCAAAGAAACAGGGTCCCAAGACCACTGGGAGGAGCACAGCCCCTCCGATACTGAGCTTTAGATCTCTTCAGAACAGTAATTCTAAGAAATAATGGATTTATTTTATTTTAAGTCATTCGGTCAACAATAATCCCTCCAGACAAGAATAAGGAATAGAATAGAACCTTATTCTCCGTTATTCATATGGTCTTTGACATTGGATGTTGCCTCCAGAAGCAAGAATCTATAGTGATGATTGACACCCAAATGATACATTTATGCTCAGCTCCTTTGCTTGGGCAGATTGGGTTCTGGGTTTTGTAGAATTAGTGTATTGTGACTGTCCTGCCTTAGTGGTGTGAGCATAGCTTCATTCCAGTGAAAACATGCTGCTTTTCTTCTTCAGAACACAATGTACTTGGATTTGGTTCTTCAATTTAACCTCACCTCTCACTGGAAAACAATAATGACTTAGAGAGGCAGAGCCATGTAAAGAACACAGGACTCCACTGACTTTTATGTCTGTAATCTGAAAACAGTAAACTATCCATAGATGTATATCTAGCATGCATTAGTTTATTGCTACAGCCACAAAAGTGTATTTCATTGTTTATAATCTGCAAACAAAATCTGTTGATGTAATAAGCAAAAAAAGTTCAGCAGAGTCATAGACGCAACAGTTTTATTCTACAAATGGAAAAAGAATTATATCTACTATCACCCATTTCTTAAATCTCAGAGTATAAAGAACCAAACATTGAAAACAGTGTGCAGTTATCTGGCGCACAGAAAATATAATGCGTGGAAATTGTAAAATGTAATTTGTACCATGAAGGAGTAAGGAGAACTGTTAACCACACTTTCCTGGATCCTACCTTCTCATGTTAATGTTAGATTACAGCTTAGATTGTAATATTTTTGCTCATCTGGGAAACAATGCAGATAGATGCGGGACAAAGGCCGTGGTTATGTAAACATTGTTTCACTTGTAAAATAATGAACCTCTTTTACTGAAATGAACTAAGAAGCATCTTTATGTTGTCTGTGTGTGGGGGGGTGGTATGTGTGCAAATAATTGGTTCCCACGGGAGCCTACAAAACCATGTCTTCTGATAAAATGAAGAATAGGGATACAATTGCAAATCATAGGGCAGCTATGGCTCTGTGAGTCAATAAAAATCTCAGATTTAGTTATTATATCTATCAAAATGTGCCATGTTATTTGAGGAGTTAGGCAATTATAGTACATGGTTGGTCTGAGTAGGATATATATAATGTATGGAGACTTAGACTCCAGGGTTCTATTCTTTGAGTGTCTCATAAAGTCATATGTTGGGGGCTCCCACTCTACAGAGGCATTTTGATGTCAGAGACTTAGGGGAATTGATGACCAGGTGAAGGGGGCAGCAGGGCGTGACATCTGTCACTTTTGTTAGTTCCTAGACCAGGAAAGCAGGGGAGGAAATGGGAGGAAAGGGAGCATGGGGTTTTTCTCACACATCTGAGATGCTAGCAAGATGTCTGTCTCACAGTCAGAGAAGCCCAGTGACCATCTGCTTGCATCATCATTATGGTTGTAGAGGCATCCCATTGTTGTATCTGCTTGCGTCATCATTATGGTTGTAGGAGCATCCCATTGTTGTATCAGCTTGTGTCATCATTATGGTTGTAGAGGCATCCCAGGGTTGTAGCTGAGAATCTACTGCAGCTGGCCAGATGGCTCTGTGATTAAAGCAGCTGCTGCTCAAGCTTGAGGACTAGAGTTGTGAAACCCAGAATCCATGTAGGTCCCTGGAAAGCATGCAACCTACATGTGATCGATCTCAATGCTTGAAAGGAAAAGAGATAGGTTTAGCTAGACTGCCACACTGGCAGGCCCTGAGTTCTGGTGAGAAACCCTGCCTCCTTGAATGCCATGGACTGCGATGAAGGAAGACTCTGGACATTAACTCCAGGCTTTCTGGACTTCCACCTATGTGCACATATGCACATACACCTGGGAACACACAGGCAGATTAGCATGTGAACGCACACCCCACACATATATAAAAAGAAAAACTATTGCTGACTTTGTGACTTGGGGAAAGCTTTAAAAATGCTGAATCTTTCCTGTCTCACCTCCTCCAATTCTGGTGACTAGGTGAAGTAAGGGGCTGAGTGCCGTGTATGACCTCTGTTTAGGGGTGTGTACTATGTATGACCCTCCCTTTAGGGGTGGGTACTATGTGTGACCCTGTGTAAACATCAGGTCATTGTGTTCTGACACACTTTATTCATTTTGCCTATCAGTAAAAACCAATCAAATGCCAATATTTGTAATGACATAGTGGTAAACCGCTTGATTTATAGCATCATATGTGTAGCAATTTATTTCATATTGATGTGTTAATTTGTAACAAAGATGCTCAACCATAAATCATTCATTCAAACATCTATGTTAAGCGTCTACCTCTGGAGGCTGGGAAATGGCAGCAGACAAAACAATGAGCTATTTGCTCTCCTGGAATTTGAATTCAGTGGCAAAGAAGAGGGGAAGAGACAAAAATATGTAAGTGAAGTGTTATGCTAGTTTCAGATCATAACAATTCCTATGAGTGTATGAAAATAAGAAAATGCTGTATTAGTTACTGTTCTATCGCTGTGAGGAGACACCATATCCAAAGCAACTCTTATAAAGGAAAGCCTTTGGTTGGGGGCTGGCTTAGTTTCAGAGGCTTACTTCATTATCATCCTGGCAGAGAGCATAGTTCCAGAGCAGTAGCTGAGAAGGACATCCTGATCTGCAGGCACAGAGAGACAGAGACAGACACAGAGAGACTGGGCCTGACATGGGCTTTTGAAACCTCAAAGCTCACCTGTAGTAACACACTTCCTCTCACAAAGCCACACTTCCCAATCCTTCCCAAATAGTGCCACTTGCTGGTGACTACGCCTTCAAATATATGAGCCTATGGGAACTGTTCTTTTTTAACCCAGCACAAGCTGCCTGAGAGATGTGCATGTCCAGGAATGTTCTCTCTTAAAAAGGCAGTTTTTCAGCTGAGTTGGCATCAAGGGAGGAATTCTGGTCGAATGCCTTCCTGGCAGGGGCAGTGTCAACTTCGAAGGCTTGAAGGAAGAATGACCTTATCTAACTGAACACTAGTTGGAGCAGAGTAAGCAAGAGGCAGTGTTGGTAGAAACCAAGTTGTTGAGAGGAACAGGCAACCTTTCTGCACCCGTGAAATGCAAGAAACACATTCCATCCTGTTTCCCTTTGGGATTTGGCATAAAACTCCTGGAAGTCTTTTAAAAGAGGGAGGGCTTTCACTTTTCTGGAAAGATCACTCTGACCATCAAATGTAGCATTCACAGTTTAATCATGTAGTTTTGTTTTCGCTTTTGTTGCTTTTTCTGAGATCAGGCCAACCTCAAACTTCCTGTGTAACCATGGGTGACCTCAGAATTTAGCTTCTACCTTCTAAGTGCTTGAGATGGTAGATGGGTGCCACAAAGCCCTACAGTAAATGGGTAATAAAGATTACTGCAGAAGACTGGGAGGCAAAGGTAGTGCTGTTAGATGAAGACAGTTGGGATCAGGCCTACATGAATGTCTGTTTGCTATTAAAGCAGGCAATGAGGTGAGTAAATGCCATTTCTTCTAAGTGCTATGCAAAGAGGAAATTATAATTTATTTCAGAAGTTCTTAAATGTCCTGCAACAAAACCCCGGGTAGGTTTTACAAAGATGGGTTGATAAATGCAAAGCAAATAAATTTTACTTGAGAGTTAAAACCAGATTTTTTTTAATTGATGATTCACCCAAAGCCAAAATATACCTATGGTTTGGGAAGTAACAGTAGATCTTCCTAGTGATGTGCTTGGCTGACTTCCTTGGCTTATAAAATACTGTGTCGTTGGGGCTGGAGGGAAGGCTCTGAGGTTAGGAGCCCTTGCTGCTCTTACACTGGACTCAAGTTCAGTCACCAGCAGCCATGCAGGATGACTCCGAATGACCTGTAAGTCCAGCTCTAGAGGATCCGATACCCTCTACTGGCCTCTGTGGGTGCTCTATGCATGTGACATGCACAGGGACACATAGAAACATGCTGTGTATGTATTTTATCTTATACTAATGAAATCTCATAGTAGAATAGAATTTTGAGTTGATTACCTGGTTGATTGTAGTCTACATACTCAGGAAGAAATCGAAGATACAAGAGACAGCACTGTGTAGCACAGATGATGATGAGGTGACCACCTAAATAAATTTGTCCCTTCAAGGAAGCTGGTGTAGGACACAGACTTAGAAAAGTTGTTTTGGGGACATAAACGGGTAAAGCCCCTTAAAATTATGAGTTAAACTTACCTTTTGTATCTTGAATCTCGTGCTGTAAACACATTTACACCTTAATAGGGAGGTCCTGCCTTATCTGGTTTAAGCTCTGATATTGTACAAGATGTATTCTGTGTGGCTAGATAACCAAATGCTTGCTTTGTTTTATAAGTATTGCAGAAAGGTCTTAACTCCCACATTCTGGAAACTTTTTTTGTGCTTAGAAGCTATGACTTTGTAAGTTGGGGGTCATAGCTCCAAACCCAGCGTGTAGCACTGTTGCCTTTGGCAGCTAAAGGCCTGTTATTATGGGCAAAGATTAAAATCACTCTGAACCAGGATCTATAATTTTCTATATTAAGTCTTGGGTCAGTGCCATCATGCTAATAAATGAGGCATCTATAACTCATCTAAATTTCCTTTTCTCAAAAAGTGCCCGGGGGAACAAATGCATGATGGCCTCCAAATGAAAGAATGTTCTCTGTTTTAAATAAAACTCCAAGTCTGCACAATGGGATGTGATCTCAGTGAGCACACGGCCCTCATTTCTTGTGAGTGTCAGGCACCCTGTCTGGTAGTTTTGGTCACCTTTGTTCTGGGTGCCACCCTAAGTCTTGAATGGAGATACCTGTGGCTGTGTTGTTCTTGTCGCAGCTGACCCCTGAAGGAAACTAGGAAGGACAGTCACACTGAAGCAGGCTGTGAGAAGCTTGCACAATAGCTGACGGTGTGCATGCCAGTCCTTCAGAGACCCGTGCAGATCCCAGCTGTCATCTGTCTTTCTTCTCAATCTGTGCTCTATGAACTAAGCCACGTAGCGTGTTATGATGGTTCTTTTTTCTCCTATAGTTCATAATTCATGGTAATCTAGGCTTGGAAAGCATATCTGGCAGACTAGCACTTGCCCTGAATACTCATGGCTCCAGGTTCAAACCCACATATTGCTAAGACAAAACAGCGACAAACCCAGCAATGAAGGCTTCCATTCTTTCTTGCTCCTGGTTTACGTATGTAATTATAAAATTCCCTTGACTTTGCTCAGAAATAATTATAATCTCTCAGCAACTGTTGAGCATGCAAAGTCTTAGCAAGAGAGTATGAGCGGTAAATGGTAACCTAGGGCTTTTATTTTAACATCTTCATACACTCTGGTTGTTGCTCTAAAATATTATGGTCAATGGGGACAGCTGTCAAGTCAATGTAATGGTATTGTCAGTTTGACAGAATCTGGAATAGTCTGGGGGAGATGGGCCTCTGACACGCCTGTGGGGTATGATCATGTGAAAGATGGATTGTTGTGGGAAGACCATCTTGATTTTGAGTGTTTGAGTGGGAGCATTCCTTGGATGGGGGTCCCAGAATATATGAAAAGAAAGGAAAGGGGAGTGAACACTGGTATTCGCCCCAATTCTCTCTTCTCTCGTCTCTCTCTCTCTCTCTCTCTCTCTCTCTCTCTCTCTCTCTCTCTCTCTCTCTCTCTCTCTCTCTGTATCTGTCTGTCTCTCTCTCTGTCTCCCCTCCTTCCCTCCCTCCATCTAATTTTTAATCGTGTATGTGTGTCTGTGTGTTTGTGTGCATGTGTGCTTATGCGTAGTCTGGCGCTTGCATTGAAGTCAGAGAAAACCATTATTCAGGGGTTTGACCTCTCCATCTCACATGAGGATCCTTGGGAATCAAATTCGGGTCCAGGCTTGGCTGAGGGGCTATTGGTCACTGAGCCATCTCACTGGTCTGCTTTTTGGCTATGGATGTCATGTAATCAGTTCCTTTGGCTGTGGATGCCGTGTGATCAGCTCCTTAGGGTTCATGTAGCTGAGCTGTGCCTTCCCTGCCATGATGGACTGGAATCCAGAACCAAGAGCTGAAATAAACCAAATCTAACCAGCTTCCTCCCTTCCCCCCCTTCCTCCCTTCTGCTGTTCTTGTCGGTCTGTTTTGCCACAGCAACAGGCAAAGTAAGCCTGCCAGACAGTTGCTGCACACTAGGAATACTTACCAGAAGCAGGTAATGGTAGTGTGGCAATTCTTTCTACCATTTGTCCTACATCTGTGAGTCTCTTAAAATTATAAGAAAATTATTTTTATGCTACCAAACACTTAAAAAATAGCAGATTGTGATAATGGTGCTGGTTTGTCCTTCTTTCTTTCTTTCTTTCTTTCTTTCTTTCTTTCTTTCTTTCTTTCTTTCTTTCTTTCTTTCTTGTGAGACAGATAGGGTTTCTCCGTGGCTTTGGATGCTGTCCTGGAACTAAGCTGGTCTCAAACTCACAGAGATCTGCATGTCTCCACCTCCTCAGTGCTGGGATTAAAGACGTGCACCACCACCGCCTGGTGGTGCTGATTTGTTTTTAAATGCTTTTTTTTCTAAGTGTAGTTTATCATCAGATGAACTAAAGCTAGAATGGATATTAAACAGTTCATAGCCAGCTCTCATCCAACGACAGTGTACATCTTTCACTGTGAATTCCCTGTTCATCCCCACTAAGAGGTGTGGCAAGGCCATGTTCTCCATGCTAGATCTAGTTGTTTGTGGATTTATCTAGAGGATAACCTACAGCTCACCTTCAGGCTCCTCCTGGGCCTACATAACAAACCAACAGCATCCCATGCTTCCTATACTTAGCTACAGACCAGTGAGAATTCAAGGCCTTTCTGTAACAACTTAAACATTACCTTTATTAAATGCATAATTTTTATTTAATTGATACTAACCATTTCTGTTTGCTACTTTTTTGGTTCTCACCATGGATGTTAATTGCTTCTTAACGAATTCATTCATATAATAGTATAACTACATAGAGTGCCTGGTATGCCACATAGCAAATTCTCAATAAGAGTTAATGACTACTATGATTTATACAAGGGCTGTAAATACTTGTTCACATGAATGTATAGAATGACTGCCATAAAATGCCTTATTGTGGCATTAAAACCTATTTTCTTAGTTGTTATTCTTTTTGTTGTTGTTTTGTTTACTTTTGGCACTTGTAAATCAAACTTAAAGTGTATGGAAGCAAAGTGAACCCTAGCATAATACTAGAATATTGTTCTATTTTATGCCTTGAGTATTAAGATGAGCTGTTCATGTATAATTATAATCAATTTTATTTGAGCAAAGCATCATAAAAAGTGTCTATACATATTTATGTAACTTCTTATACTTTGATACCTTTGATGTGAGAATAAGTCCCAAATACATTCTCTTTTTTATTCTTTCTTTCACACATGCTTATGAGAAGATACATACACAGCTCATGAAATTATTCTCTTCCCTTCTTCAAAAGAATGCGTGTACATTCAAGACACACATAAATGTAGACCAACTCGGAGCTGTAGTGATGGCTGAGAGGTCAAGAGCATTTTTTGTTCCCCAAAAAGACCTCAGCACCAATGTCCTGAGGCATTGCAACTTCCTGTGACTCTAGTTTCCAGGAACCCAGTGCCCTGATCTGGCCTCTAAGTGCACTGCATACATGTGACATACATGTACACACAGATATATAAACACACACACTTTCCTTCATCCTGTCTTCAGAGTCACTCCGTTCTTTCCCTGAGATCTTTGGCCAGATGGCTGCACCACACTGGGTCCCTTCCCTTGTCATTCCCCAAAACCCTATATAACTTGGACTTAGTGTCTTTCTAGAATTATATTTGTGTATATATTTAAGCATCAGAAGTTTCTGTATCACCTGCTCCTGCAGCCATTCAGTCCCAAATAAACACACAGAGGCTTGTATCTGGCCTATTGCTCAGTCTTATTACTAACTAGCTCTTACAACTTAAATTAAACCATAATTCTTTTCTATGTTTAGCCATATGGCTTGCTACCTTTTCTCGGTACGGCATTCTCATCTTGCTTCCTCTGTGTCTTTCTGGCAACTGTGTCTCTGTCTGCCTCTTCCCAGAATTCTCCTAGTCTGGTAGCCATGCCTGTACTCCCTGCCTGCTACTGGCCAACAAGTGTTTTATTAAAGCAACAGGAGTGACAAATCTTTAGGGTGAACAAGAGCATCATCCTACATCATCCTGCTGGCCATCTTTCTTTGCTGGCTTCTCAATGGCAGCTGTGTTCCTGAGTCTAGTTCTACAGGGTCTAGAACAGTGTCTGGCACACAGTGAAAGTTCTGTAAATACCCCCTGAATGACTGATGCTGAGAAAACTTAGCAATGCTATAAGTGCAGAAGGGGACAAGAGGGCACAGATGACAGTTTGGAGTTAACTGTGAAATATCAAGGGCTTAGAACTAGGTAGGTATGTTGCTTAATGGTGAAAGCTCTTGCCATGCAAATGTGAGAACTGGAATTTGGATCCCTAGACATAGACTGTCTGCAATTCTATCCCTGAAAGGTGGTTGATGAGACTAGTCATGTCAGGGTTTGATTGAGAGACCCTGCCTCAATGAATAAAGTGGGGGAGCGATGAAAGACTATTCCCAACATCAACCTGGAACACACACACACACCTACATATATGAAAAACTACACACAGACCTACATGAAAAATAAATAAAAGCCTAGGAGTAAATCCAGTTTCTGGCTTTATTCTCTGTCAACTCACCTAAACTCCAATATTTGGTTTCTCATCTAAAAATACTTTTAAAATCAAAGCCAGATTGTTTCAGTGAAGAAACCAGTTCTTAAAGGGACCTTTCCGGTGTCATGCACAGAAGCAGCACCATTTTAAATCTGCTACTCCTGTGAGTGTTTTTTTCCAATCTTGAAATACACATGGAGGTCCTACACTGCAATCATCACCATTCTCATGCCTGCCTATCTCCGGCAAGAGTGAGTTCTCACACGTATGCTCATATTCAGTTTTGAACAAATGGCAGAGGGTTCTGCCTTCTGACCATTAGAATGCAGCTTTGTCAGAACCAACTATCCACCTGGAGAGCTGGGCCAGATGGGCGATGTTCCATTCGAACTATATTTGGGGAAATTCTCCACCCCTCTGAGCCTATATGGGCATAATAGGCAGGTATGACAATGTGAACTATTTTGTTTTGCGCCCAGAGAAGAAATGTGAAGGTGTTTTGCCCCGACTGTCACCCTGCTCTCTTTGGGAGCATCTAAGAAGAAGACAGTCAAGAAGGCCCTGCAGCTCTTTGTCTTCTGCCAGTGTGCTTGAGTGTGTCTCTGATGGGGTGTGTCTGCATGGGAAAGACAACACAGAGAGTCTCAGAACCCCAAGACTCGTCAGCCCTCATAAGGTGGACCATAATCCATCTGGGAAGGAAGAGTTCTCCGTGACATTGTAACTAGAAACTTTGAACTCCCATCATGTCCACTCAGGTTAGAATCTGTTTTCAGTTGGTGGTAATACTCTTTCTGAACTTTAAAAATGTTATTCTTTGACAGTTTCACAGATGTATAGAATTTATTTGATCATATTCACCCACCATGACCCTCTCGTATCTCCCCCCCAATCCTGCCAATATCCTTCTTCCTCTCAATGAGCCCCGCATCTATTTTTATGATTAAAAAATCCATTTATTCTTTGACAATTTCATGCATGTATAAAGCATATGTTTGATCATATCCTCTCTATTACTTCCTTATGACTTGCTGGACCCTTCCTTCTAGAGAGCCCCCTTTCTAACTTTAACATAACTTTGTATGTGGTTCACTGAGTTTAATTAGGATTACTCACTGGAGCATTGTGTGGGTTATTTACAGGGCCATGGGCAGCTTACCAGTGGTCCTACCTCTCACAAAAATGATTCTTTCTCCCCAACAACCATTAACATCCATTAGCTTCTCAAAGAGCACCCAGGGCTTCAGTAGAGGATCATAAAAGCATCCCATTTAGACCACTCAATAATCACATATTCTCAACACTGCAAGTTTGTGCAGAGACGATGATCTACTGAAAATTACTCTTATGGTTAGCAGTAAAACAAGAGGCAAGTCTCCAAGAACATGGCCCTAGAAGTAATACTTTCCGTGTTCCCCAGTGGCACCTGATATTTATGCTGTGTGCGTTCATGTTTTGTAAAAGCTATTCCCTACAGTGGTTTGAATGAGACATGTCCTTCATGTGTTTGAACACCTGGTCCCTAGCTGTTGGCATTGTTTGGAGAGGTTGTGGAGCCTGCCGGAGTCAGTGAGGCTTCAAAGTTCAAAGCCTCATGTCACTATTGTTTCTGGGTGTGGTTGAAGATGTGCTGTCTCAGCTTTCTGCTAAAGATGCCTGCTGCCAAGCCTCCCTCACCATTGTGAACTCTAGCCTCTTGGGACCATAAACCAGGATAAAGTCTTTCTTCCCTAAGTGGTTCTTGGTCATGGTGTTTTATCATAGACCTGGGGAAGTAGTTAATGCATTTCCCTACCTGTCATACATAAGCACATAACTCCCAATCTGTCAGTCATTTATCCTGTGTTTCTCACACACTGTTGTGGGTTTTAGGAGTTAAGTGTTATGATATAAGCTCTGCAATCCAAATTATATTTTAAAAAGTTCCAGAAATTTCTGTGGCTGGCATTAATTAAATACAAAACTGAATATTGAAACATACATTATTAGTAAATGGATTTTATTTATACATCACACCTCAAATTTCTTTGGGTTTTGGGAATGCCTAAGTGTGATGCTTCCCTTTAATGAAGGTGCCATGTCCTTCAAAACGACCAAGTGTGCTTTCCCGCTTCTCTTTGTCTCTAGCCACCACATCAGATGCCCAAGAAAGACACACTGTATTCAGTGGCAACAATCACTTCAATGGTGATGCAAAAATGAACACACTTCCCAGTTGCAACAGCCAAGACAGTGGCCAATATGAATCCAGCGGAACTTGCAGTACTCCTAACGCATGCGCTGACTTATTAAGTGTTAAAGGAATCATTAAGAATTGTAGTACTCTTTATTTAGAGATATTTTAAATCTGGTCATCAGTAGACTAAAGTGCAGTGTTGAGTGGCCCAGTCGAGAGTGATCTGCTGGCCTCAAGCCACAGGGAAGCTCTCAGGGCATCGCCCACATTGTAAATAAATAGGTGAACTTGCTAAAGTTGTTTCTCTCCCTCTCCATCTCCATCTCCCTCCCCACTCACCTCTTTCTGCCCTTTCCTTGTCTCATCTCTAATCTCTCTTTCTTCCCCCTCTCTCCCTACTCCCTCAAGTAAAAAGTGATTAACACAGAAATCGTGGCTTTAAGAGATTTTTAAAACTAAAAGGGCATGAAGATTTGTGAGCTGAGGTTCCTGGAAGATGTCATCTTACAATTATATATAGTGGGTGAATAGAGGGAGAAATTGGAAAGGACTTCTGTATTTTTTTATTACATAACACTCACTTTGCTATCAGAAAGAATATCCCCTGAGCACTTAGGCTTTGTGCATTTTCTAACTGCTCCATGTTTTGTAGATAACACAGGACTGGATGTAGGAGCCATGTTTTATATCAATTTTGAATAAATTTCAGACAAGAGAGAGAACACATTGACTGCATTCAAGTTAATTCAAGATGGATATCCTGTGGACACTAGAGCAGGTGGGTGGGAGGAGAGGCCAGGGGAGTCTGTGCCTGCCACTAGATCGGAAGCCGGAGAAGTCACTCCAGGTAGAAGGGGCTGTGTGAGTGTGTGGACTGTAGTGACATGCTTCCACCACATCTGCTTGATTCTGTCAGTGAAGATGGAGACACCCTTGTTTAACTCCATGATGTCAGGCTGCCTTTTGTGTGGAGTAGCTTGAGTTTTAAACGTAGGAGAGATAAAAATAACTCCTGCATCACAGAAACCTCAGGACTGGAATCTCTTAAGACTTTCTCCAAACAGATGAATCTGTGCCTGTGCTTGGTCAGTGGATTCCTGAACACCCACATGACACTCCTCTTGTTTAGTCTAGTTCTGAGCCATTTTGTCCTATCACTGTGACAACAAATGAAATTGTCTTTTAGAGACATTTAGATGAAATTAATTTTTGTGCTGAAATCTTCTACACCAAGTTATGTAGACAGCCATCTTTGTCCCGCCCCATCCTACAGCTGTTTAATACCAAATAAACACATAGAGGCTTATATTAATTGTAAACTATCTGGCCTATTGCTCAGTCTGACTACTAATTAGTTCTTATAACTTAAATTAACCCATAATTCTTATCTATGTTTAGCCACATGTCTTGATACCTTTTCTCAGTAAGGCATTCTCATCTTGCTTCCTCTGCATCTGATTGGTGACTCTCTCTGTCTGTCTCTGTCTGTCTCTCTGTCTCTCTTTCTGTCTCTGTCTCTGTCTCTCTCTCCCTTCCTCTTCCCAGAATTCTCCTAGTCTGGTAGCCCCACCTATACCTCCTGCCTGGCTACTGGCCACTCAGAACTTTATTAAACCAATACAAGTGATAAATCTTTATAGTGTGAAAGAGTCTTATCCCACATCAAAGTTATGTATTTACATATTTAAAATTATATATTTGCTTATTCTATTCTATGTGTGTGAGTGTTTGCTTGCATGTGTGTGTGTGTGTGTGTGTGTGTGTGTGTGTGTGTGTGTGTGGTGCCTACAGATGCCAGAAGAGGCCTTCAAATCCCTTGGAACTGGAGTTACAGATGGTTGTGAGCCACAGTTAGGTTAGGTACTTGTGACTGGACCAGGATCCTCTACAAGAACATCGCGTGCTCATAACTGCCGAGCCATCTGCAGCCCACTTACCGCGCTATGACACCTTAGCTCTTTAGAGCACTGGTGGTCTTTGACATTTACCTGAAAAACTCACTTTCTAAGGCCAAGGTTAAATGTGTGTTTATTGATCACTAAAGCGATTTAGGTTATGTGTGTCTGCTCTTGAATTCCTCACGATTTTGGTGCCTTGACTTTGAGATAGAAGTTCACCGCCACCAAGTTCTTGCCCCTCTGAATCATTCATCTACTGAAGGAGATGGTCTCACTTCAGCTGACAGTCCTCACCTCCTTGACAGGTAGCTAGCGCTGATGCAAGATCTACTTTGAAATGAGAACCCTATTTCTGCTCACCCTGGTTACCACACTGCGTGGAAGCATTCGAGCTTTACTACTAAAAATCCATGCCTAGGGAAAAGGAGGGGAGACAGCAGTCAGTTTGAAGATGCACAGACGTTTGCTTCCTCCAGGGAAAGTACCATCAGTGGACCCCGCACTGACATCTCCTTTACACCTCAGTGCCTTTCCTCTTCTCCCCAAGTGCACTTACTTTTTCTAGAGCGTGGAACAAGAGTTCCACATGAGGTGAAGGGTGAGAATCTACACTTTTCCCTCTTTGTACAGCTAGCAGAACTGAAGAGGAGGTTTCAGGGGTTAGGAGCTCATGCTGCTCTTGAAGAAGTCTCAAGTTGGGCTCCTAGAACCTTCATCAGGTGGCTCACAACCACCCAGAAATCCAATTCCATAGGAACAGACACTCTCTGGACTCTGTGGACACCTACACACACACACACACACACACACACACACACACACGCACACTCACAACACACACACAGGCACACACACACATGCATACACTCACACATGCACACACACATGCATGTGTATGTGCATAGTTGAAAATTAAAATAATAGTAATAAATCTTAAGAAAAAAGAAGGCCAGAAAGTCTGGAATCCTGTGTCTCTTTAAAAGGGAGAAAGCCATACCCAATCTCCAGTGTCTTGGAGTTTCATTTTAGGAATAATCTGAAGATTTTTCATATCTGACCACATTCCTTCTAAAATCTTGGTCAACAAAGGGGGAAACCCATATAAATCTCAGAAGACAGTGAGACACTGCAGCATGAGACAGTGGGTGAGGACAGCAGGGGCTCAGCTAGCCTCAATCAAATCACAACCACACCCTCACAGACATACAAAAGAATGCAGAAACACAGTCTGGAGACTTAATGAGATAAAACCCATCCCCTACCGATAAATGCTTGTTAATTACACTTCAGGATAGCTGTGCTACAGCAGTGAGCAGCATTTTATTTTGCTCTATATGTATATGTGTATGTATGTGTACACGGGCATGTGCATGCTTTATGTGTATATGTGTGTGTACATGTACATGTAGCATGATGCATGTGTGTGTGCCCATGTGAAAGCTAGAGATCAATGCCGGCCACTTTCCTCAGCCATTTGCTTTTTTTGTTTTTTTTTTTGTTTGTTTGTTTGTTTTTGTTTTAAGGACATGCAAGCAGCATTTATTGAGAAGTTAAAAAATGTCTCCCTGTATCTGGGAGGGGACTCAAAGAGATGCTACCTTCAACTTATTCCTTTGAGGCAGGACCTCTCACTGATCCAATGATGGGTTGTGGAGCTCACTGATTCAGCCTGACTGGTCAGGTGGGGAGCTCTCTGCATCCCTCCCTGTGCTGAGACTCAGGAATGCAGCAAGCACCTCTCATGTGGGTGGAGGGGTGGAGAGGTGAGGGGGGTTGTCAAAATCTGCTCCACAGCAAGCGCCTTGCCAAGAGAGCCCTCTCCCTAGCTGAGTGATATTTTTAAAATGTTGCACATGCTAATATGCAAAGGTCTCCACATATAATTATGCTAGAGGAATAAACAGAGCCAACATGCTAAGGGATACTGTGTTATTTGGGATTAAAAATGAGATAGATGGATGCGTTTTCTTGGAAAGGATTATAAAAAAAATTACAAAGAATTTTTAACTTTTTATGCTAAACCTTTGACTTTGGGATTGGCTAACTTCATACATGTTTTCTTCCATCAATATCCTCAAATAATACCAAAGAGCAACACATGCACTGTAAGTTTGTAGTTACCTTTTTCTTTGTAGTTTCCTTCTGAAAAATCGCTGCCTTACTGAAGTATATAGTAATCACTGTGAACAGTGAAATACAACACATGAAGAACTCTGCTTCAGGCAAGTAATGTGCTTTAGGGACAGAGGTAAAGGGGAGATGAGGCAGGGTCCAGATGAAGACTGTTGTGTTCAATAAATCAGAGGTTGTTGTGCTTTGAGACTCTTCATCTTGGAGAACTCCTCTGTGCACCTTCTAATAGTGAGGGTCCCTAATGTGTGGTTAAGCCAGGTGATGCCTCTTAGATGTGACAAGTCCTTCTCTTTTCATTGTCTTCATTTAGTACCCATATTTCTGCTATCTTTGTCATGTGATAAACTAAAAGTAGCCATCAGAAAGTGTGTGTGTGTGTGTGTGTGTGTGTGTGTGTGTGTGTGTGTGTGTGTGTGTCACTCGGAGCACAACAGCTTTCACTTGAAACTGTAACAGTGCCCCTGTTGTGTGGGTTAGTTTATGTCAACTTGACACAAGCTGTGGTTATCTGAAAGGAGGGAATTTTAGTTATGAAAATGCTTCCATAATATCTCACTGTAAGGTATTTACATAATTAGTGATTGATGGAGGAAGGCCCAGTTCATTGTAGATGAGGGCATCCCTGGGCTGATTGTCCTAGGCGCTATAAATAAACAGGCTGAGAAGGCCATGAGGAGCAAGCCAATCAGCAACTCCCCTCCATAGCCTCTGCATCGGCTCCTCCTTCCAGGGTTCCTGTCCTGACTTCCTTCAGTGATGGACTATGATGTTGAAGTGTAAGCCAAACCCTTTCCTCTCCAACTTGCTTTGGTCATGGTGTTTCATTATAGCAACAGTAACACCAACTAAGACACCTCTTTCTGGAGTAAGGTTTTTCTCCTCAAAATCATATATTATCATAAGAAAAAATTATCAGATACAAATTGAAAACTAGCTAGTGATACTTCTTTTTTAAGACAGGAGTGATGGGCTGGGCATTGGTGGTGTTCACTCTTTTCTGCCTCATTCATCATGTGAATGGCTAAAAGTGACTTTCCTTTTGCCCATGATAATGAAGAAGAAAGAAGAAAGCAGTTGGAGAGCATGCTGGCTTAGAAGTCAAGAAACAGGGCTGGATAAATGGTTCATGGTTTAAGAGCACTCGCTGTCCTTCCAGAGGTCTAGAATTCAGTTCCCAGCCTCCATGTTGGGCCGCTCACAGTCACCTATCATGCCATCTCCATGTGGCCAGATGTCCTAATGCCCCTCTGGCCTCTGTGGGGCCACACACATCTGAGATCATGTGCAAGACCTTCTCCCACACAGTTAAAATAAATCTTCTAAAAAGCTTTCCAACACTACAGCATAATCATTCTGTTAATTACAACAGTCAAAAACTATTTCCATGTAAATCATGGCTTTACATCTAGAAATATGCAAAAACAAAAAGTCCATCAAGTCTAGGAAAAATGAAGGACAGAATGGAGTGAACATTGGCTGATAGCGCACAGGCCGCCATATTTGGAGGCCTGCCTGGGTCTACTTGGTAGTAGCCTTTGTAGTACCTCCCCAGTGACTTATCAATCTGAAGATATTATTAAGTTCCAAAAGTAAAAATAAGTAATGTTCACTTTAACTTTGTCAAGCCAAAAAGTCTTCAGTGTCCCCTTAGTTTACTTGAAACAGCAGCTCTTGTAACCATTAATCCATCATCTCTGTTTATGTATTGATGTATCATACTTAATATAAAGTTTAGAAGACTACAGATTCTCCAATAAGCAAGCAGAGAGTAATTACTTCTTTATAATTACCGGGAAACTTTATTGCCATGCATTGCTGTAATTATATTTTGAATACTCCCCATTTGAGTGATAGACCATAATGTCTTCTCCCATCTCACAGTCTGAGACTTATAACAGCCTCTTGCTTCCACAAAGGCCTATTCTTCATTTAGTCTCTATTTCAACTACTGTTAAATGCAGCTAAACAAAATTAATTGACACCATAATCCTGCAATAAGGGAATTAAGAGCAATGCAATATCCCCATGCTACAGAAGTCAGCTCATTAGTCAGAAGTTTGCAGTTGTCATCAGTGATGTACTCTTCCCTCTGTATATGGAGAGTCAGAACTAGGCAGGTCTCAGATTTTACTCTGTGTATGAATCACTGAAGGGTGTGAAGTATATAAATCGTGATAAGAGGCTATGGGTGAAGAGGAGGCATCGGGATGTATTTATATGGCCAAATCAAGGAGTTTTATCCTGCGTGTGTCTTATGCCTCCCAATCACTAGAAAATCATTCATGGCTTGCTGCTCTCCATGAACTGTTCCCCTCTGGAAAATGACCAACTCCAGCTGGATATTGAGAACTCCAGACCATATCCTACATATAAACCTATCTTCTAAAAATTAAGATTTAGCCTTCATTATTTTTGTTTATATGTATAAGAGTCTTAGATGGGGTTTCTATTGCTGTGGAGAGACACCATGGCCATGGCGACACTTACAAAGGTAAACATTTAGTTGGGGTAGCTCACTTACGTTCAGAGGTTTCATTCACGGTCGTCAAGCGAGAAGCATGGCAGCACACAGGCAGACATTGTCCTGGAGAAGGAGCTGGGAAGGAGCCACCCCTCCTAATAGTGCCACTCATTCTTTCAAACCACCACAATATGTGTGTGTCTCTGCGGGTGCCATGTTTTCAGGTTCCTACGGAGGCCAGAAGGCATCAGTTTCTACAGAGGTGCTGGGAACCAAGCATGTGCCCTGTACCAAGCAGAAGAAACGATCTTAAGCACTGAACCATCTCTCCAGGCCCATCTTGCTAAAACAACACATTTAAGCTTTTGTTATAACATTTAACTTTAAAAATTAATTCAGTAATTACTTTAGCTAAGGCTGTTGATAGAGGAAAACCCAATATTTCAACTTGACAATATTAATGAACATAAATGCTATTTTCAGTGCCCTTAGCCTAATACCTCATGAAGATCTGCAATAGAAACACTCAAGAATGTCACCCTGTGAGAAACTGTAAAATTCAAAGGCATGTCAATTGAAAGCTAAAAGAGCCTTACCCTGTGACTTCTAAATTTCCACTCTGCTCAAATTGTTCTTCCAAGGTTATTTGTTCCAATGAACAAAAGAACTCAAAAGCCTCAAAAGAGATTTAAAAACCAAAATCTTGTGGTCTCCATATATTTAACCCTTGGCAAATTAGGCCATTTGGGGTTCTTCTGTCATTAAAAAGAGAAGATTTATTTTCATCTCCAAGTGTTTTGCTTGTTGGCATGTCTGTGCACCATGTGCATGATTTCTAGTAGAGTCCAGAGGAGGGCGTCAGACACATGGAACTGGAGTTATAGATGACTGTGAGCCACCACATAGGTGCTGGAAATCAAATCCAGGTCCTCTAGAAGAGCAGCCAGTTCTCTTAACAACTGAACAGATAAAAGAGTTTCCAGAGTTAACTTATCCCATAGGCCCTTTAGTAAACTACAGGTATGGCCTTCTAAGTCTAGATATTCCAAGGTGCTACAGTAACTTTTTTAAATATGTATGTGTGAGCATGCAGGGATATGTCTGCACTTTTACATACATGAACATATGTATACATATTTCTTGTGTGTATAATGTGTGTGTGCACTGTGCATGTGGATGGCGACCATCAGTCAACCTTGAGTGTTGTTCCTCATGATAGCACCCATCTGACTTTTGTCACAAAGTCTCTCACTGTCCTGGAACTGACCAGTTTTCTAGAATGTCAAGCTAGCAAGCCCTAGGGATCTGACTTCTCCTTCTCCCTAGTACTAGGTTTGCATGGTGCATACCATGCCTGACTCTTGCATAAGTTATAAGGGTTGATCTCAAGTCCTCTTGCATGCATTGCAAACACTTTAATGATGGCGTCATCTCCCAAGTTCTTTAATGAATATTTGTTAACCAACCCCCTGTGTAAATCAATGTACAGTGCATGTAAAGATATTTAATGTATTGAAATTAGATTAAATTATGTAAATAAATTATAAACTTGTTTTAAAGAGAACAAACAAAAGCAGGAATTATTTCTTTGAACAGAGAAAGACTTCCTGGGACATGTCTGTAAAATAATGAGTGTTTGATATTTTAATGTGGGACCTAGAGAAGGCAACCCCCATTTCAACCTATTGCTATGTGAAGAGTTAGATACTCTACCTATTAGAAAGAGGCATCTTTGACAGTTTTGCATTTGTAATAGAACCCTTTGTAACCAGTGAAAAAGTCAACAATAACTAGAAATAAAACAAAATCAGAGAGTTCCCAGTGCAACGTCTTGAGACATGAATAGTGAGATACCTAGCTCATAGTGAGATGCCGTTTTGGCAGGTTTACAGTTCTTAGAAAATCTTCATACTCTAGTAGCCAGAGAAGGATAAAATTAATAATAGCTATCAACAAATGAAGCTGCTGAGGGCTCAGTGCAGCCCATCATGCTTCTCCATGCAATAGCAACACAGTCTACATCAGAAGAGGGCTATTAACATAAGTCTTGTGACATTAAAGAAAAGCAGGAGGGGGACGAGGACAGAAGGCAGTGACAGTCTGTTTCTCCCCTCACCATGAGATATCCAAAAGGACAATGTGATATTTGCTTGTGATATGCTGAGTCACAGATACTAACTGCAGCATACCAAGACAGATATGTGAACACAGGAAATCCTGGGGCTGGGCCAATGCCAGCTTGTATAGACACGGTGCACAAAGGTGTGACGAGGAGCTTTTACACTTGTCCTAAGGAAGGCTATAAGACAAGAGTGTCCATTGAGGACCTGTGGGCCTGGACTTCATGTCTCCAGATGGGGACAGGGTGCTTAGCCATTACTAGTTACTTCATGAAAGACATAAGATAAAGGACATTTGATTACCCCAGAAACTTGCCTTCATCGATGAGTGCAGTGGTCTGTGCAAAGAGAAAGGGCTTTGTAAATTTTAGCTGTTGCCAGCATAAACAAAGAAGTTTGGATATCAGAGACAAAAGAGCGCCCCTTCCTTACATAATGCTTCTGGGCTAAAACGAAAACTGTGTGAATAGAAAGAAGTTTTTGAAACTTATGGGTGAAACGTTGTTCATTAACTTGACAATGGAGATCATCACATGGGCATACACATGTGCCAGACTTGGACACCACATGCCATGAACATGCAGTTTGTTGTATGCCAGTTAACTCCATGATGCTGGTTGCTTGCTGGTTTCGTTTTTGTTTTTTTAAAGCCAGTGGACCAGCGGGTTTGCTCACTGGTAAAAGTGCTTGCTGTAAACCCTAAAGACTGGGTCCAGTCCCTAGGACTCACATTGATAGACTAGTATTTTACCTAACAGGCATACTGGGGTGACATGTCTTATCGTAGGAAACATGGCCGATTTCTTGGAGCCGAAAACATATGTTACTTCTAGACTTGTGCACCTTGGTGAAGAATTTGTACTTGTGCCAATGAGAAGGTTGCATATGGGCACTGCATCCCATTTAATGGATGAATGGGGCCAGAATCTCCAGAAGGCCAAGGGAGCAAGCATTCTAGAGAGGAACAATTTTACTTGGCATGCACTGTTTGCAAATCTTACGGGAATTATTCTCACTCATCAGATACTGGGATTAGTTTTTGCGTTTAGCTCTTAGCTCGCTCCTCTGGGGTGAGTCGACATCAGTCGGGATCAAAGGCAAAAGTGTCTGCAGATAACATGGTCAGTCTTTCCCTTGTGGGATTCGCGTTGTTTCACCCAAGTCCCTAAGTCAGATGCTCAGGGGATCACAGTGAGAAAGCACATGGGCCCCATGATCTATACAGGGGACTATGCGTATTTAGGGATCTTATTCTCAAAGGATGCCCTCAGACCTCTAGTACATGCCTGAAGTTGCTCCTTATAACAAACCCCACACGTCTTCATTGATTCATGAACCATAGTGCATTAGTCACTTTTCTGTTGTAATGACGACTGAAAGTTCTAGAAGAGATTATTTGGACTTACGGTTCTAGAGGGACAAGGGTCTGGCATGGCAGCAAGTGGCAGTCAGGGCGGCAGGAAACTGCGAGCTCACATTTTCACACACAAGCAGGAAGCAGGGGGCGCATGCACACTGGCAACGGCATGAGTCTTTAAACTCCCAAAGCCCACCTCCAGTGACGAACTTCCTCCAACCAGGCAACATCACCCGGCTTCCCACCCAAAAAAGGCACTGCCAGCTGAAGACCAAACATTCAAACATTAGAGCCTATGGGGGGACATACTCATTTAAACCACAACACATAGTAAGATATTAACGAGAATCACAAAGAAAAGGGGAAAAAAGTGTTATACTGTCATGAAACTCCCTCACACTGAAAACATTATACTGTGTCCACCTTTCTACATTGTATGATACAAAATGATACTCGTATCACAAAAAAATAAAAGACCCAGAGACTGATATTGGGGTTCAAGCTTCCAGTTGAAGATCAGAAATGCAAAGAAGCCAGACACTAGCTCTCACTCTACCTCAGACTGAAAGAGGATCCTGACTCCACAAACCTCAGATTGCTGCCTCTCCTCAGCATGGCTGGAGAATCCTGAGACTGAATGTCTTCCTATCCTCGGTGTGCCTGGAGAATGAATGCCTGATAATGACTGCTGAAGACCCTGCTCCTATTTCTTATACCCCTATAGTGCTGGAATTAAAGGCGTGTGATCCCAGGTGCTGAGACAATCTTGGCGTGAGCTGTTTCTCTTTAGGACTGGATCACTCTTGTGTAGATCTGGATCACCCTGTACTCACAGAGATCCCTCTACCTCTTAACCCTGAGTCCTAGGATTAAAGGTGTGTACCACCACCTCCTAGCCTCTGGCTGCTGGGATTAAAGGTGTGTATCACCACTGCCTGATCTCTATATAGCTTGAGGCTGGTTTGCTTTCTGAATCTTCAGGCAAGCTTTAATAAATCATAAGTAATACATCACCACAGATACTGTTGCATGAGAGATTTCTGTGGAGGTAAACACACACATTCACATATTTACTCCCTCAGAAAGGGAACCCATGAAAGGCTTCCAGAGTCACAATTGTAACAATGGCAACAACTTGGGGAAGCCATGAATGCGTATTTGCTAGTATTTATTAATGGGAGTGTGAGTGAAGACTGTAAGTAAAAGAAAAGGAAAAACAAAACAAAAACATCTGCATTACCAAAAGGCTGGCAGCAAAGGAGACTACTAACAAAAGTTGCTTCCTCACTCCATACAGCTGGCAAGCGGCTGGGTGTTTGACTATCTCTACTCTCCACAGTTCAGCTGGGAGAGCCTCCCCTCCCCCCTCTGTCTCTCCAGTCGCTGGCTGTTCATTCCTTTGTAACTGCTGGGGATGGGCAGTATCCTCCACATCTCTTTTCTCACAGACACGTGAGATGAACCTTCCCCCCACCCCAGTCCCTCCTCCAGACAACATGACTTCAGTGTAATTTGTTTTCTTCTTTTAGTTATTCTAGAGCCTTTAGCTCCTTACATAGAAGAGCCTAATGGCTTCCCTTTGGCGATTCTAATTACCGCCATTACCTTAAGGCTGCTCTGAAGTAAGGTAAGGGATGCCTGCACACAAACACTGAATACAACACAGAAGGTCTGGCACCAACAGCAGGAGCTCGGGAGCTGCCAGGCCAGCAGCAAATGCAGTAGGAAATGCTGGACAAAAGCTGACTCAGGACCTGGGGGAGGTGGGGTAGAATGGTTATAAGATTTCATGTAAGTCTTTATAATGCTGCAATATAAAACATGAGTTGACCCTGGGCGTTGGTGGCCCACACCTTTAATCTCAGCATTGGGGGGCGGGCAGAGGCAGGTGTATTTCTGCGAGTTTCAGGCCAGCCTGGTCTACAGAGTGAGTTCCGGACAGCTAGGGCTGTTACACAGAGAAACCCTGCCTCAAAAAACAAACAAACAAAAATGTGTTGAGTGCATCTGGATTGTCCATTAATCAGTCAATCAATCAATCAATTAGTTAAAAGACAGCATCTCATGCATACCAGGCAGACATCACACTTATTATGTAACCAAGAATGATGCTGAACTGATTTGCCTCCACCCTGCAGAGTGCTAAGATTACAAGCATATGAACCATGCCCAGGGACTGAACTCAGGGCTTTATGCATGCAACACAAGGACTCTACCCGCTGAGTTACACCATCATGATGGCATTCAATATTTTTG
Source organism: Mesocricetus auratus (assembly GCF_017639785.1). Classification (NCBI taxonomy): domain Eukaryota; kingdom Metazoa; phylum Chordata; class Mammalia; order Rodentia; family Cricetidae; genus Mesocricetus; species Mesocricetus auratus. The sequence continues at coordinate 53,534,946 of NW_024429267.1, read as the reverse complement.
AACCACACTTGATCCCTTATAACTAAAGCTGTAGAAAGTGGCATTGGAAAGAAGGGGAGTCACCCTATGATGGTGTGTGCTCTACATAGGACAGGAACCCCATCTTATCTTCCATTAGTCTTCGCCATTGGCCGGCCATGTCTTTTTCTCTTTCTTCTAGTCTGTATCTGCAACCAAGAATAGACTAAGAGGGTTGGACAAGACATCACTATCCTTTAGAGCCAAATAGTTTTCAAATATTTATTTACAGACACATATTTGTACATAGCCTATTTGTAAATGCTGGCTTGCCTGTATTCTTTCTCCACTATTGATTTTTGAGACAATTAGAATTGTCTTTGAACTTGAAAATGCTCAGGGATACAATTAATATTTAGTTGAGTTCATTTTCTCAGATGACAAGGGGAGTAAGTGATTTATTTTGGCTAATTATGAACTTACAAAATAGTATTTGGTTTATTCCAAAACACACACCAGACAATTAACCTCTCAACCTTCTTAATGTGTTCACCAAGTTTGCTGGGTCAATGTGACTTTCTCTTCAGACATTTAGGGATGTGGAGGCAGTCACCAATTGTCAACACATAGTGCTGCTTTGTTGGGTTTTGAGAAAGACATTGTGTAGTGCCATTGTTGGAAGAGAATTCTTATATACCTTAATTTTGATCACATTCTTCAAGGAAATGTGTTTACTAAAGATGGCCAGACCCCTATAGTCACTGTAATTAGTCAGATAAAGGCATACATAACCTTCTGTTACTGGAATTTAAGATTCACACTTCTACCCATCTACCAAATAGCTTGGAGGCTGAAGTTCGTGGAAACAGGCAGGTTTACTCAGGGTCAACCTTTAGAGAACAAAGGATGCTTTTCTATTTCAAATTCTTACCTTTCAGGGCTTTTAGTGTTGCTTCTGGGGGAAGAAATGGGTATGGGGACACAGGGACAGGAAGCCCTTCATAGGGTCTTGGTCTTCAAGGCACCCCTCCACCTCCTCCTCCTCTTCTTATATTTGAACCTGCCTCCTGGGCAACCTCTGTGTTTTCTCTTCAGACAAACACAGCCCCTTCTCCATATCAGTTCTCTGAGTTGAGGACTTGGGGAGGACTCTTTTAGGGGATGAGTCCTTAGCAGTATAGAGCTAGGAGGAGGGAAGAGGCAAAAGCTGTCCCCTGCCACACACGGTGATAGTTCATCAGATTTTTCCCTTGGTGTCCCAACCACCAGACTCCCTGGCTTCCCATTAGCTTTTACTGGGAAACAGAGGGGGGAAGCTTGAGAGGAGAGTCCACTTCTAGCATCTGTGGAGTTATAGCGGATTAGTGAGAGAATGAAGTGAATTTGGCTGCTATTTAGCAAAATATCTCCCCATTTTTGGCAAGCAGCTCCCAGAATCCTCTCTCTGTTTTATGACCTGAAGATGCTTGTTACTCAACCACAAGACCTGTGGGCTAGAGAAATCAAGCCACACACAACACACACCCTGCACCTTTCCATCTAGGACAACACACACCCTGCCCCCTTCCATCTAGGACAGGGAATTAAGAGGCTGTGCTGTGCTGTGGCCTGGCAGCCCCTCACACTAGATTCTGTAAGAAAGGTTTATGGCCCTACTCAGTGCCTGGCTCCTTGGCAAATAGGCTTTCTCAAATCAAATCACGTGGTGTAAACCATTCCACCCATTCCTGGAAACATTCAAAGGCCAGAATGCCCCTTCATTCAGGAGATTTCTCTTCCCTCCAGGGCCCCTGTCATGTTGCCCCTATCCACTGCCTCTGGATTAAGGGTTCTCACACCTCAAAGCCCAAATCATGACCCACCATGGTTGGCAAGACCCGTCTTCTAAGGAAGTGTGTGTCTGAGGTGTAACTACGTATCCGTCCCTACTTTGTAACCGTCCCTTCTTGAACCTGCTGCTTTCGTTTCTAAGGATTTCTCAGAATTGAATTCTATAGTCTGCATAGTGACAGCATGGCTACCCCAGGGGGGAGGTAGCCACACACAAGTGCTGAGGGTGCATGTTTCTCATGCTCTAGAAGACTCGCATTTTGGAGGCAAGTGTGCATTCTACTCCAGCTGTTTTTCCAGGGCTGTGTGTTACAATCTCTCAAGGTCCGCCAGTACTTTTCTGAGGCCCAGCAATGGTGAGAATACCAGGCAGTGAAGCTGAGAGGAAAGAAGGCCAGACAAAGATCCCCTGGGAGCCCGACTGGAATAACTACCTGTTTGCATGGAGCGTCTACTGAAAAGGTTCCCCTTGCTTTTCTTTCCAGCCCCCAGTGAGCCTTTACTGTGCAAATTCGCTGATGGAGGACAGAAGAAGAGACAGAATCAGAGCAAGTACACCCAGAATGGGAGGCCATGGCCCAGAGAAGGAGAGGTGAGTGCTGAGAACTGCTTGGGAGTTGGGCATCAGTCCTCCAACAGGAGGGTGCCAAAGCAGACTTCCAATGCCATGAAAAAAAATGAAGCACCTGCCCAGGGAGATGAGTATTGTAAAAGGAGTCCTTAATTGGTCTAGATAATAAAAGTCCGGAGTCAGATAATGCTGAGAGATCAGAGAGAAGGAGCAAGCCACCACCACACCTTACCTCCTAAGCATCTCCACAGAGAAGAGAGCGATTTCCTGTTTGTCCCTGCTTATATCCTGTTACTGCCCAGCCGTGTCACTTTCTGCCTGTCTGTACAGAACTCCAGACCTCTATGGTTAGCTAGTGGCAAACACCATTCTCCGACCCCCCAGATGGGCTTTATTTGTGCAAGAAAGATATCACCACAGGGCATTGCAGATGCCCACATGAGTACAGGATTCTGTAAGTGTGGTTGAGAGGGACCTTAGGGGTACTGTTCTGTCATTCTCCATTTTATCCCTTGAGACAGAGTCCCTCACTGACGGACCAGCTGTCACCCAGAAGTTCCTAGCAGTCCTCTTGGGTCCATATAGTCCCAACCCCAAGTGTAGGAATTATGGGCATACACGGCTGTGACCAACATTTTACGAGTGCTGAGGATTCATTCTCAGGTCCCCAAGCACTCTTACCCACTGAGCCATCTCCCTGACCAGGGACTTTATTTTAGTCATCTATGTCTCCTCCAGTACTAACTGACAGTGAGCTGTGGCTCTATGCCTGCTGGTCACTGGGAACCAGTCCCCTTGGTTATTTATTTTTGTAGAACGACAAGAAAAGGTTCCTGAGCTTTTGTAGGTTTTTCTGGTCTAGAGGAAATTGGATAGAGTTGTTTGAATGACTGAATAAGTGACATTTTGGGCCAAAGCTGTAATTTCAATAGGGGGTTTTAGTATTCCTATTCCAAGCACCTGATTTGTCCATTTGCCATTTAGGAAGCATCATAATGATGTGCCCTCATATACTCTGAACACCAAGAGAGCTGTTTTAAGAAGAGAAGGGGGCTGGGAGATTTGTCAGCAAATGCTTTCACCATTTTCCATTTTCTGAGGCTGTGTCAAGTGTTTCCGTAAGGGTTTGAAAACACCTCTTAAATTGCATGACTGTAGTCAAGTACTGTATAATGTATATCATTATAGTAAGAAGTAAATAAAATAAAATAATCATTGAGGATCAGGAGCCAATGGAAAAATGCAAGAGTCTTCATATCCTCCGTATGCGAAAGGAAGCTGAGATTTATGTTTGAAAGAGGAAGTGGGGTGGGGAGGTGGCCCATGTGTCCCGGGAAGCGTTTAATGCGTCAGCAGGCAGGCAGCCTTACAGCCCATGCATCATTACATTTGGCCCATACAAGGCATCCATAGTCTAAAAAGACTCATTTGACCTTAAAATTTGATTAGGTAAAATGCTTGCTAATTAGGGAGATCTTTACACCAACCACATGATATAACCCCAAACTCCATGATTCCATAAGATAATTTTGCTCCAATTACAAACCTAATTTCCTATAAGAAGAATCCATAATACTTTCTACAGTCCACAAAGGGCAGTTATAGGAAGCTGACATATTTTGATATCAATGCAAAAACAAAATAAGCAAACAAATATAGCTCTCTCCATGGAGAGAAGTATAGATTGTTAATTATGGCACCAAATATAAGTGAGTGTAACCTGGGGAACATTGATTCTGATTACTTCACTGTCCATGCCCCAGTGTAACAACAGCTTCCTAGGGTTCTAATAACAGAACAATTGAAGATTTAAATCATCTTAGTTTTAAAATAAATTGTGGGGAACATGAGCTAGGTTAATTACAGCAAAGCAGGAAGTCTTTGCATATATGTCTGAGATGCTGTCTCATGGCATTCTTAGGCTTTGCATTTGGTAGACTCTAGAGGCTCTATTTATACATTTCAGAAGGATTTTACCTGAATGAGGGGCTAAAGAAAAACTTGATACTTGGCCTTTGGGCCTACCACATTCCATCTCTCCCTAGCCAAGCATGCCACCCTCCCCTCCAGCCACTTCAGTTCACCAGAAATTAAATGAACAAACATAAAAAGAGCTGTCACATGCTACTTTTTACAGAAGTAGGACTTTACACTGTAGGTCTATGGATATGACCCAAAGCCCCTTAGAATGTGTTTTCAGTGTTTGAGTTTTAAGGTCTGTAGATTATTATTTTTTAATTAAACTATGAACACTAAGAGACCATAATAAATGTATCTATGACCTAGAAAAATATATTCCATATTGTATAGACATGTTGAAAATGCATGGCATGCTCTTGAGATATGCTTACCATATATATTGATTTCAAAGATGAGGACATTAATTCGGACATTACCTTATACATACCCAGAGCAGTGGTAGGGATTAGGGAGATGCTTAGCAGTTACATCCTTGCCATCCTAGTGTGAGGACCAGAGTTCAAATTCTCTGTTCCACATAAAAATGCCAGGTGGCATGGTGGCCCTCCTGTAATCCTAGCCTCAGAAGATGTAACTGGGGATCTCTAGAAATAACTGGCTGAGGAGACGGGACCTCTCTATGAAGTCTGAGCATAACTGAGCAGCCCTATCTTAAGGAATATGGTGGAAGAACAATTGGAGACGATTCCCAGTGTCAACCTCAGACCTCAGTGTGAGTATTCATGGCATAGATGTGCAAAGATGCATGCACCACATCAAATAACAACAACAGTATATTGCCAAGTCTAGTATTCTATAATTCTATTTCTATTCTTCCTTGCATTGTATTTACTAGATCGCACTTCACAAGTAAGCCCTACAAAACAACATTTAAGTTAACTGACACACCTATAAATTCTAATAACATACATGCTGACTTAAAGACATGAGATTTTATTCAAATTTAACACTTTCATATTGATTATCTCATAAAACCAGTAACATTCTCAAAATAAGTTCATATACTTCTGTTAGTCACCTGTTGTACTACATGCCTTCTCTGCATCAGGTCTCACACACATGAAAATACATGCATGTGCACAACACACATCACACACACATGCACACATACAAAGATAAAATGCATATCCTATTTTCCTAAGGCATGGACTTGGAAACAGGGAACAAATAACAATAGCAACAAAATTCAAAACCCTGTATATGTAACAAAGAATAGAAACAGTGGTGATGACCCGAGTCCAGCTGAGTTAAAGTACAGGAAAAGATCATTTCAGCCCACAACTAAATCTTCATGTCTATCTTCCGGTCTTGTATAATGATTGTCTATAAATTACAAAGAAGACCATAGGCATAGTGGGGAGGAAACTAGGCATGCTCTACCACAGTTTGACCCTGAGAATAAGATTATGTTTCTGTGTTGATTTCTGTTCCCCAATATCTTTTGGAATGAAGGAAAATTAAGGGTCTGGTAACAATAGAGAAAAAAATGCCTATCCCTCCCACCTCTTGAAAGTTAAGAAAAACTGATAAAGCAAAAAAAAAAATCTGCTTGATGTTGCAAGCATTTTTACAGTTAAGCTAAATATGGAAATTGATGGGCTAATTAAAACTTCATTACTTAAAGCCTTTTTCTTTGGGGCCACATTTTGATAGTTAATTATCACACATTGGTGAAATGCATTTGTTAATAAAACCGAAAAGACTTGGAACTTTGCACACAGAAATGGACATGCATAAGCAAGACTTTCAGATGGAAATGTATGCCGGTGGCCATGACTTTACATATGTGAAAAACACAGGAGGCATTTTAAGTTATTGTCTGATCTTGCAAGAGATGCCTCGACTGCTAAATGGTGAAGAGATAGGGGCTCTTTGGCCCTTCACTAATCTACAGTTCTTTCTTTTTGTCATTTTAATATTTTTAATTTTTCACACATTTTTAAGCATGTTTTCATTTCCCCCAGATCATCCCCACCTCACTACCTACCCAGTTTTCATGTAAGTTTTATGCTTTCACAAACCTTGCTAATGTTCAGCTCAGTAGAAGTCGGCTATATTTGTAAATCTGCTTCAACATCCAACCTGCTACTACGCTCTCACTACTTTGTCTTAAATACATGGAGAAAGTCTGATTCATCTAAAGGACGTTTTGAAGTCCTAGAAGGATATAGAGAACCCGTAGGAACCACTGTATTGGAGAAGCTTACAACTAGGCTGACATCCAAACTCCTGCAATTGAAATGAAACATACTTCTTGGTAAATAGTCACAGCTGCTTCTCTATTGATGAAAATCACTTCTTGGTCAGGCTGAGAGCGTCCTCTACAACTTCCCACAAGCAGGAGAAAACTGAGTATTGACCCATCTCTAAGGTCCATGTCCCAATGGGCCAGTGTTTATGATATATTCATGTCAAACTGTTTTTATGTCACTGTCAGCTAAAGGTACTTTACCTTTGTCACTGCTGTGAATGTCCTATCCCCGGGATATGCATTACCCAAAATGGAGGCCATGTTCTCATGGCTAACTGCAAGGAGAACACTGCTCATCTTAATCTTGATGATATACCTACCTCCAGATGGTCTAAAACCAGGAATGCTTCAGATTAGTTCAAAAAGGTGTCAGGAACATGAGGGCACATCCTGCTGCTTACTCCTGTGCTCCCAAAATGCACTTCTAGTGACTACTGAGGCCAAGTTAGACTCTGAACTCTACTCCAACTAGCAAGGATGGCTGGGTAAAAAGAAAAGAAATAGATGACAAGATCAAAATCTGCTTGATGACAACCTAGTACTTCAGTGAAGGTAATTACACACTGAAATACTAACTCCTACTATCACCACCTCACATAGGCACACACACACACACACAGAGAGAGAGAGAGAGAGAGAGAGAGAGAGAGAGAGAGAGAGAGAGAGAGAGAGAGAGAGAGAGAGAGAAAGACCTATAAAATACACATATTTATAGCCTGGATTCAGCTGTTTTGTAAACATGATGATTGGCTCAAATAAAAAGATGGGTAAATTTCCACTACTCTGTGAGAGACATTCAGATTTTAAAATTTTCTTTATGTTTTATTGTTGCAAATGACTTTTGGGTTTGTGTAAGGATTTTTAAGTACAAATAAATGTTTATTTAAATTAAAGAACACAATACTCTCTCACTAGATATTTACACTTAACTTGGTCATTAAATAGTTCAGATAGCATTCATTATTAATAATATTATTTCTTACTGACTCAAAACACTATTATTTTATAAGATATTCCCAAACTTGAGGTTAATAGAATCAGCAAACACCCTTGGTAATGATCCTTTTGGAATTGACTTCAAAAAAATAATCACATTTTGGTCACAGACACAAATGAGAAACATGATACCTATATAAGAAGTAATTGAAGCATGAACTCAGATGTTTAGTGAAAAAAATCAAGATTTTATTACAAAGGAAAACCAATAAAGTGATATTTCTTGTCTTTATCATATTTACAATTCTCTGACAGAGTCAATTTAAAAGCAATCAACAAAGAAAGACAGCATTTTCCCTCTAGTTTATACTCTAAAGATATTTTTTCTTATTATGGAAATACTTAGAAAAATGATCTTCACAGTTTGGATACAAAAGTGAGCTGATGGAATTAATATTGTTAATAATCAACTCTCAGACTCCAGGAACAGTCTGAATAGAAAATCAAATCAAGTTTTGGGGTGATTCAATGTAGTAATATTAAAGTTTGGAACTCCTCTAAACAATCTCACTTAAAGAATAAGATTTTTTAGTAAAACTCGCTGTTAGGGTGGGTTTTTTTTCTTTTATTTTTGAGATTATAATGTAATTGCATCATTTCCCTCTTCCCTTTCCTCCCTCCAAACTCCCCCACATCCCCTTCCTTTGTCCCTTTCAAATTCATGGCCTCTTTTTTTCATTAATTGTCATTACATGGATATTTCCCTAACTATAACCTGCTCAGACTGTATAATGTTACTGCTCTGCATATTTTCAGGGCTGACCATTTGGTACTGGACAACCAGTTGGTGTATTCTTGGATGACTATTTCTCCCACTCTGAGCATTCCTTAGTTTCCTGTGTTATTTGTATATGGTTGGACACTGCCCCATGGCCGTCACGCCTGCCCTCATTAGCATGTGTATTGTTGTCCTTGTTGTGCTCCTATTTAGGCAGTCCTGTTGGTAAGAATTCACGGGTGTGGCTTCTGACATTCCCAGGTGACACTGTCTCAGAGCAAACTCCCAGTGCTCTGACTCTTACAGTCTTTCCCACCCCTCCTCATCCACTGTGACTCCTGAGCCATAAACGCTTGAGTTGCTCCATGGATGTAGCTATTGGGACTGGGCTCCACAACTCTGCCTTTTGATTGGTTGTGTTTTTTCTGTAATGGTCTCTGTTGCACTGAGAGTTTTCCTTGATGACAGGTGAGGACCATACTTGTCTATATGGGTATAAGGACAATTATTCAGAATGTAAGTTAGGGATTTGACTGGTTAAGTAAAATGGTGGATTTAAGTTCTTCTCCAAGATTAATGACTTTACTGGTTCTGGGTAAATGGCTAGGTTTCCAGCTCCAGGCATAGTTTCCTTCTTATTGAGCAGGTGTTAAGTCCAGTTAGAGAGCTGTTGGTTACTATGCTACTATTGCACACTTTGGATTTTCTTGCCATATCGGTCTTTGTTGTGGTTCATAGGAATCATAGCTAAGTAGGACTGTTGGTTGCCCCTTCCTTTGGAAGGCTGCAGGGCACCTTCTAGTACCATGAGGGTGAGTCCTCAGGAAGGAGACTTGCAAGTCCTCTTCAGCTCAGGGCCCTCAGGACCCTATATGTGAAGTGCATGCTGTCTTCAGTAAGAGGGACTCATCTTCTACTTCTGGGGGCAGGGGTGGAGCAACTAAAGGTAACAGCAATACCCTGTAGTGTGGCTGAGTCTCTTGGACACCCTGCCCCACAACTCAAGAGAAGGGTTCTCATGCCTGATGTTGGGGTCTTAGTTAGGGTGTCTATGACCCTAGAGGGAGCATTGTCAGCCCAGATGAGAATTACATTTAAACTACATACGTATATTTATACATAAACTTGCCGGTGTTGTACGTTTTTATCTTCTCAGACAGCCTTATTTGAAGATAAAGTTTAATGCATTTTTACTAGCCCAAGATATAGGTCTATAAATGCAATGAATGTATATGAGTAAGCTTAGCTTCATACACACACACACTCACACACACATTCACACACATACACACACTCATCCACACATACACACACATATACACAAACTCACAGACACACACACAGGCACATACTCACACACACGTACACATACTCACAGACACACACATACATTCACATACTCACACATATACACACACATTCACACACATACATACACACACTCACAGACACACACACATTCACCCAAGTTTCATGTTTTGATTTTATCATTGTCATTTAAGCAAAGGAGTTTGTTATGACCAGGAAAGTTGTATTATGTTGTCTGTTTCGGTGACAGCTGAGAATGCCCTCTGTACTACAGTTCTGTGACTTTGTTTATTCAAAGCCAGTATTAACAAGACTTCCCTTCCTTGGCAGTAAGTGGAGGCAGGCTACACAGGCTGTGTAGCCATCTGCATACTATTTTAGAATATAAGGCCAGGACAAACACCCAGTCCCAAGGCCCTGAGTTATCACTCACTCTAAATCCTCTTATGACTGAGAAAAAGGTATCCTTTTAGATTTCAGTGACAGTCAGTAGCCATGCCAGTCACAAAAGGCTACATCATATATTCAGATTTGCAGTTCTCTTTGAGCTGTACGTTGTGGTTTAGCTGGCTTGTGTGTGTTTCTGTTTTGAACAAAGGTGACCACAGGCAATCCTGGCATCTCTGTGATCCACTTCAGCCTCATCCTTGTGACTGCTTTCATCTGTTGTTATTTGTTCACTCAGCAGGTGCGACTTTACCCTGTAGATGTAAGATACAGGTGCATAGTGTGCGTATTTACAGCAAGAAACCACTCTAATGGTATCTTCCATGCTTGTTTTCATACTTTCTCAATCGGACATCTCTGCATAAAAGATGTCCTTGTAAAAGAAGGCCAGGTCTTGTGGTACAACCTCCTCATCAAAGCTGCAGCAAATACATGGCCACTGAGCCCAAGGAAAGCTTCAAAGTGACACCCTCCCTCAAAATAATGTGTAAAATAGAGCTGAGGAGATAGATGGGTGTTGGAGCACTTGTCTAGAATGTATGAAACACTGGGCTCCATCTTCAGCTACAGGTAAAGGCAGGAGTCCCTTGAAAGTTGGTCTCTGGATAGCTTAGCACTGAAGAGCACTTGCTCTGTGTGTTTGTGGGGTGTGTGTGTGTGTTGTGTTGTGTTGTACATACATGTACACATGCATGAGTTCAATGCAGGTACCACAGAGGCTATGAAAAGGGGTAGGATCCCTCAGAGATGGAGTATTCATGAGCTCCTAGGAACAAAACCCAGGTTCTCTGCAAAATAAGCCAGAACATTTAGTCTCAGATATACAGTGAACTCAACATCAGAAGGGATGTGAGACCCTGTCAAAGAAAAATAGAACACAATCCATAAAAGCTAAGTGACATTAAAAAAATACCAAAGGATTATCCATAATTAGGCTCAGATCTATAAAACTGACACCAAAGTAAGAAAACAAAGACCAAAACAGTAATAAAAGTAACCAGAGTAGCAGCCACAGATCATTGTTCACAGCTGTATTGTTCCTAAATATTAACCATTTGTTTGAATGCATCATGGAGACATTGATTCACACGTTTTACAAACTGAGGAGTTTCCCACAATTGGGAAGGCCCATGTTGCCCTGTTCATTGGAGGCCTCTCTGGCCCACATGTTGAGGCCCCCTGGGGAACAGGGTTTATGAACATCCTGAGCTTTGTATGTGGCTACTCTGTGAAATCTCCATCCTTCTCTGAGGTGGGCAGAGTAATAATCCCTTGCAAATGTTACAGACTGAAGAGTATCACCCTCTGTGGTACTATTCTTCATAATTTTCCTGCCACTTTTAGGCTAAGTGAAAGGTTCTAGAGTTTAAGTCATAAGTTCCATGACCTCTGAACTGAGACACAACTCCTGGCATGCACTCTGAGTCCATAAACTTCTTCCTGTGGGGTTGTGATAACTAGTGGTGCATGTTCATCATCAACTTCTTCCAGTGGGGTTGTGATAACTAGTGGTGCATGTTCATTGTTAGAGACAGCACAGGAGACCAGATGACCAGAGTATGACTTAGCGGCAAATGCCTGGCTAGCTACAGAATCATAGAATGTGGCTATGTTGTAGCTTGGTGATACCATCACATAGCCCCAGGTCTACTGAGAACCACCTCTACTCGGTGTGTGCACATAACTATGCACATACACACACTCTCTGTTTCTCTCTCTCTAAATACATGTAAAAATAATGTTTTCTCTTCAAAATGATAGAAATAAAATCTGTTGCCAATATAATGCTCTTTTTACTTATGATATAAAGTTTATCAAAAACTAGAAATTAATGTATTTTATGTTTGCCCCACATCATACAAGATTTTAGTAAGATTGCACTCTGAATCACAAATCATTACTTAACACTGAAATATTAGATGTTTGTTTGTAAGGGTTTTGGCCAATTCTTTTCCCTTGAAGTTCATAAAATCATAAAGTCAAAGGCTGACAGAGAGGAAGAGGACCCAGAGGGAAAAGTTGAAAGAAAAAAGAATAAAACAAAGCCATTGCTACAAACCATGAAAAAGACTAAGGACTGTTGAAAAATGACAAAACGTATAACACATTTTTAGAAGAGAAAGGAGATGGATTATTAACTGACTTATTCTGCATATAATGAGAAGGCAAAATTAATATCCAAAGTTGTTCTGGGCTGGGTGAGATAGATGGCTCAGCAAACAGAATTGCTTTCCCCCAAGCCTGGTGACATGACTTAGATCCTCAGGACCCAACTAGAGCAGGAAGATCAGAAGTTCACAGACAGCCTTTGTGGTTCTCCTTCTTCCTCGGGGGTGTCGGCCTGTCAGTGAGCTGGGAGCAGCTGAAGCAGGGAGAAGACAGGGTTCAGATGGCTGTGGATATGGTGGAGACAGCCCTCCAGGAGATGACTTCAGTGAATCAGCTCAACTGTCCCAGAGTATAGGAAATATATAGGTTTGGGAAGCCTGAGGATAAACCCTAATTTGTATTAAGTGGTATAGTCCTACCATAAAGTTTCATTTGTGGCAGCAGGGTCCTATAGCAAAGCTCCTACTACAAGTCTTAGTTACCATATATGCGGCGGTGTGAAGGCTTCTAGCGGGAATCTGTGCCAAGTGTCACAGTAGAGATAAATCAGGCATGCAGGCTTAGAGACAGGTTTCAGATAAGGTCAGTCCTCCTGGCCTTGAAAATTCTCCAGTAAGGGCAGGTAGAGAACAGGAAGTCTCACTAGGGAGGGAGTCCCTCATGTTACTGAGCTTTGGAGCAAGCTGCCAGACCATGATAGACTGCAACACCTGACCTCAAAGCCACATAGCAAGTTCAAGATCAGTCTGAACTAAGTGAGTGCCTATCTTAAAAAATGAGTAACAGCAGTAACATTACCTTAGGGCTCCAGAGATGGTGTTTGCTGTTCTTAGAGAGTGGTTCCCAGCACCCATGTTAGGTGACTCACAACTTCCTGTGACTCCAGCTCATCCGACCCCTCTTCTGACTTCCATAAATATCTGTATTCATGTGCACATACTCACTCACACACACAGACATATTCACATACACATGAATAAAAAACATTAAAAATAACAACAAAAAACCACCTGTCTTTAGCTCAGACATAAAGCAAGAGTACAAGTACTAATATAAACGAAAATCTCTTGACCAGATAGTAGAAGAACCTGAGCCTGCATTTTTGCTTTTTAGAGCACCTTTTCAATCTTTAGCAAGCTCAGTGTTTGTAATGATTTAAAACACATAACTAGTGAATGAGAAGAATCCACTTGGTTTTTGTGTGTGTGTGTGTGTGACTTTGCTGCTGAGCATAAACTAGTATGTTGGTTAAGGTTTCTCCCCTCCCATTAACTTAGCACATAATGCCCCTACAAACACCAAGTTATGGTACAATGTGTCAGCATTGCCCTTATTTGAATACTATTTTAAAGTTATTTGCCAGTAGTCATGGGTTTAAAGACAATGACAGATTTGCACTCTTACTCAACAAGTTCAAGACATCCTAAGGAGCATGAACACAGCTTTAATTCTGTTCCATTAATGTCATGATTCTCAGTGTGACCAGTTAGTTCAGAATTAAAGACCACTAAACTTGTGACCCAATGCCATTATTAACACACCTTAAAAAATCTTTAATTTAACAGTAAATTCGTTCTATCATTTACAATATTCTCATTTGCATATAAGGAGAAAGCTACTGATTCACCTCATTGGGAAACAATTTAAGCCACAATGATATGGAAAACAATGATGTTCCACAGCACACAGATAGTTCTAGATGGAATGGCAAGCATGTCACCAACAAGCCACATAAAACCTGGAGAGAAAGAGGCTTACACATAGGGACAGATTTTTTTGAGGTTCTTGAAAACATTTGGGTATCACTAATGACTACCAGTGTGACCCTGCAGTTTCTGCTTTGAGGCACCATCATCAGTGAAGAGCACAAGGCACAGCTCAACACAGCATCTCCCAGCCATCGGCTAGATGTGTTCTGGATGGTGCTGTGGTCCTGAAGCCTTGCTCAGCCTCTTGCCACCATCCTTCTCACTGAACAAGAAAAGAGTCTGATAGTGAGCCCAGGAAGATGCATTTCTGTTATTAACCAGATGATCTGTAATTTACTCTGATAGCACTGAATCTTAAAATAAACTTACATTTTAGTAAAGTGGCTGCCCTGAAGTGCTGTCCTCACAAGCCACTAGAAACAAACACACTTCCAGGAGAAACTGGATCATGATTCCAATGAAATTACATTTTAAAGAATTTGCTGGAAAACTTTAGTAATACTGACCAGACTTGGGATATCTTAGACCATTTTTGCAGGCATAGAGACGTTGTCTAAATCATTTACCACTAACTCCTTCGTGTCTATCACAAAGTGTTTGGCACACACTGCTCAAGTAGAAAAGAATTAAGATCTGTCTCCTGATCCTGCCAGGTTCTGCCAGGAGTCTTCTAAACCTTGAACTGAAGGCAAGTCTTTGCCTATGTGACCTGGGAAGCAGCAGCTAGCTGTGAGCTCACACGCCTGCTTTGGTGAGTTGGGTCTGCTAGCCGGCCCTCCAGATGTGGCTTTATCTACTGCATATGCTGCATCTGAGATTCAGGGAGCAGGCTGAAGGGGAGTCCCTTCTCATAAAAAAGAACCTCAATAACTTAGCTTCTTGGCACTAACATGTTTTTATTTGATCAAGTACCCTTTCCTGAAGCTCTGAGCCCAGTGTTGATGCGTGATGACTAAAGATAGCAATTAAGGATTTTAAGTCCCCATGATATGGTAATTTTGCATCAAATATAATTGATGTGTCCAGTCCTCTGCCTAACCCATATTGTCATGGAAAAAAAGTGTGGAAAATCTTATGTCCTTGGAGAGGGGTTATGTGTGCCCGGTCTAGAAGTAACTTGAGACAAGGAATATTACAGCATGCCTCTCCAGGAAGAAAGGCTAAAGGCTGATCTGCATGTTCCCAGACCGAATCTAACAAGGAGGCCATGATAGCTAAGTGTGGCATCAATCAACTGTGTTATTTTTGGAATTACTGGCATGTCCTGACAACCCTAGCTTGTCAAAGGCCTTGTGATCACACCTACTAATGGCTTGGCAGCTGTAGCTTCCATGTTCCAGGTAGCATCAAACTTACCTTGGAACCTGGAAGGATCTGGCTCAGTCTCCCAGATACCCTCGCTTGGTCATCTTAGGTTCACCCATCACAGCCTCTGAATCTTGCATTTTGCATGCTTGGACACCGTGCCATAGTAGATTTGATGGTACATTTGCCACATCAATGACTGCAAAACACCATTGGTTAAAGATGAACAGTTGTATTATTTTAAATACCACTAAAAAGAGAGAAAAGTGACTTGACAAACTATGAAATGTCAGCAATTAGGGAAATACTAATTTCACAGATATTAAGATGTGAGAAAAACAAAACTGTGTCTTAGAATCTGTAAAATTCAGACGTTTAGATTGTGATTAGAAACAAGCTCCCTGTGTTGTCTACTTTGCTCATTGTTGTGACTAAATTCCTACCAAAAAGCAACTTAGGGGAAGACAGGGCTATTTTAAATCACAGTCTAAAGCAATACAGAACAGGAAGTGGAGAGATGGTCTGGCAGGCCAAGAGCAATGGTTAAGAGCTCAAGTCCTCTTGCAAAGGACCTGGATTTGATCGACCTGCATGGTGGCTCACAATTGTCTGTAATTCCATTTCCAGAGGATATGACATGTCTGTTGACCTCTGTGTTCACTACAAGTACAGGATACACTCATATCCATGGAGCAAACAAAACACTTGTACACATAACGTTAATACATATTATGTAATATGTAATATGTTATATGCAATTATGGTATTATATATGTGTATGTATGTACATATGTATGTATAAGAAGAGAGAGTACCCTTTCTCCTGTTTCTTCTTACTGACCAAGCTCTTCCTGGAAATGCTTAGGCATTCTCAGCTTTCCAACCTGCGATCTCTTGGCATCTGTTTTATCTTGTCCTTCCATGTTGCTATATAAGGCCGACATCCTCTGGCAGGAACATTTATAGAAGAAGCCAAGAAGCAGAAATTTGGGAATGACATCATACCAAAACAACAGCTTTATGGCTCCTCTTGGTTTGATTCCATCAGTCATAAAGAACTCACTTCTCTTGGCTCTCTGGCTGCCTTTGCTATTTTGAAAGTGATAAATCTGCAATACTGCTTTCTCCCAATTCCCAACAATCCTCTAGGAGGAGTCCAGGTGATGCTTAGCAGCAGGTCCTCCACCAGGAGGAGGGCTGACCTGTCTCCCTCTTCCTCTCACTCCTCCAGAGACAAAACCACAAGTCAGCTCAGGCAAGCTGTTGGCTCATGTACCATGAGCTGTATGATCTCCACAAGGGTGCTCTTGTTTCCCCAGGTCTGCCAACAGCCCAGTACTTCTTCACAAGTTTGGTGGAACTGAGTCTACCTCAGATTTCTCAAAGCGAAGTTTTGCTGATAAAATCAGGGTTCCTAAGGATACAGTCAGGGTTCATTTGAAAACCTACATTTAAGTGAGGTGCAAATCCACATTTCCCTTGAAGTCTCTGATTTGCTCCCTAAGTTACTGACCAGGCATTTATCTAATCCACAACGTGAGATTTTCTAAAGTGGTGCCACAGCAGCCTAGAAGTTCTCAGGATCACTTCTGCACAGTGCATGGGACACACTGTGTGTCAAGATAAACTTGGTGAAGAGGAAGGAAACAGTTCTACTAACCATCTTCCTGGCTGTGTGTCACAGGGTCTCTCTTCTCAGATAAGAATGAGTGTTTCTGTCCAGTGGATCACTGTGAAGCAGAAATGCCTGCTCCTAATGTGATTCGATGCATGCTGTCTATAATTGTCACCTGTTGATATAACCCCACTAAATCTCTTAGCTATGAAAAGTCAATATCCAGCTCCTAAGTCAGTCTTCTGACCTATTTCAGAGAATGTCCCAATTTTATTAAAAATAAACTTACTTTCACTTTTGGCTTGGTGGTGTATGCCTGAGGCAGGAGGATCACAAATTCCGGGCCATCCTGAACATATTAACAAAACTCAAACAGCAATAATGCTCTATCCAACAAAGAGTTTGTTCTTTCCTAAAATATTTATCTCTCATAGATATTGTACCTAGGAGTCCTAGACATGTCCTATTATGGCTGAAATACTAAAGCAATGCTTAGCTGTTGTTAAAGAGATGTAAGTGCCGAATTTTGTTTAAAATAAGTTATTTGTGCCGCTAATATACAAACCATGTGAACGGGAGACATAGAGGACTCTTGTGAACATAACGAGCTCCCTTTGGAAGAAGACAGCCGGACTAAACATCACTCTTTTAAACATCGGGTGTGACCGTTTCATTTTGTTCCAAGATATTTTACGTTATTTTTTCCCTGTGACTCTGGAGTTTGTCAACATGCCATCATATTTGGTGATTACATAATGGTGATTTCATGCCTCTGGCTTTGTCTAAAGGGGCTAGACAGAGCAGCACAATCAATTTCTTCCCCATCTTTGTGGGGAGAGACAAAGGGAAATTGAATGCAGAGTCTGCATCAAGAGCATATTAGCATCCTAACTCGGCAATCTGTCACGCTCAAGGTGAGCCCCAGGTGCAGACAAGTGCTGTCTCTGGGCCGTGACACCCAGCCAGCACTTTAGTTGAAAACAAAATCCCTTGCCTGACTTTGTTACCCACCCGGTTCCAAATGCATGTGACCTGACACTGTCTCTTCCAGCTGGAGGTTCTCACAGGCAGAACTTTTCTAGGCAAAATCCTGGAGTAGGTGGGGCAAACTTCACTAGATTCTGCCCCCATCCCTCACTCAAGGCACCCCTTGCCCGGCGGCTCACTGTTCCAGGTGTATTCTTCTGCCTGCCATGCAGTAGGCAAGGGAAATTGTCTGCCCCTTTAATTAATGCTTCAATGTGTGTCTGTCATATCAGACGCAGTCCCTGCTCCCCATAGCTTAGGGGGCTTGGTAAACTTCCTCTGTGGAGATATCCAGGCACCTCTGCTGACTTGTAACAGACACCTCAACCATTCTGCAAGCTTCATGTCAGATTATGAACTCTCTCCCATCGTGTCACGTCTGATCATCCATGGTGTCACGCTTTAGGTCCTCATTCCCATCGAAATAACAACATGAAATGTGGAAATCATAGGAGAAATGCAAGCTTGAAGGCAGCAGGCAGCACTGTGTGTCAGAGCCCATGTAACATGACACAGTTCCGTTCAGTTAAGTGTTAACAATCCAAGGAATCCGATGAGGAAACTTGCTTAAATCCTGTGGGGGGAAACCCTCAAACACAAGGCTCTTTTGTGTCTTTAATTTTTTTTGATGCTTTTCTTCTTCTACCTTGAGAAGTCCTGGAAGCTCATTCATTTATATTTCCTATCTCTTTATTTTAAAGAATTATGAATTCGAGGGAAGTTATAAAACTTTGCACGAGTTCCTATATATACCCAGTTCCCCCAGTGGTTATGGATTTTATAAATATGTCAGGCTATCAAAAAGAGAAAATTCATACTGATAAAATTCAGTTAGTAATTTTTTTAAAAAAATAGACATATCACACTAAAGATAATTTGAACTGTTTAAATTCCTCTCTATATTTTGTTTTTGTTTACAAGTGGTAGCCATACAGAGGTTCCTGGAATACCAAGGCTGTCCCTCTATACCATGTTTGTGTGTCTGCATAGCATAAAGAAGTCTTTCCCTCCCTGGGAAAGAAGTCTCTCCCACCCCAGGAGAGATGGTACCCAGACTTCATTGGAGCCCCAAGACAATCCTGTAACTGAAGAGCTTCAGGGATCCCATGTCAGAAGATGTGGGTGTGAGGGCTCAGGTTTCAGGGTTCATGGCAGACACTGAGATGGACTGTCGTTTTGACTAAGGGACTGACTGGGAAAGTTATAGTGACACAGATAGACAGCTGCATGACAGGGTTCTGAGTCACACAGGAAGGTGCCTCCCTTCTTACCGGTATCAGGGCAGAGGGCTCTACCATGTAATTGATGAGTAGCATGTTGTCTCTGATTTCCATGTAGCAGGGTAAGTGGGGAGATGTGGGTGTCCTTTAAACAGGATGTACCCCCAAGTGCTTCTCGGTAGCTTGGGGTACTTGGTAGACAGACATCCCTTGTGGGAAGACAGAATTACAGATTCAGTAACAGTGACAGGATTGTGACTGCCTTTGCTATTATAGCAGTAGCCCTTAGCCCAATGCTAACAGTAAGTTTGTGACCCTGATCGAGCCACTGACCTCATCCAACTTTGACGTCTTCATGGATGGAACAGAGCAAAGGTTGCTTCTGCCTACTCCAGGGAGTTGGGGATCAAAGTCATGATGCAGGGAGGGACCAAGATGGCCGTAGAGTGGCCACAATGAAGTCTATTTGCTCTTCTGAAACTACTGCTGACTATAGAAGCATAGCATTTTGGTTTTTGAAGGTAGCCTTATACTTAAAAGCAGAATAAGCCTGCCTCTCCATTAGCCACATGGCCTAGCATTTTAAAAACAACAACAACAACAGCAACAACTGAATTTTTTGGCTCTATAATAAAAATGTTGAGAAATGTTTTCTATTCTTCCCCTCTTCTATGCAGGCTGGCATGGCTCTGACCTATGACCCCACCGCCGCCCTGCAGAATGGGTAAGTAGACCCTATTTTCTCTGTTTTTATTTTCTTCTAAGTAGTTTCTGGCTCTGAGTCTTTATCAAAGAAAAATGGCCGGGTATGGTTTCCTTTTGTGTATGGCTTGCTGGACAAGCATTTCCTGCTGTTGTCTGCTTCTTCTGAGAAGTGCTTGGGATAGCTGCTTCCACAGTTCTAAGGCTTTCCCTCAGCTCATCTTTTCCAGTCCTCTTGTGCCTCAACACTGACATGGGAGGAAGATGTAGGTGAGGAGGGAACATTAGTAGCATATGTCCCAGCTGTCTCCATGGAGGTCAACCGTAAGTGATGCCTAATGTTTGGCCAGGTTCATTTCTGCAGTGGAGTTAAGGTCATGGTCACACTTGTTCAGGTCATTATATCTTCTCTCTTCCTTTTAGTCTGTGTTGGGACATGTGTAGCCTCTTATTTAGCTTTGAATCATGCCTCCCAAATCCAAGACTGTTGAAACATACGGTGTGGCCTCTCTAACACTGTTCTGTAATTTGGTTGGGATTATTAATTTTTTTTGCTGTCTTCTAGTTCCCTTTGATTGGCTTTAGCTGACTTGCTATTGGCCCTGAGTATTGCTGGTTGTCTATTTTCATCCCATAATTAGAATGGGGACGGTGACCTGGACCTGTCTGATGTTTGGTTATGGAGTTCATACTGTTAGAAATAGAAAAAATACAATGATTTTATAGTTAATTGTACATTAGCAGTTTAATCACAGTTGTGATCATTGCTGTTTAGATCAATAAATATTTTGCTGGGGCACATAGGAGTGAAATTTAGATGTTCTATCAGTTTACTCAGAAATTGTTAAATATATAGCATCAAAATTATAGGTATCAGCCACATAATGACAGGGTCATTATCCCAAGATGGCATTATCACTAATTTCAAAGTATCATGTTCTCTCCGACTTTCCCTCTTGCTCAGCTGTTCGCAAAGCTGTTGTAGCGTGCTTGGATTCTCAGATGCAGCCCAGAGCTTATACCTGACAGTGAAAGCAGTTGGTTTCCTACACTAATGCTGTGCCATTTGAGTGAGAGTGCCTGTTCCCATTGCCCAAACGGTACATAATTAGGTCTGCCAGAGGTGGAGATGAGAATCAAACACCACATTTAGGAGAGCCTTACATCTCCTCAAGTCTATCTGGGGCAGAAAAAAGACAGCACTGCCAGGAATGGAGGCCCACGCCTTTAATCCCAGCACTCAGGAGGCAGAGGCAGGCGGATCTCTGAGTTAAATGCCAGTCTAGTCTACAGGGCAAGATCCAGGACATCTGGGGCTACATGGAGAAATACTACACTGTCTTGAAAAACCAAAAAAGGAGGAGGAGAAGAGACAGGAAGACAAAGGAAGGAGGGAGGGAAGGAAGGAGGGAAGGAGGGACGGAGGGTGGAGGGAGGGGGAGGGAGGAAAGGAGGGGAGAAAAACTGGCAGACAGTGTTATAGCTACAGTGGGATTTGACGTGGCATTTGGGGGTGTGTGTCTTAGCTCATTAACAACAGGAATCAGGGACAGCTCTCTGATAATAGGGGCTTCCCAAGCATGGTGGTCTGTAGAGGTGACCGCCAAATGTTTGACAAGAGCAGACATTTCTCATGGAGGAACTGCGCAGGTGCAGAAAGTTAGGCTGGAGCGAATTTGAAGGTTTAAAAGTTGTCTTTTCATTATGGCATGATGAAGAAGTCCCTGAGGCAGGAAGATCTTCTAAGTGGGAGAAAAAAACACCAGAGAGAGATTAAAATAGCGTAAGGCTAGGGAGAGAACTCAGTCAGTAAAATGTTTGGCATGTTAGCATAAGGACCTTAGTTCAAGTACCAAACCCAGTATTACGGGAAAGCTGGGCACAATGGCATGTAACTATAACCTCAATGCTAGGGAAGTAGAGACAGATAGGCTGTCTGTGGCCAGCCAGCCTAGCAGGCATGACTATTTCCACACCAGTGACAGGCCCTGTTGTAAAAAGTAAGAGGATATAGTATCCTGAGAAATGACACTTGAGTTAACCTCTGACCCTCACATGTACAAGCAATCCCCACATGTGTGCATCAGCACTCAAATCACATACATACACACACACATAAAATGAATATTAAAATAGCCAAGGTAGAAAGGCACGAGTTTGTTCTAGGGAAGCTGATACACACGTGAAAAAGGGCAACAGGAACGGACCATCCGCAGGGACTGTCGGTCTGTCTAGCAGTTCCATGTGGGTCCCCCGCTGAGAACTGGCCCCATGGTGAAAAGCCAGGTCCTAGATTCCCTTTCCTGATGGTCTCTGTTGTACTGACAGAATCAGATTAGACCCTTGCAGTCAGCCCAGAGCCTTCGCCCAAGCCCTCCTCTCCTGCTTTTGATCTTTTCCCTCGGAGTTTGGTGTCACGCTGTCCCTTCCCTCTGCTGGGTCTCGACCATTTTTCAGTCTTCTGAAACAAGTCTTTCTGTTCTGTATCCAAGTTCATGGCCATCTGTGGCCTCTGCCAATCGTGTTTCTGGCTGCATCTTCTTAGATATTATTATCAAGTATTGTCTTATCTCCTAACTAGGAAGACAAACTGTCCCGTGTGTTTCTCGTGCCAAGAAAGGAATTTAGGGGGCCAGGTAAAACCCTTTCTGTGCAAGCCTGATGACCCGAGCCTGTTGATCTGCTTTCAGTCCATGGAACATAAGTAAAAAGTTGGGACCCATGTACAAAGCCAGATGCAGGAGTGTGCTTCTGTAATTGCAGCACTTCTGAAGAGAGACAGGAAGTGGAGGTGAGAGAAAAACCTCACAACCGGTGGCTCACTGACCTGGAGCATTCAGCATTACAGCAGATACAAAAAGAAAGGCCCTGGCTCAATCCGGTGAAAGGCGGTACCCAACTCCAGACAGCAGTCCTCTGACCTACACACTCACACACACACACACACTGGCACACAAACGGTAGAATGTCAGGGCTTGCTCACATCTGGTCAGATCAGGAAGGAAGGAACAGCCTGGAAGTAGAAATGGACAAAAAACTTGCTGTCTACTTCCTGAAGCAGCTTCCTGGACTCAGAACCCTCTTTTCAAAACATGAGCACCAGCTGGGAGAATGGTGTTCACCTCCATGGGCCTGGCAGGGCATGCGGACACCACATTCAAACCACAACAGTAGCTACAACTGTGAGAAGAATTAAGTACTCTGGACATGATGGGGCTGTTACAGTCATGATCTCACAACAACTGTGGTTGCCTGCACAAGACCAAGGGGCCTCGTGCACGTATCAACCCGGTCAATAATCTAGCAAGAGGAAGGAGGGGCCCATGAACCCCGCCCCTATCTGAGGACTGCTGATGATCCTTGTCTGCTGGGGGAGGGAAGCAGTTTCCTTCAAAGATGTAGTCCCTGGTGTGTTGCCCTTGCCCCACTGTATGGCCCTCCATGCAGGCACATAACGCAACACTAGGACTATCCAGTAAGCTGTAAAAATAACAATAATAATGGATAGTATGAAAAAGAAGAGGACATGAAGTCGCAAGGAGGTTGGGAGGAGTTGGAACAGAAGAGTTGAGGGGTGGATATGATCTTAGATACGTCACCAAGTAATAAAACAATCAAATGAGTAGAGTTCCATAACTGCCACGCTAATACTGCACTGGGAAACTGTTTACCTTACGTGTTAGCCAGTGTAACCCTACCGTAGTTAAGACTTGCTGTTGGCGTTTAGTCACTGGGAAATGCCAGTTCCATCTGTCTGAGTCCACCTAAGTTTCCAATCGAAATCAGTTCAATGTCACTTTTACATGAGTTGGAGGTTAGTGTCCGAGTCATGACTGAAAAGGAAAAGCTGAATAATTTCATTTTTACCATAGATCAGGTTCAGCAAAACAAAAATGTCCATTCTTCTCTGCTCACGCAGCAGGACTCTACTAGTATTCGTTTTTAGTGTCACCCGACTCTACTAGTATTCGTTTTTAGTGTCACCCGTTGCTTTTATTTGTTCCCAGCAATCCATTATGAAATCCCATCACTTTCAAATATGAGTGGGCCAGATGGGAAATGAGTCTCCCCACATTCCAAAGCACATCTTTCCCATGCCTCCTCCCCGACGGAAAACTACATAAAGGCTCTCAGAGGATTTTATTGAAGCGAGATGTATTCTTGTGGGAGGTGAGAAGGGAATGTCTCCTGTGGCATTCTTTGCCAGCTGGTTTAGGCATTTGATATTAAGTGATACAGAAGCCTATCTTATTACTCTAAGAGAGAAATGAATGGGAAAGCTGTGTTGGTATTACAGTAAAAATGACCGAGAACTTATTAATCTCATCCTGTTGTATTACCCTGAGGATTGTATTCATGGTTCCAACTCTAACAATATTGCCTGTGGACATGAAACACGAGCTCTTACTGTTTATTTTGGTGTGCAAATAGGATTTTGTATGTTTTCTTTATGGTAAAAACATTCCACCCTGGGGTTATTGATATGTCCGTGTTATTTTTATTGCGAGTGAAATGAGATTTTACAGTATTACTGCTGGCTGAAAATCCCCCTGAGATGGCCTTTCTTTAGGCAAACTGATACCCCATTAGTGACCCTATACCCTCATTTTCCTGGCCTTAGGAAACATGTTTGCCTTTCCTGCCAGAAAATCCAGGAACTCCTTGCATTTCTTAAAAACTCGCATCTGGGGCTGGGGAGATGACTCAGTGGGCAAAGGGCCTATAGTGTATGAGTGAGGTCCAAAGTTTGGAACCCCATAACCCACATGAACGGGATGCTATCGTGTGAGTGTGTAACACCAGCACACCTACAGGAAGATGGGAAGCAGGGACAAGAGAATCCCTGGGGTTCAGGGATGGGCTAGCCTGGGTATAGGCTGCAGCAGAATGATTGACATTGTCTCAAAGACAAAGTGGGCAGTGAGGCCCAGCATCTGAGGCAGTCCCCTGACTCCACACACATCATACACAGCTATCAACAGGCTTTCAATGAGCAGCTAGAGTAAACAGAGTTCTTCAGAGTCTGCTTAGTTTTCTCTTACCCTCCCTCATTTGGTGTTTAGTTCATGTGAAACCGCATCCACATGCCCACACCAGGGTTCTGAGGTCAGCACTATTAATATGTCAAGCCAGATGAGTTTGGGTTGCATTTCCCCCTATACATTGCAGAATGTTTTGTGGGATCCCAGTCTCTCCAGATGTCAGTAGCATCAGGTTGTCTCCAGACATTGTCAAAGGAATAGAGAACTGCCTCAACTCAGAACTCAGCTAAATATATAAATAAGGCTTTCATGTAATGCTAGTAGTAACCCAAATATATATGTGCATATACATATATATGTGTATATATATATATATATGCTTGTGTGTGTGCATGCATGTATGTATGTATGAATGGCTTTGGAGCACTGGCTCAGTGGCTAAGAGCCTTATATGCTCTTCCAGAGGACCTGAGTTCAGGTCCTAGCACCCACATGACTGCTCAAAACCATCTGTAACTCCAGTTACAAGGGAACTGATGGCCTCTTCTGAAATTTTAGTCACTTCACACTTTGACACACATACATTGATAAAGGCAAATGATAAAATAAACAATAAATCTGAAAAGTCGCTAAACAAAAAGAAACTCTTAAGAGAGCAACTATTTTTGGCTGAACAGTTTCCCCAGCCATCCATTCTCACAATCTCGTATGTAACATCACTCTCATGATACTACATACCAGATAAAACATTGCCGGATAAAAACCACAAAGGCACATGCATGGAGTGCCTCTAGCTTTGTTGTGATGTCTACAAGTTGGGTTGATTTCCTACTAGCTGTTCTCCATTACATAACACTTCCACTTGAAGCTTTTATTTAGATTTGTTTAAATAGATGCCTGTGTGAAAGGTCTGGGCTTTGTTTCTGTGTCTTGTGTATACATGTGGCAGGTGCAATTGTGTTTGGGGTTGTCTACACGTGTGTGTATGTGCACTTGTACTCATGTGCATGCGTATTTGAGTGTATGAATATGCTGTGTCTCTATGTGACATGACATATGTATGTGCATATGTGTATATATGGTGTGTGTGTGTGTGTGTGTGCACGCGCACACGCATGGGCACAGTTTTGGAGACAGCTTCTCTCACTTTCCAGAATTTCATCAAGTAGGCTAGCTGTGTGTTCAGCTAGCCTCCGCCATCTGCTTGTCTCTACTCCCCAGTGCTGGGATTAAAAGGTCATGCTACCACACTTGGCTTTTCATAAGTGCATTCTAGGAATTAAACCCAAGCCTCGTGTTTGCCCTTTATTGGCTGAGCTATCTTCTCATTCAGACAGTGTTTATAAAGCATGCATAGATATGTGTCAGGGCTCAAACACACTGCGGTCCTTCCTTTAGAGTCAGTATTTCTCTTTGGGGTGCAGCCCTCCTAAGCCCCAGCTACCACAACAGCCTCTCCTGGCATAGCTTAAAACTGGAGGTTTTAGTAAACTCATTTGGTTCTTCTTTGGGTGGGAAAAGAGAGCACGAACAGCAGGATCGCAAAATTGGGAATTGGGAGAGTTTGTAGTGCTCTGTCCACTCTTCCCAGGGTGTTGTCTGTACCAAGTGACTCTGATTGAATGACAGTTTCAGAACATGCTGGGAAGTATGAAATGTCAGTCCTGTTTGATGGATGGGATTAGAGCAGCTAGAAAGAAAACACATTAAAATTTCCCCCACGGGTTCCTCTTGTGAGTGTCCGTTTACTTGGTTGGTTTCTTTGTATTTCTGTTTTCTGCATTCCCTACAGAATTTCTTTGCAAACTCTGTCAATCCAATTTTTATTGCTTTCATTCTTAATACTCCAATTGGAACATTTTACAAAATAAACCATCCTTACTAAAATGCATCACATGTTTTATCTGTCAGTTTAAGAAGCTGAGAGTGGGCTTGTGTCACAAGTTACACCATTGTGTGTGCATGAGACAGACACTTTGTGTAGTGGCCATGGGTACCTGTCATGTCCTTAGCAGCTTAGGGAAAGTCTCTCTGCCCACTGCCTTATAAACAAAATTTGTCAAAAACCTAAAAGGTATTATTAGAAACTAACTACATCTTTCACAGAAGGGGACTGCTGTGTCTAGTTATGAATTTCCTTCATTCTTAGAAATCAGACATTCCTTGAACTTCCCTTGAATATTTACCAAGATATGGTGCTGGACTTCCTTCTTCTGGGCTCTCATCTCTAACTTTCTGTCTACTTCATGGATCCATCTTCCATGGTCCACATTCTAGCATTGGCCTTGTCTTCATTCATTCCTGTCAACAAACAGTTACTCCATTGCTACAATGCTCCAGGCTCCTTCCTAAGCATCAAGGCCATTATCACCAGAATCCATATTTAACTAACATTCTAAAGAGATATAGTTAACAAATAAGCTATATTTTTCAGCTGGGGCTACCATAGGCAAATCATTGTCTTAACTGTAGTTGATCTCCTCACAAGTTCAAAATCAAGGACATAATTTGTTTTCCGTGAGGGTGCCCCTTACTGGCTCTCTGAACACTACCATCCTGCTAGCTGCTAAGTGGTTATTCCCCCTGTGTCTGGAGGGATGGTGGTGGAAGAATGGGCTCTTGGGTATCTGTTTTTAATTGAAATTCCAATTTCTGTTTAACCAAAGACCCACCCTTGTTATGGCCTCTCACTTTAATGGATTCTTCAGTTTTGTCTTCAAATACAGCCAAACCAGGTGTCAAGATTTCCATGTATGAACCACGGAGGTGGTATACGCATTCAGTCCATAGCAGAGATATTTTATGAGAAACTGCCTGCCTCTTCTGTTATAGAGCAAAGAAAAGTAATAAAGAAGAAGGATTTTAAAAAATGGAGCCAGAGATGGTAGTTGCTAAATTAGCTACAAGTGCCTGAAGAAGGTACAGTTGGGAGTACAAAGGGGTGAGGCTACAGAACCTGGAACGCCAACTGCATAGATAAACTTCAGACTGTGCTGCTCAGTGGGATTGGGAGCAACACAATCATAGGAGGAGAAAGTTCCAGAATCTCAGTTGTGGGAGCAGTGAGTAGAAGAAGAAGGTAGAGAGGTTGGCAGTAGCCTGGTTGTCAAGCCAGTGGCTGAATTCTGCTCTCGTTGGCAATGGAAGCCCTTGAAGACTGGTAAGCAGATGAGCATAAACTAAGGCACACTTTGAGGGACAAAACAAAGGAGTATTTATTGAGTGATGCCTGTCATAGGTAGACAAAGTAAATGCTCAGTAAACTTTTTAAAGAGGAGATAGAGGGCCAGAGAGTTACCTATGAACACAAGCTGCTCCTGCAGAGGACCTGGGTTTTGGTTTCCAGTGCCCATGTCACATGTCCCACAACCACTTCTAACCTCAGCTGCAAAGCTTCCTGTAACCTCTTATGGCCCCTGTGAACACCTGCACGTGCATAGTAAACATACACACAAGGAGGCACAGCACGCATGCACATTAAATGAAGTGTACAAAGATGAATATTTTGTGTGAACTGAGTGTGATGGCACAGGCCTGTGGTCCTACCACTTGGTCAGCTGAAGCAGGAGGATTCATACGAGTTCAAGGCCAGTCTATTCTTCATAGTGAGATTCCCATCTCAAAAACAGGGTTTCTGCATGCCATGATGATGTATACCTATAACCCCAGCACTCAGGAGACTGAGGCTGGAGGAACAGGATTTCAAGACCAGCCTCAGTTACTTAATTAGTTAATAGCCAGCTTTAGGTGACAGGAGACCTTCTTTCCAAAATCAATCCTCCAAAGCAAGGACAATTTGATATAATTTTGAGTATATAAATAGATAGATAGATAGATAGATGGATGGATGGATGGATGGACTGACGGATGGACAGACACATGTATAATAGCATATTTGCTCTTTTCAGATATAACTCTATGATTGTGTCAAGCACACACAGTTCTGAACCCACAGCTGCCAGGGTATTGAATAGCTGTACCTACTCCTAAATCCTCTCATAGTCCTTTGCAATCAGCCCCTTCTCTCAGGACTGGACTATACCAGGAGCTGACCTAACTCTGCCTCTATGATTCTGCCTTTTCCGCATTGTGATATAAGCATATTTAAACATGTAGTGTTTTGCACCTTTGATGTAACATAATTCCTATTGTTTTGACATTCCCGCTGGTCGCAGCTGTCCTTCCTCATCCACAGATTTCACATTGTTGTTTCCCGCCAGCTACATAAAAACGTACTTGAAAACAATGTGCATGTACATCCAGACGTCTTATTCTTGCATGTTGTTTTCTTTTTCTCTCTTTGGGGGCCAGGTCCCAAATAAATACATGGAGACTTACTCTCACTTATGAATACCTGCCCTTAGCCTGGCTTATTTCTACCCAGCTTTTTTTTTTTAACTTAAATTATCACATCTATCTTTTGCCTCTGTGTCCTTTAACATTCTCTATTCCATACCTCTTTCTTTCCTTCTAACTACATGGCTGGTTGTGTAGCGTTGTGACTGGCCCCTGGTATCCTCCTCTCCTCCTTTTTTCGTTCCTCCTCTCTCTCTCTCAAGCTTAGATTTCTTCTCTTACTTATTCTCTCTGCATGGATGCCTATCATTTCTCCTGCCTAGCTATCTGCCATTCAGCTCTTTATTAGGCCAACTGAGTGTTTTAGACAGCCACAGAAACACAGCTTCACAGAGTAAAACAAATGCAACGTAAAAGAATGCAGCACATCCTTGCACCATTAAACAAACATCCCACAGCATAAATGAGTGTAACACATCTTCAACTTATATTTCACAATTGTCCTTCTCCTCCAGACAATGTGGTCTAGCTACTTACAGGACTGGTGCTTTGTATGAGATATTATAAGTAATCTCGGGTTAATGTGTGGTAATCCAGGGGTACATGCAGTGTAAAAGCACTACACTGCTTCATGTAAGAGAACAGGGAATCTCTGTATTCAGGTATCCATGGCAAGGGTGGGCTCTGTATTCAACCATTCTTGTGCAATAGGGCAAATGTGTTTTCTTTTTTATTGCTTGGTAGTGTTCCTTTGTATGGATGCACCCATTGTCTTTTTACAAAATTTAATGACATCTGGTTGTTAGCAGTTTGAGGCAAACGTGAATAAAAGTTCTATCCATGTTTGCAGCAAGGGTTTTGTATAAACAAGTCTTCCTTTATCTCACTGAGGAAGAGCAGGGTCCTGGGTCATAGAGTGTTTGTATTCATGCTTATAGAAACTGCCACGCCTTTTTCCTAGACAGTTGTATCATTTTTGTGTTCGCTCCAGAGGCAAGTTTCATTTTCTCTGAATTCTTGTCAGAAATTACCTGCTGTGTCTTCTGTTATATGTTCTAGTAGGAGGGGTACCTCACAGTCCTTTAAAAAGCAGATGTAGGAAGAATATATTATAGACTGGATTAGTCGTTTGATGTTTTTCTATCTACACATTTTTTTAAACCCTAAGTATATAGCCTTAAAAATCTTTGGGAGGGATTAGAAAGATGGCTCATCAATGAAGAAAGTTCACTGCTCTTATAAAGGTCCTGAATTTGGTTCCCAGCATCCACATTGGAAGAACCATCTGTAATTCCAACTCCAGGAACTCCAGCGCCCTCTTCTGGCCTCCAAAGCACTCACAAGTGCACATACTCAGACACATATGCACATACTGAAACATAAAAAAATGTTTTTTAAATCCTTGGTAAAACCTAAATAAAATAAGTTTAATTTAAATAAATGTAAAATAAAAAGTCACTAATCCTTGCTCTGATCATTCACTGCTTGAGTCCTGGCAACTGGGAATCTTAATTTTTCTGTAGCCTGCAGAAGTATCACAAGATGTTTCCTTGTAGAGAATCCTAAGGGTTAATTAAAACTGTGTCCCACTAACTAGAAATTGAACATCATGATTGACTGTTGCTATTCATTTAGCAAAGGAAAACAATCACTGCTTTATCTCTGATTTTTCCCAATCAATTGGAACACCAGTGCAATCATGTGACCTCAGTGACCTATTCTTGTTTGATCTGTGGATGACTACTCTGGCCTTTCATGTACATGGAGCTATGTGAGAAGAAACTGGATTTAAAATCCTGTTAAAGAATTAAATCAGTAGACACCTGTTAGATGCAAAGTCCTAACCTGCCCATTGATGGGTATCCACCTGGTTTTTGTATCTAGGAATTTCTCTGTAGTGGATCTCCAGAAGGTTCTTCCCTCAGATTCGTGAGTTGCTATTCTCACCCAGTATCATCTTATAACTGTTCAATGAGGGTTCCAGAAGGTTGAGAAAACTAATGGCTCCTCATAGTCTCCTGGAGCATGTCCCATGATTCTGTTATCTATACTACTTCCTTGATGGGATCTGGAAAGTTCTTGTTTCAATCCAGATGCAAATCATCCTTTCTTCTCTTTCACGTAGAAAATGTTCTCCGAGGAGGCATGGATGCTAGCACAAAATATCTAGAACCTCCTAGGAGTGAACTCTTATTTCCTGAACAGATACAACTGCTGCGAGCAGTCACTAGCCATCCTTAGAAAGCTTGGCGCCGTGTCTATCCACTGTTCTTTCGCAGGAGTCTTGGACGCCACCGCCTTGTGTAAGGCTTTATACTTCTCTCTGCCAGTTAGTTATCAAGACAATGTGTTCACAGTTGATTCTGTGAGAAGACTTAAAACTGTCCCTGTGTTGAGCGGATTCATCCCAGACAGAGGAATCAGATGTTGTAAACCTTCCAGATGGTAGAAAAAACAGGAGTGGGGGCTCTCTTGCCCCGACGTGCTTAGTTGAATGGGATTATAGACCAGGAATGCAGCCGCTTCATGAATCTCTCTTTGTTGTTTTCTGTCCGCAGATTTTATTCTTCGCCGTACAGTCTCGCAACCAACCGCATGATCCCACAGACATCTATCACGCCATTCATTGCCGCCTCCCCTGTCTCCACATACCAGGTACGTCTGCTCACCTGTACCTCACGAGAGATCTTGCTTGCCAGTGATACGCTGCCGAGAGCCCAAAAGGGCATGGTAGAATTAGAACAAAAATTTGTGACCCACGTAGTAGCTATGCCTTAATAATAAGACAATGCTCCTGCTATTAGTGTGGGTTCCCTGGCTTCCCAAGGTTTATTTGCATCAGTTCACTGAGTAATCAAATCTCACAGGCTTTGAACTCTCCCTGCCTACGTCAGCACAGCAACATCCATGCTGGAAAACAACGCAGCCTGTTAGTCTGCTGTTTTCGTTGCTCACATTGCACAAGGGGGGGGGGCTTCGGTAACAGTACCTTTATGCTGATCCCTGACTCGAGGGTGGTCTGCCATTGTCATGTCATTTTTGTCACAGTTGTCCTGGCAAAGGTACCCTGGTAGATGTTAGATGTGACCTCCCAATGGGGAAGATATTTCTTCTTCCTGCTCTTCAACTCATTTCTTATTCCTAGAAAGATGAGACTTTGGGGGTCCCATTGTGGAAATCTGGGTGATCTGAGACTCACTGTGTGCCCTAAACCAGGCGTTCCAGCCAATGGTGGATGGAAATGGTCCCATTCCCACCACAAAACCCACTCCTCATCTTGCTCTTGGGATCTACCCACCAGCCCTGCCAGTCACTCCATTCTCTTTCTGGCGTTACCCACCACTCTTCCTCCAGTCCTCATCAGAAAATGCCTGTAAATGCTACGTATGGAGGGGATGTAAGCAGGGTGGGAAGGAGAAAGCCCAAGTGTGTGGACCTGTGAATCCCTTGTAGTACACAAAGTGCTTGTGGGTGGGTGTTCCAGAGTGGGCTGGAAGCTAATGTTGCCTATTGCTACCAATCCAGTGGCATTCCACTGGCTCAGTCACTCCATACACCTTTTGTTGGAGCACCAAATTGAAGTCTCCGTGCACTTTCCCTTAACCACAGATTCCCGAGAAGCACACCACTCCTTTCTACACTCAACCTCTTCAAACAATATCCCCACACCAATGGGGCAGACTTTGTTAAATGGGGTATTTCCAGGGTAGCTAACCTCTTCTTTGCTGTCTCTTGGGAGCCATGAGGTTGTGTGCAGGTGTGTTTCAGTTTTGTTCTTCCATTGTGTGTGTGTGTGTATGTGTGTGTGTGTGTGTGTGTGTGTGTTGTCTTTTTTTCTAATCTTGGCCCCTGCTGGATGGATTCAAGACCACCCACTGAGCCACAGCATGAAATACTTAGGTAACATGAATAAAATATCCACAGAAAAGTGATTATCTTCTCCCAAACAAGAGAACACAGCAATTTCCTGCATTGTTAAATCTTATTTTGCACCATTTAAAAAATCTGAAGTATATTGGCAAACTTGAGGGTGAGAATATATTGCAAAATAAAACCTTCCTGTCTTTCTATGTGACAATCCACTCACACAAACTTTCTCATCCAGGTGACACATGACACCTTTTTGAAGAGCTGGTGGCTCTCGTACATTTTTTTAAATCCACAGTGCCAATTACCATGAGAGAGAATAATATCACAGACGTTTTTAAGTTGGCCTCACCTAAAACATCCCTCCCCACTTTCTGTTTTATTTCTTTCTGACACTACCTTTGCTGCTTGGCTAGCGCTAGGATGGGGTCACATGAGCATGAGAAGCTGTGGTTGGTTGTGGAACAAATGGGAGTTTTCACAGTCAGCCTTTGACTCTTTCAATGTCTCCCTAGATGTCCCTGGGAGCTGACCTACCAGTAGTCTCTGGGGCTTTTTGTGACTTTAGTCTTCAACTCTGACTTCATAATAAGGTTTCAGGGTTCTTCTGTGAGGGATGCGGCAAAATGCTTACAATCCCCAAAAACCCACAGAAAAAGCAGGTGCAGTGCTACAACTCTGTAACCCCAACTAAGGAGGTAGAGACAAGCAGATCATGGGGCTCACTGGCCATTCAGCTTAGCCTACTTGGCAAGCTCCAAGCCAGTGAGAGACCCTGTCTCAAAAATACAAGGTAAATGTTATCTTATGAATGACACCTGAAGTTGTCCTTTAGATCTACATGCATGCTTACAAACGTAGGCACGCACACACACACACACGAACATACACGCGCACACACATGCACGCATACATACATATACATGCACATGCACGCACACGCACAGAGACCCTGTCTCAAAAATACAAGGTAAATGTTATCTTATGAATGACACCTGAAGTTGTCCTTTAGATCTACATGCATGCTTACAAACGTAGGCACGCACACACACACACACGAACATACACGCGCACACACATGCACGCATACATACATATACATGCACATGCACGCACACGCACAGAGACACACATGCACACACATGTACGCATACACACATGCACACACGCACGCACACGGGCACACACACACACACACACGCACACACACAGAGCCTTGCCTGTTTGGGCATTGCAGCCAGGCACCTAGATGGGGAATTGCTAAATTAACCAGGGCCAAGGGTCCCTGTCTCCTCTTGCTGTGACATATTGCAATGCCACTGAGCACGAGAACCGAGTTCCCTCTGTGATTGCCTTGTCCTAATGAATGCTGTTTGATGCATAGGTCCAGAGTACTTCATGGACGCCTCATCTGCCATACATTATGCAACCAACAGTAAGTGTTCTCAGTCACCTGAGGCTCGATGTTTCTATTATCCAAGTGCAAGCTTTTTTGATGATTAGTGGCTTTGGGGTGGAGCTTTGGTCATATACCAGGACTCTTTCAGAGAGTCACTTTCTCCAGAAGCAGAGCGGCCACCAGAAAAGTCACAGAAGTACATATGCAGGCAGCTAGAGATAGGGGTGGAGACAGAGGCCAAACAGATTTGTATGAAAGGGGACTTCTGCTCCAGATAGAAAGTCAGAAGCCTTGACAGTTAACCCTGAAATACAAAGAAAAGCTTTGTTGCATCCCCATTCTTTTTGCTATCTTTGCCTTACTTGTGAAGTAGTGTGATAGGTTCTGGGGACATTTTGGACCATCGCTGCCAAATGCAGACTCGGTGTGACGCATCTGTAACCCCTACTAAGAAAAGAGGATGCACGGGCAGCAAAGTGGGTGGGCTGTTGAGGATAATGTCTGTGCCATGCCGTGCTTTACTGTGGGAGATATGTCTTTAAGAACAGTCCATGTACCTTCTACTTGCTGGATTTCCCACTCGTGCTTCTCTCCTCAGTATCCAGAGTATCCAGTGAGAAGTATTACAGGAGCCCAGAGCGCAGCAAAAGATTCCTGTGATTGGTTTGTTCTGTAGGTTTTATAGCTCTACAGGACAGGAAGGAACGAAGGAGGGAGGGAGAAAGAGAACACATACACACACACACCACACACACACACACACCATACCACACCACACCACACACATACGCACACACATACACCACACACACCACACACACACACACACACACACACACACACACACACACACCACACTTACTGCATCTCAGAGGATCAGTGAACATGTTTTCTAAATTTACAAGTTGCCATTTCATCTTTTTAAAAAGGACTTTTCATATTGCCCGTAACATTTCAATAGTTGTCTTTTTAATTATATATATCAACACACACACACACACACACACATATATATGTATATATATACATATATCTTACCACCACAGAAGTTGAGGCTGTATTTTGCAAGTCTCTCTCTTTTCCCTTATTTATACATTTTGGGGGCTTCCTGAGTTCATCTGTCCTGTGTTCTATAAATTATACCAATATGTCCAATATAGAGCAAAAATCCAGGCTCTCTCTCCAAGTCATGAGGTAAAATCAAGCATGTTCTGCCAAAGCAATATATAGCCTAGCACAGACAAAGCCAGCACAGAGAGAGTACAGAGTGCCTGGCAAGAACAAATAACATTCTAAAAAAATAATAATGTGCTCACCTACAGAGTAGTAATGCTCATAGTCTCTCTCTGAGGTCAGCACCATCGCCCTGTGACCAAAAGGAATGCACATCTGGTAAACTGAACATTTTTCCAGATGTCATGGATGAATCCCCAGTTCTTCTGGAACTCCTAAAACAGGGATATAGGGAGGGAGGGGAAGAGACGCAGACAGATAGAAGGGGAGGGGACTTGCATGTGTCTTTGTTTCAACTGGAACTAGGCACTGTAGCCAAAGCATTCTGATTCCTCCTCGTCTACCCCAAAACATCTTCAGTTCTGTCTGCATGTGTGTTTATAGAATATCTTTCTCCCTCAATAGTGCGTGAGTGTGTGTGTGTGTGTGTGTGTGTGTGTGTGTGTGTGTGTGTGTGTTTTAATGTGTCTCTTTGGATTTTGCTAGCTGTGGCTTCTGGTCAATGACACCACATCACTTCTCATGATTATGCTTCCCATCATGGTTGGGCTTGGCCTCTAAGGCTAACATGGGAGGTCTATGGCTCCAGTGGTTTCCTGGACAAAGGATTGTCTGGGCCACCCACCACTGTGTTTTCTGAAAATGAGCTAAACAGTGTCATGGCAACACAGAGTTTGTGTCATCAGTCCCCTCTCCCCAACAGCCTTGCTGGTTGTCTATATTGTCTAAGGAACTTTACCAGCTGGCCAGAGATCTTCATCAAGGCAAGAGTTACACTGCGCTCTCTTTTTCCTCTTTCTGTGATACTAAAATGTAAACATACTTCAGCTATCTGAGGCCAAGAAACAGACTAACTGGAGCTGGAAGACTAAGCAAGTTGATGTCTGATTGTGTCGATTCTTGGCTAGGATTATTGAACTGGGAAATCGTTCTAGCTTGTGGGGAATTAAGCAACAGTTTAAACTTTCCTTGTCCTCACATGAACATAGTAATCTCTAAATAATTGTAGATTTTGTGTTTTAAATGGAATATAGTACCAATGCTCTGAAATATGTCTTGACAAACAGTAAATTTCAACAAATGGTTATTATTGAATTGAAATACATACTTGTCTAATCCTATATCAAGTTGTATCTTTATAGAAAATGGATGTTTATATAGAAATAAACCTAAGGATAACAGTCACCTTTTTTCTAACACATTTGGGGAGTACTTCAATCTCTTACAAGTAAGTTCAGCACAGATATCTTTATCCATAAACATAAAATTATTGGTATCAGTACTTACTACATTTCACAGTTAAACTATTTAACATCCAATTCGTAAAGATAATAGTTATTAAGTATATTTTTCACTACATGGAGCTTGATTGACAAGTATGCCCATATTGTCAGTATCCACATCTCAAATATCTAATCTCAATTATTTTCAGTTTCCCCCTTTGTCCTGGCTGGCTTTAAATGTCTATTTGAGACAGCTTGAAATCCACTGGAAGGCGTCCCAGTTGAGTAATTGTCTATATTAGATTAGTACATGGTCATTCATGTGAGAAACTGTCTTGATTGATAAGTGATACAGGAGGGCCCAGTCCACTATGGGAGATACCATTCCCTGGGTAGAAGGTCCTGGGCTGGACAAGGAAATTATCAGAACCTGAGGTAAAGCACGGCAGCGTGAGCCAGAAAAACGTTCCCCCACAGCTTCTGCTCTGACTGCCTTTAATGGTGGATTGCGACACAGAAGTGCAAGATAAAATAAACCCTTTCAGCCCGTAAACGGCTCTTGGTTGTGTCTGTCACAGTAAAGAAAGGAAGCCAGATCATACTTCTGTCACGTATTCTGTCCCTACCTCTAGACAATCGTGTGCGAGTCATTTGGTAGTGGCGGCCCCTCACAGTGCATGCTTGTGTGATGACTCCTGCATGGGCAGTGGTTGCTTTGTCTTGACCCAGCATCCTTGAGGTTTGATTTGGAGGACCCTGTGTTCTCAAAAAGGATATTAACTGAGAACAGCATAGTGCTCTGTGAGGTCATCGAGCACTGAGTTCTAACCCTGTGCCCTGGGCCTCTTTGCCTGAATGTGTGAATGGTTAAACAGAGCATTGTGTTGGTCAGTGAACAATGAGTATTTGGAGGAAGAGGTAGGGGCTTTAGTGAGAGGAGGAAAACAAGGGTACGGCTGGCAACTTGAGGGGGAGAGACTTTCTTCTGGCAGCCTGAGGCACGCAGGGGGCATAGGGCTTCCGGGTTGAAAGATACAGTGGATCCTGATGGGGAAGTTCTCAGGTGTCGGGGCAAGCAGCGCGTGCTCACATGTCATCCAATCAGAAAGCAGAAGAGCAAACCATGGGTGCATAGCTGGCTTCCTTCTCTGTCCTTTTTTGTTCCCTCTGAGATCCCATGTCCTAGGATGGCACAAGTAGTATTTAAGGGGGGATGTCCCCCATCAGTTATTCCCCTCAGGAATTGCCCTCACAAATGCACTCAAAGTGAGCTTCACCAAGTCCTAGGCATTGCTGAACTGTTCAAACTGACAACACAGATAGATAATTCTGATAGCGTTCCAGGGCTTGCTGTTTCAGTTCGTCGTCTTCAAGCTCTAAACTTTCTTATCAGTGTACCCTTTTATAAACTTAGAGCAAACGATTCTGGGGACATGGATGAAAAGTCTCCTCTCGCGAGTCACGGCCAGCCTTCTGGTGTTTGTACCAGGGAGCAGTTCACAGTTCCCTGGAACTGGATCCAGAGACCTCACGGGACCTTCTGGAATCCCTCTTAGGGAAGACAACTGTGTCTGGCTGTTGTAAACTAAGAGAAACTCCAAGAGGAAACCACTGTTGCACATTTGACTGTGAGCAGTTCTCCAACAGGCTTGCTTGTCTCTGCTTCTCAGCCCAGGGTTCTCAACGGTTCTGGGCTGTTCTCGGGGAGCTCAGCCTCGCACGGACAGGCTGATGGACTGCACATAACCTCCTCTACAGAGGAGCCCAAGGGATGGGAATGGCACATGGGCGCACAGTGGACAGCTCTGTGCATACGTGCTCTGCTAGCTCTGTACTACTGACTAGGGGAGAAATAAATGACAGCTCCCAAGAGGAAGCAGAGCCCATGCCTTCAGTTCTGTTTAGGCTCCTTTGGGTCGTAAGCCTCCCATTTTTCATACGATTAGTGTTACTTCATCTCAAGGAGAAAGGCCACCTTTCGTTCCTGCTTCATTATAATTTGGTGATCTAATTATGGCTGGATAAGAAACGTGAGGTGCCCTTGCTGCAGCTTTGACAGTTCTGTCACCATGCTGGCTCAATGGGAATTTTTGTGCTGAGCAAACCCTGAGTATAGAGCTAAAGAGGAAATGACAACCTTCTCTCGAGAACGTGGCTGTTCTGGAAAGCCAGGACACTGAGTATGAGTTTTCTTTGCCTAAACAGAGGTAAGAGCTAGGCTCTCCTTTCAGGGGTTGTGGCTTCTCAATTTCTAGGGGTGTTTTCTGACAAACCATAGCCCCAGATTTGAAAAGAACACTACAAGTTTGACCTAAAAGCACTGTTTTCAGGCAATTTCCCTTTTATTCCAATATCCAAACAGAGCAAAACATCAAAACCTTCATGTTTTCATTACTCAAGTGTCAGAGTGAGGTGTTGTGAGTATGTGCAGAAATAATCTGGCCATAAAAATACACATAGTCACAAGAAATAGTTCCCAGCCTAATAAAAACAACTGAGTCCTAAGCTGTGTGTCTCTGCTTCTATCAGAGTACAATCCTTGGGGATGGGAGCAGCCTAGGGACAGCTGTCTTCTCTCTGGTACCATTTCCTCTTATTATACCTCGAAAGTGAAGGGGCCATGAAGAAGGCTCTTCCCATGTTTGGTCACTTATCACTGTCTCTTCTGTAAACACACACCTGACTTTGCCCATATTGGACAGAATTCTGAAATTCTTTCTATAGCACTTTACCAAGCCTGGCAGTGGTGACGCACGCCTTTAATCCTAGCACTTAGGAGGCAGAGGCAGGCAAATCTCTGTGAGTTCGAGACCAGCCTGGTCTATAAGAGTGAGTTCCAGGACAGGCTCCTAAGCTACACAGGGAAACCCTGTCTCGAAAAAACAAAAAACAAAAACAAACAAACAAAAACCAACACAACTGTACAAGGTCGACATTTCACCCTTGTATAGAGTATGACAGAATTTGCAACAAGGGTTCTTTCATGCATAGAGTCTCTATAGAAATAACCATTATATTTTGTGTGGTTAAAGAATGATCAATGATGGCCATACCCTTTGTCTTTGAATGATTTGGTTTATTAAATATAAGGCAAGCCAAAGTATAAGAATAAATGGCAAGAGATAAATGATAGATAGATAGATAGATAGATAGATAGATAGATAGATAGATAGAAAAACATCACAGAACCCCGTACTTTCAATATCTACCTGGGGAACCTGCCTGGGAAAACCCCTTTAAGGTAGACACCTGGAGTCCAAGGCCAAGCAGTGTCACCTCAGGTGGGGCTAGAATGAACAGCAGCAGACAGAGATAAAACATCATCAACATGGATGCTCACAGTATCCAGAAGAAGCCAACTGGGGGAGTCAAGGCCATCAGTCATCAGTTAGTGTTCCTGACTGAGTGTCTCTCTAGCTGTGCCCTCGCTCCCCCCCCTCAACTGCAGTCACCTTTACACCATAGGATAAACACAGCAGCCTCCATTGGAAATAGTTAGCCTGCCCCTGTTATTGCTCTGTGTCTGCTTAGCATTTCTTCCTTCCATGTTCTAGAGTCAGGGGTCAGCCCATCTGCAGATAGCAGGCCTTGGAGGATACTTGACATAAATGCTCTTGGGTCTGAAATGGTGCTGTGGGGGAAGCAACACCCACTTACACAGCCCGTGAACTCAGCAGAGCTTCTCAGTGAACTTAAACGGCACAGGACAGTTTGCCAAAACGTTACACCTCAGTAACAATGTGACACCTCCCAATTTTTAACCACATGAAAATGCATGTGTATGTATTTAATATGCACACTTCAACACATG
This sequence comes from Mesocricetus auratus, assembly GCF_017639785.1. Classification (NCBI taxonomy): domain Eukaryota; kingdom Metazoa; phylum Chordata; class Mammalia; order Rodentia; family Cricetidae; genus Mesocricetus; species Mesocricetus auratus. The sequence goes on along the minus strand of NW_024429267.1, from coordinate 53,494,390 downwards.
AACAAGATTGGTTTTCAAGCATTCTGTTACAACTTGTTTTCCTTTTTTCCACTGATAGAATTGCCTTAATTTTGTAGAGCTATAACAAAATACCTGATTCTGGTTTGATGAAATAGAGAGGGATGTATTTTGCCTCAGTAACTTAGTCACTTTTCTACCAATATGATGAGATAGCATGACTGAGACAACTTATAAGGGAGTTCCCAATTTCAGAGGATTAGAGTCCATGGCCATGATGGTGAGGAGCATGACAACAGACAGGCACCAGGTACTGGAGCTGGAGCTGAGAGCTTACATTTTAGGACAACAACCACAGGGTAGAGCAGAAGCTAACTGGGAATGGTCTGGGGTTCCAAGCCTAACCCCAGTGACACACCTCCTTCAGGAGGCCACACCTCCTAATCCTTCCCAAACAGTTTCCCACTGGGGACCAAGTATTCAAACACATGAGTCCATGGGAGCCATTCTCATTCAGATTCCTAATTCAGTGTTTTCTAGTCTGAAAATCCAAGATAGGCAGCCGTGTCTGCTTGGTTCTCTGTTTCCTCCCCCCTCAGATGGTATCAGAAGGTTCCAGAGAGCTCTACCTTGAGTTTAACCTACTCATTTGACAATCCATTTACCAGTGCTTCTTTGGAATGGCCTTCTTGTTCATTAACTTCATAGGAAAGTTATTTTCTGTGTTTTTTTCTTTAATCAGCTATAGATGTTGGTTTCAATCCAGAATCTTTTGAGAAATTGGTTTTATTCCTTTCCCTTTTGCGAACTTAACTTTAATTACATATTTTATAATTGTGTAATTTTTAATTTATTTCTTTCACTGAAAGCTCATGAACTGCATTTTATCAGAATATAAATTTCTTTAATACATATCTCTAATTCTACCCATTAATACTTTATTTATTATTCTGGCATCAGGTTTTATTATAGGGATTAATAGGTGCTATGCTGTTTTACATATCCTTGTTTTGATAAAATTTCAACATAACCATTGCAAAGCTTTTGTGAATATGATTTGAATCAGTTATTTGTTCCCTAAATTCTGATAAAAAATTAAAATATGTATAGAAGCGTCTGTTTTTGAGAGTTTAGAATAACTCACATGAACACTACCTTAGCTTTTGGAGACAGATGTACATACTCTGACAAACTCCATTTCAAAAAAATAATTCATGACTTCTGTCTAATTCACAAAAGACTCAAATACATAGACCACTCATGGACTTGTAAAATACTACATGAATCTTCTTTTTTTTTTAATGGGAAGGATGTTTTATTGGAAAAAAGAGAAGGTAGTGGAGAAAGGGAATGGAGAGAAGAAGAGATGAGAAAGAGGGGGGAGACACACAGGGAGAGAGAGAGAGAGAGAGACAGAGACAGAGAGACAGAGAGAGAGACAGAGAGAGAGACAGAGAGAGACATGGAATGAGAGTGCCATACACACAGAGAGGGGGGGGAAGTTCTGTATGCCCCTTCACAGGAACAGTGGAGGGGGGAGGAGAAAGAGCTACATGAATATTACAAACTGTCAGATTGTCACATTGTAAACAGTTACTCAGGCAGCCCTAACTTAACACACTAGGACACAGAATAAAGATGAAAGCAGAAGGAGTGGGTAGTGAAAAAGGAGAGAGAGACTAAAGACTATAGTGAGGGATAAATGGTAAAAGTACATTATCCATACATACATACATAAAAAGAAATAATAATCAATAAGAAAGAATAATAGAGGATTTGAAATAATTATAAACAAAAACAACTGGTAGTTGTAGAAAACACTGTATAATTTATCTTTAAAAAATCATGGAGTTTTTTTAGTATCTTCATTGTGATAAAGTATGAGGAACCTTTTCCCCAAGTTTTCCTTCACTAAGTCAGTCTTTTTCTTCTTGTGGTCTCAACTATGGTGGCCCAATTACATTTCATGCTGTTTGTGCTCCCCAGTTCAAGGGCTTAGTTTCAATGAAAAAGATCAACAGTTTAAAATAATGGAACACCAGATATTTATGGGAATGTGCTCCTCATATTAGAAACTGAGGAAAGAAAACTTTTAAAAACCATCTAATCATCCTCTCTCAAGATGTATCCTCCCATCATAGAGAAAGTTCACATGCATTTAAAGTGATTTAATTAAAATATGGAGTGGGAAAGTGTCTAATGTCTAACAGTTATATGCAGAAGGAGAGGGAAGCATCTTTAGGAGAAGATAAAAAAAGAAACGAATATGACCTGATGGGAGCTGTGTCTATAAGTGCTAAAAAGTAACATGTGCTAAGAGAAAATAATATGGGGAGATTATCCCAAGGAATTGCATTAGTCCTGATTGAGTCAGGTGTTTGCTCTGGTCTATGGGAATGAAACTTTCATTTAGCCAGTTTTGATAGAATATGACACTTTTAAAAAGATGTATGTATTATTTTATGTGTTTGAGTGTTTTGCCTGTGTGAGTTTATATGCACCATGTGCATGCAGTACTCATATAGGCCAGAAGAGGGCATAAAATCTGCTGGCACTGGAGTTACAGATGAGTGTGAACCACCATGTGGGTGCTGATAGCTGAACTCATGCTCTCTGCAAGAGAAGCCAGTGCTCTTAACCTCTTAGCCATTTCTCCAGCCCCTCTGACCTCATTTTTAGTAGTATGAAAACACCAGCACCATTGCCTAGAATTTAGGTTCATTTCACAAAAATAGAAACATGAGTTATAAGTCATTTCACTGGACTGTATATAAATTCCAGTAGTGTAATGTATAAATCAGTCACAAGTGCATAAAAAAACTTTTTGCATAAGGAAAAGCCATTATTCAAAGCCGCTGTACATAAAACAACTTTATGCCCAAAAAGATATTGTTGCTGGTAACCTCCGCCTTCTAAATACTTCCCCTGAAGGCATCTTGGAGAACATGTCTGTCCTGCTATTTGAGATCCCTTGGCTTCAAAGCACCAGGGCACTGAAAAGTTTTAGTGATGCTAGAATCTATTGCAATCTGAAAGCATGCTTTAGCAGTTTTTGATATAATGCTCAGATACGCGTGGGCATGGTAGTACACACCTGTCATCTCAGCATTCAGGAGGAGAAACAAGAAGAACAGAAGTTCAAGACCAGCCTTGCTGTAATAGATAGCTCTTGTCTCACAAATCCAAGGACTGTGGGTGTGGCTTGGGGAAAGCACTGGCCTAGCCCATGGAAGGCCCTGGGTCTGATCTGCAGCATCTCAGCACAAAGGCTGGACTATTCCAGATGCCTCAGTCTCTCATTGGTCATAATTATTGAAACATTCTATCTTTGATGCTATGGAAATTGGTCACTGCACATGTCTGTCATTCTGTGTGTTTCTATGGTATTTTATTAGGTGTCTTAAATGTGATACAGCAGCTCAAAGCAAACTCTATTATTTTTTTGTTAGACATAGCATTCTGACCATATGAGTGAATGACTGAGGCAAAATTCCAAATACACATGACCTCCTGCATGTCCTTAGATAGTTCCCTGCATTACTTCATCATCACCAAAAAAAAAGTGTCACTACCTAGCCTGTTCCTTCTTAACTGTGTCAGCATGGCTTCCTTAATAGCCGGTTAATAGTCAACATAACTAGGCACACATTCTAACTGACTTTCTATGACTGTCTCACTTCCTAAAGGGTTCAAAACTATATAGCCAAAATAATGCGTATGCCAGACTCTCCAGAAGACAATGGGTTACATGTAGCGATGGGGCAAATTATTCATTTTACACATGATGCCAGCATAACCAAATCTACCAAGGGAGGCACTAAAGGGCTGAGGTTGGAGGTCAGGGAGACTGAACACTGCTTTCATAGCACAGTGGGGTGAAGTGTTCTCACACACCTAAGTGCCTGCCTGTTATGTGAACTTTGAGCACTCACTAAGCAGATGCTCACAAGTGAGTTCAAATTGTTAGGGTAACCCTGAACCCTAAAGTTTAAATATGTTATTCCCATTTTCTTGTCTCTTGGAACATCATTGGGACTCTGCTTCTGAGAAAACTGGCTGATTGTGTCAGCCTTGGGGAGCCTGGCGACTTCTGCTTCGGTGCAATGCTGTGCTTGAAGTCTTCGCCTGAAATTCCGTGTCAGGGTGAAGACCAAGCAGTCATTATTGGCCCGTGGCTCATGAAATATGTGTCACCTTTCAGCGCCACCTGAGCCTGATGGGCATCCCCAAGGGATGCAGGGAAAAGTGTGTTCCTGGGTAGCGGGCAGAAACGGTAAGGCAGAATTATTGGGGCACAGGCTGTGAGAATGCTGTCGTGTCTACACAGATTGATGACATCACTTCAGCTGTAGCTGGTGTCAGTCCATCCTTCTTGATAGTAATTACCCCAAGGTCAATTGACTCTGAAGCTGCACTTGAGAGAATTGATGGCCTCCTCTGGTTTCCATGTGAAATGTCCGGTCTAAGCACACATTTTGCATGCCAGTCCTCCAGGCTGGTGTTGCTGTTGGGGAAGATTGTGGAAACCATTAGGAGGTGGAAACCTTGTAACGCGTATTCTTTCCTGCCAGCTGCCTGGGTCCCGTGCTGTCTCTGCCCCCAAATAACACACGAGACACTGTATTAATTATGAAGCTGTTGGCCGTTTGCTATGGTTTCTTAATGTCTAGCTCTGACTTAATTATTAGCCCATAATTATTAATATATATTTTTATAAGGTCTTATCTTACTGAGGAAGCAGCCTCACACGTCCTCCCTTCCTGGGAGATCACATGGCAATGCTACACTTGACTACATTTCCCAGAATCCTCCTCAGCTCCTAGAGTCCCACCTGTCTTGTTTCCCTATTGGCCAATGGTGCTTTATTTATCAACCAATAGGACAACATATACACAGAAGGACTTCCCCCCTCAGAGCCTTGCTGGGGGGAAATGGGTGACTTGAGGCAGGCCTTGAGATTTGATAGCTCTACCTGCTGTATGCAGAGGGAGTCCGTGTGTCTCGCTCTCCCAATTCAGTGCCGTCTCCACTGTGATGGAATATGTCTCTTCTTAAACTCTAAGTTAAACTGAGTCATTTTTCCTTTCAGCTGCTTTTGTTGGGTGCTCGGTCACAGTGATGAGAAAAGCAGCTCATCAGCCAAACCATCTCATCAGCAGAGAGGAAAAAAGTTGACCTCTGATGACTTTGTCTATGAGATGTGCGTGAAACTGATTGGCATCATAATACATATTTAATGTTTTTTAAATGAGGATGATGGGTCTGGAGAGATGGCTCAGTGGTTAAGGATATGTGTTGCTCTTCCAGAAGATCTGAGTTTGATTTCTGACATCTATTATCAGGTATTGAAAACCACCTTCTTCTCCATGGTATCTAATGCCCCCAATGGCCACTATGGGCACTTGCACTCATGGACACATAACCCACACAAATATGCATAATTAAAAATTTTAAACATCTTCAAGAAAATGAGGAGTGTTTGTTCCTCTTGTAACTGAATAGAGTGGAACAGCAATGACAGGAGGAGGCTGGGAAATCTGAGAACAGATGCTGTGGAGGAAGGAAATCCATATCCACCATAAAAAGAGCAATGTGATTTTGCAATGTAACTCTTGCTTAGCACTGAGAAAAGGAGCCTAATGACCAACTGGACCCTAAACAATAATCTTAATTTTATGTTTGGGCAGCTGGACACATTGCTCAGCAATGAGAGTGATGCTGCCCTTAGATAGGACCAGTTCCTGGCAGTTCCATCAGGAAGTCCCTAAGGGCCTGTAACTCTAGTACCAGCAGATCTCTCAAACCTTCTCCTGGCCTCTTTTGGAACCCACATACCTATGTGCATGCCCCCACACACACTGCAATGAAAGCAAAACCTTTAATAACACAACCCCTCTATTCAGAAGAACTTTTATCACTAAGTTTGAATGTCTTTTCATCAATGCACATTATAGCTAGTTCCACATAACACTGTTTTATATTAAAAACCAGCTCTGGCTTTTTTATCAAGCCTTTCATCTTCTAAGTCCTAGATCTCCTAATCACTTTCAATCAATAACTAGAAAAGTCATTACAGTGCCCACTTGGTGCTACGTGCTATTTATAAAGCATCTCCAGTAGCAGATCTCATGATAATCTCTTCAACTTTCTAGGATGCATGTATGGAATCTAGTTCAAAGCAATGTTTAGAAGGGGTCAGATTAGAAGCCATTCCATGTAACTCTAGGATGGAGGAAACACAGAGAAACAAAGTATCCACTTGATACCCAAGGAGCATTAAGACTCACCATGGGGTCAGATGACAGTGATGAAGTCTGGAGGACTAGACATGCAGGCTGAGGAAGTCTGTCAGGTTCTCCAGACAATAATGGGAGAGATGGAAGAGTCTTGCTTAAAGTAAGCTAGATATTACTGGCTTAAGAGAAGAGGGGGAATGGCAGTCAAATCTTGCCCTAGCAATAGGACAAGTCAGTAGTTTCCATAAGACTTATATCCAGTTGGGGGATCTGATATGCCAGTCACTTGCCTGTGACAAGTCAGCTCTGAGAAGACTCCATCTGGGCACTCTCCATACCATGCATGGCCATCTGGGCACACTCAGTCAGTGAGGCTGAGAACACCTAGTCATGGTCTGAGGCACTCCTGGGTTGGAGCAGGGCTGGCTGGACACAGACACACGGGAAGGAGGCTCCAGAGGTGAGGGCCTCATTCACTTTGCCTTGAGGTGGGTAACTGAAAGACTGACAGCCCTGAGCCAGAGGTTGGGTCAACCATCAGCATGGCTGCTACCTCTCTGCCATGATGTTTTCTGTTCCCAGGACTGAGAACCCTAAAGATCTCATGCAGTTGGTGCTCCCTGCAGTCTCTTCTCCTGCAGGAGAGGCATGAGATTATGTACTAAAACTGCATTAGTGACAACCCTAGTGAGAAGGATTTCCTGCATGGCCAGGGGCATGGAATTCCTTTGAACATGGTGGGTTTGTCATACCAGACATGGATTCCAATCTGTAGCCTCAATACCCAGGTTGGCCATCTACATGTGGCACCAACAGACCTGGTGAGGGTGGTCCTTCCCCCTAGTTGAGATAACTGGTAAAATTTCTAGAAAAGCTTTTACTTTCCACCAGTGATTCTAGACATTAGGCAGTGCTTCTCAGACCTAGACATATAAGGGACTACTCATATAATGATATTACATTAAATATGTTTGTCTCCTGTGACCTAATGTAAGGACTGACTTATGACCCTTGCAGGAAATATTCTTTAGCTTGCTAATTGTCCCCTTTCTTACAGTCAGAGCTAAGTTTGTGTTGTGTTAACGTATGCCTTTTGGGATCAACCAGTTCATGTGCACCTGATGTTCTACTTACAGAGTTGATCATAGTGATGAATTAAGAAATAGAGAGACAGATTTCAAGTTATGGGGAGTGTTAGAGGCCATGACACAAGATCCATTGATGTGTTGGAGTCAATACAGAGTTTTTCTGTGAAACTAGTTCATTTTAATCATGTAGGATATTTCAGAAGTTTGGTTTTGTTACATTTTGAATGAAATCACCTTTCATTTTCTGGTTATCAACCTACAGTGGAAGAGCAACTTGATTTGAGAAGCTCATAACCACAAGAGGCATCTTGTAAAGCCAGGGGAAATTGGCTACTTTGTCAAACCCATAAGGAAACACAAGGAGACAGTTTGTTAATTCATCTTCTTCTGAAGTCATTGTGAATATGAGTTCTCTGAAGAGGCCTCTGTTTGTTAATTACTCTTACCTTTAAATCATTGTGAGTAGAGGAGTTTGTGGACTCCACTACTACTAAGAAGCTCCCACTGCTCTGCTTGTAAACTGCAGTGTTCCTGGAAATTTTTCATTTACTGACCATGAATCATTATCTGAGGCATTGCTGGGTAGTCCTATCTTTGGCACTTCACAGCCTTAAGCTGGATTTTTCTCCCAGCACTGAAGCTGATGCTAATAATAGGGAACACTTGCACAGGTCATAGCAGTAATAGCTACTTGCAAGAGTTGGTTCTCCCATTGCACCATGGGGAACCCAGGGATCAAGGGCTGATCATCCAGTTTGAAGGAAAAACTGACTCTCCAAAATTGTACTCTGACTTCACCATAGCACATGTGTTCTCCTTCCACAGCCGACCCCACATGTGCACATGTAAATAAATGAAAGTCATTTTTAAAAAAATATATAATAAGTAATGAACTCATGGTGACCATTTCCAATGTTTTAAAAAAGCCACAGTGAAAAATAAAATTACACACAAGGGGCACAAATGGCAAGTCATTGCAGAATGTTGTGTTTTCCTGGGGATTTTCCATATCCCACAAGATTATAGCACAGTCTGGTTTCCTCTTGTTAGCTACCATAAAGAGCAGTTCAAAGTGAGTTTCTTCAAAATCCCTAACACTGTGTCTGTATCTCTAGACAAGGGCTTACAAATTGGATCACGGCTCAAAGATTTAAGTGTCCTTCGTGACTTTTTCTAAGAATAAGTTTCAGTTGGGAAATGTCAAGATTGAGGATTTATTTACTGGCAATCATCAGGAAGATCTCTGAGTGAAATAGTTCCTATAATACAACAGAACATTTTAGATATAAGCCTTTGATCTGTATTATTGAGTTACTGACATATGAACCAGCATGAATGACTATGGTGGGGGTGGGGAGATTGGCTTAGATGGCAAATTGCTTGCCATGCCTATAAGCATAAAGACCTTGCCTGGTTCAATATTCAGCACCCACACACAAGCTCACCAGTATTGCCCAGGATCAGGGAAGTGGAGGCAGGAGGATCTCTAGGACACCATCCTCTGGTTTCTGCACTCATAGACTCACATACGCATGTGTACACACACACAGACACACAGACACACACACACACACACACGTCATTGTTCTGATCTTTACAGTCCCAAGAAAGAAAAAGACAGATAATTTTGTGCTTCAAACAGATTTCTAGCACAGAAGCAAAAGTATGCATCATCAGTGTTTGCTGTCAAGGTGACCTAGGACATGTTCCCATTGTTTCTGAGCTGAGACCTCACCTTGGTCCATTTGGGCAAGCCAGTTACTGCAATCACTTCTGTTTATGGAACTATGCAGGCAGACCTGTGTAAACCCAAATTGATCAGTCATTTGACGGCATCTTTATTAGTTACCTTCCTTGTGGTTTTGACAAACCACATGACAAAAGGCAATTTACAAGGTTTATGTGAGCCCATGATTCACGAGTGTAACTGATAATGACAGGGAGGTGTGGCTTCAAGGGTCCAAAGCTGCTTGCTCACATCTCTGTAGATCAAAAATGAGAGACAGGAGAGGAAACAGGGCTAGAACATAAACCCCCATCCTGTGCCCCAGAAACTGACATCTTCCCTCTAGACATCCAGTTCCTGAAGTTTCTACAACCTTCACAAACATCACCAGCAGCTGGACATGAAGTGTCCAAACACATGAGTCTGTGTGCCTGTGGTCTGTGAGAAGGAAGGGAGGGAACATACATCAAACCATACCAATGTCCCTTGTATGCATGTCCAGACACATATAGCCATGTTCCGACTGACACGATTCCTTGTCCCAGCTGTCTGGCAAACAAGAATTACTTATCGCAGGTTGATTCACGGGTGAGTTCAAATCAGGTAAGATCGTCCTGATCACACTGCCAATAGATGATTCTCTTTCTGCTCCTACCGTTTACTTACCAACAGATCTTTAGACAATCGGTAGATTTTTCTCCATTTATCCTTAAGGAACATTTTCTTGGATTTCTTCAATTTAGCAGTATCCATTGAGAATCTACTTTCTTTGGATTTTTATACCTTTTGTTTGTTTGTTCACGTGTTTTGAGACAAGATCTCATGTAACCTAGACTGTCCTTGAGTTCTGCATGTCGCTGAGGCTGAACTTGAAGTCCTGGCACCCTTGTTACCAACTCTCCAGTGCTGTTGTTGTAAGAGTATGCCACCATGCTGACCTCCACTCCCCTCCGCCCCCATGTAAACTGTTAAACTTCCTCAGAACTCTGAGTGTTGAACTTACCTGAAATCTCGTAGATATTATCATTAGAAACATGACTGGTTGGTTGTCCAAGAGAAGTACATTTGTCCTAAAGTAACCTGCTGATTATAATTAATAAAAAGAGTGGGACATTGGAGGGGTGAGCAGATTAGAAACATGTAGATTGCATTTTACTTAAAAGAAATGTATATTTCTGAAAATTCTAAAGATTACTTGAGAGAAGGAAAATTCGTAATTGACCTGTGAGATATTTCAGGGCAATCAAGAATATTTCTGACACAAACAAGTGTATTGGGTATGGGGGAGCAAGGAAACAGTGTGTTCAAATGCCATTTGGCTGCACATTGAGTTCAAGGCTAACCTGAACTACATGAGACCCTGTCTCAACAATGCTTTTCCTACCAATTAAAAGGTGAAGATAGATTCTGTCCTCTAATTTAGTTAAGATGATGGTCATGAAAAAAGTAGCTTTTCTAGCTTTTCCTTTATTTTACAAATGCATTAGATTGTTAAAAGTCAGTGAAATTTTTTGTTTGCTTGTTTTTTTGGTTTTTGTCAAGACAGAGTTTCTTTGTGTTTTTGTGCCTTGGTTATCCTGTAATTATCTCTGTAGTCCAAGCTGATCTTGAACTCAGAGATCTGTCTGTCTCAGCCTTCCAAATGATAGGATTAAAGGTTTGTGACATCACCACCTGGTCTACAGGCTACACAGAGAAAATCTGTCTTGAAAAACCAAAAAAAATTATAAAGTCATTGAATTTATTGAAAAAATGAAATTTCATTCATTCATTCCATCATTCACTCAACAAACATATTCTGAATATTTTTGATGAGGCAGGCATTGTTCTAGAAATTAAGAGATAAGTAACTGAGCAAACTCAGTTCCTGCTGTTACTTAACTTAATATTTGGGGTGGGTCTGCCTACCTTATTACCCCTCGCCTGGAAACCCCTCGTAGACATGCTCAGTGATCTGTTTCTAAGGTGACCCCCAGTCCACTCCAGTTGACCATCATCACCATGCCTCACAGTAGACAACCAGGGGAAACAGCATGCCACCTTTACCCCCACCTAAGCTAACAGACTCCATGCTTCATTCAAAACACCTTCTGGAGAATTTGCTCATCTCATTGGTCGGAAAGTGGCTGTGGGTGTGGGGGCCTGAGTGTGCCACCATTTTCTGTAACTATGTGATACAGTTTTCTCACCTAGAAAATGCCAGTCTTTCACAAACAGGTTTGGGGTTCGGACTCTTGTCTTTTCCGGAGTATGGTTGACTTTGCAGTTTATGGAGTTCATCTCTTCTCCTTTGAGGCTCTTGGTACACTGTTTATCCCATTGCAGAAGCTAGGATGAGCTCTGCAGCAGTGTTTCTGCCATGAAGAAGTGAGATTTGGGGAGGTTAATTGACTTTCCTAATATCACACAAGTTGGTGGCAGAACCAGGGCACCTGTGTTTCAATCCAGTTAACACCAATTTTATTTGATTATGTCTGGCTGGGCTCTTCATTAAGTTTCTATGTTTCAGGTTATATAATTTAACCCTCAGAAAATCAAGTTGAGAGATTAATAAAAAATATTGTGATTTAGTCCTTTTGTTGTGGGATATAAAATATTAGTATATTATCAGGGCCCTCTAATGCAAATTACATTAACATAATAAGTACAGTATTTTAATCTTTTGGCATTCCATCAGTACATTTGAAATGGAAGGTATGATCTACTTAATAGCTTTGACTTGGAAGGACACATCCATCCAAATAGTACCCTGATTTAATTCTTTTTGCTTCACAATTATGTAATGCTGTAAGACATATCTAAAGAAAATTTGCCTTGTTTTGTGCTGACTAGTCATTATATATGGCCCATAGTAAGATTAATATCACCGGGATTTTGCAATTTATCAAGTTAATGATTCTTTTGCATTTTAAAACAGGTAGTTTAGATAAAATGCATAATGAATGGTTGTAAGAATGACAAAATACAAAAAAATACCCTGACACTGTATGATTTGAGTCTATGTTTCGGAAAGAAATCTCTTAACCATGTACTCAGGATGGTTGTGTTTTCTTTTGTTTTCTATAACATTTAAGTGATTTTGTTTTGAGATGGGTTCTCACTACATAGTCCTTTCTGACCTTGAACTCCCTCCTTTCTGACCTTGAACTCCCTAGGCAGACCAGGCTCACTTGGAACTCCCTATGTAGACCAGGCTGGCCTCAAATTCGTAACTTGTTCAGAGTGTCAGGATTAAAAGTGTATACCACCATGTCTAGCAACTTTTAGCACTCTATAATAATTTTACATAATTCATTTTTTTAAAGAAGAGATTCTTATTTTTCCCAACTACAACAAAAAACCATATACTAAGTCAAAAGGGCTAACTAGTTCTTCTCTGAACCAATCACAAATAGTTTCCCCTGAAGTAATAATAGTTTATAATTTTCTTTACATTCGGTATTTATTTTAAGGTCAAAGAAAAAGTTATGAAGACCTTTCCCATAGGCTTTCATTTAAGAAGGAATTATTAATAAAGGCTAAACACTTAAGAAGGTTCTCCCTAGCTAGCTGGCCAGAGTTCTTAAGAACCTTTGCTCATAGTGCTCCTTTAAGAGACAGCCAGAACAATTTCCCAGACATAGAAAACACGACATTCTACAAAGAAGCCTGGTGGCTTCATAGCCTGGCTTCTTCCCGTGGAAATAAGATCAGTCGAGTCTGACCAACCCATGGACTCAGAGGCTGCAGCATCTCTTTGGAGAAATCCAAGATGGGAGATAAAATAAGGGCAGGGTCAAGTGGGACTTCTTGTGGAAGGATAAAGGAAGAAAGCTCTCTGGGCAAAAATGAAAGCATCAAGGTTGTAAGGTTTTATTGTTTGCAGACCCTCATGCCTAAATCCTGCATTTATCTGAGAAGCCCTTGCTCAGTGTGTAGTGAGTGGGTGGTGTCTTAGTTAACTTTAACTGTCAACTTGACACAGTCCATAGTCATCCAAGTAAGGAGTCTCAATTCAGAAATTGAGATCAGACCGGATCAGACTGGCCTAGAAGGCAAGTCTGTGTGAGATTACCTTGCTAGTTTGTTGATTTAATTAGGAGGGTCCAGCTCACTGTGGGCACACCATTCTCTGGGCAGATTGCTCCGGGATGCGTTAAAAGCTAGCTAAGCATGAGCCGGGTGATACTGCAAGCAGCGTCTCTTAGCAGTTTATGCCATCAGGTTCCTGCCTTGAGTTCCTGCCCTGACTTCCCTCAGTAGACTATGAAGGGGAAGCGGGAAGTGGAAGAAACCCTTCCTCCCCTAACATGCCTGTGCTCAGAGCCTGTTACCATAGCAACAGAAGGACGCTCCATGTGGCTGTTGTTAATCCCAGATATAATTTTGGCAGCTGTTCCTCTTCATTTTCATTGTGACTCCCCATCTGATGATTTCTTCATCTTAGATTTGTTTCTTTGCATACTTGGCACGTCCCCAGTATAGGCTCAGAGAATCCAACTGAGACTGCATTTGGGGTCAGGATTTCTAGGTCCTCTGGCCCCTGCCCTTCTGCCAGAAGGGTCCCCAGCCACCTAATGATGCAGTCACAGCCTGTACCAGCAACCCATGTTTCATTAAGCTCCAGGCATAGTAACCCACACCTGCAATCCTAGTACTCAGAAGTACTAGGCAGGAATGTCAATAGTTCAAGCTCAGCCTCAGCTACACAGGGAGTTTGAGGTCAGTCTTAACTACAGGAGATCCTGTCTAAATGAATAAGTAAGTGCATGAACTCTGTGGATTGCTGCCCCCTGACACTTTACTTAAAAAGCCGACTGTCATATTGATCATCTGATCTCCCTGCCTCTCCCTTGTTTTCAGATTTTTATGGAATACCTTTTAGATTTAAGAACAATTTATGTGTGTGCCTGTTTTGCCTGTCTGTGCACCATGTGTGCGCCTGATGCTTTTGGAGGTCAGAAGAAGGTGTTGGGTCCCCTGGTTCCCCCACCTGATGCATGTTAGCTGCATAGAATCTAAACCAGACCTGGGGTAACAACGTTTGTCACATAAGCCCACTAACCTGAACTGGAACCTTGAAACCTGTAGCGGAGAGAGAAAATGCACAGTGATGATGATAATAATAACATTTAAGAGAAAAATAAATAAAATCCAGAAAGACAAATGAAACACAGTAAAATGCTTCCACTTGGCTGACAGCAACACTCGAATGGGCAAGCACACCTCCTCCTCTATCCATAAACCGAGATGCTGAGAGCCTCCTTCATCAGAAATCTTATAATGGAGTAAGTTAGCAGAGACATGACTGGTGTTCAGATATGACAGGAGAACATAAGATGAGGCAGCACACGACATGTGACTGTTTAAGAAAACTCCAGGCAAATGACAAACAATTCTCCATCCTTTCTAAGGCACCTGGACAATGCTCCCTCCATCCAGAAAGATCATTTTCCTTGCCTGAGTCCGTGCTCTCGGTGTACCAGCAAGAGGGGATGCAGCCATCATTTCTTATTTGAAGACACTTTTGACACTTGCATTTTACTTTTAATTTTTACAAGTGATTTCTGATTCCTTAAGGTTCCCAATGAATGGATGGGAAAGAAAAGCAGAAGTTGTCATCAGTCAGCAAAGTCTATGGCTTTTGCTTTTTAATCTTGTATATTTGCAGAATGAATGCTGAATAAAAATAATTTTAAAGGAAGGTTTCATATGAAGACTATTAGGTATAAATATTTATACAACCAACCCTTAGAAGAAACTATGTGTTTGAAATTAAACTTTTGGCTTCAAAAAGCACAATCTCTTTTAAAAGTTTTAAATTTTTTCTTTTATGTGTATGAGTGATTGCCTGCATGATATACATGTGTGCCACATGCGTGCGTACAGAAAAATGCATCAGGTCCCCTAGAACTGAAGTTATACACAGTTGTGAGAGTCCGTCTGAATTGAAGAAACTGAACCTGGGTCCTCTGCAAAAGCAGAAAGTGTGTATAACTACTGAGCCATCTCTTCAGCCCCAAGTTTTGACATTTTAATCAACCTAAGTAGTCACTGGAATCAGAAAATTTGGCTACTTTCAAGCGTGTGTGTGGGTTACCTATTTTTTCTTTCATTGTCAGGGAAATATATACATATATTTAAAAAAAAACTATCCATGGAAAGGTTGTTTGGAGATAAGTGAAGCTCGTCAGGAGGAGTGTCATAGGAATATTTCACCAGTCAATTAACAGGTTGACAGCAAGCTTTGGTTAGAGTTAGGGAGAATGGCAGCCATCTCCATAATACAGCTGTGATTGACAATGAACTTCTCACAGAAGTCATTACTGCCAACTCTCCTTTGGAGATGAACCGTCCATCCCTGAGGGTACCAGACTGCAGCCAGCAGAGCATTTTGGTCTTGATAATTAAGCTAACTAGCCAGTCATGTGGGGGCACAATCTGGAGTGTCTGCAATTAGCCTTCATGTTTGAGAGCAATATCCTTCTTACATTCTGCTCTTCAGTCTGGCACCTCAGGGTCTCAGATTGTTTCCAATGTTCCCAGCTTGCTCCACCTAAATCGCCTTGTAACATACAAAAGAAGACACATATTGTGATGGGTCTGACTTAGGATTTCAGGGACTGAGTGGAATGACAGCCAGTCAACAGTTAGGCTAAAAGAATATAGATATGGAGAGTATTGTAAATGATTTCTCTTTGGAAGGTAATGATAATTTCCTTGATTATTTTGTGTGATTGTATATCATTTAAAATAACTTTGTGTGTGTGTGTGTGTGTGTGTGTGTGTGTGTGTGTGTGTGCACGCAAGAGCACATGCCATGGAACATCAGTAGAAGATGGGGAACTACTTGTGGGAATCAGTTCTCTCCCTCTCTTTTTTTTACCATGTGGGTTCCAGGAATCCAACTCAGGCCATCAGTGTTGGTGACAGGCACCTTCAGCCACCAAGCCCTCTCACAAGCCCTGAGTATGCATCATACTTTTGAAGCTTGTCCCCTTAGCAAGAAGTTAGGCACAAAGACTACACTTGGAGCAGCCTCCCCAGAGACTAAACATGGTCCTTCCTACCAAAGATTTAGCTTTGTCTGTTTGGAGAAATCCAAGATTAGAAGGTAGATTAACTTTTGTAGTAGTGAAGAGTCAAGCCATGATTTTCCCACAGAGCTATCCAAGTCGATTATCTATCCATCTCAGAATCATGCCTTTCACAGGGCTAGATGACTTGGTGTGTGTGTGTGTGTGTGTGTGTATTTCCTTGTGGTAATAAAGAAATGATTGACTAATGTATGCTTCCACGAACTGAAGCCATAACAAGCCAGCCAGATGTTTCCAGCTGAGCCCAGCCCACAGATGCTATTACCTCATGATCCCCTCCTTAATCTGGGGATTACCTGGATCAGCCAAGTGGGTGAAATATCAGTGTCCTCTGTCCAACTGACTGCTTGGTAAAGAACTCTCCCAGTAAGGCTGGAATTGGGGAAGGAACGGGGGAGGCGGAGCTGTTGTCTGGCATGGAAACCTTCTGAAGGACATTATCAGGGCTGTTTGTTTTCCTTGCCTTTGGATGTGGTTCTTGGTGAGGTCAAAGCAATGGAATGAGAGTGTAGTGGGTGCAGATGTCCGTGAAGCTGTTGCCACAGCTGGCCTCTGAGAGTGGGCGGTCCTCGAAAGATGAGCCAGTGGGGAGGCCTGGTGACATGAGACATCTGCCACAATGGGAACGGGCTGAAACAACTGTCTTTGAAGCTTCCCCTCTAGTGAGGAGGGGGCGTGATCTTTATGGTGGGAACGAAAGATGTAGATGTTGGCAAGCAGATGGCTTCGGGCTTGCTGTTAAGTGTGTGGAAGAAAACAGAAGTGTATGTTGAAAACCTCCGGTACTAGTCAAACGCCCCATTCTGCTGAAAGCCGTCTGCTGATTCCTTTCCTAACGCATATGCAATCTGTGGGGAAAGGGAGGGGATGCTTAGAGAAACGGGTGGGAGAAAAACCTGATGGGAAGAAACCATTCCGAATATTTTTCTCACATTGAACTCTCTTACAGCAGGGTAATGTTGGCTCCAGACTGAGAGGTCAGGAACACATTTGCAGTCAGTCCTTGCTGGTATACCGGTAGCCTTGTGTCATTTCTGTAGAGTATTAAAAAGAAACTTGATTTGTTTCACTTACATGTATGTATGTCTCTGTGTGTGCATGCATGTACTGGTGGAAGTCAGAAGAAGATGTCTGGTCCCCTGGAGCTGGAGTTACATGCAGTTGTGAGTTGCCTGGGAACTGAGCCTGGGTCCTCACAGGAGCAGTGTATGCTCTTAACTATTGATCCATCTCTCCAGCCCTGCTTTAAAGAAATTTGGTAAATCAATACAAAGACCATCACTCACAGGCCACATGATTCAGTTCCCATTGGAGGTATTTGTCTTCAAGGCATATTATGAAATAATACAATCACTTACTGGACCACTTCTGAGAGAATGGTGTGCATTTACTTTATCACTCCGCCTACCTGTGAAAATAAATTCTAAGCCACAAAACTGGCATATACTCGTATCTGAAACCTTCATTTCCAATGTAATTTTCTACAGGAGAGAATTCTTTGCAGTGGATTGATCTGGTAACTAGTCAATGCTGAAGATTAGTGGCCCACACATTTCCACATGGTCACAGGAGTGCCCTGTTACTGTTGGGCACTATGTGACGGTATGGCATTGGGCAACTTTTGTCCCCATTCTCCCTTCATTCTGAAGTAACAAATGTGGGGTCCCCTGAAGGTGGATCTGAGGAGTATGTTGATGACAGAAGTTCTGTCCTACCTGTTCCCACGGCTGTTTAGCCCAAGATAAACACACAGAGACTCATAAATTTGTAAACTGTTTGGCTGATGGCTTAGGTTTCTTACTGGCCAGCTCTATCTTAATTATTAACCCATAACTATTAATCTATGTATTTCTACATGGCCTTATCTTACCAATGAGTGCCCGGAGACCTATCTTCCCAGTAGCTACATGGTTTCTCCCCCACAACTCTCTGTCCTCCTCTTCCCAGCATTCTCCTTGTCTGGTAACCCTACCTGTACTTTCTTCCTGGCTGGTGGTCAATCAGTGTTTTATTAAACCAATAAGAGAAACATATATTCACAGAATGCAGACAAGACCCCCCCATCAGTATGCATTAGTTATCTATGTCCAATAGCAAAAGGGCTCAGAAAATGTGAAATGGGTGTGGTTTTGCTCCTTTGGGTCTGCTTGCTTATGTCTTTGGCTGGCCCTATTCTACATTCAGAAGACAGCATTGACTTAGGGACCTTTTAACAATCATACCAGTGGATACAGCCATGAATGCAGAGGTATATCACCAACAGCAACTGGACACGTGCTGATGAGAGACCCAGTTTCAGCAAACAAACACAGCAACAATAAAAAAGTTACTTGTGGAAAAGGACAGAGTTTACATTTTTGCAACTGACTGGTTATCAAAAGGAACACATAAATATCTCTAAGATAACAAAAGCCTTCTGGTCCTTAAGTTAAAACTGAAAGGAGAGCTAACAAGATGGTTAATAATCAAATGAAGAATCCTGGCAGAAGCAATGCAGTAGAAAATTAATTCTGGAACTGAAGGTAATGTAAAGTTTTGGACCTGAGTTCGAATCCCAGGGTCCACATGGTGGCTGGCGCTTGTGAGTCAAGTACCAAGAGGTAGAGACAGATCCCTGGTGCTCAGGGTCCAGCCAGTCTTGGCTGCTTGGAAGGCTGAGGCCAGTGAGAGACTCTGCCTTAAAAAAAAAAAAAAACAACAAACAAACAAACAAAAGAAGGTGACACTACCAGAGGAGCAATGCTGAAGTTCTTCTGGAGACCCCACACACAATTCACACAAATGTATGCCACACGCCTATACATGAACATACACACAAGAAGAAAATCCACTCTGAAGCATGGCGGAGAGGACGCAACACTTGACAGACTGTCCTGTGAGGGCACAGACACTGGGTCCTTCTCGGAGAACAGAATTGGACCTCTGAGGCTGGACTTGACCTGAGGAGATTCCCCACTAAGTCGCACATCCAATCTGGCCCTGGACCACACTGTAAGGGTTCAGGAGTTAGCACTATTGAGAACATTCTGTTGGATAAAGAAAAGTTAAGAGCTGGTGAGATGGCTCAGCATGGAAAGGCACTTGCTGTGCAACCTGAGGCCCAGCGTTCTCTCCCTGGAGCCAACACAAAGATGAGAGGAGAAAACACACACCACTAAATGTCCTCTGGCCCCACGTGAGCTCCGTGGTTCCTGTGTGTCCCCACCCCGTAACACACATGCACAAATTAAAAGCAAACAGTAAAGCAGGCATCTGGAGAGATGGCTCTGTGGTTTGAATGCCCTGGCTGCTCTTGGAGGACACACATGGAGGTGGCTTACAACCATCTGCCGCCACCGGCACTTCCTGCCTTCTTCTGCCCTCCGTGGGCACTGCACACATGTGGTGCGCAGACATGCATTTGGGCAAAACACACATAGACACAAAATAAAGATTTACAAAAGCAGTGCTTTTTAAAAAGAAAAAGGAAAGTTAGATTCCTGTGCTGTCTTATAGACAGTGGCAATAAAAGGAAAAGGAAACCACGCAAATGAGGTTCTGCTGCAGCTACAGGAAAGGAGACTCCGGAGAGTTGCCACAGAAGGGCAGCGCTCACCTCACTGGTGACCGCCTCGACATGAGCTGGCATCTCCATAGGGTTTTAACGGATTGGATTTGATCTTAGGGTGTGCCCACTCCACTATGCTGTTTTCTCTTTGAGTACAGGTTCCATCATCAACTATGAGTACAGTGAGTTTGAGACAGGTAGACCACATCGACCCTGATGCAGAGGACACTTTCACGGAAAGCAAATGAGCTGTTTAGTCTGATCGTGACTTTCCACCCGCGTCCTTATGTCTTGTTGAATCTGTGCCATGAACCAGATGGGTTCTTACAACTTTCTTAAAGGAGACTGGACACAGCCCAGAAATGTCCTCCCAGGAACCACAAAATAAAGTACATTTTGTAGCAATTTGCAAGCCAAGAAATTGCTACTTTCCTAGTAATAGCTGCTATAGAGGTGCCCTGTGACATATTTAAGCTCCTTATATCATAAACAATGGCTATCAGGTGGTGGGGAGCTTTTCCCATTGATCACCCCTGTGAGCTGAGCAGGAAATTCCCAGGCTCATTCAGCAACTGTCCATCACCATGTTGAAATTGCTACAGAGTCAGAACTTCAGGCCAATTTGTCAGCAAGGGAAGCTGTTAATGAGGAGAGATATGAGACATCTCACAGTCTTAAGCGCTGGGTAAAGTCAGATAAACATTTTACTAGACCAAAAATGCAGTCCATAAATATTCACACGTCCACTGGGAATCATTTTTGCTTCATCATTTCTGAGAAGATGGGTTCAGACTATTGCATCTGATAAGCATTTGAAACTTCCAGTGTGTTGGAAATCTGCATGGAGGTCTACAGAGTGATTGCTTGCTGGCAAATGGAGCACAGACCATTTCGTTTTTCATTCATGGCAAAGATCAGCAAGAATTTCCAACTGCTGTGTGATTATTAAGCCTGTCTACAGCACCAGAAAGACATGATAAGCAAACAGAAGCATCTGGGGCTGGGGCATGACTGTGTTTGTAAAGGGATTGGTACTCTGAAGGCTGAACACTTGTGTTTAATCTCCAGAAGTCACACACAAAAAAACAGGGCATGGTTCTGGAGAGGCAGAGATGGGGGACCCTTGGGGCTCTCTGATGGGTCAGTCCCCCCTCCTCTGCAACCTTCAAGACAGTGAGAGAACCTGTCTCCAAAAACAAGGTAGACAGCAGATAAAGAATGAAACAGAAACAGATCTAAACAGAGAATTCACAACAGATGAGTCTCAAATGACTGAAAGACATTTAAGGAATTGCTCAACACCCTTAGTCATCAGGGAAATGAAAATCAAAATGATGCTGAGATTCCATCTTACACCTGTCAGAATGGCTAAGCCACTGATGACAGTTTATGCTGGAGAGGATGTGGAGTAAGGGGGACATTCCTCCACTGCTGGTGGGATTGCAAACTTGTGAAGCCATTTTGGAAATCAGTATTGTGGTTTCTCAGATTACTGGGAGTCAATCTACCTCAAGATCCATCTATACCACTCTCGGGCATGTACCCAAAGGATGCACACTCACACCACAAGGACACTTGCTCAGCTATGTTCATAGCAGCTTATTTATAATAGCCAGAACCTAGAAATGACCTAGATGCCCCTCAACCAAAGAATGGATAAAGAAAACATGATACATGTACACAATGTAATATTACTCAGCGGTAAAAAAACAATGACCTCATGAAATTTTCAGTAACATGGATGGAACTAGAAAAAAAATCATCCTGAGTGAGGTAATCCAAACCCAGGAAGACAAACACATTATGTACTCACTCATAAATGGATATTAGATGTAAAGCAAATGATAACCAAACTACAATCCACAGCTCCAAAGAAGCTAAGTAACAAGGAGGACCCTAAGAGGGAGACACATGGATTGTCCTGGGGAGGGGAAATAAATGAGATCTCCTGGGTAACCTGGGGATAGGGGTTAGAGGTGAGGAAATGGGGGTGAGAGCATGAGGGGATGGATGGGTGAGTTGGGGGAGGGCCCAAGAGGATAAGCATTGACAGAGATATCTTGATAGAGGCAGCCATTATGAGTTTAGGGAGAAGCCTGGTGCTGGGGAAACTACCAGGAATACACAAGCATGACCTCAGCTAAGACTCCTAGCAGTAGTGGAGAGGGTGCTTGAACTGACCTCCTCTTCTAATCATACTGGTGACTACCCTAATTGTCATCATAGAACCTCCTTCCAGTAATTGATGGAGGCAATGCAGAGATCCACAGCCAATCACTTGGCTGAGCTCTGGGAATCCAGTCAAAGACAGGAATGACATGAGCAAGACCATAAAGGGGAAACCCACAGAGACGGCTGACCTGAGCTTTTGGGACCTCACAGACTCTGGACCAACAACTGGGGAGCCTGCGTGGGACCAAACTAGGCCCTCTGCATGTGGATGACAGTTGTGTGGCTGTTTGTGCAGCTCCTGGCAGTGGGAGCAGGATCTATCCCTGGTGCATAAGCTGGCTTTGTAGAGCCCACTCCTTACGGTGGGATGTCTTGCTCAGCCTTGATGTGGAGGCAGGAAGGCGGCTTGGTCCTGCCTCAACTTGATGTGCCAGGCTTCATTGACTCCCCATGGGAGGCCTTACTCTTTCTGGAGAGTGGATGGAGGATAGGGTAGGGCAGAAGTGGGGGAACAAGAGGAGGGGAGGGAGGGGGAACTATGGTTGAAATGAAGATGAATTAAAAATTAAAATAAAAAGAATTGAACCCAAGGCTGTCCTCCCACTTCCACATTCAAGCAATGCAGGCATGCACACACGCACACATGCACACACACTAAACATTTACACACACACATGCACACACACTAAACATTGACACACACACTAAACATTTAGACACACACATGCACACACACTAAACATTTACACGCACACATGCACACACACTAAACATTTACACTGCAAAAGGAGATGCCTTTTGGGTATGCTGGATGGGTGAGGCTTCATGTTGATTAAGTCATTGATTACAAGACTGCTTTTTATTTCAGTTGAAGCTTCCTGCCCAGCTTTTGAGTCTGGTCCTTAAAATCACTAGAGCCGTGGGTACAAGCACATACTTCCCCTCGTTTTGTCCTTCAGCACCACTAACCAAGCAGCTGTTGCAGGAACAGGCACTGTACCATATTTTGGATATTGTAAAGGATTCCAGTGACCTAGTGAAGAGTGCTTACTGCTCTTCAAGAGAACCAAAGCTCAGAACCCAGCACGACTGCCCATAATTCCAGCTGCAGAGGATAAGATGCCCTCTCCTGGCCTCTGTGGACATGACCCACAAGTAGCATACACACACACAAGACATTGATACAAATAAAAAATACAAAAGGAAAACCTTCCCAATGGAATGGTCTAAAAAATACTTAATGGGATCAGTTCTTACAAGCAGGGGTATAAGTTTAATGATACAAGCACGAAGATTTCTATTGCATATTTAGTCAATAAAACCATTTAATCACTGCATCCCAGAGTCCCAATCTCTCAGCTTTCCATCAATAACTTAATATATTTGAAAATCACTTTGTTCTATTATTATTATTTTAAGGCTTTTCTACTTAATGAGTACAAGTGTTTTGTCTGTCTGAGTACTATATGTGTGCAGTGGTACCCACAGGAGCCAGAAGAAATCATTGGATACCCTAGAACTGGAGTTAGGGACAGTTGCAAGTCACCATGGCGGCACTAGGAACCACACCCAGGTCTTCTTCAGGAACACCAAGTGCTCTTGGTCACTGAGCCACCTTTTCAACACCTGTTATATTGTTTTAGGGACTCTGGTTAAAATACCAGCAGCTACTCCTCGTCATGTTTTCTGAGCATGTCTAAAGGATCATTAAAGAAAAGGGCAGGGCACTGTTGAGATACCTAATTGTATGTGTTACTTGCTTTTGAGAAATACTTGAGCGTGACATGTTTACTTCATATTCACACTCAAAATGTCTGTATTATACTAATGGGTACTTAACTAATAAAGAAACCTTTATTCACACTTGAGCAGACAAGGAGTATATAATGAGGATTCTTTATAAGGGGGTGCCCATGGCTAAAGCTAATTTGGTTTTAGTATCTTTTAGTATTATATTCAAATTCTATGCTTTCAGCTAAAAACCAACCTGAATGTTTGATTTGTGGGTAGAAAAAAAAACACTATATGTTTATAACTAATAGCCTCTCTTTGATAGACTATGTGCCAAATTTTCTCCACTTGCTGTTTAACAGTGGGTGCTGTATCCCTCTTAAAGAGCATCAGAGCCAGGCATACTGACTTAGATCTAAAATCTGAGGACTTCAGAGGTGGAAACAGGAAGATCATGAGTTTTTCTTCAGTCTCTGCTATGGAGAAAGTTTGAGCCTAGACTGGGCAACATGAGACTCTGTCTCCCAACAGACAAACAACCCCCGACCAAGTTTCAAGAGAAATAATTAGAGAGGGGCTAGAATCTGACTGTATAGATAGGAGCACTTGGAGTGCAAGCAAGCATGAAGACCACGAAACCCCCAGGAAACAATCCAGGCCTGAGCATTTGCCTACAACCCCAGTGCTATGTGGGTTACAGATAACAAGGTCATTCGGGTTTCTGGCCTCTAACCCAGATCCAGGTTCGATGACAGACTGTTTCTCAAGGGAGTAAGATGGAGCATGATAGAGCAGGACACCCGACATCCTCCTGTAGCCTCCACATGTGTGCACGTAGGCATGCTCACCCACCCACAAGTATGCACATCTGCACACAGCACACACGCCACCCTCGGACACATGGAAATAAATAAATAAACAAGCAAGCAAACAAATAAATGCAAAATGAATTAAAACAAACTAAAAGGGATCTCATGGCTTACCATGATACTCCAGGTAGTTATCTAAACATTGTTAGCCTTAATTCCTGAGTGAATGGAATCCTATTCAGAAAGTCCTTCCTACATCTACATCCTGTTGGGTACTGCCAACGATTTCTTCTAGAAGTTTCAGTGTTTCCAGTTTTATGTTGAGACTTTGATACATTTGGAATTGATGTTTGTCTGCAGTGATAGGTATAGGTCTAATTTCGCTCTTCTACAGACAGACATCCAGTTTTCCCAGTACTGTTGTGAAATGTTAGTTTAAGATATATTACATTCCTTTATGCTGTGGAATATTTGTCCAGTGATGCAAAGATATGTTTTTGTAGCATTTGTTTAACTCTGTAAAGCTTTGTTACTCTGCCTGTCTAAAACAACCAATTGGTCCAATAAAGAGCTGATCAGCCAATAGCAAGGCAGGAGAAAGGATAGGCAGGCCTGGCAGGCAGAGAGAATAAATAGGAGGAGAACTCTGGAAGGAGGTCGAGGAGTGAGAGAAGAGAGAGGACACTAGGTGACAGTCACCCAGCTACATTGCAAGCCATTGAGTAAGAAGTCAAGAAAGGTATAAAGAATAGAGAAAGACAAATGTCCAGAAGCAAAAGATGGATGGGATAATTTAAGTTGAGAAAAGCTGGCTGGAAACAAGCCAAGCAAAGGCTGGGCACTCATAAAAAAGAACAGTCTCTGTGTATTAATTTGGGAGTTGGGTGGCAGGTCCCCAAAGAACCAAAAGAGTAATAAGAGCTAACTGCACAGTACCGTTTGTTGTCCTTTCTCTTGTGAACATTTTTGGTATCTTCATCAAATAAGAAATGGATGAAATCGCATGTCCTCAGGTTTGGGTCTTCTGTTTTGCTTCATTAATCTACATGTTTGATTTTCTGCTACCACCACCACGCTGTTTTTATCACTGTGGCTCTGTAATGTATCTTGAGATCTAAGGAGGTAATTCTTCCAGCATTGGCCTTTTTACTTAAGACTGCTTTGGAAATCTGGGATCTTTTGTGTTTCCATATGAGTTTTAGGATTTTTCTTTCTGTTTCTGTGAATGATGTCTTAAGGGTTTCCGTTTGGGATTGCATTGAATGCCATCCTGATTATGTCTAATTTTGTCCAATGTCAGGAAAGAGAAACTGAACTCTTGTCTACCACATTTTCAAAATAATATACAAAATAAATTTGAACCCAAGAGAAAACACACATAACCATTAAAATTATAAGTCGTCTTGGCTATTTTTCTGAAGTATAGAATCTGGCAAGTGCATACAAGTTGCATCACAATAAGATGATAATGTTAGCTGTTAACTGTAGGAATCATGTACTGGATGTCAACTTTGTACCCGTATCTTGAAATGATTTCTGTACTGTATAATTGGAGCCTACATGTATGGATGTATTATATGTTCATACACACATACTTACATACATATATAGCCAAATGATGTCTGGGGATTAATGGTTTTGGGGATAATTGTTCATTAGAGATGGTACCAATGAGGGCAAGATGGGAGGCTGAGGCAGACCTACTCGGTGAATTTCCAGACCAATGAGATACCCCATTTCAAAAGCTGGAAGACACCCAGGGCTGACACCTTAGGCTGTTCTCCGACATTGACACTCATGCTATATACATACACACCCACACTTACTCATACACCCACAGCATGAGCACATACATACGTTTACACATATTTTTGGATATATGTCTGATCGGCTGTGCGCTATGTGTGATGTGTGTTTGCAGGTACCTGTGATGGCCAGAGGAGGGCACCAGATTCTCTAGAGCTATAGTTACCTGTAGTTGTGAGCTGCCCTTCATAGTTGCTAGGAAACAAACTCAAGTCCTCTGCAAGAGCAGCAAGTGCTCTTAACCACTGAGTCTTCTCTCAGCCCCCCCCCACGTTTTGGTTTGAATTTCTGTTTACTCACGGTTCTTCCAGTAAACAATTATAGTGCATGCACATTAAATGATGTACACTGTGCTTTGGAAAGCACTCTAGACACAGAACAAAAGCCCACGAGGTGCAAAGATCATATGGGCCTGGAGATGTGGCTCAGTGAACCTGCATTTGGGCACCCAGAACCCACACACAGAGACCTGGTGCAAGCACTTTTAAACCGAGCAATCAGGAACTCTGGTCAATGCTAAGCATTCTCTAGTCTAAATGAAAATTAGTGCTAGAGGCACGGGAAATGGCTTGCACTTTTGATACCTACTGCACACGGTGCCTGTCTGTACACATTGCTGCAGGTGTGTGATTCGATGCTGCTCTCTTTTAAGGTGCACTCTTGGGAGAAAGGGTTCAAGAACAATAAATGGGAGGAAGGAGTCTAAGATTCCTGGGGCTGTGCGGCTTCCAGATCATCACGGTTGTTTACCACCCCCATGTCCTGTTGGTGTTTGTTTGTAGAAATTACTGTGAAACATTTGTACAGTAGAAGGCTACCATGCCTGCCTTATCCTTTTGGATTTCAAAGTAGACTTTGGAAAATCATGCTGCCCCTCCAATTTGGTTGTAAATTTATCACAGTATTTGAAGGTTAGTGGTTGTCCCTGCATATAGGAAATGGTTCTTGATGCCTCTAATTCTTTCCTAACAACAGTCCTTTAAACCCTGTTTTTGTTTCCTGTCCCTGTGATAAAACACTATCACCAAAAGCAACTTATGGAAGAAAAAGTTTATTTGGGTATACAGCTCCAGAGGGCTAGGAGTCCACAGTAGTGGCAGGCGTGGCAGCAAGGGGTGGGCGTGGCAGCAAGGAGAGGGCGTGGCAGCAAGTGGCAGGCGTGGCAGCAAGGGGCGGGCGTGACAGCAAGGGGTGGGCGTGACAGCAAGGGGTGGGCGTGGCAGCAAGGGGAGGGCGTGACAGCAAGGGAAGGCGTGACAGCAAGGGGAGGGCGTGGCAGCAAGGGAAGGTGTGACAGCAAGAGAAGGGCGTGACAGCAAGGGGAGGGCATGACAGCAAGAGAAGGGCGTGACAGCAAGGGGAAGGCGTGGCAGCAAGGGGAAGGCGTGGCAGCAAGGGGAAGGCGTGGCAGCAAGGGGCGGGCGTGACAGCAAGGGGAGGGCGTGGCAGCAAGGGGAGGGCGTGGCAGCAAGGGGAGGGCGTGGCAGCAAGGGGAGGGCATGACAGCAAGGGGAGGGCGTGGCAGCAAGGGGAGGGCGTGGCAGCAAGGGAAGGGTGTGACAGCAAGGGAAGGGCGTGACAGCAAGGGGTGGGCGTGGCAACAAGGGGAGGGCGTGGCAGCAAGGGGAGGGCGTGGCAGCAAGGGGAGGGCGTGGCAGCAAGGGAAGGCGTGACAGCAAGAGAAGGGCGTGACAGCAAGGGGAAGGCGTGGCAGCAAGGGGCGGGCGTGACAGCAAGGGGAGGGCATGACAGCAAGGGGAGGGCGTGGCAGCAAGGGGAAGGCGTGGCAGCAAGGGGAAGGCGTGGCAGCAAGGGGAAGGCGTGGCAGCAAGGGGCGGGCGTGACAGAAAGGGGAGGGCGTGGCAGCAAGGGGAGGGCGTGGCAGCAAGGGGAGGGCATGACAGCAAGGGAGGGCGTGGCAGCAAGGGGAGGGCGTGGCAGCAAGGGAAGGGTGTGACAGCAAGGGAAGGGCGTGACAGCAAGGGGAGGGCGTGGCAGCAAGGGAAGGGTGTGACAGCAAGGGAAGGGCGTGACAGCAAGGGGAGGGCGTGGCAGCAAGGGAAGGGCGTGACAGCAAGGGAAGGGCGTGACAGCAAGGGGAGGGCGTGACAGCAAGGGGAAGGCATGACAGCAAGAGAAGGGCGTGACAGCAAGGGGAGGGCATGACAGCAAGGGGAGGGCGTGGCAGCAAGGGGAGGGCGTGGCAGCAAGGGGAGGGCGTGGCAGCAAGGGAAGGGCGTGGCAGCAAGGGGAAGGCGTGGCAGCAAGGGGAGGGCGTGACAGCAAGGGGAAGGCGTGGCAGCAAGGGGCGGGCGTGACAGCAAGGGAAGGGCGTGACAGCAAGGGGAAGGCGTGACAGTAAGGGAAGGGCGTGGCAGTAAGGGGAGGGTAGCTAAGTCCTCACACATGAAGCAGAGAGAGCTAACTGGGAGTAGGTAAGGCTTTTTATAAAAACGTCCACCCCACTGATGTATTTTCTCCAGCAAGGCCACACCTCCCGAGCCTCCTCCAGACAGAACTGAGAGCTAAGTGTCAAATATCTGAGTGCGGGGTGGGCGCGTTCTCACTCGAACACTGCAGATTCCATCCTCGGCTCTCTCCAGGCCCCGCTCAAACCAAAACACAAAACAAGACACAGAAACAGACAGCATCAGCATTAGTCATTCACTACTGCAGTCAGTCATTCACTACTGCAATCAGTCATTCACTACTGCTGTCAGTCATTCACTATAGCTGTCAGTCATTCACTAGTCATTCACTGCTGCTGTCAGTCAGTCACTATTGCAGTCAGTCATTCACTATTGCTATCATTCATTCACTTTGCTGTCATTGATGTGAACTATTCCCAAGTTGCTCCTGTTCTCTGTACTTCACCTTATGTATACTAAAAATAGTTTGGTATATATAAATTCCAAGGACATATTTGTTCTAAAAATATTATAGTGACAGAAAGACAGAATCAAATTGAGGACAAAATAGAGATTGACCTTCAGCTACGTTTTTAAAAGTTATGTTTAATGGTTCCTATTTAAAAACCCAGTTGTGTAAATCACATTATAGTGTGAGCCATTCGTGTCTTGACATGAAACACTCGGAGGAGGTAAAGATGCCGGGGTCACCAGACTCCTTCCTTTGTTTCCTTTAGGCCAAGGGGTTTTCCTAATTCATGCTTTCCATCTTTCCTTTGACTTAAGCACCCCTGTGATTTCAGACAGGAGGCTTACGTGGATGCCATGTAGGAAGGGCTCTAAAATGGCCACGTGGAAGCATGCAGGCCAAGCAAGGAAAATTGCCCTACCTCACCTCTGCGCGATACAGGTTTGCCTGTTTGAATTTGCTGTGAAATGACGTGATGATTCATAGCTAAAGGCCCATGTCCTGTGACAATGGGAAAGCGGCATGAATGAAGGGCATTGCTTGTCTCCTGTTTATCACTAGAGATGGCCCAGCAGTCATTTGCTGCTCTCCCAGAGGACCTGGGTTTGGTTCCCAGCTAAGTCCAAGTTTTGTGTGCCCTCAATGGAAGAGCCTGCCCATGTTTTGCTGGGCATGAAAACTCCTATGATTTAATTGGGAACTGAATGGTCTTTCAAAGATTTCAAATTTATTTCAAATTCTAGCAGAGGCCAATAGCAAAGGTGTTTTCTGACCTTCAGTTATAGATATCAAAGCCCACAGCTGCAGCAATAATGGAGACAGAGCCCAGCACAGCCACCCACAGCCAGCCGGAAGTGTCCCCTGCCTTGTAGGGACATTCACTCAGATAAAGCTGGTCCTTGACTACACTGTAGAAAGAAATCCCAGGAGGAGCTGGCTTATTACCAAGAACTTTAAAGAGTATCCGCAACATAAAAATTGAAGTTTTAAAAATAAGCAGGAACACGTGAGCCAATTTCCTTAATATTTTTCTTTATCATAGAAGAACTTCCCTTTATAGATGAAGTTATAAGGAAGTTTTGTAAAGTGTGCTGTTTATGACCTATGGTTAGAGTACAGAACTGATGCGGATAAACTCGAGGCTCTGAGCATCTGGGCCCTAAGTGAGCACAGCTGGTCTCTCACCCTTGCTTGGGATGCCCTTCCAAAGCAAGAGCTGTCTCTGCAGGCAAACCGTACCATCGTGGTGATATTCCTGAGAGCCCACCAGACTCCAGAGTGAGTCTATTCCTTCCCGTGTCACGGTAGTCTTCTCTGTCCTCCTATCCTCCCTCACTGCAAGTGACTTCTGCATACATGAATCCAGATGACTACTGTCATTCTTACTTCAGGGCTGGGGTGACCATCTTCTCCCTCTGAAGACAGGAAGAAGGGCTTCCTCGTGCAGCAGCGTGGCTCAGATGGCCCAGATGGCTCCTCAGCTGGGAGACCCCTGTGTGCTTTATTAGATGCATTAAGGCATGCCAGCTACAGGGCTTTTCTTTGCAACTTAAGCACTGAGCAAATCCAGACATCCAGGGATGCCGAAATGAAAAGGATCTGTCTCCTCTTGCGCTGCCATTTGCCAAGTGAAGGCTTGTCAGACAGCACTTCCTATATATTTCAAGGAGACGAAGTCTCCCTTAATGTGTTGGCAAAGGCTGTCACAGAGCACTCTGCAGTCCACAGTTTAAGTGACAGCTCACATGGAGGGCGCTGGTTTGCCTTAACAATTGTAAAGTTTTCTACCTCTCTTCTCTTTTGCATTTCCCCTTTGTACTGCACAATACAAGGGAGATTCTGTTGACATTGATAAGCAGCAAGGCTGACAAACACCACTCTTTGTTGTGATAACCAATATTTGAGACTCTCTAAGGGGTCTGTCCTTGATAAAGCACCATCAAAAACTCTTTTCTCTATGGGGCTCCTGCCAATCATTTCCAGTTAACTCACTAATTATGAGTGTCTTCCCTTCCCTTGAGAGTAAGCAATTTATGTTCCTGATAACTTGTGGGGATTCTCTATTCATTGGGCAATTTTACTGAATATAAGAAAGTACATTCTTTATATATTTTCTTCCCAGGATCTTGTGGCGTCATTCATTTATCGGCAATGACTCATCTATTCGGGGAATCTTTCCCTTATTTTTCATTCTCTGCTTGGTCTTGCTATTTACAATTCCAAATTATGACGAGTCCCTTCCCACCCTTCCGTGTGATTGCCAGGTTTCTGGTTTATAGGCAGACACAGTACGCTGGCAGCTGCCATCAAATGACTCCCCATACGCAGCTTTCTGTGAAGAAAGTCTCTGAGTTCAGACAATCTTCTCTAGATTAATTCCAAGTGCAGGCATGCCGTCCCTCTGTTCCTATCCTGTGAGATTTTTGATGGATCTGTCACAGGCTTGCCCACCCCCTTTTCCAGCTGCTTCCCAAACAGAACCTTAAGTGTGCCTTCATGTAACACCCCAGGGAGAGGAGAGGGCAGCCTCCTGGGCATGGAGGACGATGGATCTCTCTCTCTCTCTCTCTCTCTCTCTCTCTCTCTCTCTCTCTCTCTCTCTCTCTCTCTGTCTCTCTCTCTCTCTGTGTCTCTCTCTGCCCTCCCTCTCTCTCTCTCTCTGTCTCTCTCTCTGTCTCTCTCTGTGTGTGTGTCTCTCTCTCTGCCCTCCCTCCTTCTCTCTCTCTCTCTCTCTCTCTCTCTCTCTCACACACACACACACACACACACACTTTGGTATGAATTCCAGATTTTATATCTATTCCTTTGCGTGACTAGGAATTCTAATTAGATTGAGAGTCTGGGACCCTGATAGGTCACCCCTGGGCTGGAAGGTCTAGTGACACATACGCTAAGGATGCCACCTGGATTTTAAACTCAAGAAGAGAAAAAACCCCTGTGCCTGCTCAGGGTTAGAATGCTGAGAAGGTACCATATTTTGGTTGGAGTTAAAGAAGTGCATCGGAATGTCTGTTTGAATGCTGAGAGTCTTCTGGAGCTTATTCCCAGGGATTTAAAGGATTAGTTCTCAGAGTGTTCACATTGAGGGTTTTGCTGTTTTTGTAAAGAAAAAGTAAGTTGCTTTCAGTAAGAATACTCAAGGGCTAGGAAGAAAAGAGTGGTGAGTCTGAGTTCTAATGTGTATTCCTGTTTATATATAATTGTGAATTGAAGCTTATATTACCTTGTCATTTATGTAAGAATAATCCTGTGTCCAATAATAATGATGGTGGTGGTAATAAAGGAGGAAAGCTGCTGAAGAAGGCATTGCATGTTGAACTCTGGCCTCCACATGTGATGTACACACCCACACAAACAAGTACACACATAAACACACATGTACACACCCTAGCACATACACACACATATGTACAGCACAACCACCACCAGCACCCTATACACACAAAACACACACAAATAAACTATAGAATATTGATTTATGTATCAATATGTATATTTTGCCGGCTTAAAAAAAGTTCAGTATACATTCTTGTGCCAAAGTATAAATCAAGAAAAAAAAAAGACAAACTTGTCGAAATAAGTCAAAAGATTTTTTAAAAAAGATTTAGAACTAGTAACCGTGATCCTTGGATAATTTATGTTAGGTTTTGATGCATCCTTATGCAGTCAAGAAGCCCATGTGTGGGTTGCATTATCCCCCCCCCCCGTCACAGGTTATATTTGGGATAAGGAAGAGTTGTTTATATAAATCACAAATACATGGATTGAGCCATCACAGAAGATGGTTCAGCAGGTACAAGTGGCTACCGCCAAGCCTGACAACTGGAGTTCATTCCCTGGATCCCATATGGTAGAAGAGAGAGCCAATTCTTGCTTGTTGCCCCTTGACCTCTATACACATGCTGCAGCATGTATATGTGTGTGTACATGCATGCACACACATGCTACATCTTAAACAAAAAATTAAATATAAAATATGAACAAATTGAAGGTTTTACTCAATATTAAGAAAAATTAGATAATTGCTATTAATGTTCCCATTTTTCAATCCAAGAAATTTATCAGAACAGCAGGAGAAAAGATGCATATGATTTCTTTGAGGACGCCCTACGTCGGATGTTGGAAAGGTGAATGGAAGGTGTCTAAAACACACAATACACATCAATTACATCACAGGAAGGGGCACTGCCGATGGCATGTGTTCACATATGAGCAGAAGGGCACAGGTAGCAGGGGGCATTGCTGAAGCCATGTACACACAGGTAAGCAGAATGACACAGCTAGGCATCAGATCGTCAAGAGGTTAACATTGTATTCGCTTTCGGGGGAGCAATGTTTCCTTCCTCACGGAACATGTTTTCAGATGGGCAATTTTATGTGCTTTTAGGGTGCTGTGATCACACCCACCATGGACCACCCCATGTCAATGCAGCCAACAAACATCGTGGGCCCCTTAACGCAGCAGATGAACCATCTTTCGCTGGGGACAGCAGGAACGGTGAGTGGAGGAGTTTGGTTTTGTTTCCTGGGACTTGAGAAGGTACCGTGTGCTATTCTCATTGGCATTGCTGATAGGCTATCCCTCTCATACACCTTTCAGGTTCCAGCATGAACGGGCTTGCATGCCAGTTCAACCCCCAGGAAACACACACTCACATGGGGGAGGGCGAGGGTCCTGAGGCATTGCCTTCAGACTTCATGTCCTCCTCATTGTGCGGTACAAGGCACCAGGTACACCGGCTGCAACATAGCTGTGTCTGGAAAGGGACCCTTCTGCCCACAGGTGCAGACCTATACTTCATGACCATAGTATGGGGCTGCTGCTCTTTCCCCAGCTGTTTACCCCCCAGCCCATTGTCACTCCCAGGTCCTTCACACCTAACCCACCAGCTCTAACTATGAGCAGCACAGAGGACTTTTTATTCACTGTCAATGTCTGCAGTAATAGGAAGTCACCGAGAAGTTGGCCCATTTGAGTGCTTTTTATCTTTCCTGGGGATGCACTGGCATAGTTGCTATTGAAGATGCGTTTAGTGTTTTCTTACAGTTATGACGTTTTTGACTAGTCTTACTTCTTAAAAGTGTGTTGTTCTCATTTACTTTTCTGTTTATGTGGTATAAACCAGGACCAAAAGCAACATGGAGAAGAGTTTGTTTGGTTCACAGGTTATAGTGCATCGTCTAGGGAAGCTAGGCCAGGAGCTTAAGGCAGGAATGGAAGCAGAGACCATGGGGGAACAATGCTTACTAACTTGCTCAGCTAACTTTCTTATATAGCCCAGGGCCATGAGTCTAGGGAATGGCATAGTCCACAGTGGGCTGGGTCCTTCCACATTGATTAGGAGTTAGGAAGATGTACAAACTTACAGGTCAGTCTGATGGAGGTATTCTCTCAATGGGTTTCCTCTTCCCACTCCCCATCGGTGTCAAGTTGACAGCCAAGATTAGCCGTCACATGAACTGAAAACTGCCAGTAGCGATCTTCAACACCATGCTTGAACTCACTGGCAAAGCTTTTGTTTTGAAAGGGCAGTTCCATCTATCATTCATGACCGACAAAGGAGACCCTATTCCTGGGCTCCACACCATCAGAGAAAATGCAGGGGTCGTGGACCAGCCGCAGTACACTTCAGTGTTTAGTGTACACACTCATGCAGGTGACCTTGTCTTGGTAAAGACATGGAAAAGAAAAGCATAATTTCTTTTTAACTGAGGCAGCTCAAACAGTGTAGAAAGCCCCCCAGGAGTAGGAGAGGGGAAACCTCTGTCTAAATCTGAATTGTGCCATTGGGGACACAGTATCTAAGGACCTCCTGTCTTACAGTGAGATCATGCAGTCTGATTCATGAGCACCTTAAGCTACATGACTCCGTGTCTTTAAGTCTATGTATCTCTTCGATACTACCTTCCTCCATGACTCTCACAGAGGTACTGGTATAGTGTGTCACTACCGATATGCTTTATGTCCACTAGCTGTGGATGGAGGCCTTGGAACAAATATTCCTGCTACTCAAAGGAAATGGGAAAAAATGTTCAGTGATCTTCTCTAAATAGTGAGAAAATCACAGGTCTCCAAGGAAGAATTTGGTTTATTATAAGATACACACCTGTTCCCCTGTAATGCACCACTGTTGATAACTTCTCTGCCCGAGAGTCAGAGCTGGGTCAAATGATTGCACGAGGCTCTCAGCTAGATTTCAGGGGTCAGGTCTGCGATCACATTTAATTTCACCATGGCTCAGGTCATTTTCATCAGGGAGACAGAGTATTGGAATAATATTTTTGCCATTTTTAGTCAAGTATGAGGATGATTTGTCATCCCTTTGTGTCGTCTTACTAAAGCAGATTCCAGACACAGAATTGGAAGGCCTGGTGCTTATGACATCCTCACTGTAGATGTCACTACCTATCAGACATTTTGGCCACCAATGGCTGTCAACTGACAATGAGTGAGAATAGAGGAAAATTTACTGTGTTAAATGACAACGTAAAGTGTGATTTTTATTTGTAAAAAATGATTTCTAATAGAAATCATGGGCAGAAATGCTTTGTACATTTTACCTGTTTGACTAAAATCAAAGCCAGCTTCATCGCTAACATTTCTATTTGCCAACTGGTAAAAGACACACTGTATAACTGGATCCTATAAGAAACAGAAAAAGGGAAAAGATAAAAAAAATTATTGTAACTACTAATTAAGTAAACAATATAAAATCATATTATCTGAGACTTTAACAAGAACAGAACCCTATGAAACCACAACTTTTACCTAGCTGGCAATGGCCAGTATTGATAATTCAATGGTTATCATCTAATTTAATGATGTGGGCCACTGCCTCTCTTAGCAAGTAAAGGATTTAGTAGATGGAATTTTTAATATCAAATCCCCTCTTGCTTTTCCTTTTTGTCATTGTGTGCTTTCACTATCGAAATAAATAGTGCTTATTTATAGTATAAGCATCATATAACATTATCATTGGCAATATAACATTATACATTGACAACTTGATAAGGTTTTTGAGAGGCAGGGAGAAGATACCTTATTTTGTTGAGCCATTCAAAAATATAACTCAGTGTGCTTAGTGTGTTGAATGTAGTCATTTCTTTTTTGTTAAACGATCACTCTCATACTTTGGCATGCTATCATATATTTGGTTTTATGTACCTTTTTTAGAATTGGTGTTTGCTGTGGATTACCAAATTAGGGTTGATTTATCTAACTGACTTTTTCCACCTACCTGGATCCATTGCACATCTCTCTTGCTGGCACTATGGAAAGTCCAGTGGATTTAGGAATGACCTCAGAGTCCTGAGCATGGTTTGGCTTTGTATTAGCTGTGCATGTTTAGACCAGGTTCCTTAGCTTCCTAAGTATTTCACTTCTTTTCTTATAAACTGGGAACAGTAATAACATGCACACCCCTGGGATGCTGTGAGTGTTAAGTGGCTCGATACACAGCAGACCTAATGTAATATGTGACAATGTGGTACTTGTCAAGTGAGCTACCCTTAACCTCTGATGGGGTCTACTTGGTGGGAGTTCAGGTTGCCAGAATAGCTGTACCCTTGCTTGCTCTATTTCAAGTGGTATAGTTTAATCCCTTAACATGTCTACTATGTTAGCTGCTAGCATAATATTCCAGGGTTTCAAAGTTAAGCTCCTATTCATGTAAATGAATGTACTTGTAGAAGTTCAAACCAGTACCTTGAATATGTGGAATCAAGTGTTCTCAGTTTTTCTGACATCACAAGCAAAGTCACATTTTAACAACATGAATGGCATTGAAATTATAATTTAGAGGGATTTCCACATCAATGCAATGCTTCTGCCAGAGTGTACCTAATGGGCAGAGGCAGTACTTTCAGTAGCCAGGAATATGAGAATCTTATGTAGAGAGTAGGACCATGACCCTTTTGACATCATCCAACGCCCCCTGGGCACACAGACCCCAGGGTGGTCTCACTGTCCAATTCTTTTTAATATAAACTGACTGTATTTTGATGTGAAATACCCATGCATTTATCTATCTGACCTTGTTTGTCCGGTGACCTCCCAGTTTGTACCCGGTTTTCTACGCCTTCCTTCTGACCATTCCTCCATCTTTCCTTTTGCAAGCTCAGATTACACCTCATTGCTCAATCTTTCCCTACTTTCCTTCAGCAGTCTGTTCCACCGCATGGTTTCCAGCCCCGTTTCCCATATTGAAGACTCTTAAATCTGGGTCCTCAATGCTAGTCTCCGGACATCAAACTCATCTGTCGGGTCTCCATGGAGCTCCCTCTTCAACATCTCCAGTCAGCCCAACCCACAAGCATGTCACGAACTTCCTTGAGCTTCCTTCCAGTCACACCCTTCCCCTCTTCTGTGTTCCAGTCCTGTTTTATTTCAAGTTCCTTCTGTGATGATCCACCCAGTAGCACAGACCCCACATGTCAGGCTCAATACTCACACCGTCCTTCTTCTCCATTCACAGTTACATTCATCAGATCCACCCTCTCTCCCCCGTTTCCAGCCTCCATGCCCCGCTTCATTTGGCTCATTGTAACAGTCTCCTGCCTGGACTTCCTGCTTTCTGCCTCAATGTTCTGCAAAACCATGTGTTAGTTACTTTATGTTGGCATGGTAAAACCTCACAGTTAATAGCGACATACATAAGGAAGAGTTTGTTTGACTTAGAGCAAAGAGGGAGTCCATAATGCCAAGGAAGGTACAGCAGCAGGGTTCAGGAGCAAGACTCAATCTTGTCCCATTTTTGTCTCTCAGGAAGACAGAGAGCAAGAAGTGTGTGGAAGCTATAAGTGCTCAGTGCC
The DNA here is from genome assembly GCF_017639785.1 of Mesocricetus auratus. NCBI lineage: Eukaryota > Metazoa > Chordata > Mammalia > Rodentia > Cricetidae > Mesocricetus > Mesocricetus auratus. The sequence continues at coordinate 53,456,553 of NW_024429267.1, read as the reverse complement.
TACTCATAGTAGTGTACATCCTCCAGCAAGGTTCTGTGTCTGAAAGTTCTAGAACTTCCTCGAACAGCATCACCAACTGGGAACTGTCAGTTCAAGTTCATGAGTCAGTGGGAGACATTTGTCATTCAACCCTACATAGCTCTATACCAGTGTCTCTCCCCAACCTGCCAGTCTTCAGTGACATTCAGAAATCTAAGCTCTGGGAAAATTTTGCAAAACAAACAAACAACAACAACAAAAAGCCCAGGAGCAGATGGGCTCCTGGGGCATAGTACAGTGAAATTTGAGGGATAATTCAGTGTAGGTAGTGGCCAGGTTGGAGACCAGGAGAGCTAGAGCAGAATTTTCTTTTTTTAGAAGGCACTAAGGCCACTAAGTGCCCCACTTTCCTTTTTAAGATTCTTGACAAAAGGAATTATATTGAACCAAAGCATGCTTTTATCTTCAAAAAAAGACAGGTATATTTCATCTCTTTATCACCTCAGATTTTGAAATGGATATCATGTAGTTTAAAGAATTTCCATCTAGAATTTTGCTCTTCGAAGTATGTCAGTCAATTCTCTACCTATTCTTAAGCTAACTGAGTCTATGGGCTTCAAGCAAAATGAATTTGGTGCAAACAAGGTGCCTATTTCATTTCATGGCTCTAACCTTGAAGAACTTTTCTGGCTTTTTCTGTATTTGTTTATTCTTTATCACAGAACTCCTCCGATGAAACAAAGCTCCATTATTCATAATTTCTTATCAAGTTACCGGGAGCTTTAGCAGAAGCCCCCTGGGGACTCTAGTGTGTTCTAAGAGCCTCTAGAGTGCATGACAATCTTGTTTTACAACCTTCTTATCTCCTTTTCATTTGTCCAGTGGCTGCTCACCAGTGGCTCTCAATGCCACCAGTCTTTGTAGGGAGAAATAAAAAGGTTTTGTTCTATAGGCTTCTTATCTGCAGTTCAGTTTGCCTTCCCCCAAGCCACTGCTGAATCATGACATCACTGGATTTCCATGGTGTAATGATTGCCACTCGCAAAAACAATCCCGGAGCTGTAGTTCTGACTGGCCAGAATTCACTGTCACCCTTCAGGCATCCCACTTCTCCAGTGCTCTAAAAACCTGATCATTGCCAGGTGAAAATATGTGTTATTTTTCCATCATCGGGTGTAAATATCAGTATTAAGATCGAGAATTATAAAAGTGAACAGAAGACCTTAAGCGGAATCATGACTCAGTAAATAACATCCGAAGCAATTAGTAGCTTCATGAATCCTGATGGCTGCAAATCCTTAAGTGAACTCTCAAGAGAAAAATAGCAGCCGATTACAAACTAATAAAGACATAAAATGTAGATACAAAGGTTATAGTTTTAAATAGTTCTTTAATCTTATTGTAACATAACATTTCCTTGCATGGAGAGCCTTATCTTTCAGATCCTTGGGAGAGGGCTTATTGTTTTCAGTTTTTAGAAGACTAGTTACAACCATAGGCTGGGTACCACTTTCTCTTTTAAGATCCCTGACTAGGAGATACTTAGGAATGGAGTGAGGTCTAGAAGGGCACAAGATAGGGAACACAAGAGGACTCCAGGGTAGGGGGTATATGTGACAAAATTATCATGTGCATGTGTGAAAATGTAATAAAGTCATTATTGTGTATAATTACGATATGCTAATAACATTACAGAAAAGATTGTGAAGGAGATGCATGAGTTAAAGCCTCTTTGTCATTTTTAAAAGAGTTAATACATTTACCCCCACACTCCCATGTTTGCAATGACTACTTCCATTCCTACCACACTCTGGGTACCTTCTAGATGGACTGCCTTATAAAGCTCATACAACATCTTAGGAGGACAAGAACCTCTCACTGATTCCCAAAGGCAGAGATCAAATATTCCAAGAGGGGAGATGGCAGTGTTCTGAGAACAAGTGGTCCTGGTAGCATGGACAGCCTGGTGATAATGGAGACTAATAGCCAACTGTCCACTACGGTCATGATGTCATGAGTGCTTGAAGAAGAGGGGGTGGGGGCAGGTGACTGTGTGATGCACATTGGGCCCTTCCGACTTTTAAAGCTAAGATTCTGTTTTTATTTTCCTTTGGACTTCATTGCATTCTTTCTCATGCTCTTTTCATTCCAAGATTCAATCCCAAGACAGAATTATGGTACTCCACCAGCTCTTGTGCCAGGTAGGAAAACTCTAATTCCTTTCAGACTTAATTGGAGGGGAGAGATGGATCTTGCCTGGTTTTCTCCAAAGCTCTTCAAAGCAGTGATTCTCAACAGGGGGTGGGTATAAGAAGTTTGCATTCCCTTTTGCCAAGGGGAGGGACATGGAGTTGTAAGTCTGTTACTATAGCAATCTGACTTTATGTCTGGGAAACAGATATGCTGTCTTTAAAATGGAAAGTAAGATCTCAAAGACTGTCTTGAAGGATATACAGAAGATTTAGTCATACGTTCTGTGTATCAGTGGGTCTCGCTGTTTGACAAGGTCGCCAGAATTGCTGAAGAGTGGAAGAAAGATTTTACATTAATCAGAGAGAGAGAGAGAGAGAGAGAGAGAGAGAGAGAGAGAGAGAGAGCACGTATTCTAAAAGGAGATGGAGAAGCACTGCTGTGGAAAGTCACAAAGTGGTCCCGTGTGCTTGCTTGGCTCCCAGGACAGGATCTGAGATTTACACACAAATCATTTGTTGAATGAATCAAAACTTTAATTTTTTTCAAGGTGTTATATTTGGGTTATCAAAAGTGACACTTGTGATATTCCTTTTCACAGCAAGGTTGCAGAGGTGGCCTTGAGGATACATGAGGTTCTTCGGCATTCACTTAGCAATATTGAATTTGTTTTATAAAATTTAATGATACAATTTGGAGCTGAGTGTATGTGTGTAAAGACGTTGGTGCAAAAACAAACCAAAACAAAAATAAAAAACAAAACACTCTGAACTGCATAGACACTGTGCTTTCATCCAAACATTCACTTTTGGTTTGTTGCAAAGAGAAAAAATGGACACAATTATTAATTTTTGTTAATTTATTTTAACTGAAGAGTGGTATGAAGCATGGGGAGCTTGGAACTCTTTGAGCCTTTGGCTTGTTAGCTGGTTAAAAATATTCACATGGAGCTAAGATAGTCACTGGAAAGAGTGCATGAAACATACATAGTTCAGGAAGTATCCAAAAGAGCCTGGAGGCAGTTGAATCTGGCAGCCAGCAAAGGGCTTTCAGTGGAGAGCATCCACTCAAGGCAACTGCGCTTCTCTGACACAGTTCCTGAAGAGTAGCGCTTCCTACTGTCCTGTGGATTTCTTTGGTTATGCCTGTGGCTATACATTCATCTCAGAGCCATATGAATGCCATCATTGAAGAACAAAGTGTTGGCTTTCAACTGAAAATCACTTTGGTCCTCTTGTTCTCCATGAATTACCATTCATTAACATGTCATGTGCCTGTATTCCCCCTCCCCCATGTATGACCTATCATATTTTAATGTTTCTTTTGTGTTTAAAACATGTGACACTGTAGAGGAGACTTGGTTTGGTAGGTATAGCTTTTACTTTCTTTAATCTTTTGTCTCTTTGACAACAGGCTCATGCTCCTCACAGTTAGCTAACATTAATAATAACAAATAATCCCTCAACCAAACATTCTCTTTACCTGTAAGAACATAGCTGATGCTGGGTATGGTGGTGCACACCCTTAAACCAACAATCCAAAAGGCAGAGGTAGGCAAATATCTATGAATTTGACAACAGTCTGGTCTACATGATGAGTTCTAGGCTCCTATATAATGAGGCCGTGTGTGTGTGTGTGTGTGTGTGTGTGTGTGTGTGTGTCACCGTGGATATAGCAAGATATTAATGCACATATATACACATATATCACAAAGAAAATTGTAAGCCAATTGTCATAATTATTTACTTTATGATCATGGGTCCCCACTATACAAAAACGAATTCATCCTAGCAAGAAACAGTGCTTAACCTCAGGAGTTCCCATCTGATTCCACTGAAACTCTCAAGTAGATAGATGAGTTGTTAAACGCAATGCTTTATAAAACTTAAGCATATGAGTGTGTGTTTGTGGAGTAAGAAATAAAACCACGGAGGATAATTAAAATCCAAGACATATGGAGCTTGTAAGTTGACTCAGTCACTAGATGCTTGCATGAGGCTCTCAGTTCAATTCCACATCACCCATATAAAAAAATCCAGACACACAGTAATGCCAGCCCTGGGGAGGCAGAGACCAGCTAATCTAGTCTAACAGGTGAGGCCCAGCACAATGAAATACCCAACCTCAATTTTAAAAAAAGTGGATGGCTCAGGAGGGATGGCATCCAAAGTTCCTCTCTCTACCTCAACAAGCATGTGCATGCAAGCATATCTGCACCTGTACACATGTGCACACATACAAACATGCACTCCACTCATAAAAACCCAATATGATATGTGGTCAATAAAAGATATATCAAGTTGCCAGTAGTTGAGTACAAAGGAAGGGACCAATAGAACATTGTTATGGAAAACCACATTTTGAACCATTTTACACTTAGTGTCTCCTTATAAGATTTGAACATATTGCACAGTTGTACTCTCCTTAGGCTTATTTCCAAATAGCAATAGATGTGTTTTCTAAGGTGGTCACTAACTGACTTGTAAACAATTTCATTGACTTTTGAACACGTTCATATCTTTTATCCAACTATTGACCATATTGGGAAAGCAAACTGAGCCTGATGAGGTAATAAATCTTTCCCAAATATCCCAATGTGCCAATATCAAGTGATTTAGATAATCAGCTTCTGCTAATAGATGAGCCAATGAAATTGTTTTAATATATTGGAGCTTAAGATGGTAACTTAGTTATCCATGGAAATATAATCTATTCTGTTTTCATTCAACTGGTATTTTAAACATTACCAAACTATTTCTAAGTACTATGATGTATTGAAGATGTAAATATGAATAGAAAGTCCATCCTTATTAAAAAAAATATCAGCATCATAGCTCAATTTGATTTTGCTGTTTCTTGTAATGTTATTTGTGATGATATAAATGTTATAGAGAATCAAGAATATAAAAAGAAGATTTGAGATACAGAGGAACAGAGTGAATTTGGTGAAGGATCTGTATGGCTGAATATGAGTCTGTCAGATTGAATACAGTGGAGAAGTCTGTTAGGCATATAGTACAGGATGTGTCAACTCCTAGAATAGGAAACAGCATGAGGATATTGAAGGGCAAGTCCTTAAGTCCTTTCAGATTTGAGGACAAACTATGACTTGGACATATATCAAAGCTAGGTCTGTGTGTAAGGACTCTTTGTTCTTTCAGTCATGCATCACCTTGGTCTTTTATTTATTTAATCTCTGTTGGCAGCATACTATGTGCTAACTTACAGCCAGTGCTAGGACTAGAGGTCATTAGGAAAGAAAGACATTAGTTAGGAACATTTTACTTCAACAATGTAAATGCTCTATTAGTTAATTTTTCAGTTCACAGAAAATGCCCCAGTTCTTAAACAACTTGTATCATTTTCAGTTGTGAACACTTGGGGGAAATTACTGAACTTTCTGTAGTTCATTATTTCTCTGGGGAAACACTAACCACATAAGGTGGTTGTAAGCATTGATTAAAATTAAGTCGTGTGCTCCACTTAAAACAGATCCAGGCATAAACTAAGTGTTTAAATAGTGTTCACTACAGCCACACTAATCATTATTGGCACAATATATTATGTTGGTACAAGAAGGAAAAATAGAGAGGAACTAGCAGAAGTCATAGAAAGGCCCCAGGGAAAGAATTCTCTAAACATAGAAACAAAGACACATGGGAATTACTTACATAAAATAAAAACAGAGCTGAGAGTCTCAGACCAAGAAAGCAGCTTGTGCAAGGGCGTCTGAAGTCAGAGTCTTTCCTAGGAAAGACTGGGAAACTCCAGATGAGTTAGCAGGACAACACATATAGAGACATGGGGAGTGGGGAACTTACCCTGAGAAGTAGGTCAGCTATAGCAGTCCTCAGTTATGGTAACTTGAGCTCTATCCTGATGACAACGGAAATGTTTAGAGTTGGAGAATGATGTAATCACTGTGCTTGTAGGATGGAGAATGTCCCAGGAATCAGGCAAAAACAGAAACGGGCAAATGCACGGAAAAATCTAAGAAAGAAATCATGGTGGCAAGTAGCCACATTCTGGAAATGACCATGACATTGAATGCTAGTGAGTTTGTGATAAGTGAAGGGGATAGAATACCCTGGAAGTTGAAAACCAATTGAGTATCCGGACAGACATCAAAATGACAACACACAGGTCTTCAGCTCCTACATGTCAGGAGCCCAACTGTGCCACTTTTAGGAGCTACACTGAAGGAATATTAAGAGTGCTAGGGGGAAGGCTGATTTCTCTGCTGAGTGTGTTGATTTGAGATGTTTAATAGCTATTTCAAATGTGGGTATCTATCTCAAACACTCTATATGGATGTGGGACTTGGAGTTACCATCATAGAATTTAGCCCTTGTTAACAGGATGAATGTGTTTGGAGTCAGGAAAAGTAGGCAGAACCCTGTGTTTTTAAAAAGGAGCAGAAAAATGAATCTAGAATGAAGGTTGGATAGGGCATTATGTAATAGATGAAAAGTAAAGCAGAGGAGGAAGTTTCAAGTATGTAAAAGGGAGACTACAGGGGCATAAGAGTCTTAAAAACAAGCCATTGGGTTTTATTAACCCTGATGACCGGTGAGGCTGGAGAAGGGTCAGCAGATAAGAGCACTTGCTGCTCATGCAGAGGACCTGTGTTTGGTTCCCAGAACCTATGCCAGGCAGCTCACACCATCCGTAACTCCAGTTCCTAGGGATCTGACGCCCTCTGCTGGCCTTCATAGATAACTTTGCACAGGTGCAAATAAATACGTGTGCACATGTACACACACACACACACACACACACACACACACATACACACAGACACCAAATAAAATTTTAAAGATTCTCTAGTGAACTTGATAGTGGTATTTGGGGAAAAGGGCTATAATAGTGAAAGTTTGTATGTCATGGGCAGATGTAGCAACTAAAAGGAACTCCACAAGTTTGGCTTTAAGTATCAAAGGCAATCTACTGAAATAGAGAACGCAACTGATTATTTGTTGATTTCTTTAATGGATTATTTCTAATGTTATGGGAATAAAGAAGGAGGGAAATAGTTAAATGTTGCTAGATTTTTCTTGGCCCGCCTGGTCCCACCACTACTTCAACCCCAAATACACATTCAGAGACTTATATAAATTATTAAAACTGTTGGCTGGTGCCTAGGGCTTCTTATGGGCTATCTCTTTCTTAATTATTAACCCATGACTACTAATCTATGTATTTCTTCATGGTATTGGTTTACCAGAGAATGCCCATCCCAGGTCATTTCCTGTATCTCCTTTGGCGGCTATGGTCGTCTACTTCTGGTGGGCTCTCTCTGCTTACCTTTCCCAGAATTCTCCACATCTCCAAATCCCACCTTTCTTCCTGTCTCATTGGCCAGTGTTTTATTCATCAACCAAGAAGAGAAGCATATATACAGAAGGACGTCCCCATCAATTAAAGATGTATCTAAGAAGAGATGAGCATTAGAAAGGCCCTCAAAGAAGGCCATATTTGTATAGGACATGAAGAAAGGGTGTTGTGTGCATGCACCCTGGATTCTATGTGATGTTCTAAGTGACATGTGATAGTCTTTAGGGCATGTAATGGAAGGCTTTAGGCAGAAGAGAATTAGAAGATGGAAAGTTTGAGAGATAGTTCACTCAAAGCTGCAGATAGTGGGCTTTTGTGACAATTTTGACAATCATTGTTGTGCATGAATGTAGGGGGCACAAAGGATGGCTTGAGGAAGTCAGTTCTCTCCTGTCATTGTGGGTTTCAGAGGTGAAACTCTGGGCATCAGCCTTGTGACGCAGGGGCTTTTACCCACTAAGCCATATTTCGGGTCCAGAAAACTTGATTTATTTTTCCTGTTGTAATGACCAACAGTCAAGAAAGTAGATTAATTAGGTCCAAAGACGTCTTGCATGGAGTAAGAAAACAGGGAATGTGCTCTAATGGCTTGGGTAAGGAAACAGCTGAACCACAAGTGATTTTGAGGAAGACTTGGAAAAACAAACAAGAGATGATAGACGATATTAAGAAAGAAAGTTCAAGAGACTCACTGTGATGGATGTGTGGAGTGCTGAGAATCAGAAGACTTGGGACTTTAAGATTTTGGACCATGAACTGTTTCTTCACAATGTACTTGATCGTGGGGTCAGGTGACCAAGCTGAGCTTGGGTAACCCAGTAAAAACATGGGGTACTTCATTGTTGTCACCTCTCCTCAGTCACTGCTCTGTGATGCCATCCCAGGTCATTTCCATTAGAAGACAGATGACTATATCCACACATCTTTAAAACAGTCTCCTTTCCATTTATTTGTTTATTTTTGAGATTGTAGTTTAGTTACAACATTTTTCCCATCCCTTTCCGCCATCAAAATCCTCTCAAATATTCTTCACTGCTCTCTTTCAAATTCATGGCCTCTTTTTTAACTAATAGTTATTTCATGCATATATATATTTGTATTTTCATATATATTGTATGCATATATATGTATTCCTAAATATGAGCTATTAGTCCATATAATGTTACTTGTATATATGTCTTCAGGGCTGACCATTTGGCACCTGATAGCCCATTGGTGTGGTCTTCTGCTGCTTTACTCAGCTGAACAATTCTTTGTGGAGATTGAGGTCTCTTGGGATTTCCACCATCCAGTCCAACATGTCCATTAATGCCATGCATGTTCAGCTCATGTTTGGTGGTCATATTTCTGGGACTTTACAGACGTAGCACCTTATACTACTAGACACAGTCTCACAGCCAACTCACCCATCCTCCTCTCTTATGGTATTTCTACTTCCTCTTCCCAGATGTCCCCTGTGTTTCCTTTTAAAATAAATTTTAGGGAAAAATAAATAAATACGTGTCGTTTCCTTCTAGTACATCAGTGTAAACCAAGACTGCTGTGTCCACAGAAGAAAAGTGCAATCAAAGTCTTTCTGCCTCTCGCACAAAGCTTGGGTTTCTGGATGTAAATCTGGGACATGGGAAGGGGAAAGAGGCCTCAAGAAGGCAGTAGTGGGTGGGGAGTAGAGCATTTGTGGGGCATGTGTTCATTCTCTGCCACATAATTTTATAGACTGTCTGAAACAGACTGAACTGGTTATTACCAGTAGGCGCCTGAGTTTTCGCTGAAAGGCATCTACACGTCCTAATACATCAGTCAAACACATGGCCTTAATGTTGGATTTCTTATGTGGAATAGCTCATAAGACCCTGTAGAGTGGCGCCTGGTGGTGCAAGTCTGTTACCACAGCCCTTGGGGATTCAAGGCCAGCCTTCTCTGTAAAGACCAGTGATTTGCAATTTTCCTAGGGCTGCGACCCTTTACAACATTTCCTCATGTTTTGATGATTCCCCAACCATAAAATTATTTTCATTGCTACTTCATAACTGTAATTTTTCTACTATTATGAATCATTATGTAAATATTCTGATTTGCAGGATATCTGATATGTGATCCACTGAAAGAGTCATTTGATCCCCAAAGATGTCACAATCTGCAAACTGCTCATACAGTTATAGAGCAGCCTGCTCCATGTAGACAGTTAGAAGCCAGCCTGCTCTGTGTAGACAGAGGTCAGCCTGCTCCATGTAGGCAATTAGAGACCAATGTGTTCCATGTATACAGTTGAGGCCAGTCTAAGCTGAATAGTGGGACTTAGTCCCCTTGTCCTTACCCCCAAATCAAACGAAACAAAACAGATGGCAAAGCACTTTACAGCTGGCTTTATGGTTTTTGCTACTGAGTGGCGCAGATTTGCACTGGAGATTCTCCTTAAGTTGCAGACAGTGAGGTTTGGCTGAAGCCTAGCTTTTGTACAGTCTCCCCTTGGGCGAGAATTACTTTCGAAGACTCCAAAACATCAGCAGGCTGGGGAATAATGTGTAAGTGTCTTCAAAGGAGGAAGCTGCTTTTCAAGCTCTTGACAGCATGTGTCTCCTGGATTCCATGAACTAATTCCAAATGACTTCCATCTCATCTCTTAATTAAAAATTAGGTCCATTAGTAGTTCCAATTAGCAACAATTAACCATTAAATTTTGTTTACTGTAAGAGACCCAACACAGTTATAAGTGCTCCCACAAGCCAGGCTTAGAAGTCAGCTTCCTTTCTCCCCTCAAATGCTGTGTGATTCTTTGATGGCAAGAAGGCATTCCTTGAACTGTACTAAGTAATTCCATCTTTCTTTTCAGTAAGCTGTAATGAGGGGGAGTTTGCTCCACTTCATTATCCATCCAGCAGACATTTGCACATTCTCTACAGTACTGCAAAGAATCAGGAAAAGGAGGCACAGAATGTGCCCCTTGCCTTGAAAGAGTGAACTGTCTAACAGTAGGCCTGGCTCTAGAGAATAAGCACATACATGACCCAGTAGACAATAGCTCATGAGTTTCCTGTCCACCAGACTCTTCATTAAACATGATACTTGTATTAAGTATTAGATATGTAGGCTATGCACACTGGGTTATTATGTTCCTGCTGGTACATTGTGGGAATATAGTTTTCAGTGATATAGTGATGTGACTTCCTCTAAAGAAACATTCAGCCAATAGACTCTTCTGATACATGAAGATCATTGTTATTTGGCTCAGTGTTTTGTTTTGTTTGTTTGTTTGTTTCTGGTTTGTTTTTTGTGTTTTTTAAGGGAGGTTATGTGTGAGTGTGTGTGTGTGTATGTGAGAGAGAGAGAGAGAGAGAGAGAGACAGACAGACAGACAGACAGACAGAGACAGAGGGAGACAGAGAGCACATAGTTGATGTTCAGGGTCTTCTTTCATCATTCCACTTGTCTTCTGGGATTAAAAATGACCGGCCATCCTACCTACTCAGACCCAGGGATCTGACCTCTCATCCTCATACTTATAAGGCTAATACTTTATCCACTGAAGCTCAATATTTTTTGTACCAGCCCCTTTGGGTCTATATTGGAACATACTGAAAAATCATATACTTTATTTTAGTGACCATCAAGATGTATCCATGAAGGTCCACACAATAACAAGTTGGGGGCTTTTCAGGGCCTTTGTCATGGTATCATAGATGAAGTGTGTAAATAGAGGCAAGCATAGCTGTGTTCCATTGGACTTTACTTAAAGGGGCTGCAGAAGATGGTAGAGTGTATTCCGTGCAAGCAAGATTATCTGAGCTTATTCTCCAGAACTGGTGTAATAATGCCTGGCATGGTCTTGTGTGTTTGTAGTCCCAGCACTGGGGTGGTAGTAACATGTGGATGCTTAGGACTTGCTATTGGCCAAACTAGCTGAATCAGTGGGTTTCAGGTAAAGTGAAACACCCTGTCTCAAAAACAAAGTCAAATAAAAACAAAACATACAATGTGGACAGCATCCTGAAGAATGATAGCCCTTAGGGTTGACTCCTGACATGCACACACACACACACACACACACACACACACACACACACACACACACACACCATTTATCACTACAAAGATAGTCAACTGACCGGGTTTGGTCTACATGCTGTAATTTGCCCACCCCTATTCATCAGTGTATTTTCTTAAGTTTCTTATTATTTGCAAGACACAAGAAGTTTCTTCCTTTAAAATGAACATCTTTGACCAGGGTGGCAGAGACTAAGACAGAGCCAGAGAGACATTTCTTAACATGATCCTACCACTGCTATGTCAACCTGAGGGATCAGGCAAGCTACCTCTTACTTAAAAATCAACTACTTCATAGAGTGAGCCCAAGACTGATGGAGTGACTGCCTTCTGTGTGGCAGTCAGAGAAAAGTGCTCCTTGGGGACACAATAGACAACTAGGTGGGGTGGGGAGTAACGCCCAATGGTTTCATGGCAGAGTCCTTCATCAAGGGGGTGGGGCACTGGCTTGGAGCCCAAGATAAACTGCCAAGGTGTCACCTACCATACTGGCCACAGCTAGCTCACTTTGACACTACATTACAAAGCCATAGATTTGCCCATCGGCCAAAGGGCACAGACTGTATGAGATGCAATGGAGGACAAGGCATTCAAATGCAAAGTGGATTTGGAAGGAAGCAGGTTCCCCACGCATGATCCACACATCTGGCATGGAAAACTCGCAGTTCCATTTTTAATCAACAGCATAAACTGGGCACTTGGGGCTTGGCGAGACATTCCAACTGTGCATTGACTGTGAGGTAGCACTTGCTGCAGGGAGACTGGAAGCCCATAATACTGAAGAGACACCGTTAACAGACATGTTAGCATTTCTCTAGACTCCACGGCAAATTAGTTTATCAGAAAGCAACATGCTGGAAACATCTGATTGTAGGTCCCTGTTGCAAGGCTTACTGAGTGTGCAAATGGCGTTGTCTTAACCCCTTCTGTCTTACAGGAGGGCTGGATGGTGTCAGCATTTAGAAGTGCTGCGAGTTCCCTTGAGTCAGGGCACTGGAAGTGATTGTACCTTTACTCTGCATCCCTTGTATAAATAAGAAATGAATTGCCCGAATCCATGAGAGAGCCTTTATCTCTCATAGAGGAATCCACGGTGTAGCACGAAGAACCTAATCTAGTTTCCTCTGTATCTGGTCCATAGGGACAGTTGGAATTTGGTAGGATATGTTGACTTTTGCTTCCTTGCTTCTAAATGTTTATTAGTTTGGTTACTTTGTGTTATTCATTTGTTTTTGCTTTATTTTAAGAACTGGCATCTCACTGTGTATCCCAGGCTGGCCTTGAAGCATCAACATCCTGACTCTAAAGTACTAGGATTTCATGCATGTACAAATGTTTCCCATGTGTTTTCTGTTCTTAATTTGTGCTTTATATTATCTAATCCTTGATTTTATGACCATCTAACACCTTCAACATGGAAGCATGAAGACTAACCCCTACATAAACATATATAGAAAAGGGTTGTGAATATATCAATTGGTGTCAGATTGCTGACCTAGCATGTTCAAGGCACTAGGATTAATCCTCAAAGTATGCAAATACACACATGTGTGTTCACGCGCTTGCGCACACACACACACCCACCCCCACACACACACACATACACACACATAACTGAGGCTTCCTTTCCTACATTCAGTAAGTGTTAGAATTTTCTCAAGGAACACTTGCCTCACAGATGCTATAAGAAGTCTAAACTTAAAAGCCAACTGGAATTTTAGAATATAGTTTATGACACACAAGTAGAAGAAATATTACATGATTTAATTCCATGTTTCCCCTGCTAGGTAAATTGTAATTGTATTATTAGCTGAGTTATTATAATAAATGCATTTTAAACATTATAAATAAGAAAAGCAATGTACAGCAGTAAAAAGCTGATAACATGGAAAGGATTTATTATGTGAGAGTTAAAAGATACAGGAAAAATTGGAAACATGTAGCATGTTCATTGTGTGTGTGTGTTTTTAATTACTATTATATAAACTTTTGAAATTTTGCTTAGTAAATAACTATTTACTAAAATTTAAATAGCATTTTCAAATACGATATTGAGGAGATACATTATTTTTATCTTTGCGATTAATAATATAATTATATCTCCTTTTGCTTTCCTCTTTCCAAACACTCCCATATCCCTCTCTCTGCTCTCCTTCAAATCCTTCAAATTCATGACCTCTTTTTACACTAATTGTTTTTGCATACATGTATATATACATATATATGTGTGTTTATATATATCTACATATATATATGTATATATATATATATTCCTTCAGTCCATACAGTGTTGCTTGTTACTGTCAAGAACACATGGCTGAATTAATATCAGTGAGATGTTTCTGTCACTGAGAGTAATTGACAGAGGGACCTTTCCAGTCCTCCCTAACCCTACTCTTTACACCTCCTCTTGGTGGACTTTGAAAGCACTATGTCTCCTTACAGATGTGGCTTAAATGTATTGAGCATCTACAGTCACTTTCAAGTTTTATGTGAATTCATTAAATATCCACCAGAAGGTCGCTGTCTCTAACCAGCTGGCTGCTGCTTTCGGTATTCTTCATATTGGAATCTAATTTTAAGTGATGTATTCCTTTCTTTGCAGGCAGCATTTAGAAGCATTTAGAGGCTTGTGGGTTGAGTTAATGTGAGAATCTCAGTCTTTGGTGTTTGTTGGAATTGACATACGGCACTTAAAATTAGGCCCATACATAATACTTTTAAAATGATGTATTGATAGTAAGTCTAGCTTCCACATGATAACTATACACACACAGACACATATATACTATTATTATATACATATTTTTTAGTTTTCTCCTTAAAACAACATTGCCTGCAACAATTTGTTTCTCTGAGATGCATACCATATAATATTTATAGCTATCAAAGGCACATAGATTTCATCCTCAAGTCTATTTTCTGCTCAAGTGTCTGCTTATACTGCCTTCCTTCACATGGCTCTGTTTTATTCATTCTGACAATGTGAAATTCATCAGGCCAATCCCGTTTTCTTCATCTGAACTACGCGCTCAGATGCATTCACTGGGCTCTTCCTTTGATTAAATATTGATGGAAAAGCCATCGGCTAACTCGCCTTCACGCCACATGTCAAGGCCACAATTACTCCAACCATCTCTTTACAAAAGCCTTGAACAGACCGTAAACCAGCCGTAACCTGTGATCTGTAGGAGGTGGGCGTACCTTCAGCTGGCAGCAAGGCAATGGTGTCAGCAGAGCAATGGGTGGCAAAGTCCTACAAGGCACACTTTGACTACTCCACATATCTGCTCTGAGCCCAGATGCCTGCCCGGAAGACTCATCTGCGAGGGGAAGCATGAGATTTTGGAAATCTGGGTTTTATTGCATGAGGAAGGTGTGGGGAGGGGGCTGGAGAGATGCCCCTGCAGCTAAAAATATGTGCTGCTCTTCCAGACGGCCCAAATTTGGATCCTTCAACAGGTGGCTTGCAACCACCGTAACACCAACTCCAGATGACCTGGCTCCCTCCTTTGGTTACTGTGGACACCTCTGCTCCTATGCATTTACCCTGCCCCTCACCCCATATACATATAATTTAAAACAAAATCTTAAGATAATTATTAATATCCAGAGTCATGGAAAAACATTTACATATTTCAGATATTGGGTGCGGAAGGTGGACATCTACAAACTAAAGACTAGGGACCAGCTTATGGCCAAGCATTTAGATTCATTCATTAGGGGAAGGGTGCCCATCAGTGGATCAGAGCCGCTGAAAGAGAAAGTTTGGGATGCATGTTGGAAAGGCTTAAGGATATGACAACTTGGCTATGCTGGGCGTGTTCCAGAAGTGAAAGGCACCAGGCACCGACTCCCCCTTCATCAGCCTTACCCAGCAGGCAGAGAGCCGAAGCACAGCACCCTTGTCTTTGACAGAGGTGCAGTAGTCGTTGACATTTCTCTGGAAAGGGTACTTCGTACATTTGCAGGAAATGCTTTTCAGCACCCACTCATCCACGGGCCTGGTGTGTGATGGCTGTAATTAACCTTTGAAAACTGTCTAATTGGACATATTATGAACTTGCAAGTAGCTACAGCTAATTAAAAGGCATCGGAAAATTTCCCATGAATTCTTCCCATGTCTCAAGAATGATTATAACACTGCCTGGAAAATACAGCTAAACACTGAGTGGCCCTGACAATGGATAAACACTAGGTAGGCAAGAGAAGAGCTTTTGTTCTTTATACGCCCACACGTTAGGGGCACATGGGTTTGTATCTACAGAAAGCACACCCTTGGAAGCTCTTATACGCTACATCTGGCGGGCACACTCACTCTGTAAGAGAGTGTCCAAGACCTCTTATAAACGGTTCCTTAGAGTTCAGTGCAGCCTCTCCTTAGAGTTTATGTTCCTTCCCCTGTTTTAATGTTTTAAACACAAGACCTGCGATTTTTGTTCATAAAGTTAACTGTCTCACACACTCCCCTACGTGAAGATGAGTGCTCCCTTTGATCTGATCCTCAAGTGTCTCCTCATTTCTAGCCCGTTTTTTTGTTCTTCCTCTCTTTCTATCCTGTTTTGTCAAACTATAGCCCTCTTTTTTTTTTCTTTTCATCAGTCTGGCCTTTTGTTGCCTTGCGTGTTTTTGAGACAAAGGTTTGCTATGTTGCCTCAGGTGTCTCAGATTTGCAGTCTTCCTGCCTTGGCTTCCGGAATGATGAGATAAAAGGCACGTGACACCATGTTAGCTCCTGCTGCCTCGTCCTGTGTGCATTGACTTACAGTATAAATAGTCTCTAACCCACACGTCCATCCCGGGTACATTCTTGCTCAAGGCACCTGCTTCTCTCCCCGACACCATGGGTGGCTGCCCTGTCTCTCATTTCACAGGGGCTATTATTAGGACAGTTTGGATTGTGGTGTCCTTCTCTTTCTCAGGAGTGTCTGCCCTTGAGCTGTCACATACAGGACTCTACGTAGGCACCTGCTCCCTACTGGAAATGCCACACCACTGTTTTCAAATACTTCCTACGTATTCTCATCCCATCCTCCCACCCCTCTCTGGCCCATTGGTTCAACCTCCATATTCACAATTGCCATCTACCTTAGTTTCTTCAGCAAACTCCCTCAGGGTTCTGGAAATCCTCTGGAGAGATGCCAAGGCCCTTGAAGTTAAGCATGGCTATGCTTTGGGTTATGGTCTTTGGCAGGGATGTGGAGCATAGGTCTTCTTTGTAGGTTAGAACTATATGGTTTACTTGGAATTGAAGAGAAAAATTTCAAAAGAAAATAATCTCAGATATTTTTCTTCTATTCAGCTGTACTTCAAACCTCAGAAACAAAATGTCACCCTTGTTCACATAAGCTCCCTTATTTATGTATATTGTGATACATGGGATATTTATAAACAGTTGAAGTCATTTTGCTCCCTAACCCAGGTCCAGGCTGATCCCTATACCTTTAGTCTTATTACTGAAATTCTTCTCTGGACTGGCTAGTGGCTCTTTCTCTCCTACTCTTCCTTCATACAGATCTGGAATATATTTTGAGAGTAATATTTTAAAGTTCTTACTACAAAGACATGGTCTTAACATTAGTAAATGACTGTCTCTACCAACTGATTTCTGTTGAGAATAAGAAAGTATATCAGATTTTTAAAGATTTATTTCATTATTTGTTTATTATGTATACAAAATTCTGTCTGCATGTTTGCCTGCACACCAGAAAAGAGCATCAGATCTCATTACAGATGGTTGTGAGTCACCATGTGGTTACTGAGAATTGAACTTGGGACCTCTGGAAGAGCAGCCAGTGCTCTTAATCTCCAAACCATTTTTCCAGCCCTGCATGTCAGATTTTTAAACCTGATATGATTTTCTCTAATAGCAATCCTTCAACTTGGAATTAATACATCCCAGAGATGTATATGGTTAATGTTCTGATTTCATTCTCTTGCTGTGGCAAATGCCATGGTCAAAAGTGACTGAGGGGGAAGAAAGAGATTATTCCAGCTTTCAGGTCACAGTCCATCACTGAGGGAAGTCAGTGCTTGAAGCAAAAACCGTGGGGCAAATGCTACTTACTGGTTCATTCACAAGTTCATGCTTACCTAGATCTCTTTTACAGCCTAAAACCAACTGCCTAGGGAATGGAGCTGCCCACAGTGGGTTGGACCTTTCTGTATCAATTAACAATCAAGACAGTCCCCGTGCATAAGTCCATAAAACAACCCAACCTGGATAATTCTTCAATCTAGGCTTCCTCAGATGACTCAAGACTCTTGTCAGTTGACAGTTATGGTAGCCAAGACTGTTAGCCTAAAAGACGTTGCTCTGCGGAGATAGCTAAAAGTGTTGTGTGGTTGTTTCGCAGGCTACAGAACAATTGCTCCTTAACTCTTGGCTGATATCAGACCTAACATTTTTCTCAGCCTAACGTTTTTCTTCCCAAAGCTAGTACCCAAATAAAGGTCCATATGTGTCAGAGAGTTTCCGTGGGTTATTTTCAGTTCTTAGATTCATCCATTGAAGACCATCTGTGCAATACCTGTATTAAGTTAGGGTGAAAATACAGCAGCCTTCAAAAGCAGCGGCAAAGAAGCGGCAGTATGGGCACTTGTCAGGTAGTTCACTTGCAAAGTTTCCGCTTCATGTAATTTTCAGACTTTGGCCAAGAGAAATAGTGGCATGGAGCCATAGAGACAGCTGGGCAGTGAGTGCATCTACTCTCTCTGGGGACTTTAATTATGTTCAGCCTAGAAGGCTGTTTTACCTGGGTGACAGCATCCCACCAGCTCCCAACACACAGGTGAAGTACACCTTGGCATAGTGTCGAGCTGTCATGTGTGAAGGGCACCATAATAAAAAGCCTTTGGAGCCTGCTTTGCTAAGATTCCTGGTGATCACCCCACACTGGGTGTCTGGCTCCCATGTTGGAAGCCATTCTGGCCTGTTTCTACTTACTTCTCTTACCTAATGAACACTATGGCTTGTGGGATTCATTGTTCACAAACTTCAATAAGGGTTTAAAGGCATCTATTTGATTAGTTGGCTTGCATACCTTTCTTTCCCTCGGCCTCGTCTTTCTCATTTATTCGATCCTACAGTATTTTCTACAGGACTAGAAGCTGCCATTCATGCCCCCGGGGGAAAAGGTGAGCTAAAATTCAATAAAGGCTGGCAATGGAGATCCCCAGTGTGTCACTCATCCAGTCAAGAAGGGCAAATCACCTGCCATTTCTGCCTGGAGATCACTTTCTTGAAACTCCTCTCCCTGTGGCTCCTCTCCCTGCCCCCTGTGTTTCCAAATGCATCTTCTGGTAACGGTGATTTTGCAGGATGAATTTGTGCCTAGTCCCTTCCTCCCTATCTGCCTCATGCTGGCTCTCTGGAATTTCTTCCATGCCATCTGCACCCCTACAGATCGCTGATGGGTCTTAGAAGTGTAGAGTACAAAGAGGACTATCGCTGTTACTACTCTATTATCACTCGAAGTTGTCTGTATGCTTAGAAAGAGCAGAGAAAAACTCTGGCATTTCTCAGGTGCTGTCTGTCTGGGTTTTATTGTTGTTGTTGTTGAGCTTTTTTGAAAGACAGACTAGGTTGACTGACTAGTGAGCTGCAGGCACCACTCCCGTTCCTCACTGGTACTGGAATTACAAGTGTGTTTTCACACCTAATGTTCTGTTTTGTTGAAAGTTCTGGAGCTCCAACTCTGGCCATTGTCCTCGCAAGGCACTTCTTGTCCACTGAGCTATCTCCCAAGTCCCAACACTCACTTTTCAAAATGAAAATACAACATTTTCAGACTTTTCTTTTGAAGGTTTCATCCTTAAGTCTTGCTCCAAATAAGTGAAAGAAAAAAAAAAAGGTGGAGGTTCAATTAGTCTCTTGGAAGCTGGAATTTTCTCTAACAGACCTAAAATATAGGGTTTCCCCGCCCTGCATTTTCCTTAGGTGACTGTTATGCCTGGGCAGAAATACAGGATGTCCCTCTAAGTGGTCCTGTTGACACAAGGCTTGTGCCACTCAAATTCCCAGGGTCATCTTCCTTCAGAAACACAACCTGCTTCCCATTCTTCCATCACCACGGAGACGTGGTCCCCAACCCTCAGCCTATGCAGCAAGGCCTTTACTATACTGATGGCTGCTTTCCTGAAGTGCTTCTCACCAAACCCGATGATCTGTGCTCAATCTCAGGACCTCACAATGGAAGAAGAGAACTGACTCCTAGGAGTTGTCCTCTGACCAACTCATGCATATTGTAGCACGTGCGCCCCCCACACACACAGACACAATCAATCACTCGGATCAATGTATTTAAAATCGAAATCATTTGCTTAATTTTTTCTAGACAGCCAATACACACATCTCTTGCTATTATTATCCTAAATGACTCCCCAGTGTCTCCTTCTGAAGGGGTTTTCTACCCCTTTCTATTACCTTGGTTTCTGATGCTCACACTGTCATCTGGTCCCAATAACATGCCATCCGTGTTTCATTTACTCACCCATGCCCTAATAGCCAGTGTCTTATCTCTTACAGACTCCCTGGAACACAGGCAGGGTAGTGCATGAGCATTGTAATAACCAGGACGAGTAATGGTCTCTGGTTAACTGTCACTGATAAATCAGTATATCCATACCCCAGTCTGCTGGTTGCTCTGTGACATTGACTGTGTGTTAGGGAGAAGCAGCCAGCCAGTGGGCCCCTTACTGGTTTGCCATAGTAAGAATTTTAGCTGCGATCAAACATTCTTTTACCTAACAAGAGCATTTGCTTGTATTTTCTCCCACTTACTTTTTTATTCTCTTTTTGTCCTGATCCTACAAATCCATCAGGGATTTAACTAATGTTTTCTAAATGACATTGAAAAGTCTTTTTTGTTGTTGTTGTTTCTGTGCATGGATTTTAGTTTTTTCTTTCTTTCTTTTTACTCAAAGAAATGCTTTCTTCTTTCTTATCAATGTAAGACTGGACATAAAAATATGACGTAAGCAGCCATTCTGTTGGTTTTTTAAGATTCTTTTAGCATCCATGCAAGTGCAGTGCCCCTGTGGTTTTCTTTTCTTTGGGAAGGTGTGTCTGATTGTAGCTCTTGAACTTTACTGGTTCATGTCAGGCTCCCATGCTTCCTGCAGAACCCTTTAAAGTCAGCTGGATTACTTCCCCTCGGCTCCTGCTCTAAAAGGTGTCTGCTGGCTTTAAAATCCATGTGGCTGGCATTGGAGTTTATCACCTAAGCCACTTAGACTCCAATTCCCGCTGAGGAGCTAGTCCCTTGCCATGCCGGAGTATTTGTGCTTTTTTTAGCACCCAGGCCCTGTAGCTCACTCGCACCAAGGGTGGAGTGCATGTGTTACCTTGCTTGGTGGGAAGATATCACATCAGCCTCCAGGCTTTGGCCAGTATCGAACAGTTGGTTAATGCCTGGAAAAACAGCTTTCATTTCACTTCCGCAGTGGGTTCCCTTCAAGACCTCTTCTCTGTAAGCTCCTCTTAGTGACCCCACAGAATGAGAGGACACCAGTGTTTGACTGGTCAAGAGAGATTCCTTATTGCATCCATATTGTGGTGGTCAAGGAATAAAGAAAACTTCAAAGAAGATGAGCACTGACCTCCACACCCATGTGTGTGTGTGTGTGTGTGTGTGTGTGTGTGTGTGTGTGTGTGTGTGTGTACGCACGCTCCTCTCCCTCCCTCCTTCCCCCTCTGTTTTCTGTGGAGATTCCTTTCCATCTGTAAATGAAGAGAGCAATCCCAGAAGAGTAGAATATGAGAGGCAGTCATGCAATTGTAGTCTTATGAAATCTTAGCCTTCTTTTGTCCTGGAAGTCTACATTTGCATCCGTCCTACTTTGCCTCTCTATATGCATGTCCAAAAGCAGCTTGGGGAGGAAAGGATCCACATGGATTTACACACTGATTACTAGTGTATCTAAGGAAGCCATGCAGGAACCTGGAGTCGGGAACTGAGGCAGGCAACTGTGGAGAGCTGCTTGCTGTCTGGCTGCCCCATGGCTTGCTCAGCCTGCTTGCTCAGACAACCCACATCCACCTGCTTAGATGCAGCACTGCCCACACAGACATGCCCTGGTCCATAGCAATCATTAATCAAGAAAACACCCACACAGACATGCCCTGGTCCATAGCAATCATTAATCAAGAAAACGCCCACACAGACATGCCCACAAGCCAATCTGATGGAGGCGTTTTCTCAACCGAGGTTCCCTCTTCTCAGATAACTTCAGCATGTGTCAACTTGACAATAAAAGACTTAACATGTTCACTTCCCTGAGCATTGGTGTGATCCATGTGTGGTCTTCAGTGTGGCAGCATCAACACCGCCCCACCCTGGAGCTGACTTTAAGGCCCACCTTAGACAAATACATACCAAACCAGGCATGACTCCAGCCATCTTTTCAAACATGCATCCAGGTAATCCTGTCACACAGATAGACCGCTGCTCTAGCTCCTCAGCCGATCACAGGCTGTGTGCAGAGGGGCTGAGAATTTTTTTCCAAAAAAAAGGATAGTAGAAGATAATGAACTGATGATAGAAGAATGCTTACGGTCTCCCATCATTCAAACATTCTCTTCCCTTCTAGAATTCGATTACATTTGCTACTTGATTCTGTGATTCTCCTCCTTTCCAATGATGCGTTTTGAAGCTCTGCAGAATTGGACTAAGATGGGAAGTAAGTCCAGAATTGGGCACCCTGGAAGGGGGAAATCAATATCTGGATTTGAATGGAAGCATTTGCTCAAAACTGCCAGTACAAAATGATCTATTTCACGGCTTCTAAAAAGAATCAAATGCAACCTGCTAGGGTATGTGGGGAGCACACCTCTCCGTCTCAGAACGGTGAGTTACAAAATGGCGCCCTTTCAGACATAGAGGCCTAACCCCAGAAGGAAGTCTCAGTGCTCAGTCTTCGCCCAGAGAGGCCAGGACCACGGTCGTTTACAAGCATAACTGTAGCATGTAGATGGAGAAGGCCCCTCTAGGACTTTAACATGCTTACACTGGAGATTTTACTCAGATGGTGAGTTCAGCTCTATTTCTAAAGTGAACCAACGGGTCTGGGGAGATGGCTGGGTGGTTAAGAGCAATGGCTGGCTGTTCTTACAGAGGATCCCAGTGCAGTTTCCCGCATTCTCGAGACAATCCACAGCTGCCTGTGTCTCCGGTACCAGTGTATCCCAACACCTTTTGGCCTCTGCAGACACCTGCATGTACACGGTGCAGTTAAATTCATACAGGCACACATATCCAAAAATAAATAAATAAATAAATAAATATTTAAAATGAACTGTGACTTCTATGTAAATAAAAAATACACTCTGCCAACAATCTCCTGCTGCCCCTGGCACATTCTGTTAAAGCCACTAGTAATTGGGATGACTAAATTGGCCCTTTTTGTTTTCCATTGGTATCAGTAACTGCTAAGAGGATTACCCTGTATGTGGATATGGAAGGGTTTTTTTTTAAACTTTATTTTTTATAACTGGTGGACTCTAATCCTGATTAGTCCCTTTTGTATTTATAAAATACCGAAAACAGGAAACAAAGCTTTCAGCCTAGTGCCCAATTTCACACCCAAGTTGGCTTTCTTTGATGCACTTCTAATGTATTTCTCTATTTGCCTGCAGACTGAACCTTGTGTGGAGCAGGAAGGGGATTTCATTATGTCCATATTTTCTCATTTCTTGTTCCATTCATATACTTTCAGTTTTTCTAAGACTTTTTTTTATTCTCTGATCTTAATGAGTGATGGAATCTTACAATGAGATGCCTGAGGTTTGGCATGTTTAACACAGCTCTGTCACTCAGCTTCATTGGCATTGGATCATAATGATTTAATTGGGGGAGCATGTTTGAATTACTTCACTGTTACCATGACTGAAAGCAACTCGGAAGAGAGGCTTTGTTTTGTCTTGTGGTTCCCGAGGAATGAGAGTCTATCTTGGTTGGGAAGGTATGGCACAGCCAAGAAAATCATGGCCACAGAGGCAGGAAACTGGTGGGTCCCATTTCAGTCCCACATGGAAAACAGCTAGAGAGGAACAATAGGAAGGAAGTTGGCGTCTAAGCTGGGGTTTTCATTGCTATGAAGAGACAGCAGGACCGCGGCAACTCTCATAAAGGAAACATTTAACTGGAGTGGCTCACTTACAGTTTCAGAGGTTCAGTCCATTTTCACCAAGGCAGGAAGCATGGTGCTGGAGCTGACAGTCCTTACATCTTGACTCAGAGGCAATAGGAAGTCAACTGACTGTCACACTGAGGGAAGTTTGACCAAAGGAGACCTCATAGCCCGCCCCCAAACAGTGCCACAAACTTGGGACATTTTTCTAAGAATACCCTAGACTAGCAGATCAGAAATTCTGAAGCACATTACAGTCGCCAGGTGGCCATTAAATGTCCCAGTATCCAAGCCATTTTCCAGGCAGGTTAAATCATGATACCTGTAAATGGTATTTCAGAATGACTCGTTAAGTCTTTCCAGGTTGCTCTAGCATTAACACCAGATTTCAAAACCTAGAATGCTGAAGAACATGTCTTGGCTTTTAACTATTAGTGCTTTTAAAATGTAATTTTGAAGGCTCATTGTATTTGTGTTTTAACTTAGTAAAGCTATTTGTCTTAGAGACACTAAGAGAACCACAGCTAAGGTCTTCAGAGTAGAAACTCTCAGTCCTCAAGGGAAGAGAGCAGAGGCTGCCTAGAATGAAGAAAGACAGGGGCAATGCTGCTGGACACAACATTGGCTTTCGGTGGTTCTCTCCAGAGACTAGCAGACGTCTTCTATGTGGAGTGCCTAAAATAAAAGGCATGGACTACTCCATAAAAGGAGTCTACAGAGCTGAGTATGGTGATGCAGGCCTGTCATCCCAGACTTGGGAGGCTGATGCAGCAGGGTCCCAAGTTCAAGGTGAGCTTGGGCCACGTAGTGAGACACTCTCAAAATACCAAAGGGTAGGGGCAGAAAAGGTTTCCACTCTAGTCTTTTGATCCGACATGGTTTTGAAGACTTACTTTACCCCAGAGTGTCCTAAACTCTCACATACCATTTGGTAGTTAAGGTAAATTGTAGAATTAAGCCATAAGAGTCAGAGGATATGCAGTGTATAATACAAATAGTGTGGGGGATCATAAACACTAGTTCACATTTTAGGGAAATCTGTCTCCAAATAGTCACAGAGCAGAAGGGTTAAATGAACAGATATAGGGAAATTCAGTTTTTACCAATAATGGAAAGGTGCTGGGAACCAAACAAGGCAAACAAGAAAGTAAATTGCAGGATATATTAGGTCAAGTGTTCAGGAGCATATATGAGGTGAGTGCAAACATTAGATTCAATGATAGGGGCAGGATACATGCAAATGAATATAGTAGTTTTCATCTGATGTTCCTTTCTTGTTGCCTTCACTCTCTGCTCTCATTCTTTTCTCTATGGGCTCTTCTAGAAACTTTAATCTCAGAGTTTTATACCTTCAGTGTCCCTCCAGTCAGTTCAGGTCTTATAGTGAGTCCCTTCTTCCCTCTTGAAACACTAGCCTATCAACTTCTCAGGGATCAATTTTTTTTTTGAGAAAATACTAGCTTGCTATGATAGAACTCCCGGCTCCATGATGGGATCTTTATTGTCAAAGGAAGAGAGTAAACCTGAGGTATGGGTGACCTCCACGTGGGTTCCAAGGATGTCTCAAAAGACCGTTTCCTAGAGTCTCTTAATGAAAAGCTCAGGAGTCTCTTTAAATAGCAATGGAAGGATCTTAAATAATTAGGCAAATTGGTTTGCAATGAAGGTTGAAAATAGTGTTGGAGAGACTAGTAGCAAACACTCTTTCCTGGCAGCCTGGTCCCACAGCTACCTTGCCCAAATGAACACACAGACACTATATTAATAATAAAAGTGCTGGCCAGAGACTAGGATTTCTGATTTGCTAGCTCTGTCTTAATTGCTAACCCATTTCTTTTAATCTAAGTATTTCCACGTGGTCTTGTCTTACCAGAGAAGGGTCCACACCTCTTATTCCTTCCTCTGCTACATGGCAACTTCTCAGTGTCTCCACAGATGATTTCCTGTTTGTCCCTGCTTATATCCTGATTCTGCCCAGCTACATCACTTCCTGTATGACCAATCAACCAATCAGTATTTTATTCATTAACCTATAAGAGAAATATATATACAGAAGAACATTCTCCATCAGAGGCTCTATCAGGAATTAAGGATTTTTAATGGGCTAAAGGAACCATTAAATGGATCCTGAATAAGACTCAGAAGCCTGTGTTATCCCTGACCTAATAGACTTCTTGTCAGTTCCAGCACAGCTGTTCATTGGTGCATTTCTCTATTACTCATTATCTCCTCTCTAATTTCTAATTTCTCCTTTCCAAGTTTATATGGTCCCAGCCACATTGAAGAGTCAAACACTAAGATCAATGAGGTTTAATTTTAAACTGAAACAGATTGATTCTAGTATCTGAAGAGAGACCGGGAATTAAGTCAAATGATGACATGAAATACTCATTTTCTTCATCCTTGTCTTTGTCTCCTCTACATGTCCTCTGGCTTCATATTTGATACCCTCAGTTCTCACTATACTATGCATAGGAAGTAGCTGTTTTCAAAAGTCTCCATTCTTCAGCAAACCAGTGAGGGCTGGAGGACTTTGGTAGGCGCTTTACAGGCAAACCAGGAATTTGTTTGAGCTATCAGTTGCTGTTAAATCACCATTCAAGAAAAGACTTGCCTAGTGTTTGGTTATTATCCCATTTATTTATTTCTTCCTGAAGTTTCCTTGATTTGGAGTCTCTAAATCAGCATACTCTTCCTTGTATTCCCCATGAATGAGAGTATTGAGATTTGGCTTGAAACTGAAACCTTTTAATTTAGTTTTTGTCTTGTTTATGTTACTGGTTTAAGAATGCTGTCTTAGAGCTCAGGAGAGAACCAGAAGGTCAAATGTTCACTGTGCAAGAATGAAGACCTAAGTTCAATGCCCAGAGCAGGCATACAGAAGCTGGAAATGGTGGTGTCCTCCTGCCATCCCAGTGATGGGAAGGCAGAGGCAGGTGGATCCCTGGGACGCACTGGCCTCATCTAGCTGAATATGTCAAATCCAGGGCAATGAGAGAAACAGTCCTGAGCAATGATACCTGAGGTTGACTCCTAGCCTCTATACACACGTGCTGCGTGGCACACAAGGGCACATAAATACACAGATGAACATATACACACACAAAGAATGTCACCCTGTCTCTGGGTCCTGCTTATGTGGGAATAAGACCTTTGGCTAAGACACTTTAAGTCTGGAGCTTATGGCTTCTGAAGCATAGTTATGAAGGGTAAAGAGTTTACATGAATTTCAGTTTTTGAGGTCAGTGTGGACCCTTCCCATCTGCTTGCTCTACTTCACATCACGTTGACTTCGACTGACATTCATCTCCTCTCCTACTTTCTTATAAAAATGCCACCCAGTGTCATATTAATGAATGTGTTCAGCAGTCACCCCAGAAATTTGAAGTTGCATATGAAGATTCATCTCTGTCTCAAACTGTCCTTTGTCTCTATGCCTGTAGGGACCTACTATCTACCCCAAGTGTTATCAGTGTCATTTCCAAGAGAAAATAAATGAGCATTTCCTGATCAAGCTGAATTCTGATTATTCCAATTATCAAGAAAATTATTCTTGTCCTATAATAATAAACTGATACACAACTATTAACATCTTAATATATAACCAGCCCTCTACTAAGAACCATGGGTGTTTCTTCATTTATGTTCTTAATGATACCTTAAATTATTAACATTTGATTCTTTTTACAAAGAAAGAAGAAAAGATCTAGACATACAAATTCAAATCCCTTCTACCCAACATGTTAAAATCCAGTGTACACATTCTTCCCTCAAACCCTTTATTGGGGAATGATCTTGTTCTGAAGTGAGTTCCTTTCATATTGTTTTGAAATATTACATAGAAAATTACTTCTGACCACACTTAGGTGTTGTTGAAATACACACACACACACACATACACATATACATTTTTGAAGTCATTGCCCTTGCTAAATTATCTTGGAAAGCCTCAGACATTGAGCAATTATGTTTCTGAGAATTACAGATTATGGTTACCCATGCTTCTTATACCTATGAGGTTAATCAGACATAGATATTTGATCTTCAAATACTTCAAAGGCCTACAGAATATGACATTTAAATCTTTGAATAATTTAGTACTTCTTTGACTTGAGACAAAATTGCCCCTTACAGCACCAAGCAATTACTGATAGTATGTTGGGCACCAATGACACTCCTTCTGGAGTTTGTTCTCTCTTCAGCTACTGGCCTCTTGGACAAAGAACTGCCCCCACCTTGACTGCTGACTTTGGACATGCTGTCTTACTGGGCCAGCAGGAGATAAACTTAAGAGACTGCTAAACCCTGCCATGTCAGGGTAAGACAGTTTTTTCAGCTTCCCTACTTCTGTATTGGTCTGTCAGATACACTAGGCCTTAGCCAAAATTGATTGCCCTACCCTGCTGAGAGACCTTGGGTGACTGTCGAGGTAGCCTGATGTTTCTGTCTTCACTGCACCTTTTGGAAGTTGCTCGCTTCCAATCCCGCCTACCCTAGTAATGTTGTCTTCCTTCTCAGGTCTTTGATGAGGCTGAAGATTAGACTGTCACAGCTATTGTCCTCTCTTCTTAGATAGAAATATTAGTTACAAGACTTCAACTTTCTAGTTTTAGCCCAGCTTCGTAATAACTCAATTATACCTCTTCACTGGGATTGGACATGTAGTATATGTCAATTGCTCTGTGTTGCTTTACTGCTTGTAGGTCTTAATTTGTGTATGCTTTTACCTTTCCTTCTAGAATATACTTGGTATTTATTATCATTGTATATGGTTTTATATCAAGTTAAAACCTTCTTCTTTAGACTAAAAGGGAAATTGTAGCTGCATTTGCCTGTGATCTTGCAACAGTGGCCACACCCTTTGGGCATGGTTACAGGTGCAGACGTGATCCATTTAAGAGAGGAGTAGGGAATGGAAACCCCCTTAGGGTCACAGTGAGCAGGATCTCATCCTTGGAGCAGGTACACTGCGACAGTTACTTATTGTTATCTGTGTAAGTTCATCCCTAGTAAATTCATCATTCATCTTGGTTTGGAAAACTCATTATAACTCTTAGCCTTCAAGTAGGTAGATTATTTTGATAGAAAAGCCACTGATACCCATGAGACATTGTATCATTTCTCAACTGAGAAAATTTTCTACTATGTGTATCAAAAACCATGCCTTCAAAATGAAATTACCACCACTTTTTTAAAATTTATTTTTACTTTGGTATGGTGTGTGTGTGTGTGTGTGTGTGTGTGTGTGTGTGTGTGTGTATGCATGCATGTGTGAAGTATAGTGCCTCCAGGAGATGGTGTCAGATATACTGGAGCTGGAGAAACCAGCAGTTGTAAACTGTCCAACATGGATGGGTGCTGGGAACCAAACTTAAGCAGCAAGTGCCCTTAATCATGGTGCCATCTCTCCAGTCCCGAAGTGTCTGTCTTTCAGCTTCTTTTCTGGTCTAGGACACTTGATTATATACCAGGAGCACCATCTCCATCATCCACTTGCTTTCATTTGAAGCACAGTACCAGAGTGCTTTATTCTCTTTGTGGTTTTGCTTGTGCAAGGCTGAGACTTCACACACAGTAAGACAAGGGCCCCATCATTGATCTATATCCCCACTTGTAGTCATTTAGCTCTTAAATGATCTTCAGCTTGATGGGGTAGATTATAAACAAACCCCAAATCACTTCATTGCCCATCATTTAGCTATCAAAAATAAACAAAATACATTCATTAAGAGCATTCCACCATATGTTAAATCTCACTTTGTTAATATGTTAATATGGCTCTGGCATTAATAATTAATATTCATGAGAAAAACAATAATATAATAAGTAAAACCAGAAAAAAAAACCAGTCCACTTCTGCACCTAAATTGGTCCATAGTTAGAGGAGCGAGATATCGTCAATGAGATTTTCTACTCAATCCCAACACTAAGAATGTTGCTACAAATCCACATTACTGTGTCTAGAGGTCATGACTGCTATTGTAATTCTAGAATAATAAAATAAAAGGAGTTTCATTAAACATTTTTTTTTCAAATTGCATTTACTCATTTGTCTAGCGTGTGTGCCTGAACGTGAGGGGGGTGTGCCCATGAGTGTCTCGGCATACACACAGCAATCAGAAGACAACTTCCTAAAGTTGATTCTTTCCCTCCACTGTGTGAGCCCGAGACTAAATTCAGGTTACCAGTCTTGCCAGCAATCACCGTTAACTGATAAGCCATCTCACTGGCCAGATATATTGATTTCTCACTAACGTGTCTTGAGATTTACTTTTTTGTAAACTTAAGTTTTGAACTAAACTGGCATCCATACATTCCATCTTTCATGTCTCATAAGAGACAGCTTCTTGCAGAGAGGATGTAGAGGGAAGGACACATACTAACTTTAGAACTATTTGTACATTCTAATTTATTAAGTCGGTGTTCTCTGACCAGGCTGGAAGTTGGAGATGAGCAGATGCCTGGAGCCCCGCCCTCAGCTCTTGACCCTCCCACCATTCTAACTTCTGAGGCTTCTATTGACCCTTGTTCACACTAGAGCTGGACACGTTAACCAGAGGACCAACTTCTTGGTTTTCCGCTGACCCTAGGTGACATATCATTGCCTTTCCATCCCCCTGAGGACAACTTCCTAAGCCCAGAAGCAAGTGTCCCTGTCTTCAGACTCAGCCCAGAATGTTCTCTCAGCTTCATGTCTTACCTAAATCCTGGCACTTCCTAAGAACATGGCTTACCTTACCACACTGCAGATGAAAATGTCACCTGCTGCCTGTGTCCGTGTTCTTGGGGCTGGTGTTGCCCGAAGGACATATGGACAGGCAGTATCTCATCGATACCTGGTGTGACCTCTTCTTTCTTTTCTTCTTTCCTAGTTTCCTTTTTTTAATTAATATACAAAGTATTAGGTTGGGGAGGGGTCAGTGAGATGGCTCAGCAGGTAAAGCTGCTTGGGACCTTGATTAATGGCCTAGGTTCAATCCCTGGGATCCACACGGCAGAGTGAGAGCAGCACCTACTGCAGGTTGTCTTCTGAGCTGACAGACACACGTGTGCATACACGTGAATGAATAAATGGAGTGATTTTAAAACCCTACAAAGCATTGGATTTCACTACAGAGCTTTACTACATGGTTTGTCTGGCTGTCCCTCTCCACCTTGTCTACTTCCCCCCAGCCCTTATATCTATCAGCCTCCATCAGTCTCTTTTCCACTTTTACGTCACGTGTGCTTTTAGCCTTCCTATCAATAACACCGTCCCCAAAGGGTGTCCCGCATGTGGGGACTTACACATGAGCGCCATGTGAGCACACGCATACACACACACACACACACACACCACACACACACACTTTAATAAATAAATTAAGGAAATGTTTTGGAGACGTATGTGCACATGCTCCATGATCCTCAATGGTGACATGTTGTTACAGCACATTGTCACAACCAGGAAAGTGACATGTCTGTGATGTGCAGATTGTGTCAAGACTCCCACACTCACTTTTATTCCCTGCTGCATGTGCTGTCATTTTGATACACATTTGTCACCCGTGGAAGGTTTTTTTTTTTTTGGTCTCTACCATAGCTCGTGTCCTGCAGTTTAATCTGGTAGTTCTTAGACCCATAACTCTCTGCCTATGTTGATTTCTCACCCATCCCTATCTCTTGACAACCATTAATCTTTCTTACATAATCTTAGTCCACCAAAATGTAGTAGACATGGAGTCATAAGGCATGCAGTATTTTGGAATTTGGGTTTTTCTTTTCCTTTGTGGGAGCTCAGTATAATTCCATAAAAACAACATAAGCAATTTTGTATATTAATATTTCATACAAACCCATTTTTAAGTTAGATTTTTTATCTTTTTTGGATGAAAATGTTTTGAATTTGGTTGTTAGCTCTGACATGGTGGCTGAAAACCACCTGTGATTCTAGTTCTAAGAGGTCTGATGCCCTCTTCTGGCCTCCACAGGAAGTGCACCCACATGTTCACACTTACACACATACACATATACACACAATTAAAACCCTAAGTTTTAAAAAATGTCAAGATCTTTAAATGTCTATGACGGCAGGTGGTTCTGTTTTTCCATCACTGTATGTTCCATTTCTTGCCATTGTTTATTTCTTGGTCCAGGCCTTGAGGATAGTGCTAGAAGAGGTGAGATGGGAGAACTTCAATTTCATTCCAAAACTCAAATGGGAACTGTTACGTATTTCATAAGTTAGTTGCATGGTTTTGTATATACATTTACACATGTTAATCTCAACTGTGCCCAAGCTATTCTTTCATAACAGATGTCATATTTTATCAAAAATGGATTCTACAGTTATTGAAATAATGTCATAATTGCCTTCTATGTTCCTTCCAGGAGGGTAAAGGCTGTTGATTTCATTTCAAATTAAGCATACCTTGAAATTCAGAAATTAATTCCACCCAGACATGATAATTTTTCTGGTGAGCTAAAATGTAATTTAAGAAACATATATATGAGTGTTCATGAGGGATACTTATAATTTTTTCCTTCTTATAATACCCCTGTCAGATTTTGACATAAAGAATTTGCTGGATTTATAACACGAGTTGGGAAGTGGTCTTTGGTATTTCCTGGAAGAGTTGACACAAGATTGCAATTACACATTCCTTAAATGCTTGGGAAGTTCACCAGGAAAGCCAGCTGGAGTGAAATGGGTTATCATGGGCAGTGTGGGGCACGACCCAGTTGTGGCACAGCTATGAAACAAAGCAGGTTTTCTTTGACTTTGTGACTGTTCTGCTAAAATCTGCTTTTCAGTAATTTGTCCATTTCACAAAAGTTTCAGTTCTGTTGGCATGACATTGCTCATAACATCCTCTCTGTATTCTTCTTACTCACCCCCATACTCTAATGAACTTTACGGGTTGGTTTCACTGCTGTTACCCTTACAAATGACCTTGGCCCAGTCAGTCAGTTCTCAGTTTTTATCTGATTTACTGTCTTTCGGCTCGGTGACCTCTGTGCTAACTGAGCCTCTCCATGCACGTTTGTTCTCTGATTTCCTGAGGGGACACACCTACCACAGAAAAAAAATAAGGAAGGAGAATTTGTAGTGTCTCTAAAGAGTTGGTTCAGGGCTGGAGAGATGGTTGAGTGGTGAAAAGAACTTTCTGTTCTTCCAGAGGGCCTGGGTTCAATTCCCAGCAGCCACACAACCACTCATAACCATCTGTAACTCCAATTCCAGAGTATCTGATGCCCTCTTCTGACCCCTGCAGGTACTGCACATATATGGTGCACATACGATCCAGAATAGAGACTGGAGAGATGAGTCGGCAGTTGAGAGACCTTGCTGCTCTCCCAGAGGACCATGTTCAGTGTCCAGTGTCCACATAAGGTGTCTCACAGCCATGTAACTCCAGCTCCAAACAGACACACCACCCTCTACTGACCTCTGTGGGTACTACACATGTATGTACACATAGAATGTACAAAATTAAAAATAAGTCTTTAAAAAAAAACTACACATACGCATGTACAAAATTAAAAATCCTAAAAAAATAAACCCAAAGCCCACAACCACAATAGCTCTACTCAAGATACCACTTTACCTGGCTCTCAGCCACTTGAGTTGTAGTTAAGGTTGGACTGTGTATTGTCAATGTTTTGGCTAAAGGAACTCTGTGGTTTTGAAAGTAACCCGGACCGTATGTTCTTAGCATCATCTCCCCCAGGTTTTTCTCCTCCAGCTCAGCTGCCATGCATCTCTACATCTTCCCTGCATCCTCTTCATTGGCTTTCTGTATTTCCCAGAACTAGACTGTGGTTCCTAATTGGTCTACATAATAAAAACCCGCAGTCAGATACAGAGGAAAATGAGGAGAGATCCGAGAGAAAGAGAAAACCACCACCACACCTTACATCCTTAGCATCTCAGCAGACAAGAGAGTGACTTCCTGTTTCTCCCTGCTTATATCCTGTTTCTGCCCAGCTACTTCATTTCCTGTCTGTCTGTACAGACCTCCAGACCACTATGGTTATTATTTGTACAAGGTTTTATTTGTACAAGCAAGATGTCACCACAAGACTGCCTACCTCTCTTTTCTGAAACATGTCCCATCCTTATGAGTTTATGGACACGGCCAACAGCACCTGCGTAGGGTTTAATCATTTTACAACTCCAAATGAGCTAGCTGTTTCAAGTATTTTCAGAAATTCTGAAAGGGTGGATCTTCTTTGTCCCTGCCAAATAATTAAAACAAGAAGTTGCCCCATGGGAGACATATGAAGCTCTCGGTTTTATTTCACATGATAAAGAGGAAGCCAATCCA
This sequence comes from Mesocricetus auratus, assembly GCF_017639785.1. Taxonomy (NCBI): domain Eukaryota; kingdom Metazoa; phylum Chordata; class Mammalia; order Rodentia; family Cricetidae; genus Mesocricetus; species Mesocricetus auratus. The sequence continues at coordinate 53,422,570 of NW_024429267.1, read as the reverse complement.
GAGGTAATCATTTTCAGATTTGTTTTTCTGTTTCCTTTGAAACAATCAAGGATTACTTAGATGTAGTAATCTACATCTTGTCCCAATTCAAAGAGGCAAAACCAAGCTTCCTTTCTGGACTTGCATTTCCCTTTCTCTTCCTGCAGTTCTCATGACGATGCAGCGTCTAGACTACTTGGAAAAAGCGAAAGGGTCTGGAATTTATTCTGTGGCTTTGCAAGTGGCCATTCAGCTCTTTTACTCACACGTGCAGTAAAGCCCATACCCTGAAGAATATATAGAATTTATCAAGAGAAAACACATCTGTGAATACAAAGCTGCCACTGAGTGGAAAAGATTATACAGATTCACCCATGTTATCTGCCATTTCACTTTAATCTTATTCCTTTCCCAAGCTCAATCAATAATATACCAAATAATTAATTTGTATTCATAAACATAAAACATTATGGCAGATATTCTGTAGCTTTTGGAAGACAGCCATTAAAAATCAATTAAGTCTAGGGTTGGTGAGATGTCTCAGTGCATAAAGATGCTCGCCACCAAACCTGATGACATGAGTTCAAACCCAGGGATCCGCATGATAAAAGTAGAGAATAAACTCTGAACTTCTCAGGTACAGTATGGTACCACACAAGTGCCTATATGCACAGACAAATAAAATGTCATTTAATAATAAAAGCTATAGTAAGTAACCTGAAGCATGTAATCTATTCCTGTGAAATTGTCTCATTGAGTCATCCTGAGATTATGCCCAGTCAGAAATGACAGAATTGGTTTCAGTGGTTAAAGCACCTGCCACAAAGATGAGGATCCTCACCCTGATCCCCAGAATCCAATGAAAAGCCAGGTGTGGTTGTGCACACCTGTAAGCCCAGCCCTTGTAGGTGATAAAAGTAAATGCAGGTCCTGGAGACTGATGGCCAGCCAGTCTAGATGGTCAGTGAGCTATGGTTCACTGAGAGACCCTTGCCCAAAAAATAAGGCAGAGAGAGATCATGGAAGAGCCAAACACTGCTTATCCAACCTGGACCATTGGCTCTGGATGCGATTTGACTGTGCTCATGCAGAATTCCAGCTATGTGCTGGGAGAGAAGAGTTGAGAGCTGGGCCTGCAGTCAGTGCCATAGCTGCCTCCCCTGAGAGCTCTCTCCTAACTTAGCAAGTCTGTCACTTCTTCAGGATTCACCCTAGAAGGTTTGTCAGAGGACGGCCTCGCCTTCAAGTTTATCCTCAAATAATAGTCTTAAGAGTCTTAAATCCCACAGCCCTGACTTGCTTAATATAATCTGCCCTTAATTTTCAGAAGATCTTCCTATTACATTTCCTGTGACAAAAGAAGAGTAGCCAGAAAGATGTTCCTGTTGAATACCCTGCACTGAGCAGAGTTGATCCCATCCCAGGCTATAAGAATCTTCCCTGTCTCTGTTCAGAACAGTGGCATGACGTTAGATTACCAAGTGTAATGGGTAGTCTTTGCTACAGGAAAACTAGAGGCACCCAAGAAGGACTGGGGAGAGATGGCTCAGTTGGTAAAGAGCTTGTGTTCCAGGAACAAGGACCTGAGTTCAAATCTCAGAACACTCATAATAAAAGCCGGGTGATACATTCTTTTAATCCCATCTGAGGGGAGTTGGGGATTCATGGATCTTTGAGCCAACCAGCCTAACCTACTTGGCAATTTCTAGACCAGTGAGAGACACTGTCTCTTAAAATGGCGGTTAGTTCCTTAGGAATGATAATGGAGGCTGCCTTTGGCATCTATGCATAGCAGATATGTGCACATGCACCTGTATACGCACACACACAAACATATACAGACATACACACATGCACACACAAATACAACATACACACACACAAACACATACAGATACACACACAAACATACACAGACACACATACACACACAAAATTATAGAAAAGAAATAATCATAAAATCATATGGTGACATTATCATCTTTTCATTCAAAATTTTAAAATTATTTGTGTGCACATGCATGCAAAAGAAACAGAGAGCCAGAGAGAGAGAGAGAGGGCTTCTGCACATGAGTGTAGTGCCCATGGAGGCCAGAAGAGGGTGACAGATCACCTGAAAGTGGAAATGTACATACATGGTTGTGAGCCACTATGAGGGCGATAGCTACCAAACCCCAGGTCCTGGAAGAGCAGCCAGTGCTCTTACCTGCTTACTGTGAAGTGAGTGAACCATTCTCTAAACTCTGACTTCTGAGGAGACTTTTAGTGTGAATTCCTCCATCTGAAGATCACTTTTTGGCCATGTTCTAAACCCAAATGAACGTTAGCAAAGGAATGAAGACCTATCGGTTCAGTTTTAGAGAGGCCAAACACAGATGGGGCTTTGAATAATCCAGTCATTTGAGGAAGCTTAGCTAAGAATCACATAAAACATCCTCATTAACCAGACTGCTTGGGAATGCTTTAGCTTGGCAGGGAGGTCTAAATAATTCATTGGGTTCCCATACCAAGGTCTCAGACGTGCTTCCTTATAGATGCACACAGCGGAATGTGGGGGCATCAAAGTGGCCTTCTGTCCCTGGGGACCAGTGATGTCACTTTATGCAAATATCATACATGGTGAGTTGTTAGATCCAGGTGCAAAGTTCATAACCACTGACTCTAGAGTATCAAATACCCCAGTAGTTCTCTTCATCACCGCCTCCCTCAGTTCTACAGGTGACATTGACCCCCTTGTTAGTGGATGAGAAGTTTTGTGAGGAACCCTCAAAGTCTAGGAACATGAAGACCAACAATGCCACTCTGCACTAAAGCAAATCCACATGGCACAAATCTGATATGATATTTGAGATTTCAGGGGAGAAAGGGTATTCCCTAAAACTAAAGTCTAAGCAAAGGTCCTACAGGAATAAACATTTTGCAAATGATGTTTTGATCAGGTTTAAGTAGTCTGTTTTAAGAGCAGTGCTCTTCAGCTCCTTAATATAAATTATGTTATATAATATATTTGAGGGGTGGGATTGTGTTTTTTAAAATATTCTTTTTATTTTTGGGTGCATCCATGTGCGTGCGTGCGTGCGTGCGTGCGTGCGTGTGTGTGTGTGTGTGTGTGTGTGTGTGTGTGTGTGTACAGACAGAGTGATTTCTGAGACCAGAGAGGGAATTGGATCGCTCAGAGTTGGAGTTACAGGTGGTTGTCAGCCACACTGCATGTGCAGGGAACGAAACAAAGCCTTGGCCTCTGAAAGAGCAGCAAGAGCTTTCTGTCGCTAAGCCATCTCTTCAGTACCATGGGGGGAGGGGGATGTTCTGGACTAAGCACATACCTAGCCAAGGGGTACTAGACCAGAAATTGTTTTTGTCAAAATGTCACTCTGATGTTCTGTGCTTATTTGAAAAATTGAGAGTAGTTTGCTCTCTGGGTATTTACTGTCTGTGCTAGGGTGCAAAATAATGAGAGAGAAGGCCTGTCTGAGGAATTGGTTTGAAGAGTGGACAGGCACTCCTCACCGTGGGGTGGGCGTGAAGTTATTGTCTGAATGGACCCGGAATTACGGAGGACAATGAAACATGTTTATTTGTAATGAAATACGAGGAATTTGACATGGATACTGTGAGTGTGTGTGTGTGTGTGTGTGTGTCAGTGTGTGATAAGTAGAGTATAAGTCTTTCAAGCAGTTGCTTTATCCAAATTACAAAGCGTGTTTTTGTACGGCAGGAAACGGAACCGGTTATTTGTTTCTGTGGATGCACTGAAGATAATGGTGTGGCTTGTTTGGTTCGGGGTTGTTTAATTAAGACAGATCTATTTTTAGCAAGCACATACACATATGTTTAATTTAGAATGAGGATGAGTTTATTTCAAAGTCACGTTATCGCTCCAGTCTTAGGTGTGAATGTTAAGCAACCCTCCTGGACTCCCTTCTTTTGGAGTGGACCTCTGCACCAGTATACACAGAACAAGCAATGCGGGGTATACCATCTGTGTATGGCCTTACCCTTTGACCTCAGCCATCTGAGAAGAGTACAGGACCAGAGACTTCGGATGTTCCATGAAGTCAAGTCTTGGAACATTTGAGAGATGGAAACCTTGCTTCATGGCTTGACTCTAGTCCTGTAGTTTGGTGATGAGGCTCAGGTTTTAGAAGGCAGCAAGATTCCATCATTTTGTTCACATAGAGTAGGACTATGAATTTGCAGGAAGAATATACAGTACCAATGGGAGTAAAAGTCATACTTGATTTGTGTGTGTGTATGTGTGTGTAGGGGTGTATTTATCTGTGTGTATGTATGTGTAGGTGTGCATGTATCTGTGTGGCATGGTGTGTGTGTGTCTGTGCATCTGTGTGTGTGTATGTGTATGTGTGTCTGACTTTGTATGTGTATATGTGTGTGTGTGTGTAGGAGTGTGTGTCTGTGTGTCTGTATGTCTGTGTGTGTATGTGTATGTGCATGTGTGTGTGTCTGTGTGTAGGGGTGTGTGTATGTGAATGTGTGTGTGTCTGTGTGTAGGGGTGTGTGTGTGTCTGTGTTTAGGGGTGTGTGTATGTGTAGGGTTATATGTATGTGTATGTGTGTGTTTGTAGGGGTGTGTGTATGTGTAGGGGTGTGTATATGTGTAGGGGTATATGTATGTGTGTGTAAGGGGGTGCATGTATGTGTATATATCTGTATGTGTGTGTATATGTATGTGTGTGTGTATATGTGTGTGTGTGTCTTTGTTTGTGTCCACATCATTTTTCTAAAATTTTACCTTTTCACTGAAAAAAAATGTGTCTGTTATCCACAATACATATGTTAGTAAATCTACCCAAACAGAAATCTTTTGTAATTTTTAATTATGTGTATGTGTGTGAGGGGTAAGAGTATGTACAGATGTCTGTGGAGGTCAGAAGAGGGCGTCAGTTCTCCTGGAGCTAGAGTCACAGGTGGTTGTGAGCTGTGTGACATGGGTGCTGGAAAGTGAACTCAGGTCCTCTGGAAGAAGAAAATGAAATCGTAAACACTGAGGCATCTCTCCAGTCCTCTGGCCTTTTTCTTTATAAGGTATTAGAAAGAAAATAGCCATGGCGCCTTGAGGATGGAATGGGAAAGGGGGGCAAAAGAGACTTGTGTTGTCTGTAACAATCACCCTCTCCTTTGCTGTGCTTTGGGATGGAATGCACAGACTTGTGCATTTTAGACAATCTCTCTACCACTGGGAGACATCCCCAGTCATTTACATTAACAACGGTGATGGGGAAGCATCACCTTGATGTTGTGCTATGAAAGTACCTCTTCCATTGTTCCTCAACAGCTTTAGTTAGAAATCATTACTTACAAATTACTATGATGTTTCATTCATTCAACAAATGCCTGTCAGGAGCCTCTGTGTGATAGGTCCTAGCAACAAAATGGAGAAAAGAACAAACACTGTCCTGGCATTTATGGAATCTGTGAAACAGGAGACATTCCAGCTCTTACATAGAGTGCCTAGAATGACAGCTTGAGGAGGTGGACTGAGGAAACCTGTGCTGATATGGGATCAATGAGCGGGTTACCGACATGGGACCAGTAGGCAGTAGTCAATGTTGATAAGGCCTGTCATTGTTGGTCAACATGGAGTTTAATCAGTGATGTGCTGTCCACTTGTCATTTCATGTAGTGTCTGACTTTTCCTCCAGTTACAACCCCCAAGTTCATGCGCATTTTTCTTTGATTCTCTCTAGTATATGACTGCTGCTCCTATGCAAGGGACCTACATTCCCCAGTACACGCCTGTGCCTCCGACAGCTGTTTCTATTGAAGTAAGTCTATCCTTTAAGCACGAAGAGCCTAGGAAAGAGAAATCTTGGCCACACGGGTTCCCACAGTCTGAGGAATTGTCAGATAAAATCTGCATGCTAGTATAAAACATGTCCCTGCAAGCTAGGAATACAGAAGCCTGCATGTCGGCTCAACCAAACCAAAGGGTGCTTTACACATGTACTTAGACAATATTGCACAGAGGTATGAAGGAAGAGTCATTTGAATGTCTAGACAGCAGTCCAAAGAACAAACCCCTGCCCATCAAACGCATACACACCACAAACACTCATGAGCAGAGAGGAGGGACAGTTTACAACTTGGTCCTGAGAGTGAACCCTGAACCAGCGTTGTGGGATCTCTGTCTTAGTTCTTTTATCCTGTTGCTGTAGTAAAGAGTGTATGACATAGCAACCTAAGAGAGAACAGACTGATATTGGTTCACAGCCCCTCACATGGTGGGAAGTCAGAGTCGGGTGAAGCATCTCTTCACATCACATCCACAGCCAAGACAGCAATGGACATACGCTTCTGCTCATCTCCCCTTCCGCAACAGGCACAGTCGAGGCTCCAGCCAGGGAAGGGCACCATGCACAGTTGGTATCCTTACCTCATTAGTGTAACTGAGAATCCCCACACTGGTGTGTCGTGGGCTGATCTCCCAAGTCTTCCATCAAGTTGAGAACCAAAATTAACCATCCCAATAACACCTGGGAGTTTGTAAAAAGGGAAGGTATCAGATACCGCCACTCTGTTTCCTGAATTTACACGTGTGTTAATTTTAAGATAATCCCTTGAGAATCCAGATGTTCACGAAAATGAGGCAGCACCTTGATTCTCAGACACTTATGCTCATTAAAATTATTGGGGGATGAATGCTTTAAAAATATGGACTCTTGAATTCAAGAGATCAAGAGATTCTTACTGAGTTTTCTGGACTATGTACTAGGTTAGGCATGTTTATACACTCCCAGATGATGCCAGTAGGTATTAAGAATTAAGAACCATCTATTGAGCCTTGGGTAGTAGATCAGTATTTATCCCGGGTATACAAATGAACTTTGGGCACCCATCCAACAATGAGAGATGCACTCTCACCCTGGACTCTTGGGGGGAGGGTCTAGACCCTGCCCTGGATGAAATAACAGACTATGGACACCCCCATAGAGGACCTCACCCTCCCTGAGGAAATGAGGGGATATTGGAGGGGTTGGAGGGAGGGTGCAGGAGGAGGGGAGGGAAAGGGAGAGGGACCTGGAATTGACATGTGAAGCAACCTTGTTTCTAATTTAAATTTAAATTTAAAAATAAAATAAAGAATTAAGAACCGGTCAGGTGGTGATGGCTCATGCCTTTAATCCCAGCACTCAGGAGGTGAAGGCAGGAGGATCTCTATGAGTTCAAGGCCATCCTTGTCTATAGAATGAGTTCCAGGACAGCTAGGGAAATGAAATGTTATTTTAGAAAAAAAAATATTTAAGAATCACTGCTTCAGTTGGGAGTGTAGTTTAGTCACACAGCACTTACCTAGTATGTATAAGGCTATGGGCTCCATCCCTAGCACCCCAGAAAGGAAATGGAAAAAAGTCCACTGCTGTAATGAATGAACTGAATATACTCTAGCTTTCTATAGACATGAAAGATGCAAATGGAATCACTGTGGGTATCATGAAGGATATTATCGTCTTGTCCTTAATGGAAGCAAAGTTCCCCTCTCTCTTTTCATTGGGACAAATGCATCCTCATCACAGCTCTCATTTTCCTGGATGGAGCCATCAAGCTACAGAGAAGAGGGGAAGGCTCAGAGTCACATAGATGATGCTAGGTACTTAGAATATCCATCTCTAGTTACAGCCTCAGTCCCTCTTCTCTGAATGCCCCAAGTACTTTGCTGTCATGTGTGGGCATTGTTTCTCACCAGCTGGAATTTGAAAGACTAAACAATATACTTCCCTGAGTTCATCTTTCCTTCTCCATAACACAACCAGTAACTAGAGTGTTTGTATTTCTGCGTGTGAAAATCCACCAATGGTGAGGTTGATGGAGGTTTTTGCCAACTAAGTTGGATCTCTGAAAGTGTTTACAGACTTACTTCTGGTGTGTAACAAATGTATGCTTGAATCCAGGTAAAGAAAGCCCCCAAAGACTAACAAGGCATTGTTGTACAGCCTAGGAAACCTACGCCATCACATCCTTATTGTTTTTTAATTTCCTAGGTGTGTGGGTCCAAAATAATGGCATATTAAACAGGTTTTAATTGGAGTTCAAGAACATGAGATTAGATTACACAGTTTTTTGCGATGTTTAGTGACTAAAAAGCAGTCATGTCTCGAGAAAATTAACAGTCAACACATTGCAAGCACTGTGAGCATAAACCTCTATCATGTATTTGCATTTCTATGTATAGCCCAAAGCATTATGCTACAGAAAGGGCCAGCACCTTTAATTGGTGTGGAATAATAGACACATTTAACACAGTAGCTTATTGGAAAGAAACTCTTCTTAGAGTTAGATCTGGAGTTGGAGAGAAAGAACAGACTATAACTGTCCTCGCTGTTGCGCCTCGAATCCATGCTTGTGAAGAAAAGAATTTAGTCATGTTGGTGTAAAAACACCAGATGGACATTTGTTGGCATTCATAAATCAGTCAATTGACCAATCACAATCCAATCCTGTTCAGAGGTTCTAAAGAGTTCAAAAATAGCAGGCATGTGACTGGGAACAACAGAACAGGAGCGTTTGACACACAGCTCCCAGCAGGTGTCCAAGACTGGCCTCACTTCAAGCTACTGCTGCTGTTTCCTTTACCCCCCCCCCACTTCTCCTCATTCATTTTTCCTCTCCTTTTATTTTTCTGAAGCCTCTGACTGAATGCCTGTTAATGTCGTAGGAAACAAAGCAAAATAAAACCATAGAAGGAAAGAAAGAAAGACAGAGAGGGGGGGAGGAGGGAGGGAGCAAAACTACACAAGGGACTGGGTGAGGGGGCTCACACCTTTGATTCCAGCTCTCCAGAGACAGAGGCAGAGGCAGGGGGATCTTTGTGAGTTCCGAGCCAGCATGGTCTAGGAAGTAAGTTCCAGGCCAGCCAGGGACACAAAGGAGGCACTGTCTAAAATGAAACACAAGCAAGGACCCAAGTCTTATGCAAGAAGCTATGCTTCCTTCTACTCTTTCAGAGAACAGCAAGTCAGTTCTCAGCCCCCAAGTCTGGAGACTCACAGGCTCACGAACATCTTCAACTCAAGTCCCAAGGGAGTTAACACTGTCTTCTGGCCTCCATTGTCACACACACACACACACACACACACACGGGTATATGTGCACATAGATATATGCATACCTATACATATAGAAAAATGCAACAAATCTTCATAAATATGCTTATATTATTGTAAGAGACCTTTGACTATGAATATAGATGGCTTTTACTGAGACCATAGTCCTCTATTCAACCACAACTGAAATTATTTTCTGACCATAAGACCCTTCCAAGGACTTCTGATGGCAATGGCAGAGCTTATTAGTGTTGCATCTTCAGAATCACAGGATGAACCCTTAGGCAAGCATATCCTGATGTTTTCTTTTACTCTGATGCTGTGGTTTCCTGTGGCTGAGAGTGCACTCTTTTTAAGCCCAAAAGAAGGATTTTGTGCTGCATCTAGAGAAGACCCTTTGCTAAAACAAATAAGCCCTGTGTGTACCGATTTGCCTCTTCAGGGTGTTGTTGCTGATACCTCTCCCCAGACGGTGGCCCCTTCATCCCAGGACAGCAGTGGTCAGCAGCAACAGTTAGCAGTGGACACACCCAATGAACACGCACCTGCATACTCTTTCCAACAATCCAAGTAAGTCCGTGCTGTGCCAAGCTTCTTCCTCTAGAAGCAGAGATCTGCAAGTCCTTCCTCAAAGTGTTTCTATTTGTTTGGTTTCACAGAAGCCACCATAAACTTAGAGGTAGGCATTTCTTGAGCTCATGATCACGTGAGCTGCATCCAGCTGGCTTCAGGTGGTACATTTTCCAGCCTTGGCTGTACTCTGCCCTATTGGTTGAATACCTGGTCATCCATGGCCTTCTGCTTTGAGATGATGGAAGGGTTGACCATATGATTTTCATTTCATAACAAATTAATTTCCAGACAGTTCAGAATTCCAAGAACAACAGGAAAGCAAACACAACAAAAGCAGGCACTTAGTTTTGTTTCTGTGCATCGGCTGCTATCCTATTAGGTTCGTTAATGCAAGTCACATGACCCAAGAAAGTCGTGAGGGTGCTCATTTCAAGAGAAACATTGTAGTCATTAAATTTTTTGTTACATATTCTTGGGAAAATTCTAATATTCCCACCTGACACTAGATAGTGACCTGACATTCTGCTCTTAATCTCTTAGACAGTTACAGTGACATTCTCAATGGAGGTTGACTTTGAACACCCAGGTAAATATTGTTAAATATATGATACAGAGATTAGGCCCTGCTCAGGAATTAAATGGCAAAGAATAATAACTAAGTATGCAGAATAACTCATGAAAAATTTTTAATCGCCCATAAAAGCAAAATTGCATTTGGTTTTTCGTGGAACAGATTGTAGATTAAACCCTGAGAGTTCTGCTTTGAGACTAGAGAGACTAACTGTGGGAAGGAATAATTGGAGAAGCCTTTGTGTGCAAACTAGTCAACTTTCTGGATCATGACCAAATCTCTGATGAACCTGCCTGTAGACCTTTGTTCTCTGCCATCCTTAGGCTCATTAAAGAAGTCATTCTGTCACTCCAAATGTCATGAAGAAGGTGAACTTACCAACTATGCCTATACCCAACTGATGAACAGATAAAGAAAATGTGGTCCATGGCCATATGATAGAAGTCTATCCAGCTATAAGTAATGCATTTCCAGAGACATGAGTTGCACTGGAGATCGTATTAAGTGAAATAAGCCAGATTAAGACATACAATTACTACATCTTTGCTCTCGCATGCAGAGTCTGGAATTATGTATATACATGGATACATACGTGTATACTTGCAAGATAAAATATATAGAATTTATGTTATTTCTGTTCCAGTGTAATGGGAAAATATCTCTAAGAAAATTTAGACAGTCCCTGCTATCTTAGCTTCTTCAATACCCTAGATTTCAGGAACTGGAAGGCTTTTGTCCCTAGCATCATCATGCTAATTAACAAGGCACTGCTCTCCTGAGAAGCCCTTTGCTCAAGGTCATTATGCTAGAGGAGATTAGAGGTCTTTAAGTACTTGCTAATGGCTGGAACTTCTCATCAGACACCAGCTGACCATCTGTGAGGTGTGAAGTACCCCTGAAAAGCAGCTTGATACTGTTGCACAACCTTTATCATCAAAATGTCTACACTCAAGACATTGTAAACCACAGCCATTACAGACAAAGGTTGCCGGGAACTTGAGAAACATGGGCTTACAAATAACAGGTCTGCTACAAACTATTTTCATAGTTCCATGTTTTCTGGGCAAGGTGGCTCAGCAGTTAAGAGCACTTGCTGCTGCTCTGCTAGAGACCAGTATTTGGTTCCAAGGGTCCACAGGGTGGCTCACAACTGCCTGTAACTCCAGATCCTGGTGGCGCAAGGTCCTCTTTGAATTCTGTGGGCATCCATGGAGACATATACATGCATATATGTAGGCACACCAATAAATACATAGAACTTCATGTGATAGACTTACAGAGGGACCCCTCCCATTATTGATGCAAAGAGACTTTATGCTCTCATCCCAGGAGACAATAACTGTACTTTATTCTGGAAATTCTATGAGAACAACAATTCCCACTTTATTATCACTTATTTTCTTACACTATATATAAAACCTTAAAAATAGCTAGAATCTGGGGACTTGGGGGTGGCTCAGTTGGTAAGGGCACTTGCTCCCAAAGCATGAGTTCCCGAGTTCCAGTCCCCAGCACCCACGTAAGAAGCTGAGTATGGATACACATGCCTGTAACCCCAGCATAGGATGGGTAGAGAGAGATCTAAGGTCGCATTAGCTTGGCAGAAGGTGAACTTCAGGCTCAGTGTCAGGGCAGAGAAGCGGAGACCAACAGAGGAAGACGTTTGTCTTTCCCCTCTGTGCTCCTCACATGCACAACCGTATGTGCTCCCACACATGTTTGCACGTGCCACATGCCTGCACGCGCACACACACAACCAATGTACATACACAACCGTTAGTTTTCATTTTACGTTTTTAATTAAAATATAATCACGTCATTTTCCTCTTCCCCCATCCCTTCCCATCCTCCCCCACCTCAAACTGGCAGCCCCTCCCTTCTTTGATTATTATTGGTTATCCAGTACAAAGTGACCAGCTCTGAAACCACATAAAATGAACTCAGCATGTGTTTTTATTTATCTGTGTGCGTATGTATAAAACAACAATAATACAATAAAAATAATTTTTTATATCAACCAGATCCCATAAAGCATGCATGTAAGTCAAGTTATATTTTCAGATGCAGAGCAGAAGTGTCTGCTTCAAATCCCACTTGCGGCTTTGCAGTGGCAGTCCAAGTCTTAAGGACCCCGGCCTACCCATTTAAAGTTACCATGTGATTACCTTTCTTCAAAGAGTGACAATTAGGTCGCTGGTGAAAGAGATTTGCCGCCATCTGCCACATTAGGATGGATGAGAGAAATACTGAACTGTGCCCTCCTGTGAGGGTCCTGTTGGCAAATGACATCATGGTGGCAGTTTGTGGTGCTTCTCACTTCATGAGATGTGAGGCAAATAATAGAAAGTGATGGGGTTCCTTTTTTGCAATAAAATGGTCTATCAGCTCATGTACCAGGCCTGGTGGTGAATACCTATTCTCTAAGAATCAGGAACTTGCCAGAATCAGGAGTTGGAGAGATGGTTCAACAGTTAAGGACACCTTGTTGTCTTTGCTGAGGTTCCCAGCATCTATACGACTGCTCAAAACCACCTTTTAACCCCACTTCAGGGGGATCTGATGCCCTCTTCTGGCCTCCTCAGGTGCTTCAGGCATGCGGTACATTTTCATACATAAAAGAAGTTATACGCACAAACAAAATAAGTATATCTTCAAAAATATCTAACTCAAAACTCAGAATGCCATGGCGACTGCATCAATGCCTTCTAAACAGGACCAGAGTGATCTACCACGAGATTTTACCTCCTAAGAGTCCTGTCATCATGTCCCCCTGCCCTCACTGGAGCCCAGGCTACCAACTATGAAGTCTTAGCAGACACTCAAAGCAAGCCATAGCAGAAGTGATGACCTACTGGGTATACTGGAGGTAGATTTTGTATTATTTGTCACTTGTCAATCAGAAGATGTTCTAAGTGCATAGACCTTGATGTTTGACATGAGTGACCTCTTGCTTGAGTGTATATTTATATGAAAGTAACAGAATTTGATAGCTTCAAATGCCTGTTCCATTGCTTCTTTGAGAATGACATAGTGGGAAAGCCTGGGCTCCTCTAAGGAACAGTCATGGGAAACGACAGAAGATAAACTTGGATGTAATGACCACTCTTATCCATTTGTCTTTGCAGACCATAGACAGAAATGAGACTGTCCATCTGAACCCTTACCTTCAATGAAGAAACTTCACTGAGCAAGAAGTTGGTTGGCCTCCAGTTTGCACAGGCGCCAAGGGAAAGCTTTCTTCTTCTTTTGTTTTTTATTTTTTTTAATTTTATACTTTACTCAAAGAAAACAAAGTTTTTATGTGCTGTGCAAATGGTTCCTTCGTGTGGTCTGACAGTTATTTTTTGTCATCTTTTTTTTTTAAGGGAAAACAAATGGGGGGGGGCGGGCTGGGATAAACATCAAAGTTGATGTTTTCTGTGAAGAACATTTGAATTCAGAACTTGCCTGAAGGTGTAAGCAGATTTTTTTTTTTTTTAGTAGAAAACCTGATGTCAAGAAGTGGGCAACCAGAAGTATAAGAAAATTATTTTCCTCAGTAATTAAGCTATTTTTCCTCTCTTTTTCTTTTCTTGATTGAACCTAATGGGCTTGTTGGGTTTTTTTATATTTTATGTTTTCTTAGAAGTATTTAGGTAAGGTTTATCTTGAATCTTAATTGCCTTAATTTTAAGGACGTCAAAGGCTCGAGAGGCATGCTGTCAACGTCTTGTTTTTAAAAAAAAAATACCAAGAAAGAATTGAAGTATTGTGCCAGCTTCCACTGGCACAGAAGATGGAGACTGAGATTTTAGGGTGGAAAAAAACTGTACAGTTTAAAAGAAAATGTTTTTTCTTCATTTGAAGAAAATCTGTTGTTTAAAGAAACCACTGCAACTGCAAGAATTGGGAAATGCTGGGACTTCTCATGAACTTTGACACAATCATTCTAAAAGACTAAAAGACATTTTACGGTAAAGATATTCACATTGGTTTAAAAACAACTGCATTAGAAATAATGCGTGTTTGGGGGGCAGAATGCAAATTTTTTTTAATTTACGGAGCGTGGTTGCTAGCGAAAGCGTTAGTGCTTTTTATCTGCAGTTTTTCTATGAGCTTTGTCAGGTTTTAGTCAGCTTTGCTTGTCACATTGCAAAACCTAGCGTAAGAGCACTAAAAACAAAACTTAAGTAGATAGACGCTTATGGTCAAAAGTGCAAAAAATAAAAATAAAAATAAAAACAAAAACACACACACAAAAATACAAAAACAAAAAAAAGCAATAGATAGAGAAATTGTTGACAATTTCTGTAGTCTTTCTTAGTTGTGGTCAATTGCAGCCTACGGATGGCCTATTTTATACCAAAGATGAAGTGAGACCCTGTTACAGTCGTGATGGTAGACACTGCTTTTCTTTCCTTAAAGTTTTGTTTGACCTACATGGCCGGACCAGTTCTAACTTCATTTCAACTACCTTCCACTAGTGTTTTACATACTGCAAAAAAATGTTTTTTCTAGAAATGTATATTTGTTGATAGTTGAAGTTCGTACCTACTGTGCTCAGCTGTTCAAGCATGAAGAATCTGAGAAAGGATGGATTGATGGAAGCAGGTGACTTTCACTCCCCTGAGCTTTTCCAGCTGGCTCTTCTCAGCAATGGATGGACGGCCACTGGTACACAGATCCTTTGATCAAGATGTTGCAATGTCTTCATATGTACTGCAGACTAAGGATGCTTCCTGAACACACTCTGAAAGATGTCTGAAAGGCCACTTGTCAAAAAGGCTCAGTGATGTTCTCTGCAGTGGGGCCCAGTCCCCTGAGCAGTGCTCGCGCTTTGGTAACAATCGTCTTCCTTCCAAACGCCAACATAAACAGATTTTGTCTTCTCACCTTCGTTTTGTTACTGCCTCATCTGGAACAGACACCTTGATTCTGTACTTGGGAAGGGAGTGCTTTCCTTTTAACTCTCCCCAATGTGTTCTCATATCTTGATACTGACAGGAGAGCCAACACAGACCTTTGTAAATTTCAGTTTAATTCTGCAAGATAAGCGGGGCTGTTAAGATCGACGTTCCCTTTTAGTGCAATGGAGGCAAGCTCTTAACATGCTGGTTGACAATCAGAAAATTGCATGATTTTTATCAACAAGAACTGAAAGAATTAGGGTTGATCCAGCACTAAAACCAAAGGAGACATTTGCACTTAGAATAATGCAAAACTTGGCTTAAAATGATCTAAGTTGACTTAGTGAGAAATCCTAATAGTTCTGACTCGTTGTACCTGGGATCCACTTACATAGTTTTGCTTGAAGCTGGAGACAGTGGCATGGAACTCTGTTCATGGAACTATTCTGAAGAGTTGCTTTTGAATGAATCATTTGAATCAAGTAGGAGGAGCTGCTCCTTCAGGGTTCGTCTCTCTGAGTACATGGCAAAGACACAGACATTAGCACCAGAGAGGAAAAGACAGTAGGCTCTCAAAAACAAAACAAGTTAGAAGGCAAATCACAGCCCCACAACTAAGGAGTCTGACCCAGCCAAAGGGCCACTGTCTCTCTAGACCCTGACTCCCTTCTCTGTAACCCTGTGACTTGAGTGTTCAAGTCTGGAGAGTGACTTTGTATGTTGGCCGGCCACCAAACTAATTACAGGACAGTATCCCAGGAGATAGTTACACAGCTGCAGAGAAGTTCTGTACGACAACCTCATCTTACCAGTTCCCTGTGCTTCGGAGGGAACCTGAGATGTCTGCATCCTTCAGTGGTACCTGTTGGAAGGACGGACTTGAGTTTTGTCTTTTGGGAGGCAAACCCTCAAGTTCCAGGGGCTTTCAGAAAACTCAAAGTTTCTCTTTCTCTGTTCACTCTCTCTTGAGTCTTTATTTAGGTAAGGATTATCCTGGGCATCGTTCATTTGCATAGGAAACCAACATACTTTCTTGTCCTTTCTGTAAAAGTACCAAATACATGTCTTCATGTGATACAAAGAGAGTCTCATTTGCATAGCTAACAATGAGGCTGCGAGGTAGCTACCATGTGGCTGTTGAAGGTGCCTAGGTTAACTTCACGCTCCTACATGTACATTCTGAAACATTTCTTTCAACTCTGAAATTTTCATAATCTTTTTTCTTTTAAGCCACCTCAGGCCAAAGGAAACCATGATGTCATTTGATGTGTTCATGTGTGTGTTTTATGTTTCGGGCTGTTTCTATAGTACCATTCCGTAAAATCTTTTAGGAAGAAAAGTATGTGCATATTCAGATTGGCTCCCTCTTTCTCTGTCATTTTTACCTAAGAACTGTTTTTGATAGTCCAGTGTAGAAGGGAAATAAAAGGCATCAGCGCATGACAGTACAGCATTGTAATAAAAGCAGGACCCCACAACACACGTGTGCAGTGTGTGCAGTAAACAGGACCCCACAACACACGTGTGCAGTGTGTGCAGTTCACGTGCCACAATCCCAGCCTAGTCATCAGTGCACATGATAGTCCTCATAGGATTTATGACTACGGTTATTTTCTAAATTGGAGAAAAATTCGGATTCTTCAGATTGTTAAGGTGTTTTGATTTTTCTCCCCCTTTCATTACCACATCTTGGAATGCAACTGAAGCCACGATCCAAACAAGATAAACATCAATCATCTAGATGCTACTTCGGTGTCAGGAAAGTGGGTTTCTTTGAACAATGACAAGGTATTGGGGGAAGCAGAGTATGTGGTGACTGGTAGCTGTGTCTCCTAAGGACCCCAGGATAGAACCTGTATGAGCTAATGGTAATACCAGCAGGTGCTCAGATTTTGTCCTTGCAACAACAAAAAATCTTCATTTAGTGATTAGAATATCTTCAAAAAACGGGCATACTTTCTATTGACTGTTTAATTTCAACAGAACCCTTGCATCTTCTCCCTGACTGAGATGTTTCGGTGGGACATCTACACAGACTATGATGTTAGCCAGCTAAAAATATTCTCACGCTCCCGTCCCATTCCCATGAGTGTGCAGATGACTGCAGACAACTTGAAAATGGAGATTAAGTCTTAAGTGGGTTTCAGTGGAAATACATGGTTTCAGACTAGGGAGACAACAGAACCACAAGTCATTGGTAAAGGCCTTTGGCGTGGGAAGCAATCACATACTAGAATGTTGCATAATCATATCACAGAACTGTGAGCTATTAATGGAGAAAAGGATAAGGTCTCTTTTTTGTTGCCATTGAACCTGGTATGCTAGACATTTTTTTTAGCTCAGTGGCCTTGAAAGTTTCACTTGAACCCCAGAGGTGACAGGATTGGCAGGCCCCTTGGTGCCATTTCCTCCTGCAAAGAAATCGTGAATCAGCTCAGTTTATAGTTGCAATATTGCAATGTGGGTTGAGTCTAACCTGAAAATATTATTTCTTACCCATTCAAAATTGGACCCTTCAACCGAATGCTGTCTGCCCTTGCTGTCCTTTGTGCAAAGGCTAAGTGACAAACCTCAAGTGGCTCTGATTACTGATGGCTGTTGTCTTTGGACTGATATCACAACTTGTAACATATGGACATAGTTGCTGTCACAGAAAGGGTAGGATGTCTTCTAGGCAGCAACAGCCATGCTGTTCTGGGCAGGAGGATAATGTGCAGAGAAATTCGTTTCACTGGTGAAGACTCTGAGCTGAACAGAGGGAAGATGGAGCTTGGGGATTCTGGGGAAAATTGTGAGGCTGCTGAGTCACCTGGGAGATATTTTTAACACTGCTCCATTTTCTGAGTTTCAAAGAAACAATCACTGTCAATATTCGAAGGGCTAACTGACTAATTTGGGAGTGTTTTGTCTTTTCTTCTTAATGACTGACCCTGTTAACCTGAGCATTTCACCGCAAGCGTGGACAGAAGAAACCACTGAAAATAACAACTCACTCCAGTCTGTGTGGCTTCCCAAGTATTGATTTATCAAGGGAGTTTTAATCATTAGTGAAATCAATGTCCGCACATTACACACTGTGAATTTCAACAGTCCATAATGTTCTTTTCCTGTCCACCACACATAATCAAGAGTTGGCTGCATACTTGCAAAACATAAATGGAAAAAGTACAATGAACTTGGCTCCCAGAAAGAAAGATACTTTGGCTTCATTCTCTTTACAAGAGTCAACATGAGGAAAGAAGGTCAACACAATGTCTATCAGGAGAAAATAACAATTGTTTTTGGCTAAATGTACATTTTCGTGCCCTTTTAAAATCTTCTGACCACAAAATCATTTTTTATTTTGTTGTCATCCCTGTTTGAATCAGTGTCACTATATTAAGACTGAAAATCACTCATTCCAAGGCATAATTTTATGGCCACTGTGTATGTAAGCACAAAGTGTACCATTGTTGTTACACTTTGAACTTTAAAACCCTTGGTCCAACATTATTAATAAAGTTGCTCTCTCTTCCTCCCCAAAACGTATTACGTCCTCACATGTAAAAAAGAGTAAGCAATTCCATCCAGGCTAGGAATGGTAAAATTATTTCAAAGCAACACTGAGAATCAGAAATTACTCTGGTCTCCATTCTGGAAGCAAATGTCCCCATTTCCTTGAGAAGATCATTGGAATCTTAATTTTTAAGATCTGGGTGAAAGTACTTCAGTTTCAAAGGAAACTGTGATACGGCTTCTTCTTTAAAAGCCTTGTTTTAAGTTGTCTTCAACTCCATGGACCTTCTGAAATACCATTTTGAGATTTTATTTAAGGGCATCTTTGTATGGCTGTCTCTGACTGTCATGTTTGTAACCCTATGGCGTTTCTGGTTTTATCTTTAAGTTCTTTCATGTGTATCATGGTCAAGTTAGACACCATTTCCCCTGTTCCCTGGGCTCTCTGTAGATCAGTGGATATTAGGTTTCAATTTCTGTTTTCTTTGATGAAGCTTTCAATAAAAAATGAAAATAAAATCAATGAAGCAGGGCTGTGGCGTTTGATGGCACTTTTCCAGGAACTTGTGGGAAGGTGTGGGGAGGGGCAGGCTGTGTCTGGATTTAATCCAATTTGTTAAATGGTTGTTTTTCTGAAGTCAGTAGAATAAAAGATCATCATTCAGGGCTGGAGAGATGACTCAGTGGTTCTTCTGCAAAGACGAGGACCCAAGTTTGGTTGCTAGCACTCATACCTGGTGGCTCACAACTGCCTGTAACTCTAGCTTCCAATGGTCCATCACATACACACTCACGTGCATGCATGAGTGCACACACACGCAGTTAAAGATAAAAATAGAAATCTTGTATTTAAAAAAAAGTTACTCCAAGCAAGAAGGTGTGGGAATGGAGGAACTGACCATTCATGGTCATTCCTGGAAGCCTGGCAGAACCACCATGGGACCCTTTAGGGAACACATAGCCTTCCACTGAGGTGTTTGTATGGTCTCCCAACAACTCTTACATATACAAAAGGGTTCAGCAACTACCCATTCCCAATTTCCAAATATGCCCAGCACCCACCAACCACTTAGTGCTATGTGAAGGCCAGAGATTCTTTTCTCAGCAGTGGTTTGCTTCCCTGCAAGATTCAGGTGATCCGAGATCAGATGTGCGCATTCCTTCTCCTGTGGGTGATTACGGTAAGCAAGGAAGTGGATGATGTCTCTCTGGCCCATGATTACCCAGCTCTTTCAGATCTTACATTCAAGGACTAAGCATATAATTTGTCAAACAGAGAAATTGGTAATATTTAAGACAGATTATCTTGGGAAGGAAAAAGGTAGGGGGAGAGAGAGATGCACGTATATTCATGAACACAGTATGAGTGGATAGGAAGCCCTAGGGAGCCCTGTGTGTGTATGATGTGCTAAATACACATGCAAAATAGGAGGTCTTGGACATTCATGATGCCTGATTGGTTCCTCCAGTGGTGACTTTCATTATCCACCCATAGCAGCCCTGCAGGTCTTGAGTAGATTTCTTCTCGTGCCTCTGCAGCTATCCACAAGAAGAAGCCTCTTTGGTTGATTCTCTTCTTCTGTTGCCTTCCTTGGTCAAATCTGAATTTCGTGTCACTCAGCATCAGTGGGCTCAGGGATGCAGCTGAGGGAAGATGATGTATGACCATCGCAGTCCCATTCTTCCTATATCTTGTGTTCAATGTGCCAGCCCATCTCACACATTTTCCCTTGCTCCTTGCTCTGTATTTAAGCCTTCTTGTTGGAGCCTTTGAGCCTTAAAGTTCCAGACTTACAAGTGTCTCTGGAGTCAAGATAATTCATGGACGTCATCTTCATGTGTTATAATCCAGGTAACTATGGAAGGATGTAGAGACAGGTAAGTGGTGACCCTACTCTAAGAGCATGTTGTATGCGTTCCCTTTAGGTATTCGGACAGGAGTGACTGAAGAGGGAGCTGAAGAGAGCAGAAAAATCAGAGGGACGTGGACATAAACGAACTCTGTATTGTACTCTATTTAGGCACCAGGACTCACACTAGGCAACATAAAGTATATATTGTTCACAGATCTGGGGTAGGGGAAGATCTCTGTGTTTACTGAGGGCTTGTTTCCACAGAGTGTGTGTTGTATATGAGTGTATATGCTGGAAGTGACAACCAAACTTGTAGGCTTCTTTAGTAAAGACACAAGTCTCACTCATGAGGGGCTCCATGCTGATAAATGCCTCACCTCCAAAGACCCACCTCTTCATGCCATCACTTTGGGATTTCAAAACCAACATTTTTAAAGATGTATCTTTTGATTGCACATATGTGTATGTCAGTGTGTAGGATGTACACATGAATACTGGTATCCATGGAGGCCAGAGAGGGAGTCAGATCCCATGGAGCTGGAGTTATAGGCAATTGTGAGCCACCTGGTAGGGGTGCTGGGAAGCAAACCCCAGTTCTCTGCGGTAGCAATATTTGTGCTTGGTCGCTGTGTCATCTTCTCAAGGCCTGGAAATCAACATTTTGAAGGGACACAACCATTCAGACTTTAGCATTCACCTTCTACCCCTGCAGTTTATTTAAGATAGTGATGTTCTATTTCTTGTTTCTGTAAAACTTACAAGAAAACAATGCAACACCTCCACAATCCTTATACACAGACTTCTGCTTTAAGTTGAAGGGCACTGAAACTTCAGAAAGGTTTAACTAGGCTTCTGGAGACACATCCTTGAACCTCAGGATGCGAGAACCAGAGGAAGAAGATTCAGGAATGAACAAATAAGCTACATGTGGTATTCTGTTGCCCTTGTACATTGAATGACTGTAATTTTTATGGTCCAAGGTCTTTTTTTACTGTTTTATAATTTATATTCTCTAACAAGGACTGCCTGTCAGTCATGAACAGTTCTGATAAGGTACATGCCTCATGATGCTGTTTTTTTTAATGATTCATTTTTTTTATTTATGTGTATAAGTGTGTGGGTCTGTGTTTTTGTGCATACACATGCAGATGCCCACAGAGGCCCATGGAGCTTGAGATGTAAGTGGTTGTAGCTGCTCAACATAGGAGCTAAGAATTGGGTTTGGGTCCTCTTCAAGAGTAGCAAGCACCTGTAGCTGTTGGACCATCTCCACATCTCCCAGTATCTTTTATTTTCAATAATTGCTGACATGGTAATACTGCTGCCACTCATTGAGCCCCTTCTGCCTTCTCATGCCTTTAAGTCAGAGACCTCTATCCCACAGGCAGCTACTGATGGCATCTAAGACTAGCCAGTGGTGTGCATCAAAGCTACCTTTGATCGGAATGACTGGGAAGCTCAGCAGAAGTTCACAGCTAATGTAGGCACCCCCCACTGGGGATGACCTCACACTGAACAAGCATTGGGCAATTCATGTCTGAAGAGCTAAGGGCTAATCTACTTAAGCAAATTGCCAGCTTCCATTAACAACATACCCAAAATACTGCTATTTTCTTTAAACTGATAAAGCTAAAATAATAATAATGATAATATAATACACGGGGTGCTGTATTGTGTTTTAAATACCTCACTTTGATTGCAACTTTGCCTACTTTTACTGTAAGAGAGACACTAGCAGCTGGGTTTTGATCTTGAACAATTTCAGAGAGATGGATATGAGCTAGCAACAGAAAGTGCACAGAGTGTGTGGTGTGCCACCCTTGAGCTGAGGAGGGAGCTCGGTGTGTGTAGTTCTGTGTCTAGGGTTTTCCTCTTCCATCTGCCCACACCCACATCCACCACCTGCTCGGGACATTTCTGGAAGCAGCCATGAGAAAGCTAGACAAATCTTCTGGGATTTTTCCACCTCATTTGCATGTCTTTCTGTGAGTGTGTTACCTCTCCGGAAGCGAAACTGCCAAACAATGCGAAATGAAGAAGAAACACCAGAGAGAATTTCCAGGAAGAATGAGAAATGGTTCTTTTTCACTTGCTGATTCCTCTGGTGGCTGAATTCTGCAGCAGTCCTTAGAGATGGAGGTGCCAAGCTGCTATGTGGGAGTAGTATTCATGATTCTTCAATGTCTCAGTGTTCATGAGGTCTCTTTAGCATTCAGGAAAACCTCCTATAGACAGTAGTTTTAAAGCCAATGGAACACATGGGATCAAAATGAAGTATTCATATTGACAAATCTGATCCAAAAGTTTCCTTTGGGGGTGGGTGTTGATATATGATATATTACTTTCCTTATGCTCTGAGCCAGGGACCTGGCACAGGATTGTAGGGCAGGAAGGGCACATTGTGGCTCATAGTGTAAGGATGCAGTCCATCATGGAAGGGACGGCATGGCAGCAGGAGCGTGAGGGGCTGTCCCACTGCACCCACAGTCAGGAAGCAGAGGGGTGGAGGCCGGTACTCAACTCACTTTTTTCTGTGTAGGATTCCAACCCATGGGATGCTTCTGTCCACATTTAGAGTGGTTCTCTCTACCTTAGACATCCTAATCTACAACCCACCTGACAGACACACCCAGTGTTTGTTTCTATAGCAACTTAAAACCTTGTCAAGTTGACAAGAATAGCCCTCTACGTAGCCCAGGCTGACTTTGAACTCATAACCCTCCTACCTCAGTCTCCTGTATTATGGGGTTAGAGGCTTATGCCCCTATGTCCATATGAGCTTCTTCATCAATACCATAGATAAGAGTTAATGAATTTTGGAATTTTAAATTGAATGTCATAACTACAGTACAATATAAAAGTGTAGTTTCTGTTGATGATGGTGATACTATATTGTTCTGTGGTTTATTTCTTATAACCAAAAATAAAGGGAATACTACCAGGTGTTCCCAGTGAGTCTGGCCATGAACCATCCACATCAGTTGGTTCCATGTTCCCAGATACCTCCCTTCTGTCAGTATCCCAAAAATAACTATCTTGGGGTAAAGTCATTAGATCAAAACACAACTGAATTATCAATTAAACCTCCACATTTGCTAAATTGTTTATCTACATCATACTTGTTTCTTTTGACCATGAATAATTGGTTACAAACAGAAAGGAAGAAAAAAGGTCACTAATATGTTTTCAGTGAGAGGTTTCTAGCCACATACTCAGCAGATGGTAACACTGTTCTTTCGGTATCTCTCTGAATCAGTTTGCTTTTTGCAGAGTGGCTAAGTTATAACAAAGTTTACTTTTTGACTTGTAATCCTGGAAAGAAAGATTTAAGGGACTGTGTTTGCTGGCTAATAGTGTTTTTTCTGGCCAGGTCCTACCCAGCACAGAGCATCCCATGGCGAGAGCCAGGGCATGAAGCATGGGGATCTCTTCTGATCTCACCACCAGGGTTCAAACAGGGAGATGAGAATGAACTTGTCTTTTTTTTGTTGTTTTTTGTTTTGTTTTGTTTTGTTTTGTTTTGTTTTGTTTTGTTTGTTTTTCAAGACAGAGTTTCTCTATATTGTTTTGGAGGCTGTCCTGGAACTCGCTCTGTAGACCAGGTTGGCCTGGAACTCACAGAGATCCGCCTGCCTCTGCCTCCTGAGTGCTGGGATTAAAGGCGTGCGCCACCAACGCCTGGTTGAGAATGACTTTGTCTAATTCATCCATCTCTAAAAGCTCTGCTTCTGCTCACAACAGAGACTCAAAGCTTTTCTATTCTTAAAGTCCCACTATAGGAGTTCAATGCAACATGTGATATTCTGGAAGGAGAGTTCAAACTATACCCAAGTTATGGCAAGCATTTTGCTGCTATCACTCTAGGTAATGAGCACAAAAGCTTATTTTTTTTAATGTGTTGACATCCTCTAGACATTTGCAAAATGTAAATTTCCATGTATTTGTTCTCCTGTGTTTTTTTTTTTTTTGTCCTCTTCGTTTTTGGTTTTAGAAACAGTGTCTCACCGTGTAGCCCAGGCTGGCCTTGGACTCCCTGGTAGTCATTTTATGTTAATTGTCCCCATGCTGGGACTGGAGGCATGACCCACCACACCTGCTTTCATTTTCAGTCTTTCTGTTTTAGAGGTAGTCAAGTAGGAAGGCCTGGTACAAGATATTAGCCATAAGCAGGGTCCCTATTTTTTGTGCCTGAGGCACTAGCTAACGAATCCGTGCCCTCCAGACACCACAATTCGAAACAAACCTAAGGGACGAGTAGCTGTACTAGCAAACACCTGCTCAGAGCAGGATGAAGAAGCTGTTACCCAGATAGTGAGATGCTCAAAACATCCAAGAGTTGGAAGTAAGGCCTTATTCCATATTCATATTCATATCCATGATTACTATTCCTTATTCACTTCATGGCCTTATTCCTCCTCTTTGGAAGATTTCTCTTGGGCCTGACACTGCATCCTCCTCCCCAGGATCCTTCTTGAATTAAGCTCAAGTCAGCAGCAGCAGCACTGTACGCAAAGGAGAGTGTGGGGTGCTAAGACACACTGGGCATCCTAAAGTGCCACTCCATGGGTGCTGAAGCAGGGCTGAGCACCTCTCTGACAAGCTGGACTTCTTTCCGTAGTTGGGTTTACGCATCTGCCACCTGGATGGTTTTTAAAAGCAACAGTTACACATATATGTCAAAGCAAAGACTTGGCGGGGTGGCGATGATAATGAATTGTGCTTCCCAAACTTGGAGAAGCACACCAGTCATGATGGGAGCTGGGGTTTACATACCAGGCACCTATGAGAGTATAGAAATGCACATTGTGATCATTTAAGTCTGGGTAAGAGCAGGTGGGCCTGGGATTCTAGTACTGCCTGAGTCAAAAGTATACTTCAAGTTACAAGGATCACAGGAGAGCTTCAGAAATGATTCTAAGTTCTACATAATTTTTTGTGTACACAAACTTGTTCAAATGGTTACTATCAATTTATTCAAAAGAAATAAGAT